>NC_136369.1:1405833-2105000 GCF_037039965.1 Doryrhamphus excisus
GATAATTGCGTAAACGTTCATCCTTTCCATCAGCAAATCATAGCACCCCAGTGCCAGCAGCACTCGTGCACATGATCACCCTCATGCTTACTCCATCTTGCTACTCGCTTGTGTTGCAGGTATTCGGACTAAAGCCCAACCCATATTCCATGTCTGGAACATCCCAGAATGAAAGTACAAGCAGAGTCTACGTAGCAATTGCTGCGCTCCTCTAGAAAGTGAAATTTAAGTTCGTGCAGAAGTGAGAGTTAAGCTTGTGCGAGTGACCACAATGTAAATCTTCTGTGTGTATCCCAGTATCTTTTCATCGATGTTGCACGGTTCTACGTGAATGTGTTCTTCAAAAAGCTTCTTATGAGAAGCTATCAGATAGAAATAATGAGAATGCATCTTCTCTGTGTCTGCCTCTTATCCAAGTGTTTTTCCATCAGTCATATGTAGGTGTTGTGTAACTTTGATTGTGCTATGTGAGTGTGTTTTTGTGCCAGAAGGCCTTCCACTGTATGACAGAGTGAAATGATTAGAATGCATCTGCTGTGTGTCTGCCTCGACTACCAGTATTTCTCCATCAATCATATGTAGGTGTTGGGCAACTCTGATTGTGCTATGTGAGTGGGCCTTCTACTGTATGACATAGTGAAATGATTAGAATGCCTCTGGTGTGTGTCTGCCTCTTCTACCAGTATTTCTCCATCAAGCATATGTAGGTGTTGTGCAACTCTGATTGTGCTATGTGAGTGTGTGGGTTTTTTTCTATGAGACTCTCTGAGACTGAGGTGACTACTTGTCACTAATGTGTCTGGTGTGTCTGCCAATTCTCCAAGTATTTTGCCATCAGTCATACAGTATGTTGGTGTTGTGCAACTTTGATTGTGCTATGTGAGTGTGTGTTTTTTCTATGAGACTGAAGTGACTACAATGCTTCTGGTGTGTCTGCCACTTCTCCAAGTATTTTGCCATCAGTCATCCATGAGTCTATGAGAAGATACAAGACTGAATCTCTAATCACATCAAACAGTTGAATATTCATGTTCATCTGCACATCGTCGTCAGTCCTAAATATCAACACAATTTGCAGTAAATAATGAAACATAAGGCATATATTTATTTGTGTACTTTTCTGACTGGTGTTTGTTTTGCTCCCAGACTGAAAGCAGGCACCGGTCGGATGCCGGCCTCTAACATCCCAACTTGTTCATAAATATGACACATGGGAAGTCAATATTCTGCTGGCAAATTGAAAAATGAACATTCTTGCAATCGATTGGCTCTGCCTGGCTTTTAGTCGGTCTTTACAACAAATTGATCAAAGTAGCAGACAGTCGATAAAGCAACTCATTGTCGGAGCTGACGAGACATTGTATTATTTACGTTTTGTAGACGTATCCTAGCATTGAAAAAGCTAAAAGTCGAGCAGTCAAGTTGAATACGTGTCTCTGTGCCGAGCATTGTTTGGCTGCTCTGATGTGCTCGTTGCGATGATCAGCCTGCACAGGAAGCGCCTGCTGGGAGACAAGAGGCTGAGATGAGACGATAGGCGAGTCGGCGGCAGCATCCGCAAAACGAGCAGCTCAAAGCGGCGACTTTGTGACCTTCCTCGGTTTGGTCATCCTTGAAGGAAATAAGCAGACGCTGCCGATGAAGTTGTGGCTAATGCGTCGGCCAAATGAGCGGCCGTGTGCTTCCGCCGCCATTGTGTGTCACGTCAGGCCGCAGACGCCAATTTATGCCCTCTCGGCTTCAAGAAAGATTTTCATTGATTTTCCATCCCCGCCCGTGTACGGCATAAATAGGAAGCGCGAGTCCTATTGTGTCTGTTGCCTGATAAAAACACAAAACTGGCTACCACATGTGTCTTTATTTGGATCCACCTGAAAAAAACCACATCAACTCTACTGTGATGTAACCGTACGTGTATTCAAAATTGGATTTTTTTGTGTGGAACACAAAGTGTATCGAGACCTCAAATGGTGGCAATGAAGGCAATGAAGAAGGGGAAAGGTTTGACGCATCCATTCGGTAAACAAATTCAGTTCAGCCCAGCCTTGGTGGCTGGGAATCGTGGCTAGCGATAGTGCCAAGGACGAATCGGAGCTCGAAAACCCGTTTCGGTTGCAACCTTACCTGGCCTTGCCGGTAACTATTATTACTAAACAAAGAAGGAACTTGATATATATATATATATTTATATATGCATGTTTTATATACATACACAAGTACAAAGAATTACATACAATTACATACAAGGTTTTTGTAAGGCCTTAAGATGAGAAACATATGACAAAACGGAATTGGTGAAATAAATTGGTGCGAAATTACTTCAATTTCACCAGACAAAAGTCACAATATTTTTTTAGAAAAAAATATTTTTTATGAGAAAATACTGCAATTTTTGAAGAAAAAAATCTAATATTCAAATCAGAATTTTCCCCAAAACTCACAAGACAAAACCAGTAATTTTATGACAATAGTTATAATTTTATGTGACAAAGTTGTAATTTTGTAATATACATTTTCTATATATAATATTCTAAGAGTAAAGATGTGATATTATGAGAATAGTAAAAAAATCATAAACTCTGTTTACTCCCACGACATGAACCAATCCGTGACCTTCAAACCGATGTAGCAATGACGTCGTCCGGGTTCATCGCCACATCGTACGCATGTACACGGCGTGTTGTTGTTTGTGCATTATTGCCGTCACACAGCATATGATTGCACTGTGACTAATGAGATTACACTTAGCACGAGGAAATAAGCATAATTACTGGCATGTGTAAAACACGTGCGGCGCCTGAGGCTGCCATCCAATCGTGGACGAGAAGGAGACTGGTTTCTGTAGCTGGTGTGATAAAACGTATAGATTATATGATAAGTGGTGCTGACAGGTAATTACAAGCGCAGCAGTGGCTTTGGTCCCAAACTTAAATCGAGGTTAATTAAGCAGCAGTGTTTTGGACAACAAGATAAAGTGGAGTTTGTTGTGTTGAAGAAACTCACGGGCGCCTGAAAAGAACAACGTATAAACCCGGCTTACGTATACTGACACCTGCTTAGTTAGTTTCAGAGCAGCAGATCCTTTCACATGTTCAAGGATACCATCTTTATCCTTCAGGACGGTCACAATGCTTGAGGAGCCTCAAGCTTGGGAGACATGATGACAGTTAAAGCTAAAGAAGAAGGAAAAGTAAAGTCTCGTTATATCGATATCGGTTATAACGAATTACTACTTATTACGATACTATTTTCATTTCCCGGCAAATTTCTAGTCTTTTATGATATAATTAGCTCCGTTAGTACGATACCCGGTTATTATGATAATCCGGTTACTACGATGCCCTTTTCATCTCCCGCCAGCCAAGTTGGTCTGCTTATATCGATACAAAAGCAGCTTACTTACATAAGACGTTATAAGTAAGTACGACTTACTTACTTATAAGGAGCAGAGCAGAATGTGTAGTGCAGTGGAACCTTGGTTAGATATCATTCATCCGGGCCGGAAAGTCAGACTCGAACCCAAACCGAATCGGTTTTTCCCACAGGAAATACTTTTTGGGCCAAGTAGCCAAACAACACCGTAACCGAGGTAGCGTAACGCAGCGTATTCCTGGTCATTGTAAACAATACTTCCTATATATCCATGGCATATGGCTTACATGCTAATTTAGCCTGTTTTTCTCCACTTCCTTTTTTCCATTGTGGGCTTCTAACACGGCTAATCCCTGCTTTTGTGCAACCAAAGAGCCTCTCCATCCTGGCAAGTTTTTGCCGCCATTGTAATCTCCACAATGTCACCGTCTCGTAAACAAGCCGGAGAGACAATGTCCCTCCTACGGCGGAGAGTTTCCACGGCACACGCATCCGTCTCCAAAATGTCTGCGCGTTGTGGAGAGGAAGGGACGAGCTAATCTTCCGATTGGAAACGGCAGCAGAAACAATGGCTGTCCTAATCCCTCATTTTGATTTTTTTTTTAAATCCAGTGTGGTGTGGTGCATTTGAGTCCAGTGGGAGGGGAAGAAAGATGGAGCTATTTCACGCTTGGCCACTTCCACTGTTTTTATGAACCCCCCCCCATGCCCAAACCCCCCCTTCAATCCTCAGTGTAACTGAATTTATAAGTCCTGTTTGCAACAGTCACACACCTCTTAGAAGGACCAAGGTGCTTTTCATAATCAGGTGTGTGTGTGTGGGGCGCCGCCTCCGCCCCCCGCCTCCCCCCACTAGAGCGCTCTAGTGGCAGTAATTTAACTTTAGGGAAGATAAGACGCCGGCATCTCCCGGAGAAGGTGCAATTTCCTTAGCTGTCTTTCCTGTTATTCATTTGACAATTGGCAAACATCTTTGGCACATAGGATCTAATTTGCTTCCCCCCACGGCTGCACGAGTGCCCCCGTTTTAATGATTCTACGTCCTATCTGGGAAGCGTGTTCCGTCAAAGCCGACTGATGTGATCTCTTGTTTACTTTTACCACCCGTTTGGATGAAAGTTTCGCATGTGAGTCCGTTTTTCACCCAAAAGAATGGAAGCTTTTTCCAGCTTTGTGCTTTCATTGGTGTCCAAAGTGTGGCCCGGGTGCCCTTTGTGGAGTGTGGTTGTTTTTTTTAATTTACCGCTTATCCTCACAAGGGTGGCAGGGGGTGCTGGAGCCTATCCCAGCTGTCTTCGGGCGAGAGGCGGCCAGCCAATCACAGGGCACATATAGACAAACAACCATTCACACTCACATTCATACCTACTATGTACAATTTGGAGTGGCTAATTAATGTAGCATTTTTTTTTGAATGGGGGAGGAAACCGGAAAACCCACACAAGCACGAGGAGAACATGCAAACTCCACACAGAGATGACTGAGGGTGGAATCGAACTCAGGTCTCCTAGCTGCATGGCTTGCGTGCTAACCACTGCCCCACCATGCAGCCCTGTTCAATTAAAATAACACATACAATAAAATAAAGACTAAAAATGCAAAGTGAAATTGGAAATTGCCAAAATGTGCAAGTGTGCATGGTGTGTTGAATAAAGACATTCAGTAGTTAAAAACAAGGCAAACGTCAACAATTTTTCATTCATTATTCAGTCATTCATTTTCTACCGCTTATCCTGAGAAGGGTCACGTGGGGTGCTGGAGCCTATTCCAGCTGTCTTCGAACGAGAGGCGGGGTCCACCCTGGACTGGCGGCCAGCCAATCACAGGGCACATATAGACAAACAACCATTCACACTCACATTCATACCTTTGGTACAATTTGGAGTGGCTAATTAACGTAGCATTTTTTTTGGAATGGGGGAGGAAACCCACGCATGCACGGGGAGAACATGCAAACTCCACACAGAGATGGCCAAGGGTGGAATTGAACTCGGGTCCACTTGTCTGCCGTGCAGCCTGTTTTTTTTTTCATAATTCTGACTTTCTCGCCAATGATTTGGACTTTTTGTCTCATAGCTAGAAGTGACCATTGGCTTACGTGTTTACTTTCAGTGACGGAAACGTTAGATGGCGGTGGTGGCGTTTTATACAACCTGAAGTGAGCCAGTTGCACTCGGCGCCTTGAAGTGATGCTATTGTGTTTTGACAGCCATTTTCTCACTTGCTCCCTAATGGTGACATAATAATCTTGTTTCAGCTTCAGAAGGTCACCAGCATCCATTTTCCCGTGTATTTTAATAAAACACAGCACCTCGACCAAAGTTCCCGGGGTAATCCGCATAATGTTCCTGTCGTACAAAGACTCAGTGGCAGCGACGGGTGGATATTTAAGTCATGGAACACGCAGACGGCCACGTTGAAGTGTTTGTTTTGTGCTTTCTTGACAGAAACAACATCTCATTTGTCGGCCATCCAGACGCAGCAAAGGCAAGGTTGGTTGTAGCAGCGAACACGGCAGCACGAGTCGCCGTGAGACTGTGATTTAGTGGAGCGCCCGTGTCTCACATGACCACCCCCTCGTTGCCGAATAATTGGCTGGCATCAATGACAGCATCTCTCGCCGTTGAGAGCGAAAGGGCGGCCGTTTGTTGTTGTTTTTCCCCGTTGATGCTTTGCCGTAACAAGACCACATGCATTGCAGCGACTGTTAATCAATCACTGACAACCTGTGGTGGAGTACAAGAAGAAAAAAGGAGTTGAAATGCAGCGGCCATGATACACATCCTTACATTGTGATCAGACGTTGGTCTTTTCCAAGGACAGAAACACTTTTAGGGGGCATAAAAAGCATCCAGTTGGGATTTCCTTGCCTCTAATAGTCCAATCACGTTTAGGACAACGTTGCGTCCTTATTCACCCAAATAGACTGTTTAAACCACTCTATGGCAGAGGTATCCAAAGTGCCGCCCGGGGGCCGCAGGTTTTTATTGGCCCACATTTAAACATACAATTAAAGAAGAACATTTTTATTTCCAAAAATAGGGCAAAATGAAGACAAAAAGGGAATTGATGGCTGCTGGTTTGTATAATATAATATAATATAATATAATATAATATAATATAATATAATATAATATAATATAATACAATATAATATAATATAATATAATATAATATAATATAATATAATATAATATAATATAATATAATATAATATAATATAATATAATATTTTTAATATAATAATTATATTAGAACACAAAATAAAAAATAAAAAATAAAAAATAAAAAATAAAAAATAAAAAATAAAAAATAAAAAATAAATAAATAAATAAATAAATAAATTGCATTTATATACATGGATTCTACGTATTTGGCCCCCGCATCCATAGATTTTTCAGTTTTCACTTTGGACCCCCCTGCACTAAGACTATTTGAAGTCATCGGAGAACCTAAGATGAACATTTTTAGTCACCTTTGCTCAACCTAACGTGGGATTTTATAATAACAATAAAAACAATTAGCAGACCCCAGTCAACCTGAATAAAGTATATCTGAAATATTGATACTTTTTGTACACGGTTTAATTTAAAGTCATGCAAGCTTTCAGTTTTTGCTGCCAAAGTTTGACTTTGTAATATCGCACCCACCAAATCAGTCCCATTTGTTTGTTTTCTGCATGTAAAACTTTCAAATGTAAAGTAACCTTTTGGTAGTACTTAATGATGAAAACCGAGGTACATGGTCGGAGAGGCTGTCGGTGCAAATTGGCGGCCATGTTTCGGACGGTCAGTCCGCCCCACGGCAAAATATAATTCAAAATATTGCTCTACCAGTATCAAAAACATTGGGGGGGTATCTTGGTATGTTGCCATCCATGAATACTTTTTAGTTCTTGCAGTTTTTGTTGTGATATTACTAATGTTACTTATAGGTATGCACTAACGTACATGCATATTTATTGTATTTGTATTCGGACTCATTAAAGGCACACTGACGCTCCGAGAGGAAGTGATTGCTTTGCTCAAGGCTTGGTGGCCTCCTCTCTCCGAAACAAGTCTCTCCAGTGGCGTTTCCATGTCAGCGGGCTCTGAGAAGGCCAAAATACGTCCTTGCACCTGGTAAAGTCCCGATTAAGTGTGGATCACTCCACTTCTGATCTGTCCTTCAGAGGGACACTCGTGACAGACTGCGGTGGCTTTGTTCTTCCGTGCAGAATAAATGCGACAAAGACGCATCGAGTGCTTCTGTCCAATGTTTTGATTTGGTGTCAGAAGGCTGGGGCTACTTTTTGTTTTTTTTTTTTACATTTCCTCTACCCCCCCTCAACCATAGCCATGTTTTGACCAACCGTCTGGGATGTCCCTTTCTGCGACCTACAATACTGTTAAGCTCCAAAAATGTGTTTTGTGGATTGTCATTGTGTGTCGACGCTCTGCAGCAGGCAGCCGTGCGGTTCCTAAGACAGCAGAAAAAACTGTTTTAGGTTTTTTGTTTCTTCTTGGTGGTTCGGTAAATTGGCCAGTGTATTTTTTGAACTGTAAAAGTGACCACTTCAATGACTATTGGAGTTATGAGCCATGAATTATGTTTGGGAACCACCGATGTAAGGCTGCAAGTATTATTATGGTTATTTGGAAAACACTTAACAAATGCTAACCAAGGTTTGCCAAATTATGGAGACTGGAGATGCTTAATTAACGAGACGTAAGAAACACTCCTTCGTTTATCACCGCTAATTGACAAACTGATGAGGAAGGCCTGCTCTGTCCTGTCCTGGGATGTCCTCTGGAACAGGTGGAGTGGGTGGCAAGAGGGGGATGAAGAAGCCCCCCCCCAACACACACTGAATGCATTAAGGAGCTCCATTAGGGACAGGATGATTTACTTTACTTTTTAATAAAAAAAGAGTCGGGTATTGGTTGCACAGTACTTATGTACCTCGCTGTCCAACCCACCCGTTGGAAACCATTGCCCTCGGGTATCTGAAATCGAAGCTGACAGGGAGTCATGTCAGTGTTTCAGAGTTGACTTTCAGCTTTTTTGGGGAAAAGTAGCGGGTGATTTTGTTAGGGATTATTGTGCTGATCAAGTCTGGTGCTTGTGTGTCTCACCCAACTGACACCTAGTGGCCAGTGTAGAAGACATATTTGAATGACTTATATTTGTACTTGAGTTCATTTAGACATTTTATGCTTCAAAATACTTCATTCAGGCGACCAAAATGTAAACTTTTGGAAACTGCATGATGAATAAAGGCCGACTGTTATACTGCTTGACTGATGCCAGCGGCATCAGCCTTTGCAGCTCCTGTTGTTTCCCGTTCGCATCTGGCACTTTTTGGGGTTGATGTTTTTGGAACCTCTGAATCATTTCGTGTAGCAAGCCAAAAAAAAAAAAAAAAAAAACGCCACTTGGCGGGATGCTTTTCTACTACAAACCTTTTCTAGTCAGCTTTGGACAGACCCAAGTGCCCGTGGCAGCGCTCAAGCTCCCCCACGACGAGGGACCGGCTCCCTTTTGTAGTCGGACCACCTTGAAACATCTTTCGCGGCAACAATTTCCATTCCGTCTGAAGCTTCCTGCCAGCGTATCGCTCCCCTCCTCCGCGTCACGGAGCGATGAGAGGCTAGCTCGCCGCGGCCGAGTGTGAATGAGTTTAATTGCGCTAATAACTCTCTAATAGTCGTTTTCAGTACAATTTTTCAACACCTAACGGCGTATTGAACTGTCGCTAATCTATTTTGGGATTCCCCTGGAGCTTTGTGCAGAGATGATGAAGGTCCACGCGTACGTTGGGATTCATCTCATGAATGCTGGTATTGTTGGCGTGCAAGCGACGTGAAAATGGCGGCTGAGTATTCACGGTGCGCAGTACAGCTCGGGGAAACTTCCAGATGAGTCAACATGCAGAATTTAAGTCTGCAGTTAACCGGAGCCAAGAGACAGAAGCAAGCGTAATTTGAACTATAAATAGGTGACGCCATCCTTCACCGTCACGTTGGATCGCACGGCTAATCAACGCAGAATGCTTAGTGACGCTTGACGTATGTTTGAGGTCTCATGTGGGGACGCGACACATTTTTTTTTTTTTACACTTACTCTTCTAATGACAGGATTTTGGGGGCTAATATAAAAAAGTCACACCCACAGTAGAGTAAGAATAGAGGCCTGATTTTGGGATTGAGGCTGGATTTTTCTCCCCAGCAGTCAGAATGTGCCTAAGTGGTACTGACACTCACAAATAGGAGGTTTTTTTATTTTGTTTTCAAAAAAATGCGCCGTCAAAATAAGTTGCTTGGAGGTAGGGACTGGGAAAGGAAATATCTTACTCACTTCTTACCAAATCCC
Source organism: Doryrhamphus excisus (assembly GCF_037039965.1). Lineage (NCBI taxonomy): Eukaryota > Metazoa > Chordata > Actinopteri > Syngnathiformes > Syngnathidae > Doryrhamphus > Doryrhamphus excisus. The sequence goes on from NC_136369.1 coordinate 1,415,557, forward strand.
AGTTCAAACTTGGCAATGATTCCACAAAAAGGGGGTATTTGACTCTGGGTTTTCTCAAGTTCAGGCGTTCTTCAGCATGGTCCACATTCCCAGGACGTGTTTGTGACTACTGTAATGGTAATGGTAATGGTAATGGTAATGGTAATGGTAATGGTAATGGTAATGGTAATGGTAATGGTAATGGTAATGGTAATAGTAATGGTAATGGTAATGGTAATGGTTTAATTTCACTTGAACATGCATCAGATTCCAATTGAGTGCATCCCATAATCAGTTCCCAGTTCCACATGTCCAAAAGGAGTAGGAAGAAGCAAAGCTTATTAAATCCTACCCCTCCATCTGGTACTTTTACAATCACTAACTGTTACATTTGTTCACTTCCTGCTTTCCATAATACAGTTTAAGGTTTTTTTTTATAAATAATGTATCTCGTACGGAAGTACCCTGTGATATCAGCATCCAATGCCATAATGGGTACCATAGTAAGTGTCAATATAGTGATATATATAGCACATCATGACTGGTTCAAGACTCTTCATCCTTGTATTTAGCAAACATCAACTGCTTGTATTGTTTCTTGAATTGGCGCCCCATGTCTCTCCGCTACGCAGGTACCCCGGTGACACGAGTGACAGCCACAGACGCCGACGACCCGGTCTACGGAAACAGCGCCAAGCTGGTCTACAGCATCCTGGAGGGCCAGCCTTACTTCTCGGTGGACCCCAACTCAGGTGAGCTCCAGCCAAAGCTCTTTGTGCCGCTGTTCATTGTTTGGCCGAGGATCTGGAGCAAGATGGAGACACTGGCTCATTAAATTTAATGGGAGCTGTTAATACACTCTGCAAATCCTTTCACTACTTCCAACCAATGGAGAGCATCGTGTCGGACAAAAGTGGGAGTGAATGAGCACCACGCCCATTATGGGGCCACAATGAGAGCCAGATAGGGCTTTACAACCAGGCGCAGATAACATCTCATGGATTATTCCAATAGGCTTTTTTTCCCTTCTTCTTCAGAGCGGCGCCGGGAACGCTGGGCCGGGACCTCTTTAGTATTTCAACATCGTTCCTTTTCATTAGCCGTGTCCACTGAGATAAAGCAGCTTGTGGTGTCACCTGAGGTCGAGTGGTGAGGCGTTGCTCTTCATTCGCTGGTCGCAACATTAGGTACACGCTATCTTGTCAAGCCAATCATGGATTTCCTTTAGAGTAGTCAGTGTACAGCTTGTAAAGCAGCGTGGATTTACGAGCCGCTGAAAATGAGTCAATGCGCGGCCATTATGGTGACCAAAGATAACCGTGTCTTGGTGGCGGTGGTGTGCATGAGTGCTGCCGGCACTGGGGAGCTGTGGTTCATTGAAGGTAGCGATGAATTCCCACATGTACTGTGACATTTGTTTTTGTCCAAGATAATAAATGTACTGCAATGCAACCGAAGATTCATTTTTCTAATAGTTGTAATTATTTATTGAAATTATAATTTAAATTATACTTTAAGGTCGGTGTTAGTTCACCAATATTTTTGGGGTATAAAACTATTGAAAATAATAAAAAAAATTAAATTATGGTAAGGTCGGTGTCAAAATTCACCAATATTTTCGGAGTATAAAACTATTTAAAATAATTTTTAAAAATCCGATTGTTTTTATAATTTAAATTATGGTAAGGTCGTGTCAAAATTCACCAGTTTTTTTTGTATAAAACTATAGAAATAATAAAAAATAAGATAAAGTAACAAAAATAATTAATTGAAAGGCAATTAATTGCAATTGCTAATCAGTATTTAATTTATTATTAATAACACCATGACTGTATTAAATTGGTTATTATTAATAGTTTGAAATGATTTTTACACATTGGTTCATTTAAGACACCCCAAGTTATTCCCATTGCTTTTCTAGAGTTAATTTATTTTCATGAATTGCAATCAATTCATCCAATAGAATGTATTTAAAAATAAAAATAGCCCGTAAAATTGAAAGTTGTACTTATTACAACACTGCAAAGTAATAAGAGCGGTTTCAGCTTCTCTGTCCAGGCTGCTCAGTGTAACATCACCAAAGCGAGGCGGCCAACCACCGGCCTGGCCTGCATGCCGCCCGCCTTGGGTAAGTGTGCTCGTTGAAAAAGTGTAAGAAAATAAGCGCTGCAGTTTGCTCAGGGCATGTTTACACAATAACAAGCTCGTAAAAATTGTTTGACCCTCGTAGGCTTGTTGGAAGGTGGCCAGCTTCCTGTTGTTGTTTTCCAGGCGTCCTGCACGAGCCTGCTTAGAATTCACTTCCTGCATCCACGTCCTCACAGCAAAGCTTTGAACAGAAAAATGACAAATAACAGAAATGGCGTGCGACAGGCCGCCGTTGATTTTAATGAACGTTGCGATCTGGCCGGGATCTTCAAAAGTTAATGACGGCACAAATGGAAAGTATTATCTGCCGTATAATGGACCCTCGCGCTGAACCTGATCTGAATAGAAGAGGCTTTGTCCGCCTCTCCAGGGACAAAAGCCCCCCCCCCAACCTTCTATCTGCGGGACACATCTCGTTCTCCGCTGTTTGTGCAGGTTTAGCTAGGTCAAGCGATCATCTGTGATATATTGCATCGTTCAACAATGAGCTGCATCAAAGTCATTATTAAATCTACATAATTGGCGGATTCATAAGCAGAGCCCCGGCCTGTCTGCTAAATGCAACATGGCTGCGTTATGAATTCAAACTCGTATTGATAATAATAATTACTTCAGCAGTGTTATTAAAGCATTAAGCTACTGCAAAAACAGATTCCAGCTCGGATCTTTAATTGCTTTCCCTGCCGACGGGATTAAATAAACCACATTAATCGCAGATGAGATGGCAATGTGAGCCCATGTCAACATCATGTGCGCACATGAACGGACATACGTGTTTGTATGCGACTGGAGACACAGGTGTTTGCATTTGTGTGTGAATGGACTGATGGATTTTGGGGGGTTTTGGAACTACAGTTGATGAACGGTGTACGATACCTGGGTTTGAATGGACAGGTTTAGTCACTGTGTGTGTGAATGGACAGACAGGGCTGTACATTGTCTGTGGATATGAATGGACGGATAGTTGTGGTTAGAAAGAAGGATGTTTTCGTTTTGTGTGTATGACGATGACCACCTGTTTACCACCTGTTTACGTGACTGGACAGACATTTGTTCGTGGCATGCGTGAAAGGACAGACATATGCACATTGTCTTTATGTCAATGGACAGATGGATTTCTACATTTTGTGTCTATGTGAATGGATGAACAAATGTTACTTTTCATGTATATGCGGATGGGCTAACGATATATTTGTTAGACAGATGTTTGTTTTGTCGAGATGTGAATGGAGAAACAAATCAAGTTTACTTGTGTACGTGAACAGACAGACAGATGTATGATTTGTCTGTATGTGAATGGAGAAACAGATATTAAATTTACATGTGTATGTGAATGGACAGACGTGTACATTACGTGTGTATGTGAATGGACAGATGTGTACATTACGGGTGTATGTGAATGGACAGACGTGTACATTACGTATGTACGTATGTGAATGGACAGACGTGTACATTATGTGTGTATGTGAACAGACAGACAGATGTCTGATTTGTCTGTATGTGAATGGAGAAACAGATATTAAGTTTATGTGTGTATGTGAATGGACAGACGTTTACATTATGTGTGTATGTGAACAGACAGATGTTTGATTTGTCTGTACGTGAATGGAGAAACAGATATTAAGTTTGCATGTGTATGTGAATGGACAGACGTGTACATTATGTGTGTATGTGAATGGACAGACGTGTACATTACGTGTGTATGTGAATGGACAGACGTGTACATTACGTGTGTATGTGAATGGACAGACATGTACATTACGTGTGTATGTGAATGGACAGACGTGTACATTACGTGTGCATGTGAATGGACAGACGTGTACATTACGTGTGTATGTGAATGGACAGACGTGTACATTATGTGTGTATGTGAACAGACAGACAGATGTCTGATTTGTCTGTATGTGAATGGAGAAACAGATATTAGGTTTAGGTGTGTATGCGAATGGACAGACGTGTACATTACGTATGGACATATGTGAATGGACAGACGTGTACATTATGTGTGTATGTGAACAGACAAATGTTTGATTTGTCTGTACGGGAATGGAGAAACAGATATTAAGTTTACATGCGTATGTGAATGGACACCCTGATGTTTGAGGCATACGTGAATGGATCGACGGATGTTTGTGGCTTGACTTGACTCGATGCGTAGGCGAGCACTGGTTAAAGTTTGGGACAACAGCGCATCGTCACCTTCGGACTCGTCAGCAGTCGGCCTTGTCCTCACCGCAGCTGCGGACGGAACTCTGGAATCGGACAATGGCGGCGGAATTAGCATTCCCAGCGACGCGGGGGCTGACGCAGATGGCTCATTCAGGTGAGCCAGATGTTTTAATGAATGTTAATGGCAAATCAAAGGTAAGGGGGGGAAGCAACCATTAAGGAGTGTTTGACACTTACAACGCCAACATTGAAAGTGAAAAGCTTTGGATGAATACATGAATAAACAACAAAAAAACATCACGGCCCAATTTATCACTTGGCTAGGTGGTAAAAAAAACATCTATGGAAATGAGTGTTTGTCTATCCTCCCGTTTTGAGTGATTAGGAATTAATTTGAATAATTAACGATGATCAACTGGAGAGATGACTTGTTTGTGCCTCGTCTTATTTTTGGATTTGTTTGTTTTTGCCTGAGCGGGCCTACCTTCAAATCAGATGCTTATTACGCACCGCAAACACGCGCTAATCACACGCGCGCGCTACCGTTGCAGGAAGCGAACTTTTCCCGGGGCTTTTTGGGGCAGAATGTGGAGTAAAGTATTTTGGAATATTTGATTTGATAGGGAATATAATGGGCTCCGAGCTGAGCGGTCACTATGCAATATTTATGGACCGTTCTAGTTCAGCCGCTCTGTCCTTCAGGCTTTTCTTGGTGCTATCTCTCATCATTAGCTAGCATTTCATTGTGTGAATGGAACGACGGGTGTTTACATGACGTGCTCACGTGTTTGCCTGTTGCGTGTCTGTGAATGGAGAAACGTCTCTATGTTATGTGTGAATGGACAGACATACGTACATTTTGTGTGTATGTAAATGGACAAACATTTTTATGCGCGAATGGACAGGTGTGTGTGAATGCCAATGTGACAGACAGGTATACTCTGTGTGTACATGCAAATGTAACATATGTAACATGACATATTGGTGTTTACCTTAAATTTCAATGTGATGGGACAAACATGATTATATTATGCGTGTATGTGAATGGACAAACACATGTTTTCATGACAGGTATAGGCTGTGTGTACATGTGCGGTGCATGTGAACGGACAAACTGTCTGAACATTCTTACTTTGTATGTCTATGCGAATGGACAAACATGATTGTATTATGTATGTATGTGAAAGGACAAACATATGTTTGCATGATGTGTGAATATGATAGGTATAGGTTGTGTGTACATGTTCAGTGCATGTGAGCGGACAAACTGTCTGAACATTCTTACCTTGTATGTCTATGTGAATGGACATACATGACGATATGATACAGTGCTTGTGTAAACAAATGGACCGACGGATGTTTATATCAGGGTGTGTATTTGAATGGACTGACACTGACACCCGAAACTGAAGGAAACAGAAGTGATTGTTGATTATGATCATGGATCCCTGATTCAAAATGGCTCAATCAAGTACTAATGAAGTACTTCTGTGTACTATTGTACACAAGGTGTTTCTACGTGAAATCACCTTCTCCATACTAACCTGATGTGTCACAGTGTGAAAGAACACCAGCACATACTTCAAGATAGATATATGATAGTAGAAATAGAGATTCCAGAGTGACTAAAAGAATTGACTTGGCCGTGGGAGTTTGTTGTTTGATTCCCACTCGCAGCCATGAGTCAAGTATCGGCGTTCCTGCGGCGAGTCCTGAGTGAATTGTTGAACTAGTCGTAGCGGAGCGGTGTTATTGTGACTATTTTGTTGATATTATGTCACCAAGATGTTCCTACGCAGCAGCGCTCGGTTGAAGCCAAGGTTAGAAACGCATGGGAACGTCATTGGAGGGCAGGCGGTCCGCACCACATCCGACTAACGTTGGTTATGTCAGCCTATCATGAGCGGAGGGATCGGACTTTGGACGCTTTGTCTCACAGCTGACGTCTCGTGCAGTTTGTGTCAAGAAAGTTCCCAACGGTGTTAAAGTGCAGCCAGGATGGATTTCTATGAGCTGTGGATCATAGAAAGTGAATCAGGACAGCCAATGTCGGCTGTGTGTGAATGGACAGACATCCCGTGTGCGTGTCATGCGATAAGGCAGGTGGATTCGTACCTTTTGTTTGTGGGTCAGAGAACAGGACAGAGAAATGGTTGCATGTCGGTGGACGGCCATGTTTACAGGATTGTCCATGCAGCATTATGTGTGAATAGACTGACACACTGCATGTGTATGTTGATAGTGATAGGGCAGATTTTTTACATTCCGTAGCTGAATGGACAAACAAGTGAGGACGGTGTCTGTGTGGGTGAATAGACTGTGGTATACGAATGGACACACAGATGTTTGCCTCGTGTGAATGAACAGACAATTGTTCACATTACGCCTTTAATGTTTGACAGAGGATGCTTGCTCTGTGTGAATGGACAGACAGCTGTGTACATTATGTGTGTATACGGAAGGAAAGGCCAATGTTTGGTGTGTGTGTGTGTGTGAGTGGACAGACGGGTATTTACATATGTTGTGTATGCAAATGAACAGACAGATACTGTATGTAAATTATGCATGTACACGAATGGACAGACAATGTGTGCGTTAAGTGTGTATAAGAATGGACAGACAAATGTTTGCTGTGTTTGAATGGACAGACATATATGTATATTGAGTCTGTTACAAATGGACAGACAGTTGTTTGCTGTGTGTGAATGGATAGACATGATGTGTGCATGCTGTATGCTAATGGACAGATGGATGTGTACATTATGTGTGTATACGAAAGGCCAGACCGGTGTTTGGTGTGTGTGTGTGTGTGTGTGAATGGACAGACACAAATTTTTATTGTGTGTGTGTATGCAAATATCAGACAGATGTTTGCTATGTGGGAATGGACAGGCAAATACTGCATGTACGTTATGCAAATATGCAAATGGACAGACATATTTGTATATTATATATTGTATATTGAGTGTGTATGCAAATGGCCAGACAGTCGTTTGCTGCGTGTGAATGGACAGACAGATGTACAAGTATGTATAATGTGTATACGTGAATGGAAAGTTGGACTATTGTTGGCAACAATACACAGCCGAATTTGCTAGCATGGCTAGCAAATATGACAATAGGTCCGCATAAAAAGTTCAGACCCCCACGGTGTACGCGAACAGACGCACGATTACTGCAGCACGGCCGCCTCCTCTAAAACCATCCATGGCGTCACATTTTGTACTTTATCAGTGCTGCCCGTGACCTCCAAAAGCAAAGCTGACCCCCAAATGGCGCTCCATCTCGGCGGACAGTCGAGCCGGCCTCCAGAATAGAAAATGCGAGCGCAGACGGCCAAGCCTCTCCCCTCCTGCCCGCCTTGTTTTCGCAACGCCGTCCAAGCCTGTTCTCATTTTCCGAGGCAGCTCAGGAGCCGAGGCGGGGTGTCATGCCAAAGCCGGGCTTTTATGAGGGGTTTTATATTCATTTGATGATCCTGCGGGTCTCTGTTTCCTGAGTGGATTATCCAGAGATGCCGGTGCTGAGCCCTTTTTATATTCTGTGCTGTGGCAGAGTCAATAAGGTCCATTCTGCATACAATATTCAAGATTATACAAGACAGACAGCATAATTCACACTCAATCAGAATACAAATGACTGCGGACTGCGGAACAACATGCCGGAAAACAAGTGGATGTTTTTTTTTTTCAGTGCCCACACTTTGTGCTTTTGCAGAAAATATACCTGCGGGGAATTCTTCACCTCTGCTGGCTGCCGAGTCCTTGTTTAGGAACGTAGCGCTGTAAAATAATGTGTGTTAGCAGAGTGTCAAGAAAGGCGGACGTGAAGGTTATTGCATACTCGCATGTGTAATGTTATTAAAAGACAATGTACCTGCTGTCAGGTGCTAATCCTTTATTTTTTGGGTGTGTGTTTTCCCCTCCAGCCACAATCAAAATCGCTCTCCACGGTATGGATCGAGAGATGCGGGAGGAGTACCTGGTGGTCATCCAGGCGAAGGACATGGGAGGTCACATGGGCGGCCTGTCGGGGACCACCACGGTCACCGTCACGCTCACCGACATCAACGACAACCCGCCAAAGTTCTCCAAAAGTCAGTCCACCGAAAATTGCCTTTTTTTTCCTTTTTGTACTCATAATATGGCCATTTTTTGTCATATTATAAGGACTTTTATTTCATAACATTTAGATTTTTTTAATAAACATTTCTTTTTTTCAGTACAGTTTTTTGTCATAAAAAATAATTTAATTTATTTTTATTTTTATTTTTATTTTTATTTTTATTTTTATTTTTATTTTTATTTTTATTTTTATTTTTATTTTTATTTTATTTTTATTAGTGCGATATTTTCTTATAAAATATATTGACTATTTCTTTGTTTACTGTATTTTTTTGGTAACTTGTGTCCAAACATTGCTAGGTTTATACGACTTTGTCATCTCGGAAGACCTGCCAATTGGGAAGATGGGCGGCAAGGTGAAGGCCAACGACCGTGACATCGGCGAGAACGCGCGCTCCACGTACAACATCATCGAGGGCGACGAGCAGGGCGTGTTTGAGGTCATCACCGACGCACAGTCTCAGGAGGGGATTTTGCGACTCAGAAAGGTCAGACGCTGACAAAATGTGGCATTACAAATTTGCACATTCTCATGGTGACATTTTGAATCAAGGAGAAATATCCTCGATGAAAGTTCCTCGATGAAATATACTCTACTTGAAGCTGGGCAGGAGAGTGGTTTGTTGCCTAAAAATACTGCAGTACTGTAGACAGTATACAGTTGCACGTGTTTTTAGGCATCTAAAATTTGTAGAAAAAAAATGTAGAAAAATACTTTCCCAATAAAATGACATAACGCTACCATGTTCCTTTTCTAACATGGATTATATTGTTTTGAGGTTTGCATTCATTGAGGTGCTGCAATGACATCAGCCTCCCTCTGGGCTTTGGTCTACGGGTCCTCTGGGTCCATCTGGTGGACAGAGGTAGCATTGCACCACTAGACAATATTCGTTTATGTTTTCTCTGGTCCTCTCATGAAATGGCTTTCTCTAACTAAATGCTTTGTGGGAAAAAATATATTTCTTTCCACTTTAAATCGTATTGGTACATGTTTGTATGTTTCCAATGTATAATGCCGAGTTTCAAGTTACCGTGTGATGAGTTTAATGTCACTGTGAGTCAGACCTGCAATTTCACGAGACCAGTTTCTTCATGGTCTCGTGTGGTGTGGCTGTTCACCTGAATTCATGGTAATCATAATAAAACTACAGGACATGCATAAACAGCAAAATATTTCAAGACATACCAACAAATAATGCAATTACCTGATTACGTACTGTTCCGGCTTTTGGGGGGTGCACCAGGGACCACTAGTGCTTGGCCAAAAATCAAGTAATTGATCCACTCGTACAAATGTCTCTTTTTCAACCAATGCTAGCTCCCCCCTCTCCAAAATCTCCTGCGATCAATTCAGCTGATCAAAAGTTTAAGTCCAAAACCTTTCAAAACCCAAATCTTGACAAGAATGTGGATTGATTGTGATTCAGTGTCAGGCATTCATGATCTCTTGATGGCAAAGGCAAGACATCTTCCTCTCTTTGAAGGCGGTGGGTCGTTTCAAACTACTGAAAATCATCCTGAGTCAAGTGTTCGACCCAAAATAAATATCACGAGGAGCCGTAAAGAAGTGGCACCATCCCAGGCCGGCCCAGATGAAGGTTGTTAGATCTGGGAGAGAAGTCTTCAAAATGTCCTCCAACTCCGCAAAATAGTAATTAGCAGGAGAGCACCAAACATGGGACATTGAAAGGTGGAAGAAAGTTTTATTCTCCCTTGGTGGTCCTAGTGGGTTCCAGGAGATCCACCTGAGATGTTTTCCATACGGCACAGTGGAGGCGGTGCCATTGTGATCCTTCCATGGAACAATGGAGCTTCAGGTTACACAGGGGCGTCAAGCGGTAGCCGGCTACGTGGAGATGTTGTAGGGGGCATCCTTCATGACCGATGGCCCTCGTCTGCGTGCTAGCGGCATCGCAACTGGCTTGTCAACATTTCACAAAGGACTTCTTGCAGAGGAATAAGCCCTCATCTTAGTCCAGAACATTTGGGGATGGATGGCAATGGACGTTTACCACCTGGTGCTAAATTCCCACTAGCCTCCTGGAAACACTGGCATCAAACATGCTCAAAGTGATGAATAAGAATGCCAGCCCATTTTGCTTTGACGCTTGTTTGCATTATATCGCTTATTCAAAATGTTTTCGTCTCGCTCCCATTCCTCCTTTTTGCATCTACCTCGAGATCCGACAGTCCAAATCGTCCATTCTTGACATCTTTCAACTGGTCTTAAAATTATTATCGGGAAGAAAACAACAACAAATGTTGAAATTCAACACAGAAGACAAATATGGCTGCTGATCCCAGCCTTGGATCGCCCACACCTCGCGCGTATTAGCGACCGCACAAACAAGGAAGTGGTACCGTCAGCCTGGCATTCATTAAAAATGCTGCCTATTCATGAGATCATCTCTGCAGCGCGACACCGACTACATCTCGTACGCGGCACAGACAGCGCTCTGATTATTTCCTGCCGCATAAAAAAGCTGCAACCATCCCGGCCCGGATATCATGGCGCGCCTTTAAATAATTAGAGCACCCAGTTCCATATCTTGTGCATACTGGAGTGTGCGGAATTTGCATTTGCAAGCCTCCACGTATTCCAATAACGCTGTGACCCGTAAGCAAGCTTAAAGCACATTCAAGGGCGTCACGACATCCTATCAGCGTGGAGGGACTATTTATAAATGTATGTATTCCATATTCCGTGTCTATAGGCGCCGGCTTTGTAGAAGAGATTAAACGTATCGATTCATGGACGGGTGCTCCGAAATCTGGGCTCTGTCTGCAGGAAGTAAAATATTACAAAAGCATCGGAATGTTTTTATTGTTTGTTTTTTTGTTGCGTTGTGACGTAAATTGCCATTTTCCCAAGGACACGCGGTGTGACTTAGTTAAAGTGCCAACAATGAAGCAAGCGTGGGAGGCCCGCCACGCACAAGAACTCAGCCGATCCGCAAGGGATGACGGAAGAAGAAAAAAAAAAAAACCCATCAATGCAGGAACAAACTGGAGACGAAGTCATAAAAGCAGCAACTGTTGACAAAGCAAATGTCAGATGTGTTTAGCTTGTAGGCAACTTCCACGTCCCGGCTTCTTCTTGTCTGAGGGGGCGTTTCAGAGCTGCTGTTTTCTTTTTGGCATTCTTTCACAAAGCCAGATAACTGCTAAGCTGCTTCTGACTTCACCTTGGATCCGAGTGAGGGTGGCAAGTAAACATGGAAGGTACACCGCTGGCACAAAGTTTGGGATATTTCAGCTTTCCGGCATGACATTTCAGGATGAAGCTAAGTCGTCCCTCCTTTGTCGCAGTCGAGTGGTTCCAGACATCGGGTCCTTATTTATAAATATTTTCATCGTCAGAGACCTTCTGATACAGTTTTTAACATTATCACAGCCCTCTACACATGACATGACCTTTCACCTTTACACTGGTAGTACTCATTATACTAGACATAATACAGGACACATGATATTTAAGAATATAGACTCACACTCAGATTGCCATGTTAGCATGGGGAGTTTTGGGAGGGGGTGCCATCTTTGTACTTTGGGATGAGTTCTTTCGTGAATGTAATATTTTTTGGCCCCATGGCGGGTTATTTAGCACTGATGGAAGGATACGGTACAGGGCTCGGTCTTCATGTGCAATACGCAACATTACGAAAGCAGTACAAAGCAGTACAAAAACCTCAAACACAAAACCTGAAATACTTTAGATGAAAACCAGAGTCTGTGCTCGAAATCCAAAGTTTGACTGTACCTTTAAAACGTCTGGCTACACAATCTGGATAGTATGGTGTTTAGGTATTGTTAAGTGTAATTGTATTTTTTAGTACAATAAACAATAATTATGCTGTTTGAATTGCCAACTGATATTAGTAGCGCATGATTTATTTAGTATGATTTATCAGTATTGGTTTCTGTGTAATGCAAAATGGGGGCATCGTGTGTCAATCATTCTGATGATGATGATGTTTTGTTCCATTTTACGAGCCATTCCTGTGTCATTATTCCGCCGATGTTAAAGTTTAGATGCTGCAGCCTGAGGTGTGCGAGTCCCGAATAGATAACGACATTAAAGAGCTTTTGTGGAAACGTTTATTGATCAAACTCCTGGTCGGAGAGGGCCACGACCGGTGGGAGAGCGGAGGGGGTTGTGTATTTTTCAGCTTTTTGGGGGTTTTTAAGCTTTTTATCAGCGTGCCCTCAGGCCTGCAGAGGGATGTTATAGCGGGATGCTGAGCTTTCACCCCTGCAGGCCTCAACTCAACTTTGAAGTCTTTTAAACGCTCTGCCAGTCCATCTGGATTTGGTGCCGCCACTTGAGAGAGGATGGAGATGACACGTCAGGACTGCCTAGGGGGTGGGGGGGTCGCAGACCACCAAAATATCGAGTCGTCAGTGAGCTTTGATGTTGCGCTTCCGTTGTGAGCAAATGTTTACTCATTAGCTCAAAGCTGATCACCGATACAAAGGAACACATGGAGTATTAAAAAAATCACTTTTTCCAGGGTTAAATATCATAAAGCCTTTATTCTGTACATTATTCTAAGGCAATGTTGGAGGTCGCATTTTACCATTCATACTGTGCATGTCACACACAACAAAAATTAAGCTAAACCAATTCGATTTCTGTTGGAAAACTTCAATGTTCCCTGTTTGTTTCGTTCGGTGAAATGGACGACCGAGGCCTGTCACGATCATCCAAAATAATCAATTAAGTTTATTATGCTGGCCTCAAAAAATGGACATGGCGTGCATGCGTGTATGTTTCTCTACTTGTCTGTTTCACTGGCTAGATTAGGGGTGGGCAAACTACGGCCCGGGGGCCACATCCGGCCCGCCAAGTGTTTGAATACGGCCCGCCCAATCTTTCCAAAGTATTTCATTTAAACTCAACATACAACCTGAACTCAACATCAAGTCTGAAGCAGATTCCTCAGTTTCCATCACACCACTGTAGTAATTAAAAAAATATATATTTTCATTCATAAATAATTTTCCCATAAGAAATTGTGTAAATAATCTGTTCCAGTGTCAAACTGAGGCCATCATACAACCTGTGTATGATGTGTTTGTAGTCACATTTGAACTAGTTATGTGTGATGCTACATTTTTTTCTCCTGTGAATCCAAAAAGTGGCATTATGATTAAAAAAATCACTCGGGTTCTTGCTGTAACATTATAGTATGATCACTTGAATGGCTTCATTTTATTTTATTCATGAATATACTTTATGTTTAGTTTATTCTATTCAGACTGAGGTTGTTAGGTCGACAAGACTTGTCAACTGCCGGGTCTGTGGGTCGAGGGTTGGTAGCTGAGGAGGCCTCCTACAGCCACGCAGGTGTAGTTGTGACCATTTCAATAAAAATGGTGCCATCATTGTCGCTTTCATGGTCGCACATTACTGGCCCAGTTAGATCTTCTCTCTTTTCTGCTAACAGCCTTTACGGCCTTTTGTGGAGAATGACTCACAACTACAAAGCAATTTGAAAGGTTTTAGAATTTTTGCAGACGACACCGCTCTCTAATGAAGGTCAAAACAGGCGGGAACGATGAAAACACCGACGATGAAAAGCGGCAACATCCTTGTCCACTTACTCACCTAATGAGATCCGATACAAGAGCTGTGCCTTTGCAGCGACAGTCGTGGTATTTATGGATTGATTGTGGTTGTGCTTTGCAGCATTCAGCTTCGGGAAGGTGGAAAGATGTAATAATAATAATAATCATGTATTGCAACACCAATGACTGCTATAATATTTACCGTGGATGATGTCCAGTAAAACAGAGAGGGTTCTTAAAGCTCCCATGTTCTGCCAATGTGACTTTTTAATGATGCTATATTATAAATAATTATAATTTCATGTTTTTTCATATGCTATATAGTATATATAATTAGTTAAATAAATATTATAATAAAATCATTTTTTCAATAAATATTTATTTTAATATATATATTATTTATTATAATATATATTTTAATATATATATTATAATTAATTAGGTTTTCATGTTTTTTCATATGCTATATATATATAATTATTTATAAATATTATAATAAAAACATGTATTTAAAAATATTATACTATTTATAACATTTATTATTATCTTATTATATTTATTGTAAGAAGTATATATATATATATACAATATTATAAATAATTATGCTTTCATATTTGTCCATATGCTATATATGATAATTTATAAATATTATAATAAAATATTTATGTTGATACATATGATAATATTTATGATTTATATTTATTATATATATTATATATATTTTATATATATTATAATTAATTAGGTTTTCATGTTTTTTCATATGCTATATATATAATTATTTATAAATATTATAATAAAAACATGTATTTTAAAATATTATACTATTTATAACATTTATTATTATATTATTATATTTATTGTAAGAAGTATATATATATATATATATATATATATATATATATAATATTATAAATAATTATGCTTTCATATTTGTCCATATACTATATATGATAATTTATAAATATTATAATAAAATATTTATGTTGAAACATATTATAACATTTATAATATTTATGATTTATATTTATTATAATACATATAATATACAATATTATACATATTTATACTTGTTTTCAAATAAATATATATATATATATATATATATATATATACATTGTTATGCAGTATGTGATATGTCATCTGTTAAATATGTTATATGAGATATATCATCTATTGCAGTCTGCTGTCATTATTTGAGTGACAGAAGTGCTTTTGAAAAAATTCCAGCAGCAGATGTGCAAGGTTGAAGCAATATCGGGGCGGGTAGAAAAGGCTTCAAAGATGTCTTTAGTTCCGTGCACCTCTCCTCCAGTTCCACATCACCACTCTGACCATCCTCAGCCTCAAACAGCCTCCTTTTTTCCACCGCTAACCTTTGAATGGAAGTGTTATCCGTTGGATGGAGGTCTCGTCACGCTCCTCACTCCTTCCCGGCACAGATGGCGGGATCAGAGGGAGAGAAAGGAAAGGGAAGCGTCAGGCGGCCGGCGGCTTGATGATGAGGAGAAGGAGGATGCTGGGGGGGGGAGGAAGGGATGATGAAAGTGTTCCAAATGGCTGTGCGGGACCGTGCAGGGGTGACGCTCATGGAGAAGCTTCAGGGGCTTCCACTGCACTTTTTTACTAAGGTAAAAAAAAAAGTGTCTACCAGCTGGACCTGCGAGTCCTCATCTGACCCGAGGGACAGAAGCTCTCATCCTCTCACTGGCCCCCACAGCTCCAGAGTTTGGATTGGCCTATAAATCCCCGTTTGGAGACACTTGTGCATTATATATCATGGAAAAGTGTCTCCAAACTTTTGTTTGATATGTTATGTACTACCGTCTCACTCAATTGTTTGCTTGACTATTGAGAGAATTTGGATGCTCACCTACTGGCCCTGTGGAAATACCGCTGTGTAAAAAAAAAATTGTAGGCTTTGCTACACATCTTCATTTTTAAAAAGGCTTGGATGATTTTTGTATAAAATATGGCAAGAAATACTTTATGAACACCAAACATGAAAAATATATTACTTGTTTGCTTTGCTTTCGAGGGAAGAGAAGCTGAAGCTTGTGTTGGTTAAACCCCCTTCCTCATGGACATGCTAACACAGGGGTGGGCAAATATTAATATATGTATTATATATTATGTTATATTTTATATAACACTTTTTTATGCTTATAATTTTCCTTCAGCTGTCCCTTTTTTTCGGCAGTACTTAAACATCAGACCACATCAAACTATGTAATTCTTTTTATTTAATTATTTTTTTTACTAAATAAGATAAGTCATGTTGCCAGATTGTACGTTCAAAGTTGAAATCCTTAGAAAGCAACTGGCAGGCCGGATTCAAACGCTTGGTGGGCCGCATGTGGCCCCCGGGCCGTAGTTTGCCCACCCCTGTGCTAACGCCTCCGACCCGCTCCTAGCTAGATCATCGCAACACACGCGCTGCTTTGTCAAGATACCAGGCTTCACTACACATCTTGTTTTTTCTAAATGCTTGGATTGAAGCGTTTGAAAACAATATTCAGTAATATGTGTATCATGTGTTTCTAAGCTTTTTATTATGCAAAAAAATTATGAAAAAAAACGCTGTCACCTAGCTCACTTGTTTACTTTGCTTTTGAGAGAAGAGACCCTCCAATGCTGACTTTTCAAGTTGTGCCTTTGCATGACATCATGGGGGCTGTAGGTTTGATCATTTTGTTTTTGCATCATCTGAGACCCCCCCCCCACACACACACACACACGCCCCCCCACACACATCCCCCCTGGCTCCATACTTTTGATTTCCCTATCAATCCCAGTTATGAAGCGTAGAAGTAACGCGATACCTTTATTCTCGGAGAGCGAGAGCGACATGGTCACGGCAGGTGTCCTCTGAGATGCGGGGGGAGTAAACTGGGACTGTTTTGGTTTTAAATATTAATGACCTGCCATCTGTAACCAAAACAAAAATAGCAGTCACATGCTGACACGGCCCGGACAAAATGTTTTGACTTCCCTTTGGAAGGGTTGTACATTTCTTGTCAGCCTCCACGGAGCGCCTGCTTCTATTGATTTTATGTTAGCTGGCCGGGAAGGCGGAATACCGACACTAATAATCTGCTGTCAGTGAGGGCGTAAATAAAAAGATGTGCAGAATAAATTGTTTGGGCCTAAAATGAGTGATTTGCTTAAAAGCGAGACTCCAAAGTCTGACAAATGCAGATGTGTCAAACTGTCAAATAAATAATGTCCGTCTTCTCCCAGTTTGAAGCTTGCAATGACAATATGAACACCAGAGTCCGGATCCCACTTTTCAGTAATCGTACCACATTAAGAGTTTGGAAATTGCTTTTTCTTACTGCTTGTTAAATATTTAGACCAAATTTGCACTTAACTCATAACTCCTGCTTACTGGCTTCTTGTTTTGTGTCCTCGTGCCCCACTTGCAGGCGTTAGACTTCGAAAGCAGGAGGACCTACACGCTGAAGGTGGAGGCCACCAACGTGCACTCGGAGCCCGGCGGCGGACCCTTCAAGGACACGGCCACCGTCAAGATCACCGTGGAGGACGCAGACGAGCCGCCGGTCTTCACCAAACCCGTTTACATGCTGGAGGTCAACGAGAACGCGCCCATCAACACCGCCATCGGTACGGTCAGCGCCAGGGACCCGGACGCCAGCGGCAGCCAAGTCAGGTAAGGTCGATGGTTCTGTTTTTGAGCGCCGAACGTCAGAAAAATCTACCGTCTCTCTCCTTTGTTTGCTTTGCTTTTGAGAGAAGAGGCATTCAAACGCCCGTTTTTCAAGTTGACTTTTCACGATGTTATGATGAAAAAACTTTGTCCCACCCCAGACAGGTGAGCCCACCTTGTGTATCCTGTATCGGAGCAGCAGTTTGTTAAAAGAGGCTTCGCTACACATCCTTTATGGCTAATTGGTGAGGGTGGTTGGATATGGAGTTTTTTTCTGTGTGGACAAGGAATAATATTTTGTTGGGATGAGGTTGGAATCTGGGTGGTTAGGTGGGTGGGACTGGTTTTGACTTCTTCCCACTCCCATTTTTATTTGTATTGATTTTGGTTAGATTGTTGTGTTATGTTCAAAATAAACTAAACTAATTCTACATGTTGGCTAATTTCATGAAACTTGGCCAAGATGTTTTTGTTTCAGTCCGATTTTTTCATTCAATGATCCCAATGAAGCTTCAGGTTGTGCAGGGGTGTCAAACGGCAGCCGGCTATGTGGAGATATTGCAGGGATATCACCCTCATGATATATAGCATCTTTAACGTTGGACAAGCGCAAGGTTAAAATGAACGTGGCATTTGGCAAAAGCAGATAACGCCATCCGAGACTGGTGTCGATAAACACAGCGAAAAGTACACTACCAGTTTTCGGGGCATTTTGACATTCCGGTGACATCAGAGTCATGCGACGTTGAGGCTGCACCTTCCTTGCGTCCCAAAATGTAAAACAGTGCAGAGTAAATCTTGTAGGACGCCATGTTTCATATCAATCCCAAATTATGATGCGATTATTATTTTTATTATGTGTGCACTGCGCCTACTTTTCCGTCGGCCAGACAAATTACAGTCCCGAGTCTCTGCTGCGTCTCTTCGCCTGAAGTTCAGGAAGAGGAGGACAAATCTTTTCATTCTCTGTAATGACTTGTTTAAGTCAAAGAAAAAAAAATGACACTGAAGCAATTAAATGCCTTGAAGCGCGTGACCTTTAGCGACAGCGTCCAGGTACCTTTTGGAGGCGGCCCACCACTTAAGGACCGTTCTCATTTCCACAAATGCAGAAGAAGAAAAAGAAAAGTAGATTATGAGTTGAAGGCGCAGCAACTTCCTCCTCCTCTGCGTCGACAAGGGCACCTTGGCGACAGGTTACGCAGGCAATTTCTCTCCGTACTCCGTCTCGGCATTTCATTAATTCCCCCGCCGCTTGCTGACCGCGTTCAACGAGACAACACGCAACAGGTCGTGCGTAATTGCGTGGCGGGCAGAGAGCAGGCTGCCTTTCATAGTAGATTGCTGTTGGACGTTCGATGTCCCTCCCTGGTAGCATCCTCATGTTTAGTGATGAGATTGCTGGGAATGGAGACCCCCCCCTAATTCCCCCGCCTCCTTGAGGTTGCAGGGTGTCCCGCCCGGGGAATTATATTTCACATATGAGGACATCCTTTGATTCTGCCCGTTTTTTCTTGTATGCTAACTTGGCTAAATGTTTATTTGAGTCTCGTTTAGTGCCTTGCATAAACTAGCTTTGGGAAACGGAGGATCGAACCAGCAACCTCCAGATTAGGAGATGACCACTCTGCTGCCCCCCCGCTGTTAGCTATTTGACAACGCTCATTTGTAACTTTTCAGAGTCTCAAAGGGCAAAGAAGCCAAAAACCCACTTCCACACACAATGGGAGAAGCTTTTCCCACTCAATCTTAGCAATGGCATGTCGGTCTTGGCCATGGCATGCGCGTCTCGGCCTTGGCATGTCAGTCTCAGAGATAGGAGTTCGACCCAGCAACCTTCGGGTTTAGGGGACGACCGCTGGAGTTGTCAAAACCGTCAAAAGATGAAGGCCTGGAGTCCAAACCCTGCCTGATGAATTGACCGCATGTGAAACACAGGAAGTGACGCAACAATCAGTACTTGTGTGCGTATTCGTATTTGTGTAGTACTTCCCTCCGTGCTAGCGTGTATAAATGTGGTGTTGGGTAAAACCTAGACCATGACACACATTCCGGCTCTGCTGGAAAATCTGCTTTTCATCCGGTAGCGCCGATGGTGATGATGATGATGTACGGCAGGTGTCAGGTGGTCTCTTTGTGAAGCTGCAGATGAAACCCACCATTGTCTCGGCGGGCTCATTGTGATGCACGGCCCTCACTAAACACGATAAAAATCCCTGACAATGCGGATGACATTTAAGCTGACTGTACATACCGTGCATCCTGGGGGGTGCGGGGGGTGGGGGCGCACGATTGCATGTTTGACTCCCGCTAAGTCTTATTGAATCCCAATAGCTGCTGATGCTTTGTGAATGTCCCCATTGTGCAACCTGAAGAGGGATCCTCTTTCTTTCTTCCTTTCTTCCACAAAAGCCTGCTGCCTCTTTAACGTCTAAGACGACCACGAGCACTCGGTGTTCCAGTTAATGTGGAGAGGAGCCGCAAAGATGTGTTATTATGTTATAGCTCGTTATCGGTGCTGACAGTGGAGGGAAGCAGTTGCCAAAGCGACTACCGCAGGAAAAAATAAAACGTTACATTGTCGCCTTGAGGCGCCACAATTTCCTTAACATGTTTTTTTTCTGTGTTGTTATGGTCATGCTTTATTTGTTTCGGACTTGCTTAACAAAGTTATTTGAAGGAACATCACATGATGGAGCTCACACGAGCCAGCATAACCGTAGAAATGATTACTTCTCTCCATCTCTCCTCCGTCTGACATGTTTACATTTTATCTTTCATTTCCTGCATTGACTCGCCCTTCGAAAAGGAGGGAAAAATTTGAAACGTTGATGGAAAGGAATGAAGGGAAAGAAAAAAAAATAAGAAAAATAAATACAAATATACAATTTAATTGACAATTGATTAATTAATAAATGGTAATGGTAATGGTTTTATTTCATTTGAACATGCATCAGATTACAATTGAGTGCATCCCATAATCAGTTCCCAGTTCCACATGTCCAAAAGGAGTAGGAAGAAGCAAAGCTTATTAAATCCTACCCCTCCATCTGGTACTTTTACAATCAGTAACTGTTACATTTGTTCACTTCCTGCTTTCCATAATACAGTTTTTTTTATTTATTTTGTTTTATTTTTTTTTTCACTACCTTGTATCTCGTACTGAAGTACGAGTAAATAGTTGTACTCTCTAAAGAAGTGGTATCCAAATTATGGCCCTTTCTAAAAAAAAATCAAAAAAATCTAACAAAAAAAGTAAAAAAATAAAAATAAAAATAAATAAACAGAAATAATTGACTCTCTATAACTTAATTAATATAAAAAAAGTTCCATTAAAATAAATACAATATAACTGGATAATAAACATAATACTAATAAATGAATAATAACTATATATTATGTAATTGACATTGTATTTTTTTCATTCACAAATACGTAACATACATTTTTATGTATTTCATTATGGATTATTATGTGTTAAATGTGGCCTTGGGGTCCATTCAAAACAACAACAGCACGTATTAAAAAACAGCTAAAATGGAAAAAAAAAGTGTCCGAAAGTAATGAGAAAAGGTGAAATGTTGACGTATTTATACATATCTTTTATAAAATAAATAATAACTGCTCTCAAAGATGTAATACTACATCTGTATGAACAATTCCAGCTTCGGAAAGAAGCGGCTTCCAACTGTTAGAAGTGGAAGATTAGCACGTCTGCAAGCTGGAGTTGTTCAAGCTAACATGTTAGCGTTGATTTGTGTTCGATTGTGTTGTTTATTTGTGCTGACAACAGCAGTGTGACATATTTGCTTTGCGTTATGAAGTCCTGCCGGGAGGCCGGACGCTGTTGAGCAGATTTTCATGTTGCAGGGATCACATTTTAAATATCAGCATCTTGCAAAAACAAAGATATTGCCATGTAATTACTTTTCATTTCAAACACCATCTCAGCGGGGGGTCCCACAGGCAGCATGTCAGATTTATACTAGGAAATAAATATCGCACCTTTCAAAACCCACTCCAAAAAAAAACAAAAAAAAAAAAACGAAACAAAACAGGAGAGGTGGGGAAAAAAAAGAGGATAAAGTCAAACAAAAATATTTTCAAAGCTTGTCACAGCCCGGGTATTTGTGAATCAAGCGCAGTCACAGCTCTTCTCTTGAAATCAAGTCAGGCAGCCGGCGAGATGTCACATTGCGTCTTATTTGTGATCAGTCAGGTAGAAACCACGGAGCCTCTCGGCGCCGCACCAGCGTTTCATGGAGTGCACCTGAAAACCTTGTTTGGATGCATTAAGCCGAGCTGAGGGCGTGCGTGTCCCCTGAGTGGCTTTCTCGCTCTGGTTGCGGCAAGACTGAAAGCCTCTTTGGGTTCTGGCCCAGTCTGGTGCCAGATAGAAACTGCTTGATCCAAATGTGTCACTTTGTGTGAAAACCAACATGATGGGAGGTCTCGAATGGCTGGGAAATGTCATTGTTTAGATCACGGGTGTCCAAAGTGCAGCCCGGGGGCCATTTATGGCCTACCACTGTTTGTTTTTTCAGCAGTAATTTGTGAAATTAGTAAAAAATTGTGTAAAAATCTAAATGCAGGTACATTTACACTTCGTACAAGTACTTCGACTGTGTGGAATGACGGAAGTCCTGTCGCGTTTACTGAGGGAACGGAACTGGGGGAGTCTGCCCCTCTGTTTTACTCTATTGTGGGTGGGTGGGGTTGTCCATGATGGAAAGCGGATATTATGGGAATAAAGTTATCATTATGAAAAGAATATCTACAAGAAAGTTGAAATATTTGCTACTCCTATGCTATGCTATGCTCCTATGCTAACCTATGCTAGGTTAATTGGCGAATGTTAATGTGAATGGTTTTTTGTCTATATGTGCCTTGTGATTGGCTGGCCACCAGTCCAGGGTGTACCCCGCCTCTCACCCAAAGACAGCTGGGATTGGCTCCAGCACCCTCGTGAGGAAAAGCGGTAGAAAATGAATGAATGAATGAAATATTTGCTGAATCAAAAAACAACACACAACAGCAGAAAAAGAAATATAAACTGCTGTAATTTTATGAGAAATATAAACATTATGACAAAATGTTCATATTCTAAAAATATTATTTCAAATACAGTAAAGTCTCGTTATATCGATATTCTCGGGAGTCGGAAAAAATACCGATATAACCGGACTATCCATATATCCGATCCTGTGCCGAACTGCATTAAAAGTGGGCGGATCTTTGATATGGCATGTAATTTTCTCCTTGAGTTCATGGATTGCGTATCTAGCATGCTTTTGTACTACAATACATTTTGTACTACAGTAAATAAAAATAAACTTACGCTGTAGTGATTACCGGTTACCGGGACATAATTCACCCCGGAACTATCGATAGGGAAGGTGTTGCCACCCGGAGGGGTAGGCGCGAGGGACGGGTGTTTTCCGCTGTGTGTGCTGCACTCTGGTGGTGGAAGTGTGAAAAATAAAGTTGACTGGAAGCAGCCGTTCGCCGTGTTCTTTTTTGGTATTGAAATCCTTAAGCAAAGATTGATTTAAGCTGCTTTTGTATCGATATAAGCAGACCAAATTGGCTGGCGGGAGATGAAAAGGGCATCCTAGTAACCGGATTATCATAATAACCGGGTATCGTACTAACGGAGCTAATTATATCATAAAAGACTAGAAATTTGCCGGGAAATGAAAATAGTATCGTAATAAGTAGTAATTCGTTTTAACCGATATCGATATAACGAGACTTTACTGTAGTAGCAAAAATCTGTAACCTGTTTAAGTCTGTCATGTTTACATTGACCAAGTCATCAAGTTCTGGTCCACAGAGTTCTTCTTGTTACTTAAAAAAACCCACTAAGTTTGACATCGACATTCATGGCCAACTACTTTTGTCCACAAGGTGAAAATGTAGAACTGTTCAAGCACACACATACTGACTGTTCAATGCAAAGTAAGCTTTGCACTCAACCATTTCATCACTTTCTCATTCTATTCATGAATGAATGAAGTTCTAAATAAAAATGCAAGTTTCCATTTTGGTTATGTTGACAACCGCTTAAGTTGACTTGTGTCAGCCAGTCTAATGGGAGGGGATCATTTTCAATTTAAGAAATCCCCCAAACCGTCTCATTGACATTAGAAACACGTTTACCCTGCAAACACCATTTGTTCTTAAACCAGCTCATCGACCAATGATTGGCTTCTTTGCTCAAGTTGTTCATTTTATTCAGCATATTGATTATTGAGTTTTTCAGATGTGATGTTGGAAATTACATTTTTTTTCTCCAGCAAAGTTCTTTGGGAAAAAGGAGTACAAAGCTGGGTGTGATTTTTTTAAAGACAATTTTTATATTTGCTTTTAATTCTTTCTCGCAGCCGTCCGTCAGTTTGAGTGACAGCTGGCAGAAGATTTCTGGCTGCGTCTCATCGCTCGGGCGTGAGGCTGTCAGCAGCCTGACTGCCATCCACTCAGGCTGCAGGAGAGATGCCGCTCCCAGGTGGTTTGCTGCTGTCGGCCTTGTCTTGGAAGTGCTCTTGCATCGGGGAGGAGTGTGGTTTCGGGTGGGGGGGTGGAGGGTGTTGTGAGGGGAGCGGGGTCCTGGTGGACCTCTTTCTTAGGATTGCATCTCAAAAAACCAAAACGTCATGACGGTGTGTGTCTCTCCAGCAACTAGTATGAGCTTCTCAACAAACACTGACTGGACTTTGGAGTTGGGGTGTACCGGCTCTTGGCCCCTGCTGGCCTTCGCTCACACTGAGCATCCATGCTCATGCCGTCACTTCTACTCCATTTCCATTTCCAGCGATCGCGTTACAGTCGTGTTATGATTTGGCAACGTTGCGTGGAATCGGGCCGTGCCCAGGTGAGATCAGATTGTCTGACTTAAGGTGTGAAGTGGACCCAAGCACAGTACGTTTGAGCTATTGTGACTACACCCTGAGAAGATAAAGGAGTGGCATGGCCGTCTCCCAAACTGGGGGTTACTGGTTCGAGCCAATGTCCTCCCATGACCATGTCGAAGTATCTTTGGCAAGATACTAAAGCCCCAGTTGCTCCTGATGCTGCATCCTCAGTAGGAAAAGGATGACCTCGAAGGTAGAAAAGCATTGCATAAGGTTCTTTGTTCTGACCTTTACTTATGGTCACCAGCTTTTGCTCGTGACTGGTGGCTGGGTCATTCGGTAACATCCAACCAAAAGGTAGCCCTCTGGGATGGCCTTGGACATGCTCTAGTGTTCTCTGGAGATTAGCTGGAGACAAGGATATTTGGGTGTCCATACGGAGATTCTTGACCCGGACCATCCGTCCATTGTCTACCGCTTATCCGAGGTCGGGCAGCAGCTTTAGCAGAAAAGCCCAGACTTTCCTCCGCCCAGCCACTTCGTCCAGCTCCCGCCCAGCCAATCCGGAGGTGCTCCCAAGCCAGTTGAGCGACATAGTCCTGGGTGTTCCCAAGGGGCCTTGAACACCTCCCCAACAAGGAGGCGTCTTGGAGACATGCCGACCAGATGCCTGGGCCACCTCAGGAACAGCCGTTCTTCTCTGAGTTTCTTCTAGATTTCAGATGCAATGGTAAGCTAACGTGTGCCAAGAAAGGCCTACCTGAAACTACGGGTAGAACCGGAGTGTTCAGAAGTACAAGGTGTCCAGTGCCTGGAGACATAGCCAAGTTAAGAAGGACGGAGTACAGATGAATGCAAAGTGAGGCAAAAGAATTCGAGAGGAAATGTTCGAGACGGGGGACAGTTTGTCCTGCAGCTATGGAGAAACACAACGGTGTCGATTACTGTTTAAGCTGAGTGTGATGTTTGCGGCGGCCACACGGAACATATCGGTGAGCGAAATGTGCGAAAACCACGACGACTGGTCGTCTTTTTTAAGGCGCCGCTGTGTGGGCTCGTCCCTGAGAATTGGCGGTGAGCTCTTTTCTCGGTATTCAACGTGACAATTTCACAACGAGTGAGAAAAATGTATTTTATGCATCGGGTCCTCCGTCGGACTGAGCGGACTCCTGGACTTTTCCAGGCTTTGATGTCTTGCTGCTGTTTTTAACACTTTATAAGAGTGTTGCTCTGTTTATTCTATACTTTGACTGAATCCTGAAGATGGATGATCGAAAATATATATGAATGTCATACTGATGTATATATATAGGATATTATAATATATAAATAAAATATACATATACAAAAAATATACATAAAAATAATACAATATAATGATGTATTGAAAATCAAAAATCAATATGAATATTTTTAAATATTAATATAATAAATATAATTTATTTTACTGATACTTTATAAATTAAAATAACACCTGTATCATGTATGGTAAACATTTCCAGGTTGAAATTAAATATTTTCTAATTATCCAAAATACAAAAAAAAATCATACAATGTTTAGGAATATTTGAACATTAAGAAATAAAACCTTTGCAATCCATACTTCAATAATAAATAAACGCATCAAAAACAGCAGTCATGAAGAAGTTTGTGGTAGTACTTCAGTGACGCCCTCAGTGACGGAGTTAAGGAGGTTAGGAGGTTAACTGCTGTACGAAAACCAATTCAGTGTCATTCCATCGCCTCCTTTTGCCCCGCCCACTGCTGTGTGTGTGTGTATGTGTGTGTGTGTGCATGCATGTGTGTGTGTGTCATAAAGCTGTCCTCACTTGTTAAACAAGTCCTTTGGGGGCCATTGAGTGTTGACAGATCCCAAACGGGGTTAACAACAGCACATCTCTTTTCCTGACACAACATGCGCTAATGGTCTTTTAAACAGGGCAGAGGCGTTGCCGGCGTGGGTGGGTGTTTGGGAGGGGGCAGGGGGGGGGGGTCTCCGTTGGACCTTATTAATCCTTAATGCCCCCTGCTGCTCATGAGAAGTCTGTAATTATTCCTCAGGCGATAATTATTGATTTTCACCCACCTAAATGCGCCTTCATTTGAAGATCCTTTTTCTCTCAGAGGATGATAATTTCACACTGCCCCCCCCCTCAAATTCCACCAACCCCATTACCTCAAATTCCACCATTTCTCAACCTTGTCTTGTCACGGCAGGTACTTCATCGACCGGCACACGGACCTGGAGAGGCAGTTCAACATCAACGTGGACGACGGGAAGATCACGCTGGCCAAGCCGCTGGATCGGGAAACGGACATGTGGCACAACATCACCGTCACCGCCACAGAAGTCCGTAAGTGCGACTACACCGTGTCAAATATGAATCACAGGCTTAACGACCAATAGAAAAGGTGAAGGCGAAATTGACAGTGGGACATTGATGGATGGCGTGCGGCGCGAAGGAACACCCCCTCCTCCCACACACGCTTGGGACCCCCCCCCCCCCCCTTACAGTAGCACTCGGGAACTAGACTATGATTAGCCAGATGTCAGCCATTGCACTTTGGGTGGCGTCTGGATACGTGGGAGGAAATGCCTCTGTTGCTCCTCACCCAAGACCAGACGCCCACATCCAGGGGTGTGGGGTCCAGTCAGCATGAACACCCAGAGTCTGGCACCTTTGACTTGCTGATTCAAACCCACAGAACTCGTGCCGTCCTTAGCATGACAAGGGGAGGAAGTCCTGATTCCATGCACACGCATACACCGAGTCGTAGAGTGGCTCTAAAGCGATTGCTCCTCGCAGGTTATTAATAATAACAGACACTTTTCATCATAGAAATAAAATACGCAAAATAATCCAAAAGTTGAGCACGTAGTACTCTTGCTCACCCGCTACCACGTTCTTGTTTGTAATAAAAACATCAATTCATTCATGGACTCGCTCCTCTCACAAGTAATTAAGCATTTTGCCAGACTCTAAATAGGATTAGAAACAGTTCGGGAAATCAAATAAATCAATAAATAATGAAAAGTCATTATGTCATTAATAAGTCATTAAAACAACTCCATATGAGACTGGAAATAATCCAATCAGACTGGGAAATAAAAATGTAAATAAATAAATAAATAAATAAATAAAAAAAATATGCATATATACATATATATGCATATATATATATATATATATATATATATATATATATATATATAATGGCTTAGATTTGAAATAATCCACATAGTCAGGAAAATAAAGAAAAAGTAAAGTGATGGAAATTCAATAAATAATAATAGTTATCATTGTCATCAGAACAACCTGAAATATGATTGGAAATAATCCACACAATCAGGAAAATAAAATGTAAAAAAATGTTTTTATGAAAAAGTAAAGTCATGGAAATTCAAGAAATAATAATAGTTATCATCATCAGAACAACCTGAAATATGATTGGAAATAATTCACATAGTCAGGAAAATAAAATGTAAAAAAAATGTTTTCATGAAAAAATAAAGTCATGGAAATTCAAGAAATAATAATAGTTATCACCATCAGAACAACCTGAAATATAATTGGAAATAATCCACATAGTCAGGAAAATAAAATGTAAAAAAAATGTTTTTATGAAAAAGTAAAGTCATGGAAATTCAAGAAATAATAATAGTTATCATCATCAGAACAACCTGAAATATGTTTGGAAATAATCACATAGTCAGGAAAATAAAATGTAAAAAAAAATGTTTTTATGAAAAAATAAAGTCATGGAAAATTCAAGAAATAATAATAGTTATCATCATCAGAACAACCTGAAATATGATTAGAAATAATCCACATAAAAAAAGGTAAAAAAATAATTGTGAAACAGTAAAGTCATCAAAATCCAATAAATAATAATAGTTATCATCATTATCAGAACAACCTGAAGTATGATTAGAAATAATCCACAGTCACGCGGTCAATAAAACAAGTAAATCCATACATCGTTTTTTTAAAGGCCAGAAATGATCAGAATGATTGGAAATAATTCACACAGATAATTAAATGATTCAATTATTTTGGAAAAGTATCATAATTTACACAGTCAGAGAATGTTTTAATGAATAAATCAAATAAATGATCAGAATGACTTGAAAGAAGATAGGAAATAATCCACGCAGACTAAAACAGAAGTGATGGGACAAAGAAAACGGCCGGAGGCACGAATGCACGCATACGATAGCAGCACAGTACCAACAGCGGGGTGTGAGTACGCCCCAAAACCAACCCCCCCAAACTCCCGGCGATGCGTCACGTCGGTGCGGCGTCGCTATCTGCAGCCGCAGCCCCCCAGCCGGCGGGCGGGCCCGAGACTAACTCCCGCAAACCCCGGCCACGCCTTTCATTTAGCCTCACAATTAATGTGCGCTGCCTTTGATTAAGCACAGAGGGGTGGCGACAGACACGGCGGCGAGGGGCGGGGGGACACGTTCCACGCGGTGTAAATTCCTCTTCCAGTAGCTTTAAGGGCTACATGAAGCTTTATCGTGACACACAGCCTCCCTGAAACAATCTCTATGCAAATAAAGTCTTACACGCCGGCTAAAGCTGTTTGTAGCTCTGCCGGCAAGATTTTCCACCTAGTCAGTGAGTTTTTTTGGGGGGGGGCGAGGGGGTGGGCTCCACAGATGTTCTTTAATCTGTAAGGCGTGTCTTCAAAAAAAGTGTTTATTTGCTACGTGTTAATGTTCCAACGCAAATTGACTACTGAGCTGTTTTAATTCAATCAAAACTCAGCAAATTGGTTTGCGTAATGCCTCGGCAGGCTTAAACGCTAATTGTGCAACGTTGCACCGTGTGCAGTGTTAACACGGGCGAGTGTGCAAAAGTCTTGGGACACCACCGTAGAGGCCTTTTTCACAATTGGACGTAATTAGAGTCATAAATAGAAGAAGAAATGGACTCTTAGCAGGACATGTGACGCATACATCGTTTGTCCGTTCCTCAAAGATGTGTATCAAACTTATGAAGTTACAGTTTGTGTGGGAGAATTTTCAAGTCAATCCAACTTTCTGACTTGATAACGGCGCCACCATGTGGTCTATCACAGCAGGGGTTCATGTTTTTGCGTAAGATTTTTTTGTGCGCGCCGGTTGACGTTGAGAAAGGTTACAACATATGGTGTCCTCATTGTGGCGCCCCCTATCGGTTGGGGTTAAAATGCTTTGGAATACATGCTAGCATACATGTCATACAGATACAATCCAGTTTTATAAGCAGCGGATATAATAATTATGAATTATGGACAATTTGTCCCTCCCCTGCAAAGGTGTTTTGCTCAATGGCTTTGTGGTTTAAAAACAGTGCCACCGTGTGGTGCGTGAGCAAGAAAAATAATAGCACCGACAACACAGCATGGGTGCATGTGTTGATCAATTTTCACACGTTTGTGTCCAACGGTTGAAAAGTAGAAGAGTCATTTTTCATCGTCCTCCGTGAAGTGTTGCTTAACGCTACATATTGTATTTTATGTTTCTCGACAGGGGATGATTGGTCGTTAGTCCTCTTTGGAGCACATTAATACATCATTTTCTACAGCTAACTAATAAAAATATAAACAATTAGGAGCCTTTTCAGGGACCCTGAGAGGTGACTGTCAGTTAGCAGCGATGAATAATTCCAATGAAAATCTCATTTAATTAAAGTGCGTTTTACTGTCTTTTAACAATGACTCATTAATACGCTTTTTTTTAAGCACTCATGTTTTAAACATGGGGGGTGGGGGGTGGTTCAAAAGCACTTTGAATTGTTTCTTTGTGTTTTGCATCACTGAGAGGTAGATTGATGCGGCTTATCATCCGTCCTCCCATCAGCTCAGGAAATGAAGGGAGACATAAAGACGCAAAACAAAAGGAAATTAAAAGTAGGTCACGTAATTTACCTGGGATTTTCATCCATTTCATCCATCTTTGTGTGTGTCTGTCACACCTTCTCCTCAGGAAACCACAGTCAGATATCCCGGGCGGTGGTGGCCATCAGGGTCATGGATATCAACGACAACGCCCCCGAGTTTGCCACGGAGTATGAAGCCTTTTTGTGTGAAAATGGAAAACCCGGTCAGGTAAGGAAAAAAAAAAACCTGTCAAGATTGGCTATAGCAGGGGTGAAGGGAATGGCTGGAAAATTGGAAAGAAGAAGAAATATACTTTGATATTGTTCACCTTTTTTGGTCATTAAACTTGCAAAAACCAAACCCCCGTCAATCAAAATAAGCCAAAATAAGAATAGTTAAAGAAAACAAAAGAATCAAACTTAAATAGAGGCCAAGATATTTTTTCTTACTTGTGTATTTATTGTTATATTCAACTGTTATAATCCCAAACACCCGAGTCCAACAACCTATTTCTACATCTTTTATGTTTTTGTGTGTGAGAGGAAAACAGGAGGTGATGACGCAGCTCCCCACTCATTCATTTCACTTCAGAGCAATTTGAGGGCATAAAAATGGCCACAAAGTGGCAGAAGCACATTTGATGAGAGCTTGGCAGAGACGGAAGGAGGTGGAAGTGAGAGAGCGTGGATGAGAGAAGGCATTGGAGCCCCAGTGGAAACGACTCTGGAGCCCGGATTCTTCTTCTTTGCTCTCGGCATTATCGGAAGACCGGCGTGTTGTGAGCATAGGTTTCTGGACCGAGCATAAGGTGCAACCAAAGGTCAACCAAAGGGGAAGGTGCCAACCCCTGTAATATTTTCTAAGTCACAGAACCTTAAAGTTGCATCGCAAATGAACCGCAAATTTTAATTTTAATTTTAATTTTAATTTTAATTTTAATTTTAATTTTAATTTTAAAATAATTATATTTTTAGTTTTAGTTGTATTTCAATTTGTTTTTTATTTTTATTTTTATTTTTATTTTTATTTTTATTTTTATTTTTATTTTTATTTTTATTTTTATTTTTATTTTTATTTTTATTTTTATTTTTATTTTTATTTTTATTTTTATTTTTATTTAATAAAAAATATTACTGAATATGCAAATCAAGGCCAATGCATATATCAAAAATATATATTTGGTAAATTTTTTATTGCAGCCACACCCTCTTTCGTAACGTTGCGATGATGAGGGCCAATAAAAAACCAGCCACAACCCGCAAATGGCCCTCGGGCCGGACTTTGGACACGTCCAGGGCGAGATGGAATAATAGTCTTAATTATTTCACAGGCAAACCTCTGGCCCCTCTCGCTGCACACAAGAGCGGTCGGGATTGATCACAGCGCATCATCATTCAAGAAGGTCTTTCATGTCCTCCTCCAGATGGCACGATGCATCGCCCTGCCAAAAAACCTCAGACGGGTGCTTAGCATTCCCCCTTCTCATCAATCCACCTCATTCAGCGCATCTACATGTGTCGGATGCACTTTTATTGCAAGCGAAAAAAGGAGAAAGGAGTGGAAAGCGTCCCGCTGGGCCTGAATTCTAATTCCCAATCAATCCCAAAGAGCACGATAAAAGCAGAGTTGACAGATTAGCGGATAGAGCTGCTGGCCTCAGACCGGACAGAATTGATAGGAATCTGGATCTTCGCACCGTGACCAGGGCAAATATTCCATCAGCGCTGCCATGCAATCTGCTTCCTCTTCTGAATCCTGTTCTCCGCACAGGTTATCCAGACCATCAGCGCCGTGGACAGGGACGACCCCATCCAGGGACACTACTTCGAGTACCGCCTGGTACCGGAGATGCTCAACAATCCCAACTTCACCATCAAGAACAACCAAGGTGAGCAAACGCCGCACGTTTGGGACGGTTCCCCCAAAACTTCCGCTTTTCACTGGAAACCAAATGACGGAACAACAAACTTCTTTCTGCGCAAAAGGTGTGCTCTCGACCGCATAGTAATAAATAATATTTAGCACGTTCTGAAGAAACAAAACTATATTTTTGTAGCTTCTGTCATCATTCCAGTTTGTCGGACTGGGAAGTTTTTTCAGCAACCTTATATAATTATTATTAAAAAATAAATAAAAAAACATGATTTCGAAGAGTTTCAGAAAGTGTCATCAAGTTTGAAGAAATAAAATATATTTAATAAAAGCAGAAATAATATTTTATGTGACAAGTCAGAATATTAAAATAAATATCCAATTCAATTTTTGCAAATTTACAAGACCAAACTTATAATTTTATGAGATTTTTTTTCTATATAAGTCATAATTTTACAAAGAAAATAGAAGAGTCATATATTTATGATAAAATTAGTTCACATTTTCTGAGATTTTCTTTTAAAAGAAAAAGTCACAATATTACAAAACAAATCCAAATTGTATCAGAAAGTGTTTAAATGCTTATCATTTAAAAGTTATCATTTTACAGGACAAAGTTGTAAATATACATGAAAAATTCAAAGGAAAATATTGCAATTTTACAAGATGAAAGTCAGAATATGAGGTAAAAGTTATACATTTTAATTCATCCATTTTCTGGGCTGCTTATCGTCATCATCCTCATTTTAATAATTAATTATAAAAATTATTATAAAAAAACATGATTTCCAAGATGGAGAAATATTTACATGTAAATCAATGTAATTACTAAATAAAGTAAACCTTGCATAGACGCCAGACGCTGTCATGCTGGGTGAGACATCAGCTTTGAATGATCTCCCAACAGGAACACTAATCACTAACACGGGCAACTGTTGCGGACGTAACCCATGCCAAATGAAATCTCTGAGCCTCCGACATCACTTCCTGTCCTCCCCCTGCTCAGCTCCTCCAGCAACGGAACACATTTAGAGCAACACACACGAGCAAAAATTTTATTTATGTCTTAAATTGCTTTTTTCTCTCCGATTATTTCCACTATTTTGGATAATATCAGTCTTAGGTGACTATAGGGGTGTTACTTAAAGGCTAGAGGGCTCTAATCACGGTAAAGACATGTACTGCTGAGGGTGTAAAAGCATCGCCCTATATTTTGTCCAAGTTCCAAACCGTGCAGCACGCCATCTTGTCCAGGACCCGGGCGGGTTTGGAGGCAGACTTAAATAAATGAGCTCCAAATGGCTTTTTACTGCTACTTTTGCAGCTCAATGTAGGGTGACTTCCTCGCTACATCGTGACAGATGGTAGCGCATTTATATCTGCTAAATATGCTCATTGCTTGTTGGGTTTTTTGTTTTTTTTTTAATTCTGCTGCCCATCCAAAGTGCTGGTGCTGAACAAGCTGTGTTCACCATGACGTGTAATGTTTTCAGCTCAGGGCGAAATCCATTCATATGGTAGCAGCCTTCTGTTTGGACACACGCTGCAGGCTAACGCTGCAGCCCGGTCTGACGGGTGGCTCGCACAGGACATACAAATCAGGTCATCAAAAGGGAGGAAAATAGGGTCGTCTTCTTTTACCTCCTGATGTCGTTATTGTTCTTACTTTGGTACGAAAGGGTGACGACAATATCAACTGAAGGTAACATTGCAGAGTAAGTATCAGTGGCGTCAGCCCCCCTAAAATTTTCTTTAGGTCCCCCTAAATAATTTGATATTTTTTGTTTTGATTTTCTAAAAGAATTTTTATGATTTTTTTTTTTTTTTTTGTAATCTCTGACAAATGTCATATAATAGCAGGCTAATAAGCAAGCCAATAAGCAGGCTAATACTAGCCTCATAATGAGAAAATAGTCGTCACGGTTCGGCATGCAGGTGTTGCGATGCGACCCCAGGATGCAGAGATAGAAGCGATTGGTGCAGGAAAAAGCTTAGCTTTATTCTTCTTTTGGAACAGGCGAAATCAGCACTGTCATCCAACACGTAGCAAAGAACCAAAAACAAACAACAATGCACCACCGAAAGACAAACGCACCCGGCTGAACTAAATAAGGCAATCAAATTACAAACAGGTGCGCGTAGAAGGGAAAGTAAAAGTGACGGCACACAGGGCAGACCAACACAGGAAAAACTACAAAATAAGAGCATGAAAACCGGAACTAAGGCAAACAACGTGAAAACACAAAACTGTCACACAGGAGGCGATGCGGATTGTGACAGATAGTAATAATAATAATTAATAATATAATAATGATTACTATATCATTGATTGCAGAGCTTGAGCAGCGGTTTTGCAGTGTAGATTGTGTGTACTTGTGTACATTTAATGGTGGCCTAAAACAATTATTTAGCACTAGTATCTACTAGTAGTATCTAGTAGTAGTAGTATCTCTACTAAATCTGTACAAAAGTGGGAAAGTTATATATTCGTTATATATAAGTTATATATTTGTTTTTTGGATTTTTTTTTGGAATTCTACTACATTCATTCATATCCTGTGCATCTCCAGGGGGCTCCAGGGACGCACCTAGAAAGTATTCTTCTGCCGTATACTTGTATACTTGCAAAAACACAATCAGTATATTTTTTAAGTGTTTTTCACTTAAAAATAATAATATATCTTTTAATAGAAATGATATTATTGTTATTATTAGTACTAGTAATAGTGGTTGTACAGTAGTTACTATTAACAATGGTTACTTTTGCCATACTAATGATCATAGTACAGGACAATAGGATCGGACAGGCTGATTTGACGATGAAGGAGGTGGGAGGAAGGGGAACAAGAAGAGCAGAGAGGAGGAGAGGTGAAGGAAAATCCAAATTCCAACCTAAACTCCTATAGAGGAGCCCCCTTAACTCAGGATGAAAGGTCGCCAGGTTGCCATCTTCGCTCCTGCAGGATTGTCCTCGGCACAAGACGATGGATGACATGAGATGCGATGATGATGTGGTGGTGATGCTTCACCAGAAATCCTCTCTCTCTCCTTTTTTTCCGTTTGTTTTGGCGGAGCGAGAGTGTTTGTTCTTGCACACAATGTACCCCGGCAGGAATCAAAGCAAACACACGCCGCCGTTGTTCTCCATACATTCCACGCCGCAGCAGCCGCTCGTCTTCATGCTGGAGGTGTGCACAAGAAAGGGGGGCCGTGTCGCCGCATCCCTCAGCACTCCAGCGACTATTTCTGTCTGCGGCGGCGGCGGCGGCGGCGGCGGCAGAAGACACTTGACTGAAGAGTGTCAGGCGCCTGCATGGCGCTTTTGTTTGGGATGATGAGTGTAATCACGGGGGGGGGTGCCCCTACTGTAGCTGGAGGAATGCTCTTCAAGATATTGGACTTTAAGTGCTACATACTTGCTGGAGAAAAAAAAGAACCAACCTTACAGCTGAGGGAGTTTTAAGGTGTGTAGTGAAGCCTTCACTTGTGGAACTTTTAGCTAAGCTGGTTGCTTCAGTCAATACACAAAGATCCTTGTTTCAAAGTCTTCATCCTCGGCGACGAACCGTTGAGTGATCCAAATCAGAAGAGATACTCGGGGGCCTCTCTGGGGCCTCTCGGGGCCGCCACTTGCAAGATGATGAACGTGAGCATATGTTCGCATCAATTACTCAAATCGTCCCACAAAGTCTAGCGAGCATCATCAATGGTCTGCGTCACTGAGGCGTCCATTCCAGCATCTCACGGGAGGGGGGGGGTCACTGCTGTTTTTGTTACCGGACGCCTGAGGGACAAGAAGTGCAACTGCCTGGCGATATTGTCGCACGTCAACAAATACAGTGTAGCTATGTTTTTTATGTTTATTTTTCAAGAATAAAGTCAGATTATTGTAAGAAAAAGTCATTTTACATGGAATAAAATACAGGAAAATATTCCGAAATTACCGGAAAATAGAATAAGATATGAAAAATACAAATTGTAATGAAGAAAAAAAAACATTTTTAAAAGCCCTACTTTCACAAAGTGTCATCAAATTTGGACAAATAAAATATAGTTAATAAAAACATAAATAATATTTTATGTGACAAGTCAGAATATTAAAATAAATATCAATCCAATTTTTGCAATTTTACAAGACAAAGGTTATCATTTTATGAGAATAAAAATGTTATTTTTTCTATATAATTCATAATTTTACACAGAAAAGAGAAGCATCATATATTTAGGAGAAATTAGTTCACATTTTCTGAGATTTTCTTTAAAAAAAAAAATAATAATGGGAAAATATTGCAATTTTACAAGATGAAAGTCAGAATATGAGATGAAAGTTATACATTTTAATCCATCAATTTCTGGGCCGCTTATCGTCATCATCCTCATTTGCTGGAGCCTATCCCAGCTGACTGCGGGCAAGAGGTGGGGTCCACCCTGGACTGCCCGTATAAATTTAAATATAATAAAAAATATGGGAAAAACACCTTTAATATGAAAAATAATTCCACAAAACTAAAAATTTTAATTTTTGCATGAAAAATTTAATTTAGGGGACAATATTAAATGTAGAAATTTAAATGAATGCAGAAAAATAATATTTAGAAATAATATTTCAAACGTTATTGCAAGGGAAGTCATCATTTTACGACAATAAAAAGTTGAATATGAGAGCTCAGAACGAAGGCCCGCCCCCTCGCCCCCTCGCCCCCTCGCCACCTTGAGCATTCCCATTTAAATTGCACTGTTGAGGAAATGAATTCTTGTCTCCAAGGACCGTCCCTGCGTGTATTTTTCACCCCCCCGCCTCGTCTTCCTCCCCCGCAGACAATTCCATCAGCGTCCTGGCCAAGCACGACACCTTCCGCCGGCAGAAGCAGGAGATGTACTTCCTGCCCATCATTGTGACGGACAACGGCAATCCTCCCATGAGCAGCACCAACACCTTGACCATCCGCGTGTGCGGCTGCAGCAAGGACGGCATCGTGCAGTCGTGCAACGTGGAGGCCTACGTGCTGCCCATCGGTCTCAGCATGGGCGCCCTCATCGCCATCTTGGCCTGCATCATCCTGCTCTTAGGTGAGAGTCTCCTTCCTGTCCCAGCTCGGGGGCGGGTCCCTCCTCTCGCCATGCAGGTGATGAATGAAGCTTGACCTCCTTTCTTGTTTTTTTCCGTCTTTCTTGCTGGTGTCTTTTTCGGGACAGTAATAGTGGTGCTTTTCGTGACGCTGCGGCGACACAAGAACGAGCCGCTCATCATCAAGGACGACGAGGATGTGCGCGAGAACATCATCCGCTACGACGACGAGGGCGGCGGCGAGGAGGACACGGAGGCCTTCGACATCGCAACACTGCAGAACCCGGACGGAATCAACGGCTACCTGCCGCGCAAGGACATCAAACCCGACCTGCAGTTCATGCCGCGCGCCGGCCAGCACTCGGGCCCTAACGGCGTGGACGTGGACGAGTTCATCAACGTGCGCCTCCACGAGGCTGACAACGACCCCACGGCGCCGCCGTACGACTCCATCCAGATCTACGGCTACGAGGGCCGGGGGTCCGTCGCCGGCTCGCTCAGCTCGCTGGAGACGGCGTCGTCCGACTCGGACCAGAACTATGACTATCTCAGGGAGTGGGGGCCGCGCTTCAGGAGACTTGGGGAGCTCTACTCGGTGGGCGAGAGCGACCGCGAGACCTGACCTTTATCCTGCTAGACCCCCCCCCAAAAAAAAAAACTTTTTCTTTTGTCTGTGTATTAAACGCTAGGGGCTTTTAGAAAAAAGAGGCCACTTTTTCTATTCTTCCTATAGAGTGAGGTCTAGCAGCTGTCATCCACTACGCATTGTACTTGTCCAGACGATCTTTACTAGGAGATTCTTGTGGAGTGTAACTTAGATTCGTGGTGGAGTGTCTAGCAGTATTTTGGGTGTTAGTCATTGGTCGTGACTTCCAGTACCAGAGAGGACAAGGGAACTGGAGAGGAACTGGAGAGGAACTGGAGAGGAACTGGAGAGGAACTGGAGAGGAACTGAAGGAGAACGCGGGACGACAAAGCAATACTTGGTCTACATTACTACGATGAATGTATGCGAGGGTGTGAGCGGTCTCGGCTTTGGCGGTGAACTTTGTTCTTTCATATGTTCTTTGGCGGCCACATTTATAAACTTCTCTAGAAGCCCGCAAAAAAAAGGCTCGCTTTATACGACGACTCTTTGTATTTACACGCCACAGGCAGCGTTGCGCTAGCCTACGAAAGACAACGTGAGCATAAACACAGAAAAAAAAATCACCATGAGAGAAATGTAGAAACTCTGAGGCCTTCTTTTTACAGAAGCAAGTTAAATACAATTGTAATCTAACGTTTTTTTTTTTGGTTCTTCATTCTTGTTTTTTGTATATCTGCTCTGAAATACCGCATTGACCCGAATATAAGACGATATCTTTTTCCCACTAACGAAATGTCTCCAAAAGCTGGAAGATTTCTTCATGAAAACCAACAAGACTTCTCCCCAGAGCTTTTCCTCCTGTCACTCACAATGAGTTATGGTTTTGACAACAAGTTTTGTACATGCAAATCTGTGTCTCGAAGGTTGTTAGCAATGGTACCTGGGGATTTGTATTGCAAACCAACAGGAGACCCCGAAGAATTTCCCCTAGAGCTTTTCTTTGTGTCACACACACACTCAGTCACCTGGCAAAATAGAGACTCTGTGTCTCAGAGATTGTTAGCAAGGGTGTCTTATATTCAAAGCCTACATATGTGTACGTATAAAACAACAAGAGGTGCCAAATCACTTCTCCTCACAGCCTTTCTTCCTGTCACTCACACACATACCAACTGAAAACAAGTTTCGAATGTTGTTGGCAAACAGCAGAGGAGCAGCTATGACGCTAAGTTGAAGGTAGTGATCATCAATGAAGTTGAGTCGTCAAACAAACTGCTAAGAAATATATTGTTTTCATTTTACTCATATTGGAAATGAAAAATATGAACTTTCATATGATATTTGCATCTGGTACCTGCAAATGCTTTTCTTCCCGTCACTCCCGCATACCAGTGACCCGGTGACACTGATCCATTGGAAGAATGCGTCTCAAAGGTTGTGGGCAAACGACAGAGGAAGAGTTATGACGCCAACTTGAAGTTGTCGAAGTATTGATATTTACATCTGGAAAAAGAGATGCTGTATGCGAAAATCAAGTGTGGCACTAAACGACTCTTCCCTAAAACTTTTCTTCCTGTCGCTCACCCACACACCAGCGACCTGGCAAAACAGACCCCGGTCTGAAAGCTTGTTAGCAAGGGGTCGTCTTATAAAATATTTGATGCAAACCAACAGGTGATGCCAAATGACTCTTCCAAAGAGCTTTTCTTCCTGTCACTCACACACACCAGTGACCTGGGGACACAGAAGTCCCGCTGGAAGATTGTATCTCAAAAAACGTGAAGAAATATGATGCTCTTATTATTCCACTCTACCAGTTCTTATTTGCATCTCAAAAAGAGCGGCAATCAAAAGGGGGCGCCAAGGACTTTTTCCTACAGATTTTCTTCTTGTCACTCACACACACCTGGCAACACAGAAACCTTGTGTCTCAAAGGTTACTAGCAAGAGGTTGTCATATATTTGGGGTCTCAAAGTAGTGCCGAATGACTACTCATTCAGAGCTTTTCTTCCAGTCACTCTCACACACACACACACGAGTGACCCGGCAGCACAGAGGCCATAGCGTCACAAAGGTTGTTAGCAAGTTAGCAAAGATGAGGCATCATATGAGGAAGAGCCATTCCATAAAATAGAAATAAATCCAACAATGTATTTTCGCCTTTGATGTTTGGTTCTTATGTTCTGGTCAATGCGGTGCGTTGCCTTTCTGTGCTGACGATTCCAAGTGCGTGTTTTTCCACAAATGTTCTTTTCCCTTTACGTCGTCACAACAGCGCCGCTTCATCGCAGCTCAAAGCGTAGATTAGAAAAACGATCAGGCCTTTTCTGCTACATGCTAATCCCGTGTAAAATCTCTCATTGCCAATTTGTCATCCAGTTGCATCTTCGCCCTTAAAAAAGGTCGCAGATCCAGCCCATATTGTGCGTACACTGTATGATATGAATTTAAATAAAAACAACGGCTTGTGCTGTACATAGCTAACGTCATTAGCTTCCAATGAGGTGGTAGGTTTTGTCTCTGCACGTTAGCTCTTTGCACAGAACTCCGGCGACGGCACTACACAACAAACACCAGAAGACGACAGCTGACTCAACCACGTCTATGGAATAATCCATTCTACCCGTCACCTTTTTTCTACTGTGCTTTACTGCTTATCAATGTGTATGTTCAATTATTTACTCCCTGTACTGTAATGGCAGATTACCCTGTATTGTTTCCTACTTTGTCAAATATATTTTTATAAATAGCAGTGAATGGCTGCTGTTTGCTTCTTACACAACGGAAGATCACAAATTGGCTTGGCCGCGAGAAAAAAAAGTCCACCATGTTTGCTAACCAACGTATCTACGGGGGAATTGGCTAAAAATGTTCTTTCTCATCCTGGGACCCACATTTTTTAGCAATTTCTTTTAATTTCATAATAATATTAAATGTCCTGTGGCTTCCTTTTAAACAACATGCCTTAACGTATACGTTCAGTTCAATGCTTGGGTGCATATAATTCATTATTCTTTCAATACTGCCTTAAATTCTTCAAACAATTAATTAATTAATAATTAAATATTTAAATTAAAATGTTAATGAAATCATAGAATTACAATGAAAATTAGTTAATGACAATAAATACAAATACATAAATAAAATACAATTTCAGTCATTTCTGTCATGAGGCTAACATTTATTTGGGTCAAACCATCAGTTAAAGCCAATGCGTATTATTAAATAATTAATTAACAATTAAATAATTACATTAAAATGTTAATGAAATCATAGAATTACAATGAAAATTAGTTAATGACAATAAATACAAATACATAAATAAAATACAATTTCAGTCATTTCTGTCATGAGGCTAACATTTATTTGGGTCAAACCATCAGTTAAAGTCAATGCGTATTATTAAATAATTAATTAATAATTAAATAATTACATTAAAATGTTAATGAAATCATAGAATTACAATGAAAATTAGTTAATGACAATAAATACAAATACATAAATAAAATACAATTTCAGTCATTTCTGTCATTAGGCTAACATTCCGGTTCAAACCATCAGTTAAAGTCAATGCGTAGTATTAAGTAATTAATTTATAATTAAATAATTACATTAAAATGTTAATGAAATCATAGAAATAAAATGCAAATTAGTTCATGACAATAAATACAAATACATAAATAAAATACAATTTCAGTCGTTTCTGTCATTAGGCTAACATTTATCCGGGTCAAACCATCAGTTAAAGTCAATGCGTATTATTAAGTAATTAATTTATAATTAAATAATTAAATTACAATGTTAATGAAATCATAGAAATAAAATGCAAATTAGGTCATGACAATAAATACAAATACATAAATAAAATACAATTTCAGTCATTTCTGTCATTTATTTGGGTCAAAAGTCAATGTGTATTTTAAGTCAATGTGTCTTCCGTCTCAGCTGGTGGTCTCTCTCCTCCCCCCATCATCTTCAAGTCGAGAGAAGCCAGACTGCGTCAATTAGAACATTACGTCAGAAATAAAAGTCCGAGAAAGCATCATTAGAGTGAGCCAAGCGATACGCAGCAGCAGGAAACAAAGACACAGCCAAAGGTTGTCTGTGTTGTTAAGGGAAAAAAAGGCTGGTGGCAGCTTTCTGCCTCAACCAGGAGCTCATCTTCAATGACTTCCCTTCTTCCCGGCATGGAATGTCATTTTGCTGCAAAATGGACTTGAACCCACTTGACTCAACGTTCCATTATCACCGCTTGGCACGGAACTTCCACCCTGCAATGTCAGGAGGGGGTTGAGTATTTTCATATTTTCTTCACTTCCTGTCCCATGTGTCCCAGTACTTTAGAATACAGGTCTTTTTGGGCCTCAATGCAATTAGACTTCAAGCAGAAAATGCTTTATTTTGAAGGGATGAAGCCTGTAAAGGTCAAAGTTGGGAGAAGCCATCGTGTCTTCCTCAACTTGAACAGTAATCACAGAGTAAAAGTCATCACGCCTTTTATTTGGGTTTCATGAGCAAAGGAGATTAGATATGATGCAATTTCCTCCCTTTTTCCTTTTTACTTCCTGACTGTTTTTTTTTCCTTCTTAGTTCTGTGTCTGAGCGTGATCTTGCCTCCGCTGCTAATCTTGTAAAAAGATTAGACTTTGTTCAGCTTTATCTGATTTTTGAGGATTCTCATAAATAACAAAAGCTTTTGATGCTATCAATTATGGCAGAGTGCTGCTCGCTCTGGGCCGGCACACACACACACATATGCACACGCACACACAACACACACGCACAAGCACACACACACACACGTTCCTCTTGATAATTTTCATGAAAACGTGAAACATTTTGGCCAGTCTTCCCTGAATTTTTCAGATATGTTTCATATGATTAGTTAATTTCTACTATTTTTGTTATCATCCATAGGTATGAATGTGTTGAATGTGTTAATGGTTGTTTGTCTACATGTGCCCTGCCTTTGGATGGGTAGGTGGATGGATGGATGGATGGGTAGGTGGATGGATGGATGGATGGGTAGGTGGATGGATGGATGGATGGGTAGGTGGATGGATGGGTAGGTGGATGGATGGATGGATGGGTAGGTGGATGGATGGATGGGTAGGTGGATGGATGGATGGGTAGGTGGATGGATGGGTAGGTGGATGGATGGATGGATGGGTAGGTGGATGGATGGGTAGGTGGATGGATGGATGGGTAGGTGGATGGATGGATGGGTAGGTGGATGGATGGATGTTAGGTGGATGGATGGATGGTTAGGTGGATGGATGGATGGGTAGGTGGATGGATGGATGTTAGGTGGATGGATGGATGGTTAGGTGGATGGATGGATGAGTAGGTGGATGGATGGATGGGTAGGTGGATGGATGGATGGGTAGGTGGATGGATGGTTAGGTGGATGGATGGATGGGTAGGTGGATGGATGGATGGGTAGGTGGATGGATGGTTAGGTGGATGGATGGATGGGTAGGTGGATGGATGGATGGGTAGGTGGATGGATGGATGGGTAGGTGGATGGATGGATGGTTAGGTGGATGGATGGATGTTAGGTGGATGGATGGTTAGGTGGATGGATGGTTAGGTGGATGGATGGATGGGTAGGTGGATGGATGGTTAGGTGGATGGATGGATGGATGGTTAGGTGGATGGGTGGATGGATGGGTAGGTGGGTAGGTGGATGGATGGATGGACAGATGGGTAGGTGGATGGATGGATGGATGGTTAGGTGGATGGATAGATGGGTAGGTGGATGGATGGTTAGGTGGATGGATAGATGGGTAGGTGGATGGATGGTTAGGTGGATGGATGGATGGGTAGGTGGATGGATGGTTAGGTGGATGGATGGATGGATGGTTAGGTGGATGGGTGGATGGATGGGTAGGTGGGTAGGTGGATGGATGGATGGACAGATGGGTAGGTGGATGGATGTATGGATGGATGGATGGTTAGGTGGATGTATGGATGGATGGGAAGGTGGATGGATGGATGGATGGATGGACGGACGGTGGTTAAGTGGATGTATGGATGGATGGAAAGGTGGATGGATGGATGAATGGTTAGGTGGATGGATGGTTAGGTGGATGTATGGATGGATGGGAAGGTGGATGGATGGACGGACGGTGGTTAGGTGGATGTATGGATGGATGGATGATGGGACATCCATACAGTTGGCACATGAGCAGATTTGCTAATCTCATATTTGAAAGAGTCGGGGAAAAAATAATAATAGTAGTAATAAAAGTTTTTAAAAAAACCTGGCCAAGTTTCATAGAATTAGTCTTTACATTTCATAAGACGTGTAGCGAAGCCTTTTTTAGGGAAGGGTCAGAGGGGAATTTTTTTTCCACATTTCCTGCTCATAAATAGGCTCTCGGAAAACACACAAGTGTCATTCATTCATTCATTCATTCATTCATTTTCTACCGCTTTTCCCGAGGAGGGTCGCGGGGTGCTGGAGCCTATCCCAGCTGTCTTCGGGCGAGAGGTGGGGTACATATATAGACAAACAACCATTCACACTCACATTCATACCTATGGACAATTTGGAGTGGCTAATTAACCTAGCATGTTTTTGGAATGTGGGAGG
This sequence comes from Doryrhamphus excisus, assembly GCF_037039965.1. Classification (NCBI taxonomy): domain Eukaryota; kingdom Metazoa; phylum Chordata; class Actinopteri; order Syngnathiformes; family Syngnathidae; genus Doryrhamphus; species Doryrhamphus excisus. Next base: position 1,460,059 of record NC_136369.1, read on the forward strand.
AAACCGGAGTACCTGGAGAAAACCCACGCATGCACGGGGAGAACATGCAAACTCCACACAGAGATGACCGAGGATGGAATTGAACCCTGGTCTCCTAGCTGTGAGGTCTGCACGCTAACTGGATGCTGTTCCACAGCCGCAAGGAGGACCTGGAAGTGCTGGTGGTGATCAAAGGCTTCTGTGGTGTCAGCGGAATCGATACGCGGGCTCTTCGGGGACTAATATGACCTAACTGAGAAAATTGACTAATATTAGCAGCCAGGCTTTATTGATTGCGTGGTCAATATCAAAGAGCAAATATCAGAGGCCATACTCGGTGACGTTTAGGAGAGAAAACTCAATAGTAATCTTTTTTTTTCCAGGCAGCTGTTGTACTTCAAACATAAAAAAACAACTTTTGAAGTGTTTAGTTTCCTACACTTACACAAAACATCATGGATTTCTATTTTTACCAACGCTAACAGGAAAGGTTAGCTGGTCGCTTGTACCACAATCATATCATAATAGCAGAAAATGCACTTCAAGATTGAGCTGAAATGCGGAATGGAAAATGTGCTTGAAAAGATTGAAGTTTCCTTGACTACAACACACGCTCCAAAATGATCCAAAACCACAAACTCCAGAAAACACGTGCAATGCTAAAAAGCCCAAACGTACACATACGCCGTGTAAAACAACTGCAGGTCCATGGAGTCGGACATGAGCGGGATGCCTGGAAATGAAATGGTGCATTTTTTAAATGTATTTGCACTATCATTTTGTCCTGCAAAGCCTATAAGCTAAATGCCCGTTGTGCAAAGGGCAAAGACCCGCGGGTCAAAGCCGAAGCCCGAAGTCGTCCTATTAGTGCCTCGACATGAGCGACCCCTTTGCTTGTCATTAAAATGCTGCAGAGTTTTAATCTCACACACGCCAGGCAGGCCAGCTCGAGAAACAAAAGCTTGGAAAAGATTGAGGCAGAAGCAGACACCAGACGCAAATAATGCATCCCGAAACAGCCCCGAATATCGATATTGTTGTGCTGTGCTATTCATACGTCCTCATGTTATCCATCTCTCATTTGGGCTTTTTGACAATGTTATCAAGGATTAAATTCAAAGCTCCATCACGGCGGCGGCGGTACACCTGCTCCCGAGGAAGCAGCAGCAGCCACCGGCGGCAACGGCGGCAACGGCGGCGACCTTCAACGCTGATAAATCTCACACTTTTCCTCCATGATGTGAGAGAGAAAGAGAGCGAGCCACACGGGAGGCACTTCATCACCTGGAAAGGCCCTCTCCCGTCCGCCCGCACAACTCGCCGGCCTCATACGGAAAGAGGAAATGGCACTCGTAATGTTTTCAGGCATGTTTGGTTTGGGGGAAATGGTTTCATCTATCAGTTTCATGGCAGACGGTGAAAGGCGGCGGCGGATGTGGACGACTTTGCGGAACTTGGCTTCCTTTGCTTTGAGTCTCGAGGATGACGGTGCGAGATGACTCCACACTTCGTGTCTCTTTTTGTTGCCGTTTTGTCTCCCATCAAGCACAGCTGGATAGCATGAAGGAAAATTGTTGGAAGATTTTTGAATGACAATTTTTCTTATCGCTGGGACGCACTGAAGAAATGTAGCAATACAAACGGAGGATGTTTTTGGATTTATTCTCACATTTTATATGAAAGCCAATACTAGGCTGTTCCCCATCTTCACGTTTTTACCTCCACAAAAGGTAATCAGGAAAATTGAAAGTCAAAGATCATTTATTTCAAGCAGGAGCGCTATACTGTTATTTAGAACCAATCCAGCAATCCATTTTCTATTTTGCTGATCAGACAAAATGTATGCTGGAGCCTATCCCAGCTGTCTTTTCCCACTGGAGTACTGGGAAAAAGCCACGTATGTAAAATCCACACAAGGATGATGAATCAAGAACCTTCTACTCAAACCTGGTCCGATGTCATTCTGGATTTGAGGAAGATTTGTTGACTAGCCCAGCAGTCTATAAAGTCCCGTGGCTGGGATAGGCTCCAGCACCCCTGTGACCCTCGTGAGGATAAACGATAGAAAATGAATGAATGAATGAAGTACTACAGACTGATGTATTTAATGAAGACTGACGTTATCCAGCAACTTTGCACGGAAACGATATTACGATTGACGTGTCAAGCGTCCTTGGCCCGTCTGCCAAATGCCGCCGTGATCTTGCTCATTCGTGACTTTGCCGCGGTGCACAAACTCCAGCAGGAGAAGTCTTTGTCAGGAGTTTTGTTTCTCATTACCCAGAGGGCTTCACCACCCCGCGTTTCCTCTGCAGCGAGTCCCCAGGTTGTAGCAGCGTTATCTCTTTATTGCCTCGCCCGCCCGCCCTCCCTCCCCACTAAAAGACACCGTTGGCATTGATGAAGGTGCGCCGAGAACCTGCTTATGTGTTTAAATTATCTGGGCCCCATGCTCCGGGCGAGCGTTTGCAGCGGCGCCTTTGGGAGTGCATTATTTCTACGATGGAAATTCTTTGAGGATCACAGCTTTGCATCCTATTTGGTTGCATCGCCGCCAGAGATGCCACGGGGCTGGAAGGTCGTTAGGAATGCATTGATGAATTCTTAAGCTCTGATAGATGGGGCAAAGTTAGGGAGAGGGAGAGCAACTTGGAAAGCTTTGATGGGCTAATTATGGGCGAGTCACATGTCGGGTTTTAGGAACCTTCAACGTCAAACTCAAACATTTTACTGAATATTATTGATTTCATGTCAGAAAAGAGGAAAAACAACCTCCCCAAGGGGGGGTGCTGCCGCTCTTTACAAGCCCTTGTGTGTTTAATTTGTGGTAACGGACCCAGCCTGGCCTCCATGCTAACAACTTTAGGCGAGGACAGAGTCACATGACTTCGCCTCACCTGATATTGAAGAGAAATACATGGATTCCAACTTGACAACAAGTTAATTTTCTTCCATGTCACCAGTCTTCCCAGTCTTCCCAGTCTCCTGCCACCTCTTTCAGTTCCACAAGGGGAACGGCGAGGCAGAATCCCTCAACCCCAGGGACTTCTCCCCCCAAGAGGCTATGCAAACCAAAACGGAATATTTTATAAACGGTGTTCCGGGTGCCCTGAAATTTTTTTTTTTTTTTTTTAAACAGCTTCCAGAGTGGGAAAATCTGAAAATTCCGGCTTGTCGTTGCCGTTCAGTTGGCGGACCGCCTGTTTTATAAAAATGATGACATCACTGACCCATCGGCGTCTTGTGCCCAGGACTGAACCAACATGATATCTGAGTACTTTAATGGTCATGACTCAATATTCTCCCAGTATTTTGTTATTTTATTCTCCCAAATGACTTTGTTGAAGTAATTCCATTTCCTCATGAGTCCAGACGAGCCTTGGGAACTGGAAGACGACGGACTTCTGCACATGCGTTCTTGTATCGCTTCGATTCCACCCAATGATCTGTTCCCGTACGGATGCAACTATTTACTACGTGCATCCAGCCTGCCCCCAAAATCCCAGACACGTTCCTTTGTTCCCATGTGGACGTCCAGCCGCCCGAAGGAAACCAAAGTATTCCCACACCGTGGCTGTGGCATTCACCTCAAAATGGCTTTTGTGTGGCCATTCATGCTAACGTTAACGTGGCTAATTGAAGGAAGTGAGAGCCCACCCCCTCCGTTCATTCCACTTATAGAACCGATGTGCACGGACAAATGCAGATAAGGTCGTTTGTTTGCCGTTCTTGGTCGCATATGCTGCTCTTTGCATTGAAGCGTCCATCGATTTGCACTTGAAGAGAGAAACTGAAACACTGAAAATAACGTTGCAAACAAAAATACTCGGCATTAATCCAATGTCACAGCCTTCAGGTAAGATGGAATAAATCACACTCTATGGATTTATGTCATCTGAGTCCAAATTAGTCTTCAAACACATTTCTGTTTTTAATAGCGCTTATTAAGGATCTCCATAGCGGAGGTTGACGCTTGTAGTTTGGTGTGATGTAGAGCTGCACCGTATCATAAGGTTGTATTTTCAGTTCCGTACAAAATGGTATTTTCCTCCGGTTCGTCTTATATTCCTGGGTTAGAGCGATATAGTACCATGAACCAACAGATGGCGCCAAACCAAAACAAAACTTGAAAAGTTCTCATTCACTCATTCACATTTGGGGTAGAAATTATAGATTGAATGTAAAGGGTAATATTTCATCTGGATCTAAATGTGTATTTAGCAGCGCAGTCTACGATTAGCAAGGTGTGTCAGAAAGGTTCCAGGACTGGTATCACAAAAGAGCTATTTCAAACCGTTTCCCCTTCAAAGTCATCCCCCTGCAGTTGGTTGCAGTTTCTAAGCCTTGGCCACGCTACCTTCTTGCAGACCTGGGAGGATCGTTCTGAGTTAGCTTAGTCGTCCAGGCCATCTTGATGTCATCTACATCTTCAAAAATCCTTTTGACGGCCATCTTGATCTTGGGAAAAGGAAACAAAACACAGAACCACATCGGGTGAGTTTGCTCCAGCACTGGGATGTTCTTGGCCAGGAACTCTTTGGAACTCAGAGCATTGTTGGCGGCCACAACTTTGTAGACGTACTGTTTAATTTCCTGGCCCTGTGGCAGGAACTCTCTGTGGACGATGGGACTAGATGCGGCTCCAGTTCTACGTAGCAGTCTGCAGGGCCTTGACTTGTCCACTTGTCCGCCAGGGTGGCAACATCACAGCAAGGGACAGCAGAAAACTGAACCGACTGATCAAGTTCAGTTTTGGGGAGAGGTCTGAATACGGAAAAATGAAAAATAAGCTGCAGTCCAGCCGGGACGGCATCACCACCCCCTCCATCGTTGGGCAGAGCGGAGGAGCCGACAGTGGGAGGCTCATTTCTATGCGCTCCCGGACTGAGCGGTCCAGGAGGTCCTTCCTTCCAACGGCCATTAGGCTGTTTAACAGAACTGTGCATGGCAGAGGTTCCTGACCTTTGACCCTTTTTAAGCTCGCTGCAAAACAGTTTTTATGTTAATGTAACATCATAAGCTCCACTGCACATCGATTTCAGTCTTTATTTAAATTTTTAGATATACCTGAATTTCTTATGTTTAATATATTCAGATTGTTACATTAATACTTAGTATTTAGTATTTTAGTAGTTTTTATTTTAGTATTTAGTATTTTACGTTGATATAACATTGATATTTTACATTACATTCATATTTACATTTCATATTGGCAATATTGGCATTTCTATTTAGGATTTATATATACAAATTTATTGGTATTTTGTATTGATATAAAACATATTTACAGTCAACATTTATATTAACTTTTAATATTTATATGTAACATTCATAATAACATTCATAGTATGTATTAGTTATAATTGAAGTTAAGATTTGTTTTCAATATTAATATTTACATTTATATTTAAATGAATTATTGGCATTTCTATTTAGGATGTATATATATATATATATATACAAATATATATGCACACACAACATGTATTGGTATTTTGTATTTATATAAAACATATCTAAAGTCAGCATTTATCTTAACATTTATATTAACTTTTAATATTTATATTTAACATTCATAATTAGTATGTGTTAGTTATAATTGAAGTTAAGATTTATTTTCAACATTTATATTTACATTTAACATTTTTATGTAATATTCAGATTTAACATTTCTTTAAAAAAATCATATTTACATGTCATATATATATAGAATAGAGATGTAACAGTTTTAACATTTATATTTGGAATTTATATTGAATATTTAAATTGAAACATTTGGCAGCACACAAGTAATACTCATAATACTGCAGGACAGGACATGACTAAATAAAGCGTCTGTACATAAGTAAGAAGTATCTGTAGTAGTAGTAGTAGTCGTAAGAAGTACTCCTTATATTTGTGATCTACATACAAACCTGTTATCTTTTAGAATGGTCTCCTATTCAGGGTTTAGGTGACCCGCCGGTTTGTCGGCACGATGACAGCAAGTATACGTGACATCTCTGGGAATCACCCACCCCCCAATCCGGGGCCAAGTGGAAACTTCCTGCGATTGTCAGGCATTTGACTCGGAGCCCTGAAATATTTGTGAACATAATTACGAGAGTGCCACTCATCCCGCTGCAAAATTAAACTCTGCCAATCACACGTATCCCCCGCTGGGCGCCAGGCGAGGATACCCGAGCCAGGTATTTGTTTGGGGGGTTGTCGTGTTAAACGCTGCAAAGCTGAACGGCATCAAGGGCATCGGATCCGGGGCTGCTATGCATTCATTAATTAGCTTACACTTTGCAGGGCCTTGAACTTATTGGAGGGAAAATAAGAGTGTAGGTCAGGTTTGAGGTTGGAGGTAATTGTCTGTGCGGAATTGTGCTTGTCTGCAACACCTGAGCCCAAAAGGCTGGAAAAAATCTCGGGGCGCGCGGACATATGCGACCTCGCAACGATTCACCCAAACACCTGTAACGGCGCCGCCACATCTGTCTGATGCGCCTTTCATCCTCCCCGCTTCTTAAAGGACAACATTTTCCTGCAAACGCAGGAGGAAAAACCCAAGGGACGCCAGCTAAATCAATTAGGCGGCCTTGACTTACTTCTCGTATTTCACATCTGCAGACACGTGGAGCGAGATAATTCACTCCTTCACTCCAGGGACGCGCGTGCCAACAAGTCATAAACACAAATATATGAAAGATGAACAGTCAAAGTCAGGAGACGCGAGGCACTTCCTCACCGATCTGCCAAAAGCCAAACATCCTTTCCCACGGGAACGCTGACGAGATGATTCCACCTACAAAAACACGTCAGTGATCTTTGCTTGTTCGCTGACAAGAACTTTCATATCATGTTGCCGGTGAGAAGATACGCTATTTCATATGTTTTCTGCCTCAAAATTACTTTCAGCGGCGTGCGAAAAGAAATCAGATGATTCAAATTCTGCCCCACGTAAGTCGACCTGACATGCTCTACAAACATGCATTATAACTTCCGGTTCCTAAGCCCAGTCGCCACAAAATTTGGTACAAATCTTGACAAGAACATGTGAGTACAATTTATGCCAGAATGGAAAAACATGACCACCATCAAGTAAAACGTCTTTGCAGGGGAACGTCCCGGAAATGACAACTAATTAGCCATAAGTCATTCATCATTTCTTTAATGATTATACAACTTTGATGATCAAGAGTCCAGGGGTTTCAAGGACACTAGCCACGTTTACATGAGGAGTTTTTCTCTTTCCGAATGACCTTTCCGAAAACAATGGTATACATGGAAAGGAATATTCCAATCTCTTGTCTACATGCGCCGCTATAATCCAACAGAATAGTCAACGGGGCATGCCCAGTAAAACGTAAACATCAACATCACGTGATACCGACTTCCCTGAGTTTTTCTTCCACTTGTTGGAATAACTCCGTATTGCCAGTTTTTCCTTTGTCCAGTCTTGGAATTTAGTTTGGATTAAAAACAAACTTTGCTTAGTCCAGTGCCGATTGGTGGCCTCCATTTTTAAAAGTGAACGTTACGTTACGTCATATCTGAGCATGCGCTGAAAGAACGCATCCGGGATCAATTTAAACAGGAAAAGATCAAATTCAATCTTGCTGATATTTTATCATTAAACTTGGGACATGTTTTATATAGATATATATTTTCTTTTTTAATAGAACTGGACTTGTGAATGGCGTATAGAAGGGTTTAGATTCTGTTCCACAGATGGCGCTAATGCACACCAAAGCTGCTTGCCAACCGCCAATAAACAACAGAAGAAGAAAAACACCACGAAGAAGAACTTTCCGTTTGAGCGGGTACAAGATACCTCAATCGGATTGGTTAAAGGAATATTCCACCCCCGGGAATCCAATTATTTATTCATTCCGATTGGCACTTTTCTTTGGGAATGAGGTGTATACAAAGGTTACATTCTTTCCGTTTGAGCAAATAAACCGAATGGAATTGGAATATTTGGGTCCATGTAAACGTGGCTGGTGTACAATTTAATGGAAACGGGAGTACATATGTACTAGAATGGAGTGAGTGATTAGCGGCCATGCATAAGCATGTTGCTGTATTTTGTGGAACATATTCCATTCCTAACAATACAGTGGCACCTGGTGACAAATGTCCATCTGAGCATTTCTTTCACACGTGTTGTGACGTGTTGTGACGTGTTGTGACGTGTTGTGACGTGTTGTGACGTGTTCCTATCAGCTAAAGTAGCTGTGAACGTTTCAACAACACAACCTTCGGCACTGCCGTTGTTTCCTGCTGCCTCGCAAGGCAAATATTAGCCAATCCTTGAGGCTCATTTGTCGCAAGCTGAGACTTAAATGAATAAATAAATAGACCGGTTTGTCTTTTGTGTGTAGCACGCCGCCTCCTATTAATGAGATTTTCACCCTTCGCTCGGAAGAATAAAATGCTTTTTAAGAGGTGTTTAGATACGACAAACGGGTGGAGTGAGGGAGGGGGCGTCATTTGTACGCGCTCTTGACTGATTTAGGTTTCACCCACTACTGCTGTAGTCTTTGGATTGTGTGGGGTCATGGTTTTACTTGAAGTAACGACTCCACGTACTGACACCCGGTGCTGTCCTTCTGTGTTTATGGCAATAAGTCTTTGCCCTCAGATAACGAACTATGAGTCCACGTCATCGATGATAAATGTGTATTATCACTGAATATAGCGTGATTGATGCATGCAGAGGAATGAATTAGTCGTTAAATTAAGAATGATTCTGATTTCATCACAAAATACTAGGAAACTATTCCTTATACTAAGGAATACTATTTTGTCGATATTCACTTATCACGGTAGAGTCTGGAACCAATTCAATAAACGATAAACGAGGGATTGATGTATGATGATTGGATCTCCAAGGGCGAGTGTAAGTTTATGTTACTCTCCTGCACGCTGTGTGTTTAGTACGCTAGTGCCCCGCCTCCACCCGCCAAGATAAACAGACTGACTCACTCCGGAAGGCTCCTCTATAGAAGGCCACAGAACCAAACTGCCACAAAATAAATACTGATAGTTCACTCAGCATCCATAACATTTATGTTCTTTCACTACAACAATTTGCAGAAAATGTGTATTTTCTTGTATTTTCTTGTTCCAGACACGTGCCACACACGACTGTCATCAAGCAGAAACGATAGCGTTTATTCTGCGTTCATCTGTGGACTTCATAGTGCTGGCAAGTTAAATATGAGCCTCCTCCTCTCGGGGATAATTAAAGCTTCCTTTGAATGTCTGATTCAAGCTGCTGGAGCTCACAAGGGTCAAAGGTTTTACAGGAACATGCTTTTGCGGATTGCACAAGCGGGATATTCGCCATCACCAGGTCTTCATCGGGTGTACCTGGACAGGTTCTGCATTATTACCTCACCCCAGGCAAAGTCTTGACGTGCTGAAATATCAACTAATAAGGTTTCTTTGCATGGAAAATATTCGGAAATAGATTTGTTTTAAATGAAATATGGGCAGAATAATTGCCACGCAGACGACCGGAGGCCACCCACTGCAGAACCTCTTGTGTCTCCAGGTAGAACATAATGAAGCCGCCACGTGTGGTCTCCTGTGTGCACTTGACGGGCGCTGGAAATGAAGTCCAGGTATCTTCGGAGATGCTAGCCCTTCCTCGTCAGCACCACGTGCTAAAGTGGAATGTTCTATTTCAGTCCGGCTCATCCAATTTGTTTGCGCAGCAAATCAGCAGCCACAAAGAAGCCAAACAAACATGGCCGCTGTACAAATATTTGAGCATGCACAAAGACTGCCTAAAACCCGGGAATAATTAGCTCACCGTGCTGTTTGCCGTTTGATTTATTGTGAGCTCAAAAGTACCACCTGTCACATCAGTCCAGGGATGAAGCGATCGGTGGCGGCAAATCCTTGCCTGAGATTTAAATAAGCGAGGTATTGCTACCCGCCTTTGTGAAGTCCACCTCGCCTGCTGGTGGGCGCATTGGGATGCCGCTCCCCGACGGATTCCGGATAGGGAAGCGGCATGAGACGTGCAAAGAAATGTAAAAGTCACTCTAAAGTGATACTATTGGGGGAAAGTGGATCTTATCTAAAGTTCAGTGACTCTCAAGGGAAAAAAGAAAGAAAAATCAGACCCAGAAGTGGTCAAAAAAGCCGAGACAGCACTTGGCTGATTGTCACCATTCAGGCTTCATGACCCTTCATCTGATTGGTGCTAAATGCGGCGTGCAACAGGCCGCTCGCGCTGAAACCGCTCAAATTTATTCACGGCCTTCTCGATTGGCTCCCGCCGAGAGTGGACTGGAGGAAGGAAATAGCCCGGCATTGATTACGATTGCTAATCAGGCATCAGTTCCATACACTTCAACATGAAAAAAAGAGCCCTCGAAAGAAGAGGCAGTGCTCCATTGCTTCTCTCATTACAATAATAAAAAAAAAAATCTACATCTCGCTTGAAATAAGACATCATCAGTGGCTCAACTTCTGAATTGAATGTCTACTTTATGTAAATACTTTAAAATGAACCTTGCACAGTGCCAAAGACGTGAAAAAACACACCAATAAAAACTTCATTTATTTCTGTTTTAAGTTGAATGCGCCTGTCACTGCATCTCCACAGCATGGATAGAAAACCATAAAACCTTGTTTTAGGTTTTGGGGGCGATTTAATAACAGGCTTCCTCGGGGGAATGGGTGTGTCCCATCACGCACATTAATTAGTTGCCTCATTGGAGGTGTTTTTACATCTTTAGAACACACAGAAAAGAGATTCAGGTCTCACATAAGGATTGCAGGAAGAGTTCAGAACATAGATACATTGATCTTAATGGTAATGGTAATGGTAATGGTAATGGTAATGGTAATGGTAATGGTAATGGTAATGGTAATGGTAATGGTAATAGTAATGATAATGGTAATGGTTTAATTTCATTTGAACATGCATCAGATTCCAATTGAGTGCATCCCATAATCAGTTCCCAGTTCCACATGTCCAAAAGGAGTAGGAAGAAGCAAAGCTTATTAAATCCTACCCCTCCATTTGGTACTTTTACAATCACTAACTGTTACATTTGTTCACTTCCTGCTTTCCATAATACAGTTTAAGGTTTTTTTTTGTTTTTTTTAATAATGTACCTCATACCGAAGTACTGTGTGATATGAGCATCCAATGCCATAATGGGTACCATAGTGCGTGTCAATATAGTGATATATATAGCACATCATGACTGGTTCAAGACTCTTCATCCTTGTATTTAGCAAACATCAACTGCTTGTATTGTTTCTTGAATTGGCTCATCGTTGTGCATTGTTTGATTTCCTTACTCAATCCATTCCATAGTTTGATTCCACATACTGAAATGCTATGGCTAGCATAACGTAGTCCTAGCATAGAAGTGTTTCAAATGTACTTCTTCCCTGAGATCATATTTCTCCTCTCTTGTAGAGAAGTATTGGATGACATTTTTAGCTAATTGCTTATTTTTAGCCTTATGCATTATTTTAGCTGTTTGAAGATTAACTATATCAGCAAGTTGAAATTTTTTGATTTTAGAAATAAGGAGTTAGTATGTTCTCTGTAGGCGGCATTATGAATTATCCTTACTGACCTTTTTTGCAGTACATTTAGCCAGTGAAGATTGCATTTATAGTTATTAGCCCATATTTCAACACAATAAGTAAGATATGGTAGAACCAGAGAGCAATAAAGAGTTTAAAAATAATTAGCAATGGATTAATTAATTAATCACTCCTTTCCCTCACAGTCAATCCAGGAAATTGCCTCAAAAGTCCATCCCTGGATGTTATACTTGTGAGCCCGTATGCCACCGTTTTCGTTTCGATAAACACAACTTGAGCATCTGACCTTTTATTTAATTAGCACCTGATTGTGGATACCCCCCCCCCCCAGCCTTCATGAATATTTCATCAAACACTGATGCCCCCTTCTGTCTCTCACCAGCCTGACTCCCCTCGCTCCGGATGTACAACTGTGCACACGCTATTAAACGCACGCTGACTGCAGTGCAGCACGCCCGCCTTGTCCGTCCAGTTTGGACTTCCTGGGACTCGCCAATGCCGCTGAAGCTGCGTCACTGCCGCAGTCTCCTTGCATCAACACAAGATGCATCAGATTACGGTATATGACGGGATTGGTGAGTGGGGGATCTTAGAAGTTGTCCATGGTGTTACAGCATGTTGATCAAATTTTGGGGGTTTCGGGGGGGTGTAAATATGACAGTGTTGGGGGACTTAGGCGAGTGCGGGGGGATATTGCAGTGGTTCCATTGTTGTCGTCAATGTTGGTGTTGTTGGAGGCAAGCCAGGATTCATTACAGCCGAGATCACTCAGCCGTTGGGGCGTAAAAAAGGAACCACCCAGGAAATGAATTTGCATTGTCTGTGAAGTGATTAAAGTGCTTTAATTCCTGATGATTCAGAGAGTGCTCTCCAATGGCTCCGAAGGCAGGTGTGTGAATCCCAGCAGTGCCATATGCTTTTCCTGGCACACGGCTTAGCTCCTCTGGACTCTCCCAACATGAGCTCATAAACAAACCCAAAACTGGTCAAGGTCTCGGCGGAGAGGGAATATGGGAGCGACACACACATGCACACCTTGCAGGACTCGTGTGAAGGAGAGAATAGAAGCTGAAAGAAGAGCATTCGAAGGGGCGCAGGTGCACCTCGGAAAGTCCGAACATCATTAAAGATGGGTTGGGTCAAAGGTGATTGAACGGTGGCAGCAAGGGACGATGATGCAAAGAATCAGGGAAAGGATGATGGAGGGTTGAGGGGTGCAGTGGTGGGCTGTTGCGCAGGGAGAGGTTCCGGAGGTGGCGACCTTGGAACCAGAAGGGGCCAACAGTCGGAGCGCTTATCTCCAGGCCATCTGCAAGGTTGACTCTATTAGCTGTTTCTTGAAAATGGTCCTTGTTACTTCCTTATTAAGGAAGTTGACACAACATTTGGATTTCTGTTGGACTGTTAAGACGGGAGCTTCCTGTTTGGATACGCTGGGCTACCAATTGTCTTTGTAACCCAGGATCTGGCGGCTAACATGACACCCAAGACCACATTTTTGGGTCAAACCCAAACACTGAACCAACCATGTTTTGAACACCGATTGGGTCACGGTCCCTTTTCCACCAAGCAGCTTGAGGTGGTTGATGGTGTCAAACATGGCTAGCATTAAACAACAGAAGCACAGATGGTTAGTTGACATCTTCATCTTCCATCTCAATAGTACGTCATTTCGAAGACATACCCTAGACGCACCCTAGACTGACACAAGCTGGAACCGGTTAAAAGCAGACACATAGCCACACCACTGATACACCGAGGTGAGCGGTACCACCCCTGCAAGATGAGATAAAAGCAGTTACTTCCGATATTTTTGCCTTCTTCTCTCGACCCATACAGTGGATGAAACCCCAGCACTGGGCTTTTTGATATCTTCCATACAATTGCTTCACTAAAGACTGAAAACACAGAAACGACTTATATCTTTAAGACATTTTGGCTGGTCTTGGACTCATACACCATGACGGTCCAAGGATAAACCCACAACGACGCAAGCTGTAGAACCAAAAACGCAAATAAGCTCCTGGAGGTTCACATTGTGAATCTTGGAGGGATGAAGCCCTCCACAGTTGGCCGGTTGGCATCCCACGACTAATGTGTTACGGCGTCGTGAGTGACAACCTCGTGAAGGAGAGGCGAGAGGTGATGAAAAGAAGGAGGAAAAAACGAGGTGACAAAAGCAGGGAAACATCCATAAAGTTGTTCTCCAACTCTTTATTGAGGTTATATTAGTGTCATCTATCAGTGACGTACTGGAAAATCCATAACCCTCCAGTGGAATCCACCCCCCCCCGCCATCCCGAGTGTACTGTTCTCCTTTATGAAGTGTGTCCTCATGGCGGTCGGCCGGCATGCCTTGTCCCAGCTCATTTTTCACAGCGTGTCACATGGAATGGTCGTGTCAGAGACACACACGGAGCTTGACTGGAAGGAAGACGGCGGTCCATTTATCCATCACAACATCCTGTCACACAAGCAGTAGCGTTGCGGTACAATAAGAGTCGGCGCTATTACAATTTCATTGTCTGATTGATGAAGTGCTGCTGCCGGGGGCCACCGGGCCTCTTTATCGCACGTGTTAGTGTGATAAAAACATGATTATCATCTGGAATTTCTTTCCTTTTATGCTGGGAGTCGTCCTATCCACGCTTTTGGAATGAAACGACTGTGTTGGGATTCAGGCAATTAAATTGGAGATAAGACATTTTTGCTGTTGCTTGTCTGTTTAGACTGTGGGCTGATACGACACCGCTGGTTCAACATCTCATACTAGTTTAAAGCAATTTATAAAATGGCAGAGGTCCCGCCATGGCTATGTACTGCTAGTGTGTTGTCCAAAATCGAACCTTAAAGGGACAGTTGGGATTTTTTGACATGAAGTACTATGACATCCCTATCAGCAGTGTAGAACATCAACGGTGACTTATCCCCCCGCTTTGTCCATGAGACGAATTCTGGTCGACCTTTGGTGATGAGGAGTTGGTGGACATATACACACAAAGATGGCGGCGACACGCACGCATCAATGGACAGGTGAGATCTTGAAGTGATACGAATGGACAGAAAATAACACTTTGTTAGCAATGATTTTGTGATGCAAATGTGTTACTGATGAAGACATTTCACTTGCTACTTCTGTGGTGTCAAAAAAATAAAATAGAGCACCCAAGAAACCTTACCAGCCAGCTGAAATGCCGGCAACCCAAATGTTTGAAAAGGGCAAAAAGGTTTGCCGGAGACCTCCATGGCATCACAGTGGTTGCTCGGAGCGTGTGCCCGAATACAGTGCACCTTGCTGGGCCACAGCAGGCAGATCCTCCCACTGCTACTAATAGTATGATGTGTCATAGTACTTGATTAGGACAGGTACGGTTGGTCAAATCCTAATTTTTCCAGTTCTCCTTTCCTCCGAGGAGGCCGGGGGGGCGGCACAAACTACAGTTTAATCTGAATATAAAAAGCGGATACCCGTCTTCAGAAGCAGAAAGCTATTATTGGTTTTGAAAAACCATCCCTGTGCATCTCTAATAACTAATAACGACCTTCAACTACCTCCTCAGTAACCCAAATTAAACCCACCAAGAGGAACGTTTGCTCCGGGTTCCTCCTCACCTGCTTCTTCACCCTCACCTCCCTGCTGCCCGCCTTCCAAAGCGAAGCTCGGTGGAAGACAAAAAGAGCTCTCAGAAGGAATAATGGCTGTTTACATGCGCTGTGACTTGTGGAGCTGTCTGGCTGCGCCTTCTACTTGATTTGCAGAGGTGGCAGCTCAAGATGGTGAATCTCCGGTCGTCAGAAATCAATTCCCGGCGTCTGTCTGGGGAGGGCTCCTGCTATCGGAGAGAGAGAACTCGCTCCACAAATAGACCAGATCTCCAAGAGAGCGTGGTAATCCCAGACATGATAGCATATAGCATAATGTAGTTTAAGATGGCGCTGGGGGGGAACAACAAATGTTGATCAGCGCTAAATTGAGTCACAGAAGCTTCGGCGACTATCCGGAGGCCCCTGCCTGCTTGGGGCCCCCTCGCTCCGGATTTCCCGGCGGCTCCGAGGTGCCGTTAGGACGGCGTATTGCTGAACAGCTGATGGATCACACAGTCTGTTTCATCCTCGCCTGCTTTACATTTCCTGCAGCCTCATTACCAGCGCCCGCTTGGCAGTGGAACTTGTTTGCCTCCCGCGCGCGCGGCGTCGCACCTCTGCGTCGACGTGCTCGGCAGCTAAACACTTCAAACAACGCGCAGGTTTAATGAGCAACAAAGCAACAATGCACCTGAGGGGATGGCGTTTTCCTCCCCGCTCTCTTTGTCTGCGGCGCTGCCGGTACATCGCTGCCGGGAGTCGCTCATCCTCTCCTCCTCGCTGCTCAAATATGACATTGGATGTCTTTGCGTATTTGGAGGGCTTGTTTCCAAATGTGCTGGCGCTGTGCCCGCTTTACGTTCAAAGCCGCTCCAAAGAGTCGGGATTTTGGGCTAAAATGAAACAAAATGCTCCCCTGTTACGTAATTACCTAATTTGGTTGCTGCTTTCTCCACAAAGGAATGCACGCTGGATTTACAACAAATGTCTCATAATTGAATAATCATATGGAATCATTTCAGCTTTGGTACAAGTACACTGCCGCTCTTTGCATGGCGACATTTACAGTAAACATGTTTCCACAGACTTGACACAGAAATCAGCACAATGCGGTTCCACAGTCCCCAGTTATGTCAAAGTCATTATTCCGTGTTCTGACAGAGTCCCAAGAGCCTGTTTATGAGCACCGAACATGAGACGATCGTTTCTGTCCTCTGCTTCACTTGTTGGTTTGCTCCACTTGTGAAAAATGGGGCGTTCAGACGCTGGATTTCAGAGGTGCGGGTTTCATGATGCTACATGTCTGAAAAATCATCAGTTCACGAACAAACCCCGCCAGCACTTGACATTTAGTCCTGACAAGTACTTACTATGGTACCCATTATGGCATTGGATGCTCATATCACTGAGTACTTCTGTACGAGGTACATTATTTAAAAAAACAAAAAAAACAAAAAAAAAACCTTAAACTGTATTATGGAAAGCAGGAAGTGAACAAATGTAACACTTAGTGATTGTAAAAGTACCAGATGGAGGGGTATCAGACCAGGTCCGAGTCTTTGATTCATCATTTTGTGTGGAGTTTGCATACGTGGCTTTTTCCGGGTATTCCAGTCCCCCCACTCTGAAAACATGTTAGCTTCATTGGCCACTCCAAATTGTCCATAGGTATGAATGTGAGTGTGAATGGTTGTTTGTCTATATGTGCCCTGTGATTGGCTGGCCACCAGTCCAGGGTGGACCCCGCCTCTCACCCGAAGACAGCTGGGATAGGCTCCAGCACCCCCTCGTGACCCTCATGATAATGACTGAATGAATGAATCTATCAAGTCCTTCACAGATGACAGTAAATCTCGCTATCGAATTTGCGGGTTCCGGTTTCCATGACGTCATGTAAAAAAAACAGGCTTTGCTACACATTTCAAAATGAATGGTTCCATCTTCCCAAGCACTCAATGGATGGATGAATTCCAGAGTCAAGGCTAACACACTCATATACGTTTAATGAAAAGTATTCTACTGTGGGAACTCGCCTCTCTAATGTCGCCACCTGATTGGATCCTGCATGCGTCAGTCAGGCTACATTGAGTGTATACATTAACCAAGAGTGGCATAATGCCAATTTCACCACCGCTATCGATCGCCCGATGCATTACCTCATAGAAAACTATTTGCAGCAATCGCAGCTTTGAGTGTTTTTTTATGTGAACGGTTTAGATTGACTGTCATTCTTGGGGGGGGGGAGTTATTTTTACTTTCTAATCATGAGCGGAAAGGCTGAGCAGATTGATTTTCTTTTTTTTTTTCTTGCAAGGCTTTATTTCCTCACCAGCCAAAAACTGTAACACAGTTTTGCCAGCATGTTCGTGTCTTGCAAACATAATGAATATCTGCGGCTCATTTAGATTTGGGAAAAAACCCTGCCCGACGCCATATTGTCGCCAGCCTTCGAGATGGCCTTCGAATAATCATTTAGCAAATGCCTTGATTTCCTGTGATGCTGGGAAATTATTGTTTGAAGTTTGTGAGAGAACAATTTCTGTGATTGAAGAGCGACCAGACCATGGCCCGCCGCTCACCCGTGACCCTAAAGAGGACAAGAACCTGGAGGGATGGATTGAAAATAAACTGAAAGTGAAACAGCCTTCTATAGCGGATTGTGTTTGAGTTCTCCTCCCCTCATTGAAATCCAGCTGCCACACACACTTGGGCGAAGAATGGCACTCCAGTGGGTGATGAAGGCGGCGGCATCTCCTTGGAGCTACACAGCAACGCGACGTCTCTCCTCGAGCCTGTCCTCCCGCCTCCTCCAGGTAGCCTTGTCATCGTCTTCCCCCTCTCTGTTGTTTCTCACTGGCACTCATGCGTAGCTCGGTGTGGCAGACCCGCTGTACGCTCGCTCATTAACGACGACGCTCCGGTCTTTCATAAGTAGATGCAAAAATAATATGCTTTCAATAGAAGTGGAATTAAAATCACTCGTTATTGTACCGTTGCTGCAGGAGGCGTTTTTTTTTTTTTTTTTTTTTGCTCTTATTGTCAGCCATTGTAATTGCCTCTGGGCCGAGAGCCGGGTCACGACTGCGGGAGCTGCAGGCGAGCTGTTACACGCCTGCAGCACAGCGCAATATTTCACGCTCCGAGCAGCCGTCCTCGCCTCCCCTGTGGTCTCAAACACTGCCGTCACACATCCACAGCCGACGCTGCCGCACCGTTATTACTTACAGCCGGCACTCTCACACACACACACACCAAGACACAAGGGCTGTCATAAAAGTTCTGCCCCACGTATTGATCCACTGGGCCCACTGCACAGTAACACAACATGTGTTATGTGTAATAAATGTGTAATAACGCAGACATTTTAGGAAAAAAGCCCCCAAAAATAACTATTTTAAAATCACTGCAGATTTAAGTCAATATTCAAAGAGAAAAGTCACTATTTCATAAGACTAACGTTGTAATATATCGTTTATAGACAAACAACCATTCACACTCACATTCATACCTATGGATAATTTGGAGTGGCTAATTAACCTAGCATGTTTTTGGAATGTGGGAGGAAACCGGAGTACCCGGAGAAAACCCACGCATGCACAAGGAGAACATGCAAACTTGAGTTGTGGATTTGAACTCGGGTCTCCTTGCTGTGTGGTCTACGCAGTAACCACTCGACCGCCGTGCAGCCAAAGTTGAAACATTAAAGGCAAAAGACAACAAATCTTTAAGTCGTATTATTGTGAGAAACAAACAAAACACAACAGAAGGTTGTATTTTGTGGAAATAGTTAGACATTTCCAAGAGATTAATAATAGTAGAGTCGAATGAAGAAACTTGTAAGAAACACGTCCGGCTTCTTCTGAGCTCCCCCTAGGAGCTCCCAAACACTCAATTAGCTCTCCAAAGACTTTAATCATTTATTATCAACTCCTATACCAACTACATTGGAGAGTGGGATTCGAACATAGTTCGGAAGCACTTTGGCTGATGGTGGAATAAATTCAAACAAACCGTTTTGGAGGGAAGACCAAATCCAAGGAAATACAGCTGGATTAGGTACAGATTCTGGAAGATCTAACAGGTTTTCTGTGTGGTTTATTGTGTGTAGCTGCTCTATAGGACTCCACAACTCAATACAAATGGTTGAAACATAGCACAATAGGTCCACTTTAAACAAAGGTTGCAATTGTATGAGAATAAACTCAAAGTCATTTTAGGAGAACAAATGAAATCTCAATGAAAAATGGTCTAAAAGTTGTAATTACGCGAAACTAACAAAACTGTAGTTTTTGGAAAAGTAGTTTAGCAAAAAAGTTATAATAATAATATTATGTAAATAAAGTCATAATATAATAAACTTTATCGCTTGCTTTGTCTTCATGGGGATTCAATCCTCTTCATTTCAACCTCTTTTAATGGAGACACAAACATTGGAATTTTTGTACTTGAAGCATGTGGTGAAAAGCCCCCCCCCCCCCCCAAGTTAGTCATGGTGTTTACATGAAACGCCATTGTCGTCCAAATGGAATAACAACACCATGGCTGGTATTTTACGGGATAGTAAATCAAAAAAACACAAATGTGCGGTGATTCAGTGATTGTCTTTTTTGTCATTTTCTCATGTCCTCATTCGCTGTTATGTTGACGCGTCCCAGTGCATCGCTCCCTGATGGACGCTGCACCTGCTACAGTGAAGAAAATAAGTATTTGAACACCCTGCTATTTTGCTATTTCTCCCACTTAGAAATCATGGAGGGGTCTGAAATTTTCATCGTAGGTGCATGTCCACTGTGAGAGAGATAAACTAAAAAGAAAAATCCAGAAATCACAATGCATGATTTTTTAACAATTTATTTGTGTGATACAGCTGCAAATAAGTATTTGAACACCTGTGTATCATCTAGAATTCTGACCCTGAAAGACCTGTTAGTCTGCCCATTAGAAGTCCACCTGCACTCCATGTATCATCCTGAATCAGATGCACCTGTTTGAGGTCGTTAGCTGCATAAAGACACCTGTCCACCCCATACAATCAGTAAGACTTTAACTTGTAACATGGCGAAGACCAAAGAGCTGTCCAAAGACACCAGAGACAAAATTGTACACCTCCACAAGGCTGGAAAGGGCTACGGAGCAATTACCAAGCAGCTTGGTGAAAAAAGGTCCACTGTTGGAGCTATCATTAGAAAATGGAAGAAGCTAAACATGACGGTCAATCTCAATCGGAGTGGAGCCCCATGCAAGATATCACCTCGTGGGGTCTCAATGATTCTAAGAAAGGTGAGGAATCAGCCCAGAACTACACGACAGGACTTGGTCAATGACCTGAAAAGAGCTGGGACCACCGTTTCCAAGGTTACTGTAGGTAATACACTAAGACGTCATGATGTGAAATCATGCATGGCACGAAAGGTTCCCCTGCTTAAACCAGCACATGTCAAGGTCCGTCTTAAGTTTGCATATGACCATTTGGATGATACAGAGGAGTCATGGGAGAAAGTTTTATGGTCAGATGAGACCAAAATAGAACTTTTTGGTCATAATTCCAATAAGCGTGTTTGGAGGAAGAAGAATGAAGAGTACAATCCGAAGAACACCATCCCTACTGTGAAGCATGGGGGTGGTAGCATCATGCTTTGGGGGTGTTTTTCTGCACATGGGACAGGACGAGTGCACTGCATTAAAGAGAGGATGACTGGGGCCGTGTATTGTGAGATTTTGGGGAACAACCTCCTTCCCTCTGTCAGAGCATTGAAGATGGGTCGTGGCTGGGTCTTCCAACACGACAACGACCCGAAGCACACAGCCAGGAAAACCAAGGAGTGGCTCCGTAAGAAGCATATCAAGGTTCTAGCATGGCCCAGCCAGTCTCCAGACCTGAACCCAATCGAAAATCTTTGGAGGGAGCTCAAACTCCGTGTTTCTCAGCGACAGCCCAGAAACCTGACTGATCTAGAGAAGATCTGTGTGGAGGAGTGGGCCAAGATCCCTCCTGCAGTGTGTGCAAACCTGGTGAAAAACTACAGGAAACGTTTGACCTCTGTAATAGCAAACAAAGGCTACTGTACCAAATATTAACATTCATTTTCTCAGGTGTTCAAATACTTATTTGCAGCTGTATCACACAAATAAATTGTTAAAAAATCATGCATTGTGATTTCTGGATTTTTCTTTTTAGTTTATCTCTCTCACAGTGGACATGCACCTACGATGAAAATTTCAGACCCCTCCATGATTTCTAAGTGGGAGAAATAGCAAAATAGCAGGGTGTTCAAATACTTATTTTCTTCACTGTAGTTTGTTTGCTAGCCAGCATGTAGCCCATCATGTTTGAACACGCCGCCGTGGAAGCGTCCGTTAAGCCAAACGGTCTGCCTCTTTCATGTTCCAGGCTGGCCATCCGTCATGGAAGCGTTCAGGTTTTGGCTCGCGCTAATGGGCTAGTTAGGCCGCTGTGGTGCACGGCGTCGGGGAGAAAGATTAGCTCAAAGTGAAGGTGATAACCTCCAAGTCTGAGTCGAGGTTCCGCGTGGCTAATACCAATTATCCCTAGCCTCATTGACTCCCTCGTTTGGGATGCACTCGGATGCTGCTCCACCTTGATTGGACGGCTTATTGGTCCGGACGGTTTAGGGTGTCTGACCTGACGGTTCAAGCTGGGGTTCTCTTTAATCCTTTCCCAAAATATATCAGTTGACAGTCCAGGATTTCAATGCAATTACGTCCAAGTCCTTCTTTATCTACCTGGGTTAGCTGGATAGGTAGCTCTACTTTTTGCAGCCACCACACGGTACTACTTCTAGTACCTGGTACCATGCTGAGCTCTGTGACCCCATCGTCATCCGTCACATTTACTTTTACAGTAAAACGGCAAATATAAAGACACAAAGTTTCACATCAGAGCAACTAAAGTTCATCCTGATTCACATCAAAGTCCATTGGATGTGAATATTGTTGATTCCACAGCACTCCGCATCGATTCAACGCAATTAGTAAGTCTGCAATAACAATGTAAACAAAAATATTTTCTGTGTATAATTAAAAGTAATGCAAGTGTGCGGGCGACAAATGCGTGAACCCAAAAGAGGACATGAAAGCCCAGCTCGTCTGACAGAGTAATTGCGCAGTGGAAAGTATTGTAACCTAATTAACACCGGACTGTGGCCTTTTCCTGCGCTCCCCAAGTCCCGCTTTGATATGTTTGGTGATGCGTTGTGACACCGTAGTTAGGGGAATCATTTCCCCGTGCATGGTGGTATGAGCAGTGTAATTGCACTTTAGGGTTCAGACTTATTGCATTATGTAAATGACTGCCAAGTCGTGCCGAGGATAACTTAATGATGTCCCTAACCAGTTGTACTTAGCGTGATAGAGGACTTTTTTAAGGTTTAAGCGTTGGCTAACGTTGCTCGTTGCCATGAGGATTTCTTAGTGGAAAGAGAACGTCTTTATTTTATTTGATGTGTTTGAGATATTTCGCCCGGAAGTGTGGGTGGGGGGGTGGAGGGGGGGCTGTGACAGCAAATCGGGTCGCCTTGGAAGGTGATGCTTACCACTCTTTGTGTGCTAGCAAATGAAATGCACTAGCGATTTTATACAAAAACAGCACGGAAATGTTTCCTCTAGTCAAAGATCCTCCAAATGACAGGCCTGCGTGCTCTGCTGTTTTTAGGGATCTGCTGGAGAAGCGCTGGTCAAAGATCCTCCAGATGACAGGCGCGCATACTCTGCCGTTTTCAAGGAGCCACTGCAAAAACACAAAACACACCCAAAAAAAGATTGTCTATATGTTCTACTGTACGGGAGTGCGCTGCTGTTTTTAATAACCGAATACAAAAAAACGCAAGTCAAAGAGCCTCTATATAACAGCTGTTTTTAAGGACCCACTACAAAAACACGAGTCAAACATCCTCTATGTGACGGAAGCTCACGGCTGTTTTATGGACCGTCTGCAAACATGTGAATCATAGATCCTGAATGTGACAGGAAGCCGTGCTCTGCTAGTTTTAAGGACCGACTATGTTAGTACGTTAGTCAAAGAGCCACAATGCGACAGGAGTACTCGGCTGTTTTGATGGACCTTCTTCGAAAAGGCGAGTCAAAGATCCTCTATATGACAGATGCACTCAGCCTCTGCACACATTGCTACCAAAATCATCAGCAAACTGCAATGCCTGTGCTTGTGATGAAGGAAGATGTAGTCACCCATGCAAATCCAACTGCAGCAAACAACACTTTTATTTTGAAGGCCGGTAGTAGTTCCTCACGTTGTCACCGGGCATTGTAAAACACTCGGTGACGATGCTCATCCAACTTGAGTCGCGCATGCAACCACACTAGCATGCTAAATATGATAGAAGAGTTCTGCTGTTTTTACTAACCTGCTGCAAAAACGTGATCAGGTTTTGAACTCTCAGGCCGTTCCCTGTAATGTCTTTGTCTTAGAAAGACTGATTTCCAGATTTATTGGAAGTAAAAATAGAAGTCAGCTGCGATTCCTTGAAGAGATGAGAGTGAATACATGTTTCTGAAATCCACATCCTTCCAGTCCTTCCAGGACGGGACGAGTGCTCTCCGCTCGGCAGCCTGACAACCGGTAAGCCTGATGAACTTTGGCGTTTGAGACGCACTTAAGAGGAGCGCCGTATGCCTCCCTCATGCTTCCCTCCCACTCTGCCCCGCGCGATTACAGCTGCTCCGCCGCCGACCCTCCGTCTAAATTTACATCAAACTCTCCGTCTGATGAGAGCAGCTGCTGCCAGCGGTGGTCAACTGGAGGTTTTGTGTGTCTGTCGGGGTCCTTATGCCGGCTGGCAGATGTTCATTAGACGGCAAGCCTTTCATCTTGCCATGGAAAACAATTGTCTGGCACTCTTTTGTGCCCTTTCATGAGCTAATAAGCCAGCGTAGCTGACCTCAGACCAGGCAACCATCCAGTGCACGTCCGACACCTGCGAGCTAAAGTTTGGTCAAGGCCATCGCCAAAAGACAATAAACTTCCTGATTGGTATGCGTGGAGCCGTGCGCGATTTCTGCATAGCGCGATCTCGATTGTCAAGGGTCTTCTATTCGGGAGAGGGAAAAAACATGTCCACTAACTAGCTAGATAATGGGAAGTCTGATGCTGAAAGAAGCTGCGTTAGCTTTAACGTTGCCAGTGGTATAATATTTTGGACAAAAATATTACATTGAATACTACTTAGCGGAAATTCACTTACTGCGGTGGGGTCTGTAACCAAATAACCATGATAAATGAGGGACAATTGGAAAGGGCATATGTGCGTTCTTCGACTCTTGGGCGACATGTTCCCCAAAGCCTCCTCAGATGTGATTGGTTAGAGGTCGAGTGCCAAAGCAGCACCAAAAACTGAACACCTCAATGTCATTGCTAAATGTATCCATGTTATGGATGTTCATTTCGTCCACTGAATGCTGCAGGAACCATTTTCTGGCTTTCGAGGACCCCAAAAGCGGATCCAGTTGGGTCTATTTCCATCGTAGATCAGCAATATTAATGCAGTCGTGTCACTTCCCGGACGGCCCAGCAGGACAAGCGGAGCTGACGAGAAGGGTAGCGGGGTGACTCGGCCACCAGCCGGGTCACATTTTGGCGGCAATGATACGCCGTGTGAGGCATCGACGTGACAGTTTGGAATCACGAGGCATCCAAGAGTCGCCGTTAGCTTGGAGCGCCTTCTTTATCATGGCCATGGCTTATGACAGGTCTCTGCAGGCAAATTGTTTTGGGGCCTCATTGTCACAAAGTCAAGAACCGCAGGGGTTGGACGCCTCCCCACGCTATTTTTCTTATTAGTGTATTATTTCAGTGCCATAACCGGCCTGGCTTTAACATTTTTACCTCCCATCTGCACAATTACGGTAATAATAATACCAGGCATCCTCAACCAAACAAATCAATAAAAGATAACCAATGCCAATGTTAAGAAATAACATTTCATTTAAAATACAGAAATGGAAATAAGTGTTTTTTTTTAACCAGAAAAATAATATACCAAGATATTTATACTAAGATACTAAGATATTTATGTTAGTCTATGTTGTCACGTCGAGGTCACCAAGTCATCTGAAAAACTTTGTTCTGCGTTTGTGTCACAGGGACCACAATATTGTAATGAAAACGCTGTAAATGATTGTTTTGGCTCGACATAAAACATCGACTAATGCACTGACCTGACTGGCGCTCACCGTGGTAATATTTGGACGCCGTGAGCTGGCGTCCTGGTATGGATTTACAATAGCACAGCCTCCCGTCCTCTTAGGAGCGACGGCAGCCTTTCAATCACCGGCCGCCGTCACCTCAGGCGACAAACACGTCGGCTTGGAGATGTTGCCATTTAAAAAACATCGCCTTCCCACTCAAGTAGTGCAGATAAAGAAAATTGTTTTAAGGTCGTGGCCGGCATGTCGACAAAAGTGTGAGATGCGAAATGGCTGATAATGGGGAAATTACATTTGTGTTGAGAAGAACAACCAAAGGAATGGCGGCACGTCACCTCGCTTTGTATTACGTCCTAATGCGATGTTAAAAGTGATACTCGTGCTCCTGCAATGAAGCAGCAGCATGCAGGCTATGATTACCCACAAGTGGCGCCATATTGACACGCGCACTGCTAGCTTACCGTTGACGCATCCAAAGGCGTCCATCTTCCCGTGATTGCGGGACACAATTTTAATAGTCTGATTCCTTCAAATATTCACCCGTGTTTCCTGCTGGATCTTTTGGTCTTGTGTGTAAGCCATTTTAAATCCATTGCCCGACCTTTTCAAGCATTTGTAAAGCATAAGGCGTGGCCTTTCAACTGGCTGGTCGGTCAAATATCTGAAGTGGTACGCAATTATAAAAAGTTCAAAACTTAAGAAAGTGTTGCAAATGGAGTTGGAAAGAACTACAAAGAAGCTGAAAACTTACCACTTCCACATGGAATGAGAGGAGAACCTTTTTTTCCACTCAAACTCAACCATGGCATGTCCGTCTCAACCATGGCACGTCCGTCTCAGCCATGGCACGTCCGTCTGAACCATGGCAAGTCCGTCTCAACCATGGCAAGTCCGTCTCAACCATGGCATGTCCGTCTCAGCCATGGCATGTCCGTCTCAGCCGTGGCATGTACGTCTCAGCCATGGCATGTCCGTCTCAACCATGGCATGTCCGTCTCAGCCATGGCATGTGCGTCTCAGCCATGGCATGTCCGTCTCAACCATGGCAAGTCCGTCTCAACCATGGCAAGTCCGTCTCAACCATGGCATGTCCGTCTCAGCCATGGCATGTGCGTCTCAGCCATGGCATGTCCGTCTCAACCATGGCATGTCCGTCTCAGCCATGGCATGTGCGTCTCAGCCATGGCATGTCCGTCTCAGCCATGGCATGTACGTCTCAGCCATGGCATGTCCGTCTCAACCATGGCATGTCCGTCTCAGCCATGGCATGTGCGTCTCAGCCATGGCATGTCCGTCTCAACCATGGCAAGTCCGTCTCAACCATGGCAAGTCCGTCTCAACCATGGCATGTCCGTCTCAACCATGGCACGTCCGTCTCAACCATGGCAAGTCCGTCTCAACCATGGCATGTCCGTCTCAGCCATGGCATGTGCGTCTCAGCCATGGCATGTCCGTCTCAACCATGGCAAGTCCGTCTCAACCATGGCAAGTCCGTCTCAACCATGGCATGTCTGTCTCAACCATGGCACGTCCGTCTCAACCATGGCATGTCCGTCTCAGCCATGGCATGTCCGTCTCAGCCATGGCATGTACATCTCAGCCATGGCATGTACATCTCAGCCATGGCATGTCCGTCTCAGCCATGGCATGTCCGTCTCAACCATGGCATGTCCGTCTCAGCCATGGCATGTCCGTCTCAGCCATGGCATGTCCGTCTCAACCATGGCACGTCCGTCTCAACCATGGCATGTCCGTCTCAGCCATGGCATGTCAGCTGGGCTCTGCTAGCTAGTAGCCAGACTCCATGCAGTACTGCATATACTACAATATTACATATAACTCGTCCTTCAATATTTTTTTTACTAATTTTAGCCATAGTTAACCACAAAACAGCCAGCATTGTTGTTTAATTTTTTTTATTGATACAGCCAGGGACGTATAGCGCCTATCTCCCTTCATAAAAGTCAAAGCACATTTGACATTTACTTACTGATCACACAGCATCAGGAGCAACTGGGGTTGAGTATCTTCACGGGAGGATCGAACCAGCAACTTTCAGAATGAGAGATGGCAGTCTACCGGGGTCACCTGTGACGTTACGTCATATCCTGCATCCTTTGGAGGCTCCATTCGAAGGTGACTCCAAGGTGACTTGAGGTGTCAAATGGTCTCGTGTCACAACATCTCACCAAACATGGAAATGATTTCTCTTGCGGATCTCAGGACGATTGCACCAGGAAGATAATACATCAATTAATTGATCACATAATAAATGAAAATGAACTTTGGCCTCCGTGCGTTGCCATGTGCATTTGTGAAGGTTTCAGGGTTCAGTCTTCATTGGTCACAGCACCTTGTTGCATTTGTCTCATAGAACAATGGCAGAAACAGAGTGAGCCCTTTTGTCAGTCATAGAGTCTCTTTGTCCCGAGAGGTGGAGGCGGGGCCTCTCACATACACACATAGCGCAGAAGATAACGTAGTCGAAAATAAACTAGTAGATCTAAAATAATATGTTATATTTTTTCATTTTACTTTTGTTATTTTAAAATCTCTCTGCAAACATTGCCGTCCAAATTCACAGGCTCCGTAAAATGCGGACCTTTTTGTCCTGATTTTTTTGCACCCTAAACGCATCGTTGCCATGTTTTGTTTGTTTTCACACCACTTGTCAGTCCCTTCAAATCTCAATATTAGGGATGCTAACATGTAGCCGCCTTCACAAGAGTTGCCCCTCAATGGGAGACAGCCAATAACTTCTGTTAGCCAGCTAGCTTGCCGAAAAGGACAGTCGGAGAACTGTTTTGTCTTCTCCACACCAAGAAAGTCTTTAATAATGGAGTGTTGTGGATGCATTGTTGTCGATTTAGGAGCGCCTGCTGTGAATCCTAATGCCCCCGTCCCTTCTATATTTAAATTCATACATTTGAAGCGGCCTGGCTCTCTGCGACCTCTTTTTGACAGACACCTGAAACAGCCGTGTTTGTAAGTGGGAATAAGCTTTGAAGCGATTACATTTGATAGCAATCTTCAGTGGGACCTTGAATGACAGCCGTGCATCTGTTTGGAGACAAACGCAAAAAAAGCCAAACTGCTGCCACTCATCTGCGGCGCTCTCGCCAAGCCAAAAGACAGTAGAGCGGAAAGACAAGTCCTGAATTTGCATCCCTGTGTTGATTTTAACTCGGGATGCACCGATCCATACGTTTTCGCTTCCTGTTCGATCCCAATACCTGAATTTGGATATCTATCTGATACCGATCATATTTTATATTTACCAATATTCTTTTGGTTCCTTTTCCGGATGCAGTAATCCATCATTAATTCCAGACTTGACAGTGATAAGTGAATTTCCGCAAAGTAGGATTCCGTATTTATAAATGGAATATTTCTGTAGTTAGCATAAGAAAAAAACTGCTTACAGCCTTCTAAATACAGTTTTTAACATCATAGGAGCCATTTAGACACCTGTGGTGCATATTTGCACCGCTATACCAAAGTATCTATAGTAGATATTATAACAGAAAATAAGACATAAATAATCATGAAATAGTAAACCCTCATTTATCGCCAAGTAATTATTTCCAGACCTGACTGTGATAAGTGAATTTCTGCAAATTAGGATTTCTTATTCCATCCATCCAATTATTTTCTATGCCACTTATCCTCACTAGAGTCAATC
This sequence comes from Doryrhamphus excisus, assembly GCF_037039965.1. Lineage (NCBI taxonomy): Eukaryota > Metazoa > Chordata > Actinopteri > Syngnathiformes > Syngnathidae > Doryrhamphus > Doryrhamphus excisus. The sequence continues at coordinate 1,489,049 of NC_136369.1, forward strand.
CCAACTGGCTTCAGGTGAGAGGCCGCCAGCCAATCACAGGGCACATATAGACAAACAACCATTCCCACCCACATTCATACCTATGGACAATTTGGAGTGGCCAATGGCGCTAACATGCATGGTTTGGAATGGGGGAGGAAACCGTCGTGAGGCAGGTTAGTTTTACCCTACTGTTGCATCAGTAACCCACACATGAGGAGAACATTATGACAGCCATCTCGACACCTTTGCACTGCTATTACCCAATATAGTAGACATAACAACAGAAAATACGACATAAATAAGCATAAAATACTCACCTGACAAGCTAGCTTTGACATCCGCCCCGAGTAGCGTGGTCCCCGAATATTTGGTTTTTCTTGTTTTTTTGTTTTTTCCTTGGCTTGCGTTGATCCGCTTGTTTAGCATCCAAAATAACGTCCGGTTTATCATCGGTACCATCTTGGATCACGCACACAAGACAAAATTTAGTAATACTTCATGTGAACGCGTGACCATCACCAGAACAACAGGCTTTTATTGCAGGTATTGCACAACAGGATCATTAAACATAAAAATCCATCATAAAAACACAAGCTCCTGTTATGGCCATTACTCACGCAAAGCTGAAACTCAACTCTGAATCCCCGATGTCACTTCCTGTCCACCCTTCATTCAGCTTGCTGAGAGAAAACATTTACAGCAAAACACACAAGTGCACGTCTTATTTAACAAGTCTACTTTTTTAATTTTTATTATGTCTACTAGAGTATATCAATTAATAGGAGAGTAAGGGTGACTGTAGGGGTGCTATTTCATGTCTGGAGGGCTCTAATCCTATTCTATGCTCTGACTGCGAAAATACTCCATTTATGCGGAGTGTTGTTTATCCATGAATGTGAGTGGTTGTTTATCCATGTGCCCTGTAATTGGCCGGCTACCAGCCCAGGGTGTACCCCTGTGGACCGCCTCTCACCCGTAGTCAGCTGGGACAGGCTCCCGGCATCGCCCCGCCACCCTCGTGAGGACAAGCAGCACAGAAAATGGATGGATGGAATACTACTTTGTGATAAGTCACTTATCATGGACGAGTCTGGAACCAATCAACCACGATAAACGAGCATGCAAACGAGCTGCATAGCTAAATGAATACTTTCGCTATTACACCCCGTATGAAAAGTGCTGGAATGTCAAACATAAAGATGGCGTACTTTCACTCTGTCCCCATTCCTCATGAACGTCTCAGTTGACACGTTTGATAGACTTCATTTGTTTTCTCACCGGATGATGCATTTCAGAGGAGGGCCGAGATGCCCGGAATAAATGAGACTCCGCCCGGGGGGGTAGAGGGCTCCTTGGAGAGCGTCCTCGCCAAAGGCGCTACACCGCCGGAGCCTCGCCAGCGTCCGTGCGACCGGCGGCCTCAGCTGATTCTGCAGCTCAGAGGCCTCGCCGACCGTCGGCCCAGCAGCGCCCCCCCGGGGGGGACAGCCACGCCTGGGGAGCAGATCCCGAGCGAGGGAGAAGAATTTTAACGAGGGCCCAGACGGTTTGACCACAACACTAACTGTGTTGCTCCAAGCGCACTGGATGCCATGAGAGAAATCCTTCGACGCTTCAAAGATGAAGAGCTCAGAAAACCTCCTCTCCGGAACATTCGAGGATCAGTGTTTATCTTGATGGATGTTAAAAGGTGCAGCAGAATGTCCTTGAGATTTCTTTCCCGCGGTGTGTGTGTGTGTGTGTGCGGACACGATCTACGACTGTTAGTCATCATAAAACAAAGAGCAGACAAAAGCCGTCCGTGTTCTCATCTCTGCTCGCAGATATCCTCCAGCCTCCATCTTCTCCGGCGGCTCTCGACATCAATTAATGTGTGTAGCGCTTTAAAGTAATCTCTATCATTTAAATGAATCTAAAGCCCCGTCGGCGCAACGTGGGAAGCCTCATATCAACTCAGCAGATGCTGCCTTCAAAGCGCACACGCCCTCCCGCCGTACGCCAGCACCATTGAGCCGGGCTCGGGTGGCTGGTTTGGACATTGAAGGTGCACTGGTGCCACTCTTGACCCTTAACCTCAAGCTTGGAATGGATTTGGCAAAAAATGAAAAGCCAAAATGCTCGAAATGCTCACTTTTCCTTCCACCAAAAGTCTTCTCCTATGGCCGGCACTTCACTGGAGCCGTGTGGTACAGTGTAATTAAGGGGTACTTCATCACCAGCAAAAGGATCTGTGTACTCGTCCAAATTGCTTTCTAAATGCATCCATGTTACCCAATAGGTGCTTGGGTGTGTGCGATTCCACCCGGCAAAATGAACTCAGCGGGAAGGTGGAAAGATTGATCGTAATTCAACTCCAGTCACTTTCCTCTGCTGGTTTGTTTCACATTTAAAATAGCAGCGCGGTAATGGAGTACACACGCATGCACTTTGCAGGACGAGGTGTGGTCTAAAAGTGCTGGGAATTGAAAGAGGGTCAAAGGGATTAATTCATATCTCCAGAAATACTCCTTTCTAAGTGTGTTTGTAAGCTGAGATACAACAATGCATTGTGGTCATCGGAGCATCTCCCCCGCACACGTTCTGCTCATTTCATCATGTCTGACTTTTTGTCTGCCGTCTAAAAGCCTGCCTCTGCCACGTGGAGCCGCTTAAGCCTGGAAGTCTTATCAGCGCTCGGCTCTGGAGATACGGTCCCAGGCAAAGGGCTGATTTACAGGCTGGGCTCATTCAAAGCATAAAAGTCAAAGACTGAGTGACACGTTGCGGGAACGCTGTGATGCTTATGCACCGCACCAGATGACATTTTCAGTGCTTTCAACACCTCCTGATTGTGATGTTGAAGTGCTGTCAAACACGCTTGAAGGCCAACATGGGGCCAGCGATGTGTTTGAGGAACGCAAACAGCTCCATTTGAATTAGAAACAACATACCTGATGCTGAGGATGCTGGCGTCACAGCCGGGAGATTCCGCAGGGTTTCATCGGTTTATACTCAAGATGAGATGTGAAATGCCTTTAATCTGTCCAGTTGTGATCGATTTGATACTGTAAATCTGTGTGTTTTGCTTGACGGCGGCCATGTTTTTCAACCAGTCTTGACATGCTTGGCGGCCCCTTAAGTGTACCAGATTTCACGTAATTCTGCGAAAGACCTTCGATATACAGTGGGTGTTTTTGTAGAGTGCATTGAGCTGTATGGGAAATTTCAAGTCAATCATGAAGATGAAGGTCTAATTTATAATGAATTATCTGCGCATTGATAAGGCATTATAATGCATGTATAATGCCTTATAAATGTTCATAATTGTGTATGACAACCTATAACAAAGTTTATGAATGATAATAAGTGGTGGATATAATTCTAAGCGTTATAAGCTCATCATTCATAATGTTTTATACCTTCATGGCAAAGTGAATATGACGTCCTGGGTGGTATAGCATAATAAGAACTACTGTAACACATAAATATTAATAAATGCTCAAATTCTGAAATGGAATAATACCTTATAAACATCGATTTTGTAAGCTTTGAGTGTCAGCATTTCTGGAATTAAGTCTAATAATCATCAATAATGTGCTATAGGACGACTTTGTGAGCTCAATAAGGTGAGCAGCGGCAGAGTTAAAAATTACCGTATTCACTGAAATCGTGGGCCCCTTAATATTCCACTTACGATCCTTACTCACGGTGTGTTGAATAAATTGCTACAAAAATACACAGCAATGTAATTGTAGATAACATACAAGACGCTACTAACAAATAATGCAAAAGAACCAATTCTGTCACGATCCTTGATCTAGCCTGTGTGACAGTTTAGTTTGTTTCTGCTTAATACATTAGTTCCTGTTTTACGCTCTTATTTTGGTAGTGCTTCCTATTTGTCCGGGGTTGTGTCCGCGTGCTTTGCTTGTCTCGTTTTCAATCGCTGTTGCGATTTGTGTTCCCCTTGAAGCGCCGAACAACTGGGTGTCGAAGTCGGGAGACAACTTTATCCTTTTATGGAACATTAACTCACATTCCTCGCTCCGTGAGACAAAACAGCCAACTCTAAGCAGCAGCAACAACAACAAACACCCCTTTCCCCTCACGCCCACCCCTCCGGGTGTCAACCACTCCCCTAACAATAGTTCCGGGGTGAATAATGTACCAGCAACCGAGCACTCCGCCCTTCTATTTAGTTGCATTATTTGTCGTAGCTCCTCAAACTACTGCAGCCGTCTTAGCTGGTGTCCTGCTGCTGTGTATCAGCCATAACTACTCTTCATTTTGTTGCATTTTCCTGGTTTCAGTTTCAAGTTCAGTCTGTACAGTACAGATACATGAATACATATTATCACTTTCTGTAGTATTTCACATTGGGGTGGCGCTAAAACATTTATGTCCTTTGGGGGGGGGGGGGGGGGGGGGGCGTGGCAGATAATAATTGAGAAACACTGCTCAGTAAAAAATATATGTGATGTTACACATATCGGCATCGGTTGATATTGGTATCAGAAATGTGAGTTTGACAATCAGCCCGTCGGTTAGCGGCAAAAAAGGCAATATCCGACGTCCCTATTAGCAATGATATGATACTGTAATACAATGATGAGGTGATATGAACAATATTTCATTAATTTGTAGGTGAAAAAAGAGGATCAACTCCTGATTTTCCCAAACCAGAAAAAGAATAACTGCTCTCTTAGTTTCCTTCTTTGCCTCTGTTCTGGTTTCCATGCCCTTATTTTGTTAACCACTTCCTTTGTTGTTGTCTTCCGTTTTCCTTACCCCTGCTCTTTTCACACACCTGCTTCTAATTTCATTATCCCTATTTAGTACAGGTGCGTGCTCTTTCAGTTGTGGCTTCATTGTGAATTGTCTTTGCTTTGTACTGGCTGCTGTGTTTTTCTGCGGCTGCCATATTTGCATTAAACCACCTTTTATTTGCACTTTTGGTCCTGCTCTCTGCATCCTGGGGTCGCAACGCAACACCGCCAAGCGCGACCGTGACAATAACACTTGTTGACCTGAGGGGATCTTTAATCCACTTCACATTTGATTCCTGTAGAAGTCAAAAACTATGAATGTGCTTATGGATGCGCTCATAATGCATCATACCATAGACCTTACCATAAAATGCCCGTTTCGTGTGCAGCGGTTAAAGAGTAGAAGGGTTTTTCACCTGTTGGTGGTCTTGGTCCATACACCTTCTCCAAAAGAAAAAGTGACTTTTGGCGCTATATGATTAAAACGTAATTGAATCTCGATCAGATCAGCGGGGAGGCGAGACGCCATCAATCCAAACAGTCGACCCGCTTTCTGACTTTGCCGGCAGCTTGTTGCCACGCGTCATCTCGGGGGTGCTGGCTGCGCCCCCCCCCCCCTCACGGGAAACGCTTCCGAAAATCCAGGCGGCCTCCCACCAGGAGGAAATACTCTCAATCTTCGGGAGTCCTAACACACAGAATTTAATTTTAATGAAATGGTTAATGAGCCATGGGATTAATGCAGATGACTTTTTAAAGCAAACATCTATAAATCATTAAGGGCCCATTGGAAATGGAGAGCGAGCGGCCCTAACGAGTGGCCGCCGACGGCCCCCCTCCAATCCCCCAGGGCCACATCAGTCTTTGCACCGGTCCAATAGCTAGTAGTTAGGCAGACTGATGTGTGGACTGAATAAGCTGCGACTAAAAACGAATCAAACACAGCTAATGCTCTTTCTGTTAGATTACCTGCTGATGGCGGCTTGGAAGCATCGACGTTCTCGCTCAATACTCGCTGTACACTTATTACTACTACTGTATGAGTGGCTCGTTCATGTTTAAGACGTTGTCCTTGCCCTGCGGCATACACGAGACTGCACAGTAAAGAAAGTAAGGGCTCGATCGGGCTATTACGTGACGGAACGCAAATATTTTGCTGTATTTACCGCCTTAGGTTTCACCAAAAACTTCTAAAATTGACTTTAAAAGCGCCATTGTGACAAATTGTGTGATGCAACTTTAACATTCCAAACCAAATGTTGGCTGTTTTTACGTACCAGTTTACATTTTATGGAGGACCAAAACTGCCAAAATAATAAATAAATAAAAGTGGAAATAAAAACAAAAATTTTTTTTTTTTTTGAATCTTGTTTTTTATTTTTGTATTTATTTTTGCTTTTATTTATTTATTTATGTATGTACAGTGAAGAAAATAAGTATTTGAACACCCTGCTATTTTGCTATTTCTCCCACTTAGAAATCATGGAGGGGTCTGAAATTTTCATCGTAGGTGCATGTCCACTGTGAGAGAGATAAACTAAAAAGAAAAATCCAGAAATCACAATGCATGATTTTTTAACAATTTATTTGTGTGATACAGCTGCAAATAAGTATTTGAACACCTGTGTATCATCTAGAATTCTGACCCTGAAAGACCTGTTAGTCTGCCCATTAGAAGTCCACCTGCACTCCATGTATCATCCTGAATCAGATGCACCTGTTTGAGGTCGTTAGCTGCATAAAGACACCTGTCCACCCCATACAATCAGTAAGACTTTAACTTGTAACATGGCGAAGACCAAAGAGCTGTCCAAAGACACCAGAGACAAAATTGTACACCTCCACAAGGCTGGAAAGGGCTACGGAGCAATTACCAAGCAGCTTGGTGAAAAAAGGTCCACTGTTGGAGCTATCATTAGAAAATGGAAGAAGCTAAACATGACGGTCAATCTCAATCGGAGTGGAGCCCCATGCAAGATATCACCTCGTGGGGTCTCAATGATTCTAAGAAAGGTGAGGAATCAGCCCAGAACTACACGACAGGACTTGGTCAATGACCTGAAAAGAGCTGGGACCACCGTTTCCAAGGTTACTGTAGGTAATACACTAAGACGTCATGATGTGAAATCATGCATGGCACGAAAGGTTCCCCTGCTTAAACCAGCACATGTCAAGGCCCGTCTTAAGTTTGCATATGACCATTTGGATGATACAGAGGAGTCATGGGAGAAAGTTTTATGGTCAGATGAGACCAAAATAGAACTTTTTGGTCATAATTCCAATAAGCGTGTTTGGAGGAAGAAGAATGAAGAGTACAATCCGAAGAACACCATCCCTACTGTGAAGCATGGGGGTGGTAGCATCATGCTTTGGGGGTGTTTTTCTGCACATGGGACAGGACGAGTGCACTGCATTAAAGAGAGGATGACTGGGGCCGTGTATTGTGAGATTTTGGGGAACAACCTCCTTCCCTCTGTCAGAGCATTGAAGATGGGTCGTGGCTGGGTCTTCCAACACGACAACGACCCGAAGCACACAGCCAGGAAAACCAAGGAGTGGCTCCGTAAGAAGCATATCAAGGTTCTAGCATGGCCCAGCCAGTCTCCAGACCTGAACCCAATCGAAAATCTTTGGAGGGAGCTCAAACTCCGTGTTTCTCAGCGACAGCCCAGAAACCTGACTGATCTAGAGAAGATCTGTGTGGAGGAGTGGGCCAAGATCCCTCCTGCAGTGTGTGCAAACCTGGTGAAAAACTACAGGAAACGTTTGACCTCTGTAATAGCAAACAAAGGCTACTGTACCAAATATTAACATTCATTTTCTCAGGTGTTCAAATACTTATTAGCAGCTGTATCACACAAATAAATTGTTAAAAAATCATGCATTGTGATTTCTGGATTTTTCTTTTTAGTTTATCTCTCTCACAGTGGACATGCACCTACGATGAAAATTTCAGACCCCTCCATGATTTCTAAGTGGGAGAAATAGCAAAATAGCAGGGTGTTCAAATACTTATTTTCTTCACTGTATATATTTTTTATTTTTGTTTTTATTTCCATTTATATTTATTTTTTTGTATTTAATTTTTTGATTTTTTTTCATTTTTGTTTTTATTTCCATTTATATTTATTTTTTGTATTTAATTTTTTGATTTTTTTTTTTCATTTTTGTTTTTATTTCCACTTTTATTTATTTATTTATTTATTATTTTGGCAGTTTTGGTCCTCCATAACATTTCACCAATACCGTGAACTTAAATATCCCATATTCTCTTTGTTGAATATGGAGGCTATTTTTTACTTTTAAAGAGCTACCGTGACATATTGTGTGATGTAACTTAAATATTCTAAATGCTTTATATTTTACAATATTTACCAATTTAGATTTCACAAAACCCTAAAATATACTTCTAAACAATTTCCATGAACTATTATTTGACATAACCCAATTTTTCTAATCCAAAATATCATCCCCTGGCTTGTCTTTTAGATTTCACCAAAAGCTTGTAAAATATACTTTGAAAGAGCTTATGTTATATATTATACTACATAACATAAATATTCCAAAACAGCATGCCGTCTGCTTGATTAAATATGTGCGCTGTTTGTTATATTTTGCTATATTTACCAGCTTAGATATCACCAAAATGTTCTAAAATAGATTTTTAAAGAGCTATTGTGACATTCTATGTGATGCAACGTCAATATTCCACACCAAAATGTTGACTGTGTCGGTTGATTATATATTTTGCTGTATTTACCAGCTTAGATATCACCAAAAGCTTCTAAAATAGATTTTTAAAGAGCTATTGTGACATAATAGGTGATGCAACTCAAATATTCCACACCAAAATGTTGACTATGTTTGCTATTTCTATATTTTGCTATATTTACTAGCTTAGATATCACCATAAGCTTCTTTTTAAGACATTTTGTGTCATGAATACTTGCTGTCATGAATACTTTTACGCAGCTTAGATTCCACCAAAAGTGTAATTGTAATTGTAAAGAGCAATTGATCATGGAGTATAAGTATTCCAAATCAAAATGCCGTCTAACTTTGTTAAATACGCTCCAAATAAAGCATTAGCAAGGGAAAAGGTGCCTTTCTGTGTCTGGTTTGTCTGCAAAATGACAGAAAAACAAGACATTTCCAAGAAGCGGCGATTGTAAGCTGATTGCCGTGGCAGTTGACCAATCCAAAGTTCTTCATCAGACAAGTCGAGCACCTGTTGATGGCCTATTTTCTCTCTCCTTGGCTCCATTGTGTGAAGAAAAAAAGAGAATTGGATGTAAGCTCCCCAGCGGCCTGAGCCGAATCGACCTCAAACCAAATCACTAAAGCCCAGCGGTGCTTGACAGTCTCGGGATGGCGTGCTGCCGGCACGCTGGCTGTAATAAGCCGCGGCTACAAGGCTTCTCCTTTTATGAGTCCTTATTTATTCATCTGGCTCTGTTTTTTACTGCAAACTACATCTTGCCGGAGACGCTTTACAGTCCGCCGGCGTTGTCGGCCCATCTGGCGTGTTGAGCGCGGTAATGGCCGCGCTCTGGTCTTTGACATGGGTGGACGCAGGAACACGCGCACACGCACGGAACGCACACGCGGTTTGAAATGGAAGTCTTTTTTGGGTGTTGTTGACGTGTGCAAACCACACATAAAAGCTCTGTTTCTTTTCTTTGAGGGCTGCACAGCCTGCAACTGGCAACCCCCCCCCTCGCAGGTCCAGCAGTTGACGCTGGATTTTACATTGAATACAGAGCGCGCTTCCTTTCTTTGTTGTTTTTAAGCGGATTCCTGAGGATCTTTGACTGGATCTTTGACAGACGATTTCATATAGACAATCTTTGACTGGCTTATATACAAGATCTTTGACTCGTGTTTTTGCAGTAGGTCCTTAAAAATCCAGTAGGACACTCTGGAGGATCTTGACTTGATTTTGACTTTTTGGTATGTTCTTACATGTCATATACTAACAACATACTTTTGACTAACATTTTTGTCTCCTTTCATATGAGATCTCCTGTCATATAGACAATCTTTGACTAGCTTATATACAGGATCTTTGACAAGCATTTTTGCAGTCGCTAAGTCCTGAAAAACAGCCACAATCTCGTGTCACATAGAGGATCTCTGATGACATTTTTACAGCTAATTCATAAAAATAGCACATTCCACTCATATCATATGGAGGAATAAAGGATCTTTGACTAGCTTCTCTGCGGTATGTCCTTAAACATGGTCATTGACTTGTGTTTTTGTAGTAGATCCTTAAATAAGAGTGGAACATCCTTGTTATATAGATGATCTTTGACTTCTGTTTTTGTTGTACGTCCATAAAAAAAGTGCAGCACTCCTGTCATAAAGAAGATCTTTGACTCATGTTTTTGCAGTAGGTCCTTAAAAACACAGTGGTACACTCAGTTTTTGCAGTTGGTCTTTGAAAACTGCAACAGACTCTTGTTATATAGACAATCTTTGACTAAGGTTTTTACAGCAAATTGCTAAAAACAACACATTCACTCATGTCACATGTAGGAATAGAAGATCTTTGACTTTGGTCGTTTAAAAACAGCAGAGTGCTTCTGTCCGGGATTCCAAGATTCCAGTGTTGCGTACGTTCCCAGCTATGCAGCCCACCTCGTATGAAAGCAGCATTATAGTTCCTCCACCACTGTATTTATTATTGTTCCTTGTTGCTGGTTGTTGACTTCACGTCCTTTCCAATTCAGCACGAATGCACGCACACGCGTCTTTCCGCTTCGGGGGACATCAAATGTGGCAAACGGCGAGCAAACACCGCACGGAACAGATGGAATTGGACTGTAGCTGGCGGTTCTTCCCGGCGAAGGAGCACGGTGGTTTCACTCAGCTGTCAAAAGCTGAGTGGCAGCGCGTTACATGGATGATTACCAATAATTCCCATGCTGGGAGTCAACTGAAAAGCAGACAACGATGTAATTACTGTCCCCTTTGGCAAACTGCTTTGTCACACAACAGAATAATGATATGCTCTTTTGACACCCAACCAGAAAACGGCTAGATCGCTCGATAATGGAAGTGTAAATCAGGCCTGTCAAAGTGTGTGTGTGTGTTTTTATCAATCCATTTATAAGTGTCGAAGCGTAGCATAGTATGTACAACATACACTATCATGACATCAAAATGCAAGAACTGTCCCATAAATCTGACTACAATGATAACAAGGCTCGGTTTGGACACTGCATGATATGCTGCATACTGCTGAAGAAATTGGACACAAAATTGTCACACATTTACGGAAACGTGGATAATCGTGCTCATGTTGCTGTTCGTGATAATGTAGTGCAGCATATGCTGCTGGTTGACGTGCGTCTCTGAACTCAAGGAAGAAAATGAAATGAGATTTGGTATTGAAGAGAGTGCATGATATGCTGCTGGCTTCTGTGAATAATCATTTATAAAAGAATGCACTGCATACAATATTAGAACAAATAGGTGGATGGTCCGGTCACTGTCAGGAAATACAAATTGTTATTCATGACAATGCATGACATGCTTCATCACATATTTTAAGAAATGTGGATTGTACTGCTACAATGTCGCTGTAAGGGAAATTGGAATAGTTACTCATGACAATGCATGATATGCTGCCTGATTTTATGAATCATTGAACTTGCAAAAAGACACAGTTGACACAAAATGGTAAGAAATTTTAGGTAATCTGGATAGCTCCGCTAAGATGTCTTTGTCAGGGAAATTAGTAGATTAGTTATTCAAGACAGTGCATGATATGCTGCCTGATTTTATGAATCATTGAACTTGCAAAAAGATACAGTTGACACAAAATGGTAAGAAATTTTAGGTAATCTGGATAGCTCCGCTAAAATGTCTTTGTCAGGGAAATTAGTAGATTAATTATTCAAGACAGTGCATGATATGCTGCCTGATTTTATGAATCATTGAACTTGCAAAAAGATACAGTTGACACAAAATGGTAAGAAATTTTAGGTAATCTGGATAGCTCCGCTAAGATGTCTCTGTCAGGGAAATTAGTAGATTGGTTATTCAAGACAGTGCATGATATGCTGCCAGATTTTATGAATCATTGAACTTGCAAAAAGACACAGTTGACACAAAATGGTAAGAAATTTTAGGTAATCTGGATAGCTCCGCTAAGATGTCTCTGTCAGGGAAATTAGTAGATTGGTTATTCAAGACAGTGCATGATATGCTGCCAGATTTTATGAATCATTGAACTTGCAAAAAGATACAGTTGCCACAAAATGACTAGAAATTTGAGGTAATGTGGATAGCCCCGCTAAGATGGCTTTGTCAGGGAAATTAGATTGGTTAATTAAGACAGTGCATGATATGCTGCCCGACTTTATGACTCATTGAACTTGCAAAAAGATACAGTTGACACAAAATGACAAAATGATAAGAAATTTGAGGTAATGTGGAAAGCCCCGCTAAGATGTCTTTTTCAGGGAAATTAGATTGGTTACTCAAGACAGTGCATGATATGCTGCTGGCTTCTGTGAATCATTGAACTTCTAAAATAATGCACTGCACACAATATTAGAACAAATTTGTGGATAGTCCGGTCACTGTCAGGGGAATACAAATAGTTATTCACGACAGTGCATGATATGCTTCTGTGCATCCTTTAACTCATAAAATGATGCATAAAGTTAGCACACATTTGAAGAAATGTGGATTGTAGTGCTATGTCGATGTGGCTGTCAGGGAAATTGGGATAGTTATCCATGACAGTGCATGATAAGCTGCGTGATTCTTTGTATCATTGACAAAGACAAAAAGACACTGGGCGCTGCGACGCGTGCAGCCTTCAGATTGTGAAGTGCGTCCACCTTCTGTCGGCCATCTTTTGCGATGCAGACACAGTCACGTCTCGACAAAGCTCGGGCGCTCCCACCGCGCACTTCCGGCCACTTCCGAGCCGTCCATCTGCGTCATTCCGTGGCCAGCCGCAGCCAAATTGTTCACCCAGGTGCCGTCTATTGTGCGCGCATAATTGCCCGGCAGTAGAAGCTCATCAAGGGGAGAAATTGAAATTATTTCCTCGTACTCGGGGACAGCAGAGCGTGGAGCATAAAAAGATGATGAATCTCCATATTTCCATGGGGATGGTCGTACGACAGAGGCAGACTTGATTAGGTTGAGCGCTAACAAAATTGCACCGTAGAACTCTTCCGTGGGTGCTTTCCCATTTTTTTCCTTTTAATATGTCGGCGCTATAAACGCCGCCGCTGTAACAAGGATTAGTTTCCACAAACATGCTCGCGCAGCTTTTTTCACTTTGTTTTCCAGAGTGAACATCTTGCAAATGATGTTTAATTGTCCCGTGCCTTTCATGCAAGTGCAAACAACAAAACGCCAGCGGACATCGCTCGCGTGATCATTAAAGCGCTTTTCTTCGAGTTACAACATTTCTCCGATGCCGCATGCCATTCGCATGATCCCGAGCATGTGTTCCACCCGAGGCGTGTTCTGCCTCGTTTGCTGGTGGTCACATGATGTTGGGATAGGCGGCAATGTGGCAAACATGCTTATAACAACGTGAAGAAGAAGTCGTTTCAGAAGTTCCAGGACAATTTCCTGGAACTTGACTGGAAAACCAATGGGCAATTTATTTGGTGCCCCCAACTGGTGGACAATCGTTTTCTATTTTCCAGCTTGCTGGTTGCTGGTTTGATCCTCCATCAAAGTTCAATCTGCATTCTTACTTTTTATTAATATTTGAAATCTCATCACGTGTAACCGCAACGGACGGTTTGATCTCAGTCCTTGTCATTCAACATACAGTAAAGTCTCGTTATATCGATATTGTCGGGAGTCGGAAAAAATATTGATATACCTGGACTGTCGATATATCAGTGATTATTGCAAGCGATAAAAAGATATCTGAATACAACACAATTAAATACATGTATTTGTACGCTTGTGTCGTTGGAATAGGTGTGTATGCTATGTCAGTTGGTTCTTCTGTTGCAGGCATGTGTTTGGCCAGCTATGTGGGGCGGGTTGAGCATGACCTGTGAACCAGGAAGTGCGGGAATCAGTGTGTGTGCTGTGCTCTGGTGGTGGAAGTGTGAAAAATAAAGTTGACTGGAAGCAGCCGTTCGCCGTGTTCTTTTTTGGTATTGAAATCCTTAAGCAAAGATTGATTTAAGCTGCTTTTGTATCGATATAAGCAGACCAAATTGGCTGGCGGGAGATGAAAAGGGCATCGTAGTAACCGGATTATCATAATAACCGGGTATCGTACTAACGGAACTAATTATATCATAAAAGACTAGAAATTTGCCGGGAAATGAAAATAGTATCGTAATAAGCAGTAATTCGTTATAACCGATATCGATATAATGAGACTTTACTGTATTTATACTTTTCAGAAATTCTGTTGTTTTTATCCACTAACTACTCGCATATTTTTTAGCTGCTTCAAACCATTCCATCCTCAAAATGTATAATCTTTTCATTTTGTTTTGTTCTTGGCGCGATGGCTATGTACTATATTTGTTGACGCGTGACGTCTTGTCCCTCACTTGATGTGAACTGCACGTATTTAATAATAATACATGATGAAGTAGCATGAGAACAAAGAATGTTTACATCTCTAGACAAGATCTTTTGATAGCATCGGTTGTTTGATCGACATGTGAGAATTCCTCCCCATTACGTTGCAGGGAGGGGAATACCGTCGCGTTAAAAACAAATTAGAATGTCTCCCGGTGTAGTCCGACAGATAAGATGGAGATGTGCAAGGCGTTTTTTGTAGCTTAGGCAGATTAGCAACTCATCAGATTTTTAACAAGGAGGACCGGACAAGACACATCAAGCTAGGAGAGTCATTTCATGGACTAACTCCCCTCAGTTAAGTTCATTGAAATCCCCCGCCAAAACTGGAAGGAATTCAAGTTATTTTATTAGGAGTATCAGCTGCTAAAAGGAGACAGCTTGTTGCTGTGCTTTTTTTAATGGAACTAATTTGCCTGGAAAGCAATTATGGTGAACACTGTGTGCACTGAGGGTTGTAAAGTTAATTCATTGAAAAGGAGAAACAATTCCAAAAGAAACAATTCATTAGCAACCTTGCGTACAGTTGCAAGACTTGTGGCCAAATGTGATGCGAGAAATGACTTTTTCCGGGTATGACATACAAGGTAGAAGTGTTGTTTTTGTAGAAGAAATGTATTACAATATAATATACACTACCGCTCAAAAGTTTGTGAACACTTGGAAATGTCTTTGGCCAGTCTGAAATGTGGCTTTTTCATGGCAGTCCTACCATGAAGTCCAGCATCCTGAAGTCGCCGCTTCACTGTCGATACTGACACTGGTGTTTGACGGCGACTGTTTAGTGCAGCTGCCAGGTGACGACCTGTGAGGCGTCTTTGTCTTAAACTACACACTCGCAGATATTTGTCTTCTTCTTTTTCGTGCATCGTTTTTCTGTCCTTGTTAGACCCAGTTTGTGCTGCTCTCTGAAGGGAGTAGTTAACAGTATGGTAAGAGATTGTAGTTTAGATTTTTATATGGGTATCCTAATAATCTATTAGACTTAGAAAATGATGAACTTGGATTGGCAGCCATACCAGGAGATTGATGCAGATGCAAAAATGTACATCCTTCTTTGAAAATCATCTGATTCATTTTCATTGTTTGTGAAATGGATACAAATATTTGTGAAAATGGAAAAAAGTGTTCGCGAAATGCATGAAAATGTGTTTTTCTTTGCAAAACAAAGACATTTGCAGGTGATCCCAAACTTTTGAGCGGTAGTGTATCCAAGATCGAAGTTGGAATTTTAGGAGAAAAACCATTGTATCTCTACGTAAATATTTTTCATGGGGGAAAGAAAGTACGAAAAAAATGTATTTTATATGAAATTGCCATTTTCCAGGAAAAGTTGGCATGTTATGACAATTACACCCTACACAACGTTTATGATAAAAAAGGTTGTTTGGTGAAATATCACAATGCTGCAGAACAAAAACTTGAAATAACTAAAAAAAAAAGTTACCCGATCCCGTCCCGTCAGGGCGTGGAGGGCCGCAGCTGAATCTGGACGTCCGCTGACAGTGAGCATCGTGGCGTCTCCTTCCTTTGGCGTCTCTAACTTGCTTAATATGCTATCGGCAGCATTAGAGCGGAGATTAATGTGTTGCTCAATCGCGGCGGTGTCCTGCGTCGTCAGCTGCTGTGAGGATTATCTCCCGTGTACAGAAGCTGGTAGGAATCAAAAAGCCACGTGCATTCCGCCGCCACATCGTATTGACTGGCGCTGGATGGTCTGCCAAGGAGGATGGAAGAGGAGTTATTGCTCAATTAATGAGATAATGACGCCGACATGTCGTCCGCTTTTCTTTCAGACTTGTAGGAACGTGTGAGGAGTAGAGCGAATGATAAACCTCAGAACAAATGTTTGGTAGTCATGAAGCAACGACGCCAGGGAGACGTTCATGTACGCCGCTCCCAGATTGGCATGGCCAACGGCCAAAAAGTGCACTCCAATTATGGACAGCTTACAAGGTAAACATATCATAAAAATTGAAGAAAAAACATATGATCAAGCTATAAAAATGTAATAGAATAATATATTAAAAAATAAAATATAAAAGATTTTTAGAATATTTTGTTATTATATATGTTATTTTTAAAAATCCCCCAAATTATTGGCCAACAGACCAAAAATGTAATACACAATAAAAATAATATACAGAAGAAATATAATAATATATAAATGATTAAAAAAGTTTTTATATTATATGAAACTATAATAAATAAATATTCTTAAAATAAAAAAAACAATCTGTAAAACAAAAAGAAAACAAAAATCGTTTCCCACAAATCCTCAAATTATAAAGTGCGACTAATTTTTGAAGACTGTTGGCAACAATCTGCTGATTCTGACTGGAATCCATGCCACCCTCGACTTGAACATTTCCAGTACCTACACTGGCCCCACTGCCCCACAGCATGATGGGACCACCACCAAACGTTACTGTGGGTAGCAAGTGTTGGAATGTCTTGGAATGCTGTTATGTCCAAATAACTCCATTTGACTTTCATCAGTCCACAGCACCTTGTTCAAAAATGAAGCTCTGGTAGTTGAAGGATGCACAGTGACATCATCTGCATCAAGGTCATGTTGGAGGTCTTTGGAACTGGTCTGTGGTTTGACTTTGATCCTTGGCCTCTGCCTATCTGAGATTATTCTTGCTCTGCCACTCCGGTTCTTAACTAGGACTGTGCCTGTGGTCTTCCATTTCGTCACTATGTTCCACAGAGTGGAACCTGACAGACGAAATCTCTGAGCTAGCTTTGGTGTCCTTCCCCTAGACCATGATGTTGAACAATCTTTGCTCTCAGGTCATGTGACAGCGGCTCTAATTTACCTGAAATGACTGATCCCAACAAGCAATGATTTACGGTATAAAGGAACATCTTGAAAGTGATCAGGGGTGCCCAAACTTTTTTTTTATACCATTGCACATTTATGGATATTAATGCATTATATATGTTTCTGAATTCACAAGTTATTGCGCCATTCACAAAGTGAAAATACAAAATCAATAACAATAAAAATGTTTTGTAATGTAATGTTAACATATATAATTATTTTTAAATTTAAATGAATCAAATAATTTCATAATAATAATATTAAAAGTAAACATATACACTGACAGGTACAATGATGAATGTTGAACAGAATTAATTTGGTTTGTTTTCTAATTGCGCTGTTGCTAAAAAAGTGCAAACGACGAGCACGGTACTAACCAGCGTATGCTTGGATCCAATCAAAACGCGGCGTTATTAGCTTAGCCAAGGCAGATTATCAAACAGGGCGTGGCTAAGGTTGTGGCCGCCAGTCGTACGGTCAGCGGGGCCCCAAAAGAAAAAGCCATCTGAGCATCCTTTATTTGCACTCAGTGAAAGCTGCATCTTTAAAACAAGTGTTATTGCAGATAAATACCACAGCGTTCATAATCCGCACGAGCGACTTTAACTGGGCCTGTTCATGCCGGCGGCGTTCATTGGTTGTAAAGTCGACTCATCAGCGACGTGCACGCCGCATCAAACGCTGATCATACGGCGCAACACGTGTAAATTACCCGCAGTCATATAAGACTTTTTATTGTACGATTGTAACCCATTTTGTCGCTTGTCAGCGCCGCCTGTAAATCAAGCAAATCAACAGCAAAAAGGAGAGCGAGCTAGCGGTGACATGTGCGGAGGCGGCGAACGCAATGATTATTTTAAACTACACGGGGGAGCCGGCTGAAACTACTTTCTGACAGTTTCATCATGTGTCGCCACGCTGCTTGAGTTCCTCCCCGAATTGACATCGTCGGCGCTGATCAAAGCCCGAACAGGACGGCGACATTGGCGGAGGAGACGTGCTTCACTTCCATGTTGTCGCACGCACAACAAACACACACTATTCTAGGCTGAAATGTGTGTGTGTGTGTGTGCAACATTTTTTAATTTTGCACAATAAACTCCTCTGATGTATTTTTCCTTTTACAGTATTTGACCTACAATGAACCGCAGCACCCCAGTGCTGACTGCACTCGTACAATTCCAGACCACTACACTACTTTATGTCCCGTTAAAGTCAAGAAAAAAGGTGGGGATCATGACACTCTTCATAATGTACAGCATTTGTTGGAATTTATCTTTCGCCTCCAATGAACCACAGCACCCCAGTGCCGACTGCACTCGTACAGTTCCAGACCACTACACTACTTTATGTACCGTTAAAGTCAAGAAAAAAGGTGGGGATCATGACCCTCCTCATAATGTTCAGCATTTGTTGGAATTTATCTTTCACCTACAATGAACCGCAGCACCCCAGTGCTGACTGCACTCGTACAGTTCTAGACCACTACACTACTTTATGTACCGTTAAAGTCAAGAAAAAAGGTGGGGATCATGACACTCTTCACAATGGACAGCATTTGTTGGAATTCATCTTTCACCTACAATGAACCGCAGCACCCCAGTGCTGACTGCACTCGTACAGTTCCAGACCACTACACTACTTTATGTACCGTTAAAGTCAAGAAAAAAGGTGGGGATCATGACACTCTTCACAATGGACAGCATTTGTTGGAATTCATCTTTCACCTACAATGAACCGCAGCACCCCAGTGCTGACTGCACTCGTACAGTTCCAGGCCACTACACTAATTTATGTCCCGTTAAAGTCAAGAAAAAAGGTGGGGATCATGATCCTCTTCATAATGTACAGCATTTGTTGGAATTTATCTTTCGCCTCCAATGAACCACAGCACCCCAGTGCCGACTGCACTCGTACAGTTCCAGACCACTCCACTACTTTATGTCCCGTTAAAGTCAAGAAAAAAGGTGGGGATCATGACCCTCTTCATAATGTACAGCATTTGTTGGAATTTATCTTTCACCTACAATGAACCACAGCACCCCAGTGCTGACTGCACTCGTACAGTTCTAGACCACTACACTACTTTATGTACCATTAAAGTCAAGAAAAAAGGTGGGGATCATGACACTCTTCACAATGGACAGCATTTGTTGGAATTTATCTTTCACCTACAATGAACCGCAGCACCCCAGTGCCGACTGCACTCGTACAGCTCCAGACCACTACACTACTTTATGTACCGTTAAAGTAAAGAAAAAAGGTGGGTTCATGACACTCTTCACAATGGACAGCATTTGTTGGAATTCATCTTTCACCTACAATGAACCGCAGCACCCCAGTGCTGACTGCACTCGTACAGTTCCAGACCACTACACTACTTTATGTCCCGTTAAAGTCAAGAAAAAAGGTGGGGATCATGACCCTCTTCATAATGTACAGCATTTGTTGGAATTTATCTTTTGCCTCCAATGAACCACAGCACCCCAGTGCCGACTGCACTCGTACAGCTCCAGACCACTCCACTACTTTATGTACCGTTAAAGTCAAGAAAAAAGGTGGGGATCATGACCCTCTTCATAATGTACAGCATTTGTTGGAATGAACCGCAGATCACCAGTGCTGCCAGCACTCATGCAATACTATAGGCACTATAGGCAGAACAGACTTACAGTATATTGTGT
This sequence comes from Doryrhamphus excisus, assembly GCF_037039965.1. NCBI lineage: Eukaryota > Metazoa > Chordata > Actinopteri > Syngnathiformes > Syngnathidae > Doryrhamphus > Doryrhamphus excisus. The sequence goes on from NC_136369.1 coordinate 1,508,869, forward strand.
TAGATTTTGCAGAATCGGAATTTTGATTTCCTTTGATTTGTGCTTCCTGCCAAAACATTCTGTTTTCATTTATTCCACCCACGGCCCGCCTCCGGGCATGCCCACTTCGCTGTGATTGGTCACACGCACAAAGTGCTTCCAAACTAGGAAGTCCGCCCCTCTGTGACATCACAAAGGGTCCGTTTTACCACGCCCTGTGAAACTGAGTGTTTTGAACCATCCCTATCAGAAACTGCAACATTCTAACAACATTTATAGATCAGAAAAGTGGAAAAAGTTTTCCGACTCGACATTCCATAGTATTGTCCCTTGACGTGAAAGTCTGTCATAACAATGCTTTGGTCAGATACTGTGGCAGATGTGATATCAGTCGGCTATGTCTGGATTGATTGAAGGTGCCGTTTAAGGCACACCCGCCTTAGGTTGGTGACCCCCGATGTTGACATTCCATTGTTGCTTTTTTTAATGAATGAAACCTTCTCTCGCGCTGATGTGTCCGTTTCATCATCACGCCCCCCTTTCCTTTCCGCCCCCTTCCCTGTGATCAATCTGAGCTGCATCCTTGGCCAAGTTGTCCTCTGCGGGCGACCCTCAACGTCGGCCTGACTGATGCCGCCCACCCCCGCACCGCCCCACCCCACAACAGAGCGTGTGGCCGCTAAAGGTCCTGTTGAGCTTGTTAAAGCAAGGAGACGTGTTTTGTTTGGACTTGTTTTGACGGCTGACACCTCCTAGCGTACGCCTCCTGCCAGAGATGATTTAAAAAATGCTTATTTACAGCTTAAGCGCCTAATTAGGCGAATGGCACACATTTTCCTTAAACTCCAAGCATTCTTTTCATGTATTTTTTGGTGCAGAACGAAGCTTCTTAGCAAAAGTTTTCCCCTTTGATAGACGTTTTTTTTTTTTTTTACTAAAAGTTTGGTGTCACTATTATTGTAATTCTCCCCCACCTTTGGCATAGTGTTGTTGCAACTTATTATGATTGCTGCTAATTAAAATGCTTGCTTTTATGACTCGGTAGTTGAGGCAAACTTGTGGAAAATTGAGGCTTTTTCAAAGGATAATACATTTTGCGTGGTTACAGCCAAGATGATCTACACTGCTAGCACCAGTTTACTTGAAATACGTACCTTTTAAAGTTAGCAAGCGTTACATTGTGCATTTCTTCCTTGTGTTGTCCTTTCTTTGGCTCCATTTTGGTTACTTTCTGCAGCTGCTGGTTTTTTGCAAACAAGCATGAAAGCGGTGGAGGCTGTTCATCAACTAATTCAAAGTTTAAGACCATAGCAGTGGAAATAAAAGGTTGAAAAAAGGAGTAATAGTTGTGTAGTAAAGGCACCATTCTTCTTCATCAGCACGCTTGATGCCAGTCATTCCAGGAGGCTAGTGGAGATATTGCTCCAGGTGGTGAAGATGGCTTTACTGTCTGGACCTCCTTCCTTCCAAATGTTCTCAGTTGTATTTAGATGAGGGGGACACGCGGGATGGTACATGCGGGTGAGCTTATTCCTCTGGAAGGAGAAATACTGAAAAAGCCTTCAGTCGTGCAGGATGCCCCCTGCAACATCTCCAAGCTCCATTGTTCCAATGAAGGAACGTGATGCCGCAAGCTCCACTCTTCCATGTGGAAAACATCTCAGGTGGGATCTCATCGTGCGGTAACGTTGGAAGCATTTGGATCGTCAATAGGGAATAAAACTTTCTTCCACCTTCCAATGTCCCATGTTTGGAGGTTGATTCCAAACGGGCGATGTTATGGCAAAGCCTTTGAAGCCTTCTTGACGGGAACCGTGATGCTCATTTTTGGCTTTTTGGATCGAGTTGAGAGAGCAGCGACACACAATAACTCGCACAGAAATCTTTCTAGATCTTCCAGAATTTCTAAAGCGGTCTGTGGCACGTCCACTCGGCTGTGGTTGGTCCCAAGTAGCTTGCACCCGGGCACGCCCATTTAAGGAACTCACCGGCTGGATTGAGCTGGCTCATGAAGCTCCTTATCTGAAACCAATACAACATTCTGCTGACATTTTTATGGGTTTACCCCTTGACCTTTTTGCTCCACAAGCCTTGGAATATTTGAAGACGTCTTATCACGTCCAACCTCAGCAGCCACGGGGCGCTGTGAGAGGCCTTGCTTATGCAGCTCATCAATCCCAGCGCCTTTTTTTTGCCTTTGCCATGACAAGATCAGGACAGTGTGAATATCTGACGCTAAATCACAATCCAAATTTTTGCCAATAATTTGGCGTGTAAAAAAGATGCTAATACACCAAGTCCAAAAAATGCCACTGACATGTCGAACGGGTCCGCTTACCACTTACATTGGCCGGGGTTGGGTGCTCGGAGGTTGCTTGCATCTTATATTTATGGTTCCTAATCAAGTTGCACATTGTCAAATTTGTGCAGCAATTTTGTCACCATGGTGACAGAGAATGTTCCATCACATAAATAGCACACTGCTGATGATCAAAATAATTCCAGTGGTACACCTTATGGGGGTTCTTTGCAAGGTTTGTCCCGTATTATATGGAACAGAATAAGATATGATGAATATTTATAATGCGGAATCATGGAATGCTCTGCAGGCCCATAATAATAATCATAACAATGATAATAAGCTTAGATGCAGGTTAACCTCTGAGCCTATAGAGTATCTACGTCGGACTGGTTTAGGCTTGTTTACAGAGTTAAACGGGCCTTTCATCCTTGGATTATTCAGCATGCGGAGAGAAAAAACACAAGTAGTACTCATGGAGCGTGTGAAACAGGAAGTGCGGTAGAGGAGACGGCATCAGCCGGTTTGATCTGTTCTACTGAAATAACAAGACCTCAATCTGCTGCTATCTCCCCTTTAATCAAATCCCGACCTTTTTGTGCTTCCCCGCCACAAACCTGTCAGCGTTTGAAAAAAAGGCCCTTCCTTATCAAAGAGCCCAGGGTTCAACTGATTTCCAGACCCAGAGATTTTTTTTTTTTTTTAGTTCAGCAACTTTGAAGATCAGGAAGAGGAGGATAGCGAAAACACCTGCATCCCCCATCAGGCAAATTACTTCTGACTTTCAATTTATTTCGGCAGGAAATGGAAAGCTACATCCTAACCACAGTCAATAGGGGGAGAAGGTGGGAGGCGGGGAGGGGTAATCAGGCGGCTCGCCGACTCCAAGGCCTCCATCCTGTCACTTTTAATAGCCACTCTGACCACACAATCTGCTCCTTGCGCTACCCGCCCGCCTCCTCCGTGTCCTTCCTAATAACAACTGAACATGGCGGGAATCACATCCGCAACCTTTCGTCCCGTCTGGCTGTGTTTAAAGAGGGAACGGCCAGATTGGGCATCCCTGGATTAGATGGAGGCTGAGATTGGCTGTAAAACTCACCGGTGTCGCTTTGATGTCCTGCACCATCGCCACCGCTTCTCCACCGCCGCTTTTGCCGACGTCTTGTGGAACAGTTATGAACTGTATGGAACTAGTTATGCTAGCACGGGTCCTGAACGCTCCTCTGAAATCTGGACGTTCTTTTGGAAGGAATCTTTCACACGAGAAGAATCTAAATAAGGCGAGGTTTGTGGCGCCCCCTATGGGTTGTGGTCAAAATGCTTGGTTGACATTCAGGCATGAATATAATACAGATATCCTCGCTGTTTTGACATCATCAGACATACACTAGCGCTCAAAAGTTTGGGATCACTTGCAAATTTCCAGATGAAAAATATTTATGGAGAGATCCAATGGTTTTTCTCCTAAAATTCCAACTTCCATCTTGGATACGCTACCGCTCAAAAGTTTGGCATCACTTAATTGTTTTGCAAAGAAAAACACATTTTCGTGCATTTCATGAACACCTTTTTCCATTTCACAAACAATGAAAATGAATTAGATGATTTTCAAAGAAGGATGTACATTTTTGCATAGAGGCCTACTATCAACAACTGTCAGTCCTCTGCATCAATCTCCTGGTATGGCTGCTAATCCAAGTTCATCATTTTATAAGGCTAATAGATTATTAGAAAACCTTTTAGAAAAATCTAAACTAAAACTAAAATGTCTTACCATGCTGTTAACTACTCCCTTCAGAGAGCAGCACAAACTGGGTCTAACAAGGACAGAAAAACGCTGCACAAATATCTGAGAGTGTGTAGTTTAAGACAAAGACCTGGCAGCTGCACTAAATAGTAGCCGTCAATCACCAGTGTCGGTATCAACAGTGAATGGATGCTGGACTTCATGACAGGACTGCCAAGAAGAAGCCATATCTCAGACTGGCCCAAAAAATTCCAAAGAGATCCCAAATGTGTATGCCCAAATATTATAGGCAATTAGTTGCTAAATCCTGTAGGTGCCAACATCGAGGTTTAGTAACAGCGCCACCATGTGGTGTACTGGTAAACAAAATGTGATTGGTCTAACCGCAAATAGCATGAAGCTACTCGCTACGCTAACTTAGCTAGGACATATTCAGGCAGGGTGTCATCATTTCACGCCTGCAAGGAGCTTGGTGTTTACATGCAATTTCCACATGTATATTTTTTACATACATTATAACAACGTGTGCACAGACTAAGTGTTTTTCCGAGTGGGAACATCCGTTCGCACGCCGCACTCTGATGCATATTAACCACATGCCGCCAACAGGGTGCCGTGTTTTTGTACATTAATAATAAAGAAGAGAGATGACAGAGGCGCCTTGTTTTACACAGAAGCGAGGTTTTACCCCCTGTCGAGGTGTCCTATCATCTCCTAGTAAACTATTTATTTTTCCCTCCCTCTCTCTCTCTCTCTCTCTCTCTCTTTCTGTGGCTGTCATTTTCCCCTCGCTCGCCGCACGCGCGTGCGGTCGGTGTGATGTTTCCCGTCAGAGGCGGTCCCTGGGGCCCCGCCGCCCGAGAGTGGATCAGGAGTTTGCGTCTCATTAGTGACGGCGGATGAAAGTAAAACCACACAGATCAAAACATCGGCTAATTGTGTAAAGTGGAGACAAACAATGGTTCTTATTAGAGGCGGGGGTGGGAAGCGGCAGGCCTCCCGGATCCACGTGACGTCCCCCGCCATTAAGGGAGAGAGGGTTTTTTTTTTTTTCTCTCAGGACACATCAGACCTCGTGTGAGATGATTGGCTCCTTTGGCAAGTGAACTTTGCGGATGATCTTAAACTGTTTCAAGTGTTTAGTTGTTTCATTAAAAGGTGGTGGTCATCATTCTCTTGGCGGATTCATCAGTTTGAGTCTTTCTGCCCGTTTCTGCTGGGTAAGGTGGCAGTTCTCACCAGAAACCGGGTCGGTTGTCGTGTTTGATTCGAGCCTGAGGGCTAAGGCTAGGTTGAACTCGGAATAAGACCGGATATTTTCAGGGATTGACTGGCAAACGGTCCAAGGCGTACCTCAAAGTCAGCTGGGATCGCCCCCCCCAGTGGATGGATTGTCCATCGATCCAATCTCTGTCTATCCCAGCCAACTTTGCGTGAGAGGTGGGATACAGGTCCAGGACCGGTCACCAGCCAATGGCAGGGTACATGTACACAACCAAGTATTCGTACTTATGGACGATTCCGAGTCTCCAAGCAAGCCAACAAGCACATTTTGGGAATGTTGTCGAAAAGCCTTTGGCATTTGAACTCCTCCAAAGTTGATTGTCTATTGTGTGCACACAACGGAGCACCCAATCTGTTTGTGCTTTGGCTTAGCTGCTTTTATCTTTGCTAGTCGATATGGTTATCTTTTCTAATCTGCTTATCTTAAATCTTCATTTCTTTAATCATTGCGCAGGTTAAGCAGGCTAATCAGGGAGCACAGTGTGATGAATTTAAAACAGCACTAATAGATATTCAGCATAAATAAAGTCAAGTAAAAAAATAGGGTATTCAACTGGCAACCCGTGGGCTAAATATGGACGCTTCATGACCTCAGACCGACCATTTAGTTTCTCATAATATAATTGCTTCAAACAAAAAAAATGTATACTTCATGGTCCATGGGACTTCAGTTTTTTTAATAGATTTTTTTAAATAGATTTTTTTTTACAAAAAAAAAAAACCTCGGACAAATTTCATATAATAGGGCAAAATCAGGCTAATAAGCAGGCTAATACTAGCCTACTACTAGTAGTAGTAGTAATAATCAGAAGAAGAATAATGATGATAGTAATAATAATAGGCTAATTAATAATATAATCATGACTAATGAAATTATTACTTTCTAATTGTTGTCTTTATTTATTTTTAATTTTTCATATGAACCTTTTTAAATAAAAAAAAAACCAAAACAATAAATGGAATACTAGCATAGCTGCCGATTAACCATGGACTCGTGGATGAATATTTTCCATCAGTATAGATCAGGGGTCGGCAACCTTTACTATGAAAAGAGCCATTTTACCCAATGCCCACTGAAGAAAAATAGCCTGGAGCCGCAAAACATATAGTATGTTTAAAACAACATTGGAGGGAATTTGGGGGTATCAAAGTAGTTCAGATAAGAAAAGACGAGTTGGAGTACTCTTGCTAGTTTTGGAGATAAACTTACATAAATGTATGTGTAAACTACTGTAAACGTAAAAACAAGTTCCCATGCCGCTGTTTTTAAATTATCTCGAATTTATTTTTTAGATTTGTAGGTAAGTATTACTTGTTTTTCTTCATGTACTGAACTGGATAGCAGTCAGAACTCACTCAGGATGCATTCATGGTCTCAGACAAAGTTGGATTTTTTAAAACTCATTACAAAAGACGTGCATTTTCCCCACTCGGGTGTTAAAAATATTCAAGCATCGCAAAGGGAGCCACAATAAAGAGGCTGAAGAGCCACATGCGGCTCTGGAGCCGCAGGTTGCTGACCCCTGGTATAGATGATCTTTGATCTTCCTGTCACTGAGCTGCTACTTCGAAAAATAAGAAGTCCCATCTTGTGTTCGCTGCATGCGTCGTCATGTGAGCATCACAGAGACAAACTAAAAATACACTTGACCTTCGCTCAGCAGAGGTCATCTCTTTGGCCCGAGCCACTGCCACTGAGTCCTGATGATGATGATGATGATGATGATGGCCGCAGGTAAAATATGTAAATGAATATTCATAACTTGCTGCTTTTCTGCTCGGGAGCCTTTGCAGCTGTGACACACTCACACACACACACACGCACACACACACACACGCACACACACACACACGCACACACACACACACACACACACTTGGCATAAACACTCCAGCACAGACACTCGTGTGTCTAGTAGCAAACATCTGCAGCGCATTGATGCAACGTGTCGTCATGGTTACGTGTTTGCCTTTCAATTACCATCCGTAAAATCATTTTTATCCCGACAAGACGCAAGGGGGCTCTCCGGTGAATCTCGTCAACATGTTCGTGTAAACGGCCTCATTTGCTTTGCCTCGGCGTCCGCACAGCGACAGCGACCGCGTGAGACTAACTTTTGCCTCCAGAATGCATGACATTCATTCAAGGTCAACATGTTCAAGTGCGTTTAAAGCAGCGGTGTCCAAAGTGTGGCCCGGTGGCCCTATTCTATACGGCTTGCAATAAAGTGGCTCTTTAAAGGATAAATAAATATTACAAAAACATAATGGTGGGCTGCACGGTGGTTGAGTGGTTAGCACGCAGACCTCACAGCTAGAAAACCCGAGTTCAATTCCACCCTCGGCCATCTCTGTGTGGAGTTTGCATGTTCTCCCCGTGCATGCGTGGGTTTTCTCCGAGTACTCCGGTTTCCTCCCACATTCCAAAAACATGCTAGGTTAATTAGCCACTCCAAATTGTCCATAGGTATGAATGTGAGTGTGAATGGTTGTTTGTCTATATGTGCCTTGGGATTGGCTGGCCTCTCGCTGACCCCACCTCTCGCCCAAAAACAGCTGGGATAGGCTCCAGCACCCCTGCGACCCTCGTGAGGATAAGCGCTAGAAAATAAATGAATGAATGAAAAACATAACGGTCCAATTTCATATGATTAGCCTTTAAAGACGTGTAGCGAAGCCTATTTTAAAACCGTTGTTTCCAAATCCGCTGGGCTGTGTCCTCCCTGGGCGTGTCCTTCATTCATCCAAAACACGCTCACCTGTGTTCGGCCCCCACGGACGCTCGAGGACACCAGACGTGGTTCCATCATGGTCCATGGCTTCCTGAAGAACATCTCATTGATAAAGTCTGGCTCTGTTTCAGCTCATGATCTTCTCCAAATATCAAGGGATTGACTTTTTGTTTTGTTTTGTTTTTTTTACTCCAAAGCCGTCTCTATTTTTGTTGACTTGTTTTTTTTCTTAAATCACCTCCATCTGCTGGCGCCGCATCACATGACAGTACATCTGCTCCCAAATCAGTCCCACTTTATCCTCATCAGCCCCGCACCCGAGTCTCCTTAAATGTCACCTAGGCTGCAGCTCTAATTCCCTCCACTCTCTGCAGGTGCGGCCTGACATTATTCCGACTCAGCCGGGGCCTCGGAGGAACGTCGGAGGTTCGGCTGGATGGTGTCTGCATTCTCTGCCCTCGTCCGGACCTTTGACCTTCTGTCTGCTCATTCGCTCCTTGGCTCCCCGTCCATCCCCGAGCTACAAATCCCAGCAGTGGAAGCTCACAAAGACACTTCGGATAGGTCGTCATGGAAATAGACGTCATCTGTTCCATACTCCAAACGTTTATTACCGACACATCTGATGTTTGCATTTAAAAATGACAACAAGTTGATAATTATGACACCCTCGATAAATTAGCATGCGCATCTGTTTGCCTCTCTGTGCCACACAGGCTGGATGACATGAGGCGTCGCTCTGCAACTCATTGGTTCTGTGCTGGAATAAACGGAGAGAGTGGGCTCTCATCTCATTCAGGCTCTTTGTGGAGGTGGAGCTACTAGCTACTAGCTACTCACGCTACTGCGCTAGCCGCAGTTAGCTTTGTGAGCCGGCATACGCTAACATGAATGACGACACAAAAGGTGAATGCTATGTCTTGGGTTAACAGAATAACAGACGACCGATACGGACGATTTTGTCAACCGGGGAAAAACAAAACAAAAGGGATGGAGGTGCTCCGAGAGTAGAACCTTCGTCTCGACGGTCAATGCTGACCGAGACATTTGGTCGGCAAATATAAAGAAAACAAAATGATGCGGTGTCGCTGGCTACATTGCCTAAAGGCAACTTTTGTGTTACGCTAATGTCTCACACGGGTACATTGTGTACTTTACCTGAGTACCATCTAGTGGTACAAATGCGAATTACACCTCTCATGACAATTCATGGAAATATGATCTCAAAAATGTTGCAGATAATATCAGATATCGGCGATAATTTGCAGAAGAATTACCGACCAGCAATATTTGTAATCATGGCAGGCCGAATGATTGTATACCATTGATGTATGTGTATTTGTATGTATTTCTGCATGGATACTATGATGTACTTTTGACGCATGTGTGTATCTACACTGCCAGCCAGAAGCAGAGACAGATTGTCCTTCTTTAATGATAAACATAATAGTCTAAGTGGCCCATCTGCTTTATTGAACGCTAGCCTGCATGGCACCTAAAGCGCACACACAAACACACACCAATACACACTTCATTTTAACTCTTTCCCTGGCAGATTTTTCATCTCCAAGCTACCAGATGCTCAGCGCTTTTGTAGCAATGAAATGGAGATTCTGTCCAAGAGTTAAAACGAGCGAGAGAAACAAGTTTGGGTTGCCAGAGTTGACTTGGATTTAGTCACCTTGTATTACAGCTGCTGCAGGAATACAATCATAGCAATGTTATATCGTAATAGCATAGCATCGTGCTGGATGCTCCCTCGCCGTTATTAACAACTCTTTAGGTGCTTTTAGGAGTTTTATCAAGAACATATTTTGATATTTCTCTTTCAAAAGGTTGGTAATGGTAATGTTTTATTTCATTTGAACATGCATCAGATTCCAATTGAGTGCATCACATAATCAGTTCCCAGTTCCACATGTCCAAAAGGAGTAGGAAGAAGCAAAGCTTATTAAATCCTACCCCTCTATCTGGTACTTTTATAATCAGTAACTATTACATTTGTTCACTTAATAATGAACATACGTATGACTGTAAAGGAGAAACATCATCAATATGACCCAAAGTGGTGATGAGAGTAGGCTCCAGCATCCCCAATAAGCTCATATTCTAAAACATCATCATAATTTCCAATGGGATGCAACATAAGCTAGCATAGTGTAACATATGTAAGAGAACAGGTTATAGTAGTAGCTTTTCCCCGTTCTTCTTTACCGCCCTAAAGAGGAGTTAATTATGCTGCATCCTGCCAGTGAAATCAGCCAATAAACGCCTCACCGCCAGTTCGAGCGTACGTGCAGCGACGCGGTCAAGGCGGGAGGATCTGGGCTGTTAGCCGCTGGCCCGGACAAGATGCGGCAAGTCAAGCAGTAACGTCCGAGACCCCTCCCCTTCGTGTAAGGACAATAACATTTTATGCTCCCGTGAACAACAGGAGCGTATCTCATTTTAAGTAGAGCATCACAGGTGGAGCACGGCCATCTTTTCCTTTTTTTATAGGCCGCCTTCGCACGCACCGAGCTCACCCTGGCAAACGTGGCGACATGCGATCATCACTCAGTGACGTCGCTTTTACTCACCGGCGTGAGTCTTTGGAGCATCACACACAGTGACGCCAACACGCCTCTCATTATCATCGTTTAGCGGCAACCATGTCAGTTTATCTGGCCGCAAGTGATGGAAATTAAATGGTTATTTTAATTTGAATTTTTGGAAATATTTGCATACCTGTATACAATCATTTTACAAAAAGTTTTAGTTTTGCAAATTTAGTTTTAATTAAAAATTAATTAATTAATTGTGAAAAAACATGTGTTTTTGTCAAATCATATTTAAAATAATATTAGTATTTTTATTAACAATTGAAAGCTTTTGAATATAGTTGTGTTTTTATTATTATTGTATCTAATATTGCAAAAATATTTTTTTAGGTTTATTATTTTGTTTCTTTAAATATTTATATTACATTAAGTGAAAAAAATTATTTCTTTAACCATGTCAGTTTATGTGGCCTGCAAGGAAATGAAATTATTATTTTAATTTGGATTTTTGGAAATATTTTTATACCTGTATACAATGTTTTTCTACTAATTTAAACACATGTATATATTGTTTTCATTAAAAATTAATTGTGAAAATAGTATTAGTATTTTATGAACAATTGAAAGCTTTTAAATATTTTTCATTATTGTTTGTGATATTCATGTAAAAATAATTTTTAGGTTCATTATTAAGTTTCTTTAAAAATTTATATTACATGAAGTAAAAAAAATATTTCTTTTCTACTAATTTAAACACATGTATATATTGCTTTCATTAAAAATTAATTGTGAAAATAGTATTAGTATTTTATTAACAATTGAAAGCTTTTAAATATTTTTCATTATTGTTTGTAATATTATTGTAAAAATAATTTTTAGATTCATTATTAAGTTTCTTTAAAAATGTATATTACATGAAGTAAAAAAAAATATTTCTTTAAATCAGGAAGACGTTTCAACTTTCTTGCTATTTGTTTGTTTTGGTCGAGGGTGAAATTTTGACATAAAAGTTCTTTGTTTTTATTTCAAACCCAATTTAAAAGTATTTTATCATTATTAATGGACTTTTTAAATATAGTAGTGTATTTTTTACTATTTTTAATTATGAATTTAGATTGGAAAATGTTTTTTTTTAAATATATTTCATTTATTTTGTCAAACAATTTCATTGTATTAATAAAAAATACACTGTAAATCTCCCGAGCATCTTCACGACAACAAAACATGAATCCGTGGCAAGTTGGAACCCAGAATAACTCTTGGCCCGTTGCTCTTTCTGAGAGATATGATGAACCATCCCCACCGCCCGCTTTCGTTGTTTTTCACGTTTTTTTGGGCCTAATTAAAGGAAACGAGGCTGAATGAACTTATTTCTCCAAGGAAGCCAACCCGAGCCGTTGTCTGATGACAGAAATCCTCCGACGCGGCGAATCATCACAGGGGGAGGAATTAATTCAGCTTTTGTAGAATCAAAGCGTTTTGCCGTCTGTGCCGTGTTGTCACTAAAAGCATTAAGAGCACATTACGCTGGCGTTTACGCATAACAGAAGACATTATTCCAAACTAAGACGTGGTCCCCGCAGGAACTGAGAGACGTTTTTCATGTTTTGAACTAGTCGGGGCGCCGGAGTCGTCCGGGTGCCGTCATGTTTAGCACAATAATTTGTCATGAAGTCTAAAAACACACTTTGACAAAAAGTTTAGAGTGAAAAATCGCGAGCTACCTACGTATATAGCTAGCTAAGGAATCGTAGAGATCTTGTGAAGTTCTCGTGCCTGAAGGTTGATGAGATTTTAGATTTGGATAATAAAGCTTCCATAATGGTGATGTAGTTTGACCCCGGAAGCGAATGGTCTAATTCCAAGGCTCCTCCTGCGGGGAACCGAACCATCCACCAGTGGAGCATAAACTCCAGGTTGTTGTGAACGCATTCAATCATGTTTTGTTCTTTCAGGTGACCGCCTTGTTCCCCGAGAATAGCCAAAGTAAAGTCAAGTTTGCCACCTTGGTTCGCGGCGCGGGTACGGGGGCCACGAGGAGGAGACAACTTGGGTTTTAATGAAGATTAATTGTCTCCGCTGAGCTCACCGTGTTCTGCTTTGGGACTCGCAGGGAGGTCAGAGGTCCCACCTGGACCATTCTTTCTGCACGCCGCCTCTGCGTCACTCGCCCCCACCAGGGTCAGTCCCGCCAGGCTGCGCCTCCTCATCCTCCTTGTCCTCCTCCTCCTTCCTGGGTGACCCGCTTCCACTTTTAAGGACCGTGGGTGTCATATTTGCTTCACACGAGACGCCTGATTGACTTTTTTCTGCCTGCTCGGTATTGAAATAGTTTCAAGTAGCAGGCGGTGCCACACTTGTGCTGCTCTCCAGGACTTGTCATTCTTCTTCACACTGAAGGATGACAAAAGACGCCTTTAGTGTCGCTGCAGAAATTGGATGAAAGAATGACAGACGCGCACAAAAGTGGGAATATAAATAGCTGAAACAGAGTCGGAAGCGGCTCCGACAATACGCCAGCCCGTGAAAGATGTCATGTTTTTACAATCAACATCATTTACTTGATGCAAAATCTCAACCAGTGAATGATTGATGTCACAATGACAGCTTTTATGTAACCTTCCCTCTCATACGTATACAGTCATTCTAATAATAATAATCATTATATTACCATAAGGTGACAATTATGTTTTTTATTCATTCATTTTCTACCACTTTTCCTCACGAGGGTCGCGTGGGGTGCTGGAGCCTATCCCAGCTGTCTTTGGGCGAGAGGCGGGGTACACCCTGGACTGGTCGCCAGCCAATCACAGGGCACATATAGACAAACAACCATTCACACTCACATTCATACCTATGGACAATTTGGAGTGGCTAATTAACCTAGCATGTTTTTGGAATGTGGGAGGAAACCGGAGTACCCGGAGAAAACCCACGCATGCACGGGGAGAACATGCAAACTCCACACAGAGACGGCCGAGGGTGGGAATTGAACCCTGGTCTCCTAGCTGTGAGGTCTGCGCGCTAACCACTCGACCGCCGTGCCGCCTAATTATGTGTTTTATTACAATCATAATTGTGGCTGTTTCAATATGTTTCAATGAATTTGAATACTATATCAACAATATGTATTATTATATTGACATAATATATTTTTAAAAGGATATTGAGTTGTGTACTCCTAAAGAGAAGCTACACACAATAACGGACTTTCTAGTTCTCAGAATCTGCACCTATTCAGCTGTATTTCTTTGGATGCGGTGTATCCCCCCTAAGGCCCGCCTCCAGACACGCCCACTCTGCTGTGGTTGGTCACAATCTTACTTGCTACTTAAAAAGACCTCCGGTTTGTCCCTCTAGCAGCGAACCCAGAGTTGATAATAAATGGCGATTTATCTTTTAAAATGTGGATTATTAACATCCATTCCCAATCTCTTCCGGAAGTAGAGACTGGACATTCCCAAGTTTCTCAAGAAAAGATGTTACCTCAAGACGTCTCTGAGTGGTTAGTATCTTTAGCATTTTAGCGTTAAGTTTTCTACAGCATCGATAACGTGTAATGTGTTTAGCGGAACTAGCAGTGTGTAAAAAACTCGGGTAGAGCCGCCAACTGTGGTGGGAACACGCCCATATCAGGAAGTCCAGCCCTGTGTGACATCACAAAGGGGCAGCTTTACCACGCCTTTTGAAACCGAGCGTTTTGAGCCATCCCAAACTTCTTTCAGGGTTCACTTCCAAATGTGCAAACCTCATTATCCGAAACGTTGGCATGGTTTAACACCGGGATACAACATTCTAACATTTATAGGTCAGATGTCATGAAAATGTGGTGAAAATTGCAGGAGCAGTTGACGTCCAGCATGATGCCTCGGCTGCGGCTTTCCGAGCATATTTGCGAGTGGTACGGAGCAGCGGAGCTCCTGACGCATCTCGGCCTCCCACGCTGCCGGGCGGGTGGGCAGGAAGTCTTTTCCCCGGCTGACAGTTCCATCAGTCAGTGGGAGTCACAAAGTCTCCTGAAGAATGTGGCGTTTACTGTCAGGAACACGGCGCATTGTTCCATCCAGCAGGAAAAATCCATCTCTGCCGCACTGCTGGACGTCTTGTGTGCTCCGCCAAGACAAATTCTTTTTTTGTGAGCTTCTCTCAAGTGGACTGGAAATGGGACGGTGCAGCTTGTCCTTCACCATCCTTGCACTCGCTTTTTCTCTTGTCTCTCCGGACCTGCAGGCTGATCGGATTTACGGCCACGTCTCCGTACTCTTTTCCGTATAGCTGCCATCACAGGGACGTAAACGTAAACACAAATGGAGAAGCCGACATCTCACATTCATCCAAATCACAAAGTTCATAAGTTCATACAAACAGTCACTCAAGTGTTAAAAGAAGCTGGACACTAGATGATGAGATAATTATAATAAATATTCGGTATGTCCAATAATTATCAGTACTGTTACATATATCGGTATCGGACGATATCGGTATTGGAAATTGAGAGTTGGACAATATCAACATATCGTTTTTGGCAAAATATGCCTCATAAATCTTCTTCTTCTCTTCTCATTCTTCTTCTTATTTTTTATTCTAAATGAAAATTCTCAAAAAAAAAAACAATAATAAAATAAGAATAAAAACAACAGTAACAGTTTACCATGTTAAAAGATGGTCAGCATTGTATAGTAAAAAAAATAATAAAAATGAATGGAGAAAAAATTTAATATAATAAAATTTATAAGCAAATAACACAAACGTCCCTGGCCATGAAAAACTCACAACAGGGATTTAAAAGAATTGGAAAAATGCAATAATTAAAGTACAATTAAAAAAATGTATTTGAAAAAAAAGATTCATATTGGAAATAATAACATAATAATAATAATAATAATAATAATAATAATAATAATAATAATAATAATAATAATAATAATAATAATAATATAATAATAAGAATAAGAATAATAATAATAATAATAATAATAATAATAATAATAATAATAATAATAATAATAATAATAATAATAATCTGTCACCACTATAAAATCCCTGTTAACTGCATAAAACATTTTTTTTCTGGTAACACTAAAATTGTGAACTGTGATACAAGTGGAAAAAGAAGTTAAGCACCGTAAAGATAAAAAAAGGACACAAAAAGGACGCAGTTTGACTTTAGAGGTTGTCCACGGTTGTTGGAAAACCAAAATTGCATTTTGAAGATCCGAGGTGCCGGATTTGACACGGACAGTATGGACTCCCTTGACCTTTGACCTTGCTTTTGTCATTCAAAACCACTGGATTTTCTGCCCCAATGCGTCCAAGCGTGGACGTTTGGTGACATCTGTTGTCCAGATCTCGTATGAAGTCAATGGGATTCATATGAAGACAAAGTGCTGATGCGGGTTAAAGCCGAGCTCGTCTTGTTGACGATGGATGAAGATCAATCTTTTTCATACGAGTGGACGTACGTGAGGCGCTCCGGTTTGATGAGTTGCTTTCACGGAGTTTCGTAAGCCGACGCCTCGCGGAGAGACGCGGTAAGCTCGGCTCGAATGAGAAATTGCTTTTGGCTGACGTCCTCCCGGCACGCTCGCACGCTTCAGCTCATGTTTTCTTCAACAATCCCCCCCAAAATTCTGTTGTGTCAGCCTTCTCCTCCTGCTGGCTCTCGCTTTGACTTTCTTCTGCTGGTGACCACTGGGAATTCTGGCTGCTTTCCTCCTCCTCCAGAGAAACGCCATCTTGCGCTAAGATTCCAGCCCTCTTCCTGCTTTGGGAACGGCCTTCCTGCTTTCCGGACCTGCGCTTCTTCTCGGCCCCCAATCAGAGCACACAAGTTCATGGTGAAATGTTGGCAGTCATGTGATTTATGACCTCATATGTCAATAAAGTCTCAAGTTACAACATTGATTTTTTTTGTAGGGATGTTTTCTAACACCTTGGGGACCCAAATTGAACACTTGAGAAAAACTATGTTATTATTATGATTAGAATGTCATATAATCATACAAGTCATGTAAATTCATATTTTACCCCCCCCCCACACACACACACTTTCAAAAGTTAAGTATTTGAATATAACTATATGATACATGATACCTGATGTTATAGTGGTTTAGAAATGTAAAGTTAAAATAATTCTAATTCATATTAAAAATTGTATATAATGACACCACAATAATACAATTTTTCTTTACTTTACCTTTTAATATATTGATCACAAAATTTACAAAAATAATTTTAATTGCATTAAATATTCAATAAATGTTATGTAGTAAAATTAATATGAATTTCATTTAATTAAATAAATATCACATTATTTACTTAAGTCAATTGCTATTGTATAATATAATATAATACTATTAAATAATTTAGATTAAGTACATTAATTCATTTATTGATTCATTTTCTACCGCTTATCCTCACGAGGGTTGCAGGGGGTGCTGGAGCCTATCCCAGCTGTCTTCGGGCAAGATAGATTAAGTACATTTAATTTAAATGAATTAATATTATTCATTTAATATGTATTATATAATAAAATCATATACATCCTCACTAGGGTGGGGGTATGCTGGAGCCTATCCCAGCTGTCTTTGGGCAAGATAGATTAAGTACATTTAATTTAAATGAATTAATGTTATTCATTTAATATGTATTATATAATAAAATCATATACATCCTCACTAGGGTGGGGGTATGCTGGAGCCTATCCCAGCTGTCTTCAGGCAAGATAGATTAAGTACATTTAATTTAAATGAATTAATATTATTCATTTAATATGTATTATATAATAAAATCATATCCATCCTCACTAGGGTGGGGTATGCTGGAGCCTATCCCAGCTGTCTTCGGGGGAGAGGTGAGGTCCACCCTGGACTGGTGTCCAGTCAATCACAGGGCACATATAGACAAACAACCATTCACACTCACATTCATACCTATGGACAATTTGGAGTGGCTAGCATGTTAATTGCTAATTATGCTAATTATGATTATTTTCAGGAATTTTGCAAAATGAGGTAAGCTAAGCATCGACAGATTTTTTTCTCCTGTGTCAAACGAAGTGACGGATTCCCGGGCCGAGTGAGACATCGTGCTCACTGGAGTGCCATTCAGACGACCCCGCCCCTTTCCAACAGATGCTGGGGTGAAAGGTCATCAATCCCTGAAGACGTGCCAGTCATCGTGTGTGTGTGCCACTTGAAGGAGGTTTCTCCTCTTGCATAGAAATCTGTTTCCTCCGCACCCGCTTCCCCCCCCCCAGGGATGCCATCGTCAGCTCGCAGCATGCAAAGTACTCAACCCCCCCAACCCCCCCTCACCACCGCCACCACGACTCGCGCTCCTCTTGCAAATGGGCTGCAGGTCTCGGGGAAGTTTTGCGACTGGGGATAAAAGGAATTCGCCACCCTCCCTATCAGGCGGATGATCCTGAATGCCAATCAGTCTCGTCGCCAGCCTGGGCCGGGCTGGGGTGGGGCGGGGGGAGCAGCGGGGGGCACGCTGTCAATCAGGGTGGCAGGCTGGAGAGTGTCGAGCATGGTGGGATTCAACAGTGGCATTCGGGCAAACAATGGGAAGAAAATCAGTGTTGGCATTGAAGCTACAGACGCTAAAAGTCCTTTTAAATTAAATCTACATTCTGGCATCACGGCAGCCCCCCCCCCCCCCCCCCCCCACGCCCACCCTTGAAAGAGTGACATTTGGTATCCTTGTGAGGATAAGCGGTAGAAAATGAATGAAATAGAAATCTGGCCTATAAAGTTGAGCATTTACGAGAAAAAACTTGTAATATTGTTAAAACAAACCATCCATTGACCGGTGTAGAGTACTACATATCCTCCAGTTCATTTAGCCATTTTTATACTTAAAAATCCTTCATTTGGGCAAAAAAACAAGAATTTGTTTATAGAATGCCTATTTGCGTATTCAAGCATGGAACAGAAATGATTTATTAATTGAAAAAGTATGCAGAGCAGAGTGACAAGGGACTATTGTGGCAACTGTGACACTTAATAACTTACTTAATAATCTTGTGTAACTATGCTAATGTTGTGTTTACAAAGCTAAGAAGCGGCCTTCAGGTGAACAGGCGACTCTTGTCATTACTTTTCTATTAGCCACACACACATCTTTTATGTTGACATTTCCAAGCCGCCTCGCATGGATACACATACACGTATATGCATATATATATATGAATTTTTCTATATATGTGTGCGTATATATGTGTGTATTTTTTCAGGCCAAACACATTTTGATGATTCAAACGGCTGTGTGCTATCTGTCATCCCTGCAAGCAGATCCCTCTGTGTACTGCCATTTCGTCTTTATTGCCGGCCGGCTTATCCGCCGCTGATGGAATTGTTAAAGAGCAGATATGAGCAGAATCTAGGAGGGCCGCCTTTTGTCCGAGCACGCCTTCCCATCAGATGAGAGCGCCATGATAAGAATAAGAGCAGCGCCTGCAGGTCGTGTCGCTCTATGCATAACAATCTGCGGCAGTGAGGCCGCGAGGAAAAAAGCACTTTGAGGCGCTTCTTGTGGTGATAAATATGGATAAGGCGGCATTGAAGCTGCTGTTTGGCAAAGCCAAATAATCAATATGACACAGCACTTTGCTACAAACAAAGAAAGGTGCTTTTGTTTGGAATGTCTGGGCCTATTTACAGATTGGTCAACTTTCTGGGTGTGTGTTTGCAAATCGAACAATGCACAACCCTGCAAGCAAAATTCATAACCTATAATTCACTGAACCTCGTGTTGAGAGTTTTAAGTAAGATGAAGTCGTTAGGAATCCCAATCATTTCAAAACCTTCATTCCGCAAAGTCAATTCACAACAAACTGGGAGAGTAAAACGATGAGAAAACCTCTTGGAAAATCATCATTCCTAGGAACCAACAGCAAACATGTCGAAAGTCTTAGGTTCTGGAGGACATGGACGACTTGGAACAGATCACACGTAGACTTCCACATCGTGTGACCACATTCAGATGGTGAAAGTCGGGTGTTCAAACGTTTCTTCCAAGGTAGGACCACATGGTTAAGACGGAAAGGATGCAACTTTGGGGGACTATTGGTCATACATTACTCGGGATCGTAAGACCACAACCCATAGGGGGCGCCACAAGTGTCACTTGAAAAGCTGAGTGCACCCCTGCTGTTATTTACTGATCGAAACCGTATCATGCCACCATGAATGGCAGGGGACTACCTGGTGGAAACGAGTCATTAAGGTACCTCGTATCTTCTGATGTAATTTTCCACAAAGTGTGCGGTTATTCGAGAAGTCGAAGAAAGCCATAGCCAACAAGAACTTCCAGTGCGAGCGTGTGAAGCGGGCAACTGTCACGGCGGCGACACCATTCTGACCTTTGCTACAACACGCTCTGCGGCTGTCGTTTTGGACCAGTATCAAAACAAAACCGTGGTTTTATGTTTTCAAAGCACTATTGCGATCGATCCACGTGGTTCTCCGGTAAAGGTCAAAGGGGGCAACGCTTATAAAAACAAAAACCCGCATAGATCAACGTTACATGATTCTCACCTCTGTTTTTTTTAACCTGTTCGGTTGGGCAGCTCAGTCATGCAGTAGCGGTGGACTGTTTGTTTATTTTGACAGAACAGTTCTTGCCTTGCAACAGGTACTCCTCCAGTTGAATTTGCATTGAGGTTTGATTTCTCACATTAAGTGAGAAGACTCACATTAACATTGTACGGTCAGGATGAGACATTGGGGATGGATAGACAGAAAGAGAGTTGAACAAAATGGAGCAAAAGGTCGTGACGACGTCCACGTCATCGCCTGTTTGTGTTGTGCTGGATGGGCCAGATAAGCGCCGGGTGCCGGAATAGCAGGGATCCTGTCGTGGGATCTGATTGGAGAGCCCGGGGATGAGCAAAGAGAGAGAGAGAAGAGCGATACAGCGACCGGGAGCGCTAGCATCAACTCATCAACTTCATTGCAGGGTTGGTTTGGTCAGAAGACATCAAGGCAGGAATGGCTGCTATCTGTTTGTAGAAGCTGGTTGGAGACGCTGGGGGTGGACAAGGAGAGAGAAGAGGGCAAACAGCATCAATGACAGACGAGGATGCAAGGGGGGCAGCCAACCCCCCCACCCCCCACCAGAATGACCTTGCCGCTCAGATCCCCAGCCCAACCAGTTGTGAGGTGTGCAGCCCACCACCGTCAGCCGGGTTCGGAACCAAGGACCCTGGCCAGCCTGTTCCCCAGGCCCAGTCACAAAAGGGGGGGCCCTGACCTGAAAAGTAGAGGTTGAAGGTTACATTTGAATATAAACTCTTACTTGTTCAGGCTGCATTTATAAATACGAATTTGTTCTTAAATTGCTTGCCTGGGTAAATAAAGGTAAAAAATAATAAGAATAATCATCAATAATAAAACCTGGTAAGCTGTTTTGAAAAGTCGTCGAATGTAAAGTGAGCAGGAGAGAAAATGCTTCAAAAGAAGCGTCGCCGTGCAGGATTGCCTAATGGACGCCAACAAAGGCAACAACGCAGATCATCGTCTTAAACGATCGTCAGCCATCATGGATGAACACGAGGGTGCTGAAGGCATCTGCTAGCTTTCTTAGCCTGACCTGCGAGGCAAACGGCTTCTCAGGAAATGAATGCTCGATTTGACTTTTAAAGAAACTCTGCCGAGAGAGAGTGTTTTCATTTGCGAGTGTGAAAGAACTTGAACTGAAGTTGAAGTTGGATGGAGACAAAAAGCTCGAAGGAGATATATTTCAAAACGTCCTTGTGCGAGGCCGTGGGCTGTCTGTGGCGTCCTGCTGCCTCCACGGTGACAACACATCTGCCACCCGAGATAGCCCCCCACATGTGACATTTATCCGGGAAGGAGGTGGGTGGGGGGCACTGACAGATGCTTCAAAGCAGCTTTGTGGCCCGGCCAAGAAAAGGCCCCACGGTACGTTCGATAAGGCGGGAGGCTATCGTATTAACCTGTGTGCGCCGCCGCCATGTTGGACCCGCCTGGACTGCAGCAAAGCCGCAAAGGCCGAAGAATAAACAGGCTGACAAAACGCTCGTTGGGACACGGGTGTTTACACGGACAGGTTGGACCGGCGCTACAAGCTGTCAACGCGCGACGCACATTGTCCTTCCAATGTTTACCGTGCACACGCTCCACTGCCGAGACCTTCCCATCTGTTGCCACGACGTTTGTCTGAGCAGGAAAATCCAAGGTTGTTCTGTTGGGTCCAATAAAGAGTCTTGTTCTTTCCCCCTTTGGTGCTGTTGAGTGCGGACGGAAGCCTCCAATGTCTGGTACTCGTCCAACTGGCATCTGCTTATAGATATGGTGGCATCACCGGCTGTAAACAGATTGTATATACACTCTAACTCCGCACTTGTCCGACACAACAGATGCCATATATCACATGCAACGACCTACCATTAAAGAGTGGGATAGGGGGAAGGAATGTTAGCACGATCCTCGCTATGCCAGCTAACGTTACACTCCAGTTTTAAGCACCACACCATGCAAGGTTAGCATATGCGCAAAACAAAATCACCAAATCTACAGCTGCCACGTCTGTAGCTGACTGATGGATAGTTGGAAGATTTATTTTAAGATGTGCTTGCGGTCGAGTGGTTAGCGCGCAGACTTCACAGCTAGAAGACCCAGGTTCAATTCCATCTGTGTGTGGTGTTTGCATGTTCTCCCCGTGCATGTGTGGGTTTTCGCCGGGGACTCCGGTTTCATCCCCCATTCCAAAATCATGCTAGGTTAATTGGCGACTCCAAATTGTCCGTAGGTATGAATGTGAGTGTGAATGGTTGTTTGTCTATATGTGCCCTGTGATTGGCTGGCCACCAGTCCAGGGTGTACCCCGCCTCTCGCCCAAAGACAGTTGGGATAGGCTCCAGCACCCTTGAAAAGAAAGAAAATGAATGAAAGTGCCCTGAAGCCTGCTTTACGTTGTTGTATATGCTGTCGTTAAATAAACCTCAAACATCTGCGTTCAGTTCAGCAAGCTGCAAAAATACGTATACAATTTTGCTAGCTTTTGAATGAACAGAGAGCGCCTATCACAAACTCAGATGTTAGCAGCACTAGCATTTGTGCTAACATTGCAGTCACATTTGAACAGCAATATCATGCTTGGTTAGCCGATTGATCAAACGTACAGCTCCCACATCTGCAGCTGACTGACGGATGGTTGGCAGGGCTCCGAGTTGCATTTCAAGATGTGTAGCAAAGCCTTCTTTGTGGTGAGTGTGTTACCTGGGGGGCGGGGGGGGGGGGGGGTCTCAGGCAACCTCAAAACTGTCAAAACAACAGGCATTGAAAAACCTGGCAACCTCAATACTTTCTTGAGTAACAACCACAAGAACTAAAGTATTAAAGTACTAAAGTATTGAAGTACTAAAGTACTTCCAGTCAAGCCTCCATTCTTCATTCTTCAAGGTTGCAACGAAGAGCCAGACGAGCAGAACTGGAACTGCATAGAACTGCATGTTTTTACTCAAACTTCCCAGCAGTGTCACCATAAACCTTGGCTTTTTTTTTTTTTTTTTTGGAATGGGGAGGAAACCGGAGTACCCGGAGAAAACCCACACATGCACGGGGAGAACATGCAAATTCCACTCAGAGATAGCCAAGGGTGGAATTGAACTCGGGTCTAGTTGTGAGGTCTGCGTGCTAACCACTTGACCACCGTGCAGCCTGTTCATAAATCAGTATTATTTTATTAAAGGTATTATTTACAATAAATAATCCAGACTTCACTTTTATGTGTCTTACTGAGTCTGGCCTTCCGAAATTCCTCATGGTGTCGGTTTGGAGGCAGTAACAGATCTCTGGAAAGGCAACCACGAGGACGCGCTAACTAACACGGCGTCCAATGAAAAACTCCCAGCGTGAGGCCCGATCCCGTCTGACTAGAAGGGAGCGAGTAAATTATGCACAAAGGGGATTTCCACTTTCCGCCGTTTCCTCACAAGATAACGCCGCCGTTGTTGTTGCTTCGCCTTTGTTATGGACGCCGTGCGCCTCCCGGGATGATTAGCAACACAAAGCGAACCTGCTGGTAGCTCAAAACATCTCCATCCTTTGAAGATGCGTGTTTGGATTACACTTGCACGCGTACGCACACAGGACAACACGATAATCCCTTTGGCCGGCTGGCGCCCTCCAGGTGAACGCGGGCCAAAGTGTCGCCAAAGAGATTTGATCCATAATGCATTGCTGCCGTGTACGGCTAGTAAAGCCGGAGTGATAAATATTGCATCAGCGGGACGCCCGTCTCCGCCACTGAGGCGAGTTCATAACGCTCTCAGCAGGGAAGGGCGGGACCTCCTGTGGAGTTCTCCGTCGGCCGCCTCTGTTCTCCCGCCTCCCGCAACCCGGGATTGCTTGTAACGTTGAAGACGTGCGTATCCGCCAGGCCGCCTTTGAATTTTTGATGCGGCTTTTTAGACGGCAAAAGCTCTGTCGTGGAAATCATCTGTTGAAGCCGTTGTGGTTGTACCCTGACTTGGAGGACCATAGAACCGGCAGTGCATGGTACTTCTTCTTCAGTGTGGCATCATCAAACATCCATCAAGCCACAGACTTGGGTCCCACATCGAAGAGGCCGGCCCCCGAGGCAGGTGGTGCTGATGTGGTCCGCAGTCTGGACAGTCCACACTTCCTCAGCAATGCTTGAAGTGTCCGATCCCAGGCGGTTGAAGGCGGTTCAGCAGGGTCCACTGCTGACGGGCCTGAGTCCCAAGTCCTGGATGTAGTCATGGATGCGTGTGGGCCCGAGAGGTACTGTATAACGAGAAGCCATAATCAGGGTTCTCGGTTTAAAGGTCTCAGTCAAGAAGCCCAGACCTCTTCCAATTCCACCGGATGTCACACCAAGGCGTTCCCAGGCCAGCTGCGAGTCGTAATCCCTCCAGCGTGTCCGAGGTCTACCTCGAGTCTTCGTCCCGGTTAAGCATGTCTGGAACACCTCATCAGGGAGGCATCCAGGAGGCATCCGGACCAGATACCTGAGCCACCTCAATTAGCTGGTCTCAATGTGAGGACCCCACAGAGAAAATTCATGTCTGCTACCTTGAGCTTGTTCTTTCATTCACTAAAGCTGATGAGCATCGGTGAGGGGAGGAACATGGAGAAACCGTTAAATCAAGAGCTTTCCTTCTGGCTCAGCTCTCTCTTCATCTCCACTGTCTGGTATTACAACAGCATTACTGCAGACGCTGCGGCAAATTGCCTGTCGATCTCACGTGAAAACCTTCCCTCACGAGCGAATATGACATCAAGATACTTAAATTCCTCCACCTGGGGCGAGATCTCGCTCCCAATCCAGAGGATCGAGCCTCATCCGGCTGGGAACCTTGGCGCAGATTTGGAGATGTTTTAAAAGACCAGGGGTCGGCAACCTTTTCTTTTTGTGTGTTAAAGATGCTAAAACCATTTATTATTATTATTATTATTATTATTATTATTATTATTATTATTATTATTATTATTATTATTATTATTATTATTATTATTATTATTATTATTATACTGGATTTATTGGTATGACGCCACAATTCCCTCATATTGGCTGCAGAATAATTTTTATATAATAATAATAATCAGAATCATCATTATTATATAATATAATAATAATTATGTATTATTAATATTATTATTATTATTATATTATATGATAATAATAATAATAATAATAATTATGTATTATGTATTATGTATTATTAATATTATTATTATTATATTATATGTATATTATATGTAATTATGTAATAATTATTGTGCAGCCCAGTACTTATTTATTTATATTTATACTACTTATACTTATACTATTACTTATTATAATTATAATAATCATATTACACTTATAATAATCATACTTATTATATTTACTTATTATATACTTATTATTACTTTTATTACTATTATTACTTATACTTATACTTATACTTATACTTTATACTTATTATTATTATTATTATTATTATTATTATTATTATTATTATTATTATTATTATTATTATTATTATTATTATTATTATTATTATTACCATTATTATTATTATTATTATTATTATTATACTTGCAGCAGATTTACATAGGGTTTGTTTTAGAATCTTTAACAACATAATAATAATAATAACAATTATTATTATTATTATTAGCTCCTCATGCTCTATACTCCAGTTCTCTTGACCTCCATAGCGGCACAAAGGCTGCTCGGAATGTCCGAATATGGTGCACTTTGCTGGGCCACAGCAGGTGGCTTCCTCCCCTCTTTAGTTTGGTTCTTCTGGTAGTGATAATGTGACTAATGTGGACAAATCAACAGGTAAGTTTAGTCCAATTCCAATATGTTCCATTCCTTCTTATTTACTATGTCGTGCATCTCTAGTTGAAAATGTCGAAAAAAAAAAGTGTTGGGAATGCAAGAACTTGCCCAAACCGGATTGCCAGCCATCACCGAGTTGCATCACGTGGGTGGTTCCTCTCAAAGCTCTGATGAGATTTACATGCAGAGCAGCCAAGCAGTTTATCTGCAACTTATCACTGATATAAAAATGTACTTTAAGTAGATTTGGAGCCTGTAGATAGAGCGCTATATATCAGGGCCAATACTACTTAGCACGTATCTGCAGCCAGGCGGAACCGCCCAGACATGAAATGTCATAAAGTCATTTATGATACTTCTCTCTCTCCAAGTGAACATGCAATAAAGTACATACAGTAAGTAAATACGGGGGCCGCGATAAATCCTGGGGCCCGTGAAGCTGTGTATTTAATTTCACACATATTTGCGCAAGGAAATGACATCGGACTTATCTTCTATAGTGGGGCGCCACAGGTAAATATCAAGCACCGACACGGCCCGGGACGTTTCCAGCAACTTATTCACCTTACAGTATTGCAGTATTCAGGGAAAGTATCTCACACAAAAATCGCACTCGTCGTCTGTAGGATGATTACATTCATGTGACGCGACTTTAAAGACACAACACACGCGACCCTCCAAACGTGCAGCTGAAAGTAGGTCATCACTCTCCAAACAACAAACTGATCCATTCTACGGTTTCCCTCTGATCCAATGACCTTCATAGGCAAATTATAAAAAAAATAAGAATACTATGACTTTTACTAGAAAGAAATTAAAGTAAACAGAAAGAAAGTGAAAATATGATCAAAAGTTTCACATTTACAAGAAAAAAAAAATCCATTACATAAGAAAAAGCCATACTTTTATAAGACATAAATCGCAATTTTACAAGATAAAAGTCACAATTTTCAGAAAGAAAATTACTTCATTTTTAGCAGAATAGAACATCTGAATTGTACCATAATTTTTTGTAATTTCACAAAAGTCAACATTTCATTATTAACTGCAGTAGTTTGATGAGGGAAAAAAAGTATAAATATTCTGGGAAAAAAAAAATTCAAAAAAAATTGTTCCAAAAAAATATTTTCAAAAAATGTAGGGGGTGGGAGAAGTGTGGTACTTCCTTAGAGAAAAAGTAACACATTTTATAAGAAAATACTGCAGTTTTCAGATTAAAAAAGTCCCAATTTTTGCAATAAATTGTTATAATATGACAAGATCATAGTCATAATATGAGAATAAAGTCATAATATACTTATACATTATGTAACTAACTATATACGTATAATCTACAATGTTAACAACACATAAGCTTCGGTCAATAAGTCCAATTGAGCTAAACTAAAATTCCAATGTGTTGAAGTACTTTAAAAGTACTTTATTAATATGCGGCCATAGGAAAATGTAATCCAATTACATTCAAAGGACCTAAATGGTGTTTATTTTTCCACCAATAAATGTGATGGATTGGGCATGTCGGTGTGGTTAGTGTGAATGGTCGTTTGTTTATATGTGCCCTGTGATAGGCTGGCGACCAGCCCAGGGTGACCCCGCCTCTCTCCCACAGTCAGCTGGGATAGGCTCCAGCATACCCCATGAGCCAAGGGAGGATAAGCATCATAGAAAATGAATGGATGGATGTATTAATTAGTAAGGTTTCACTTTAGTTTAGGTGTTTTTTTTACGATTGAGGTCAGTTCAATGTCAGTCTTCTGTAAAAAGCTGTCAATCAATACAATCAATGAAAAGAGTCGCCATTTCAAATCTCCAGTATGTACGTCTTAACAAAGCTGCCTTTCCAAAAGTTCCAATCATCAATCAATGGCTTTGTAAAATGAACGCAATAAAGTGCTATTATAAGCCTAATTTCCTCGGGGAGCCTGGGAATGGCTGGCGACAGTGAAGGAGGAAAAAGAAGAAAAGCAACTCCCTCCCGTCCCGGACGCAGTTGTTGTTTTTTGTAATGTGCTCACCTTCACGGCGTGACACTTTTAGTCATGGTGCTGAGCAAATCATTTCATGTATTGTGAATATTATTACATTCATACGCAACGTGTTGGCTGTTCAACATCAACTTTAATGTGTTTGCGTGTCTCGCTGGGATTGGACCAGCATCACGCTGGCCTTATTTCACTTCATTGGGTACACTCGCGTGATTCACAAACCACGAGCGCCAAAGAGCACTACGGTCCTGTGGTTGACAGTAACGTGCACGATGCTGTTTTTAAGGCCGACTGCAGATGACAACTGCAGACGCAGGTTGGAGATCCTCCATCCGGCAGAAGCACTCTCATGTTTTCTAGGACCTAAGATGTTAGTCAAAGATCCTTCGGACGAGAAGAGCACACTGCTGCCTTTTGGAATCTACAGCTAACATTTTAGTCAAAGATCCTCTCCATGGCAGGAGCACTCTGCTGTTTTTAGGAATTTTCAGCAAAAATATTAGTCAGAGATCCTCTATGCAACAAGAGTGTTGTGTTATTTTAAGGACCTACTGCAAAAATAATAATCAAACATCTTTTTTATGACTGATGAAGATTGCTTTGATGTTTTTGAGAACCGATTACAAAAATGCTAGTCCAAGATCCTCTTTATGAGAAGACAGCCTTGCTGCTTTTGAGAAGCTACTGCAAACAAATGCCAGTCGGCAATAAACACGAGGACTGCTCTGCTGTTTTTAAGAACCAACTCCAAAAACATGACAGGAGCACTCTGCTGTTTTTAGAAATTTACTGCAAATGCGAATCAAATGTCTTCTTTATGACAACTGCACTGCTGTTTTTGAGAATCTACTGCAAAAAAGGCTCATCATAGGCGGATGTCAGGAGTGCTCTGCTGTTTTTTAGTACCTACTACGAAAACATTAATCAAAGATCCTATATGAGTGGTGCTGTTTTTGTGAACCTGCTGCAAAACTGCAATTCTTTATGGCAAGAGTGTACTGATGTTTTTAAGAATCTACAACAAAGACTTGAATAAAAAATACAACAAGAGTGCACTGCTATTTTTGTATTCCAGAAAATGCTTGTCAAATACAAACAAGAGAAGTGCTAGGCTTCTTTGAAGGACCTAAAACAAACTGTTTTTAAGGCCCTGCTACAAAGACATCAGTCAAAGATCTTCATCTAACAGGAGCACTGTGCTGTTTTTAGGAATTTACAGCAACAATTCTAGTCCAAGATTGTCGATGCGACAGGAGCATTCTGCTGTTTTTGAGGTTCTACTGCAGTCCACGCCGGTCCACAATCCTTCCATGACAGCAGTGCTGTGCTGTTTTTAGGAATGTACAGCAAACATCAAAACGAGACTGCAGTGATGTTTTTGAGAACCTACTGCAAAAACGTGAGTCAAAGATCCTTTATAAGACAGGAGTGCATGCTGTGTTTGTCCTGAAGACATTGGAGCGTACGGTAGGAGGAGGACGTCCATAAAGGAAGTGAGTCAGTGGGCGGGCTAATAAACGATGCCTGCGCTGATGAAAGAAAGGATGAGAACGAGGAGGGCAGGCAAGAGGCGGGGAGCGATGTGCGCGTCTCCGCCCACAACGCCGGCGGCGCAGGGCCGAGCGAGGGGTCAGAGTGTGACGAAGACGCTGCGTTGGCCTTTCTGACTGGCTGCACCTGTTTCAGCACATTAAACACCGGCCGGGGTTCTCGGGGGTCCTCCTCGCCGCTATCACGTAAACACACACGCTAACATACGGCCGAGGATACGGAAGGTCGGGAGTAATAAAGGTGATGTATTGCGTTAAAGGTTAGCCTGTCCGCAGGATGCTAATTGTTCTGTCAAAAATATTCATCGGCCACTCCCAAAGGGCACGCGTCCATTTTGTTGGCGCTGTCTTATTTATGTTTGCCGCCTGCACACATTTGCATCCGCCGCGTGTGTACAAAAGAGTTTGGAAATAGCTGCGACATCAGCATGTGTTTGCCCGCGCCGATCAATTTGCACAATGTGAGCGAGAGGCCGAGTGAAAGCGGGACCCCGGCGCTGATGGACGACGTGTTCTCAGCGGGCCAGAACCTTGATTTACAAAGCCCGGGAGGCTCATCAGTACCTGACAGGGCACAATCCAATACAAGCGCCCGATACGACCCCTCTCTCTGTGACCTTGGCTGGAACTTTCTGTCTTTTGTCACGGGAAGACTCACTGAGCTGTTTTACTATTTTGTCCACAGCAACGTCAGAGCGAGGAAAAGCCGAGTATTCTTTGAAAAAAACTCCACAAACAACCGTTATTAGTACCAGAAATATGGTAATGGTAATGGTAATGGTAATGGTTTTATTTCATTTGATCATGCACCAGATTCCAATTGAGTGCATCCCATAATCAGTTCCCAGTTCCACATGTCCAAAAGGAGTAGGAAGAAGCAAAGCTTATTAAATCCTACCCCTCCATCTGGTACTTTTACAATCAGTAACTGTTACATTTGTTCACTTCCTGCTTTCCATAATACAGTTTAAGGGGTTTTTTTTTTAAATGTACCTCGTACCGAAGTACTGGGTGATATGAGCATCCAATGCCATAATGGGTATCATAGTAAGTGTCAATATAGTGATATATATAGCACATCATGACTGGTTCAAGACTCTTCATCCTTGTATTTAGCAAACATCAACTGCTTGTATTGTTTCTTGAATTGGCTCATCGTTGTGCATTGTTTGATTTCCTTACTCAATCCATTCCATAGTTTGATTCCACATACTGAAATGCTATGGCTAGCATAACGTAGTCCTAGCATAGAAGTGTTTCAAATGTACTTCTTCCCTGAGATCATATTAAATATCGATATAAGTGCTACAATTAGTGCCTGAATTCTCTAAAGGAGTTTGTGTTCGAAACAAAGTGTAAACTCTTAAAACATTGAAAATTCAAGTACCCGAATGTCCTGAATGAGCTGAAGGTTCTGATCTCGGAATTGCTTTGAATCGGTTGACGGATGTGGGAAGAGTGGAAGTACTGTCCAGTTATTTTCAATAGAAAATTATGGAAAATGTGGGAATTGATAGAAACTTTGTTGAAAACCCTAATGTGTTTCGAGTTTTTCCCCGCCCTGATGGGGGTTCAGATCAGGGATGTCGTCTATTGTCTATCATCTACTCGTATCTACTGTTGCCTGCTTGTTAAGACCTTTGAGGCTCTTTTGTGATTAAGGGCTGTATAAATAGATTTGACTTGACTTGACTTGACTTGGCTTTTTTTAATGCCAGTGTTGCCGTATAAAATGTAGAATTCCAGGAAATGTGAGAATTTTTGGAAATGTGTCTGTAGATAGCCATTTTGTCCTGAGCAAAATCGAACATTTTAATGTTGGAATGGTTTGAAACAAGTGGGAATCAACATATTTCCCGTCTCAGTCGGGGCTAATTGCTGCAGCAGTGAAAGACTTGCACACAATGAGGTTATTCATAGTACATATATTTATTCATGCTACGTTGGGGGAATAACTCGTGCATTGTCAAGACCGCCTGTGCTCTTCAACTTCAAAGACACGTTTCAGTCCAATGACCACAAGGCGTCGGGTCGCAGTCCTCATTTTCGCCATGGAACGTCGGGAAGCGGCACTGATTAAACGGTTCTCCGTGGCAACAGCGGGTTAGTCCTCGGGCGAAGGCTGGCGTCGGTTAAAGAGGGAGCGCTCTGTCAGTGTGGCCGGTAATGAGGGCCGCGGCGCGACGCCGCTTACGCTTCCAGTACAGTCTTAAGGTTAAATGATATGACAGGCTTTGCTGCCTTAAAGGTCAGCGGAATTTCTTATGGGCGCAGCGGTGCACGGCCGAGAGTGTATTGAAATGTAAATACTGCAGGAGAGCTTCAGGGAGCGGTCATCCCCCCGTGGAAGGGTGGCCCGCTGCTTCATATTCATGCACGTCGAGGGCAGGGGGGGGCAGGAAAACACGGCGCTTGCCGCATGTTGATGCAGCACAAAGGAAGGTGTTCTCATTGATCGCTTATTGATCGTTTTGGGAATCATGTAAAACGTTGTTGATCCAACGTTTCTATGAAGTAACTAGCTAGCTAAGGAACCTTTGTCCTGAAACTTCCATTTTTGCAATACCAGGACTGGAATGTCTGGTGATCAGTCCAGGCCCGAAGTCAGCTGGGTTAGGCTCCATCATACCCCGGCGACCCTCGTGAGGATAAACAGTATAGAAAATGGATAATGGGTTGGAGTGTGAAGTCATAGTTTGCTGCCTAAATGGGTTGCCATGCAACATGCTTAAAAGGCAGCGTATTGCCAGGTTGCTCTTTTGTCTGCTATATCTTGCAATTCCAGGAGGGGAGTGAAAGTCAAGATTTGCTGCCGAAACGGGTTGCCACCAGACTCAAAAGCTCCTTTAACACTGTGCTTGAAGACTAGCTTTTTGCCGGGTTTCATCCGGTTCACTGTTTGGTATTCCATATTCTGGGGCTGGTGTCTGAAATCATTTCTGGGGCCTAAACAGGCCGCCACCAGAATCAAAGCCCCTTTCACACCGAGGAGAGCTTTTTGGTGGGCATCATCCAATTTACTGGCAGGTAGAGTGTGCGCCACAATGCCAGTGCGGGGAGTGAAGTCACAGTTTTCTGCCTGAATGGGTTGCCATTCGGATGAAAAGCCACTTTCACACTGTACTTAAAAGCCAGCTTTTTGCCAGGTTGCATTTAATTGACCGTTGGGTGTCCTGTATCAATGGCTGCCCAAACGGGCTTCCACTCTTTTGCTGGCTTGCTTATACGGCATTGACACAGATCGGCCGCTCAAGGTTCACCTTAACGTTTTCCAGGTTCCAAGGTAATAACTGGGTGGTAACAAGGACAGGACAGCGTCTGTGTGAAAGCGCATCCCACAGTTGGAAGACTCAAGGGTGAAGCCTCTGAAATTGAGGGTCCCTTTTACGCTGCAAGTTAAAAGCCAGCGTTTTCACACATCTGGTTCGTTGACGTGCCGACGTGGAACGGATGTTTCAAGTCAACCCAAAACTGTCGTGGCTCTGGAGTTGGCATCTTAGACTTAGACATGAACTTGGACTTCGGACCTTAACACAGCAGTAACAAGCAGTTGATGTTTGCTAAATACAAGGATGAAGAGTCTTGAACCAGTCATGATGTGCTATATATATCACTATATTGACACTTACTATGGTACCCATTATGGCATTGGATGCTCATATCACCGACTACTTCGGTACGAGACAAAAAAAAACAAAAAAACTAACTATATTAGGAAAGCAGGAAGTGAACAAATGTAACAGTTACTGGTTGTAAAAGTACCAGATGGAGGGTTAGGATTTAATAAGCTTTGCTTCTTCCTACTCCTTTTGGACATGTGGAACTGGGAACTGATTATGGGATGCATTCAATTGGAATCTGATGCATGTTGAAATGAAATTAAACCATTACTATTATCATACACAGTATCGGTTATTGATTATTAGGAGTGAATGATGAGAACCTCATGGTTGCTGGTTTGATCATTTTAATATATATAATGTATCTTTCTATATTTTTATAAGTATTTGTGAATTTTAATGTTTTATGTTTTTATTCTGGGGCTGCACAGCGGTTGAGTGGTTAGTTCAATTCCACACTCGGCCATCTCTGTGTGGAGTTTGCATGTTCTCCCCGTGCATGCGTGGGTTTTCTCCGAGTACTCCGGTTTCCTCCCACATTCCAAAAACATGCTCGGTTAATTGGCCACTCCAAATTGTATGAAAGAGGGTGTGGCTACAATAAAAAATAACTGTATTTAATTATTTATTACATTATAAAATTTTTATTTATTTATTTATTTTTTTAAATTTATTTATAGTGTGTATGGTTGTTTGTCTATATGTGCCCTGTGATTGGCTGGCCACCCTGGACTGATCAGCCTCTCGCCTGAAGACAGCTGGGATAGGCTCCTGCACCCCCCACGACCCTCGTGTGGATAAGCAGTAGAAAATGAATGAATTAATATTTTATATATATTTTTTATATATAATATAATACTGTATCCTGTTAACCTGCTATGTACTGTATAATTAAAGAACAGAAATATAAATAAAAATGTATACTGCCATCCCTAAACGATGGCCTGTATTAAAGCCTCGAATGAAATGTTCTTGAACGAGTCCAGATCTGGACTCTCTGGCCGTCAGCCTGTCACTCATCCACTTTTACCACCCTCGTTCATTATGTTGGCTTTTAAGGCCAAACGCACATTTTAAAGTTTGTCGTAAAGCGTGATGGCTTTATATAATGTACTCTGGCACCGTATGCAACTGAATCCGCGTGCATGTGTGTGTGTGTGATATGTGGATAAGTGGCGGACAGCAACGTGGCCATTTTGTCAATAGACGGGAGGGTCATTAAAGTTTTATTGGCGCACTTTAATCCTCTCAAAATGGACGCCCCTGCCCCCGCTCTCTCTTTCTACACACACACACACACACACGTACGGTTTTGTCCGGGGTCAGCAAAGCTTCCCGCACTCTTCCTCGTGGATGCGTTCCAGGCCGAGCTCCCACATATGCTCGGTGCTCTCAAACTTGCTGACTGCAGTGTAACAATGCGGAGCCCCGTCGAGCACATCTGTGATTTTGGGCCCTGACTGAGAGCTCAAATTATCTGGCTCACGTACGCAAACACACACACACACACACACACACACACAAGGACGAAGCCAGAATGAGAAGTCGATTTTTTAGATTTACTCCAGTTTTTAATTTATTATGAAGTTAATTGCAGCTTCAAGCAGCACTCGTGTAACACCAGCAAGCTCGCCGGAGTCTCCGATGACGCTTGAAGGAATCAATGACCTTAGAAAGCGTCCACACCTCAACCTCCTGCAGAAGGAAAACACCAAACATCTGCTGGCACTCAAGCAGAGTCCAAATCGCCCACTCGTGTGCCAGAGGACACGCTGGATGTTGACTTGACATCTTGGGCTTTAAGCTCGATGGCTCGCGCTCTTGACTGCCATTCGGGATCCGGATGAGAGTGAGATTTGGGGTGGGTGGGCATCACGGGTACCACTGGTGCAACTGTGCGAGAGGATGTTGGCAAACATCACTCCCGAATACCATGGGCTTTTTGCTCGATGGCTAGCGCTCTCAACCCTGGTTCTAGCATTGGATGTGCAGCATTAAAAAGTAATAATTAAATCATTCCAATAATTAATTAATCATAATAAAAAAATATTATTAATATGAAAAAAGCATACAAATAAATACAAAAATAAAATATGTCCAACACAAAATAATTTATCCATTTTATGTAATGTTAATTTTCAAGATTCGGGATCCGGACGAGAGTGAGATATGGGGTGGGTGGGCATCACCGGTACCAACTGGGGCAACTGTGCGAGAGGATGCTGACAAACGTCACTCCCGAATACCATGGGCTTTTAGCTCGATGGCTAGCGCTCTCAACACTGATTCTAGCATCGGGGTGTGCAGCATTAAAAAGTAATAATTCAATCATTCCAAGAATTAATTAATCATAATAAAAATATTATTAATATGAAAAAAGCATACAAATAAATACAAAAATAAAATATGTCCAACACAAAATAATTTATCAATTTTATGTAATGTTAATTTTCAAGATTCAAAAAAACTTATAAAAACTTAATATATAAACTGTCTCCTTCTGTTAAAATAAATCTGGACCTTCCCAAATCCTCAATTTTCCCATTGTCCCGTATGTTTATATTTTATTGACAAGCATTGTTGACAGTGTTCACACATGACTTGCCACCACGGTTGCACTTTTAATGAGCTCAGCTTTTAGAGTAAAAATGTTTCAAAAGGCTCTGATGAGTCAATAAGTGTTTTCCAATCGGAGCAAAGCGCCTTCGCTCGGTTGCCCGCCGCCAGCAGCAGCAGCAGCCGGGCGGCCACACGCATGACAATCGATGTGACAAATAGGGAAGGTCTGGACACAAAGCCAGCGCCACCCCGAGAACTCGATGGGCCTATTTATAACTCGGGCTTTGTCCATTGGAATAATGATCCCGGCAGAACGAGCTGGGACCGCTCCTCAGGCCGCGATCCATACCCGTGTCCAGGTCGCCTTGGCTGCAGCCAAACATCCAAATAAACCCCCGGAGGTGGCCTTTGTCGTTGTTCAAACAGGCACCTTAGCTTACGTGCTTCATTGATCATCTCAGCTATGAAGAAGCAGTCAGAAAGGCGTTTTTAGGGCATTATCTTACCTGTATTCTATATGTTATGAAACCTTCATATCACTGAGCGAGCAGGCTGGCTCGCCAACTTGGCGACTTGGCAACTAATAAAGACGGAAAACAGAGTTGGTTTACAATACAAATGACTGAAGATGCTGTATGCAACTCTGTTTTGTCCACTGCTGGAGTTCCCTAACTTTGTAGTATATGGTCTGTGTGATTCTCCATGGATCTGTAGTTCCCTAACTCTGTGTATGGTCTGTGTGATTCTCCGTGGATCTGTAGTTCCCTAACTTTGTAGTATATGGTCTGTGTGATTCTCAGTGGATCTGTAGTTCCCTAACTCTGTGTATGGTCTGTGTGATTCTCCGTGGATCTGTAGTTACCTAACTCTGTAGTATATGGTCTGTGTGATTCTCCGTGGATCTGTAGTTCTCTAACTCTTGTCTATGGTCTGTGTGATTCTCCGTGGATCTGTAGTTCCCTAACTCTGTAGTATATGGTCTGTGTGATTCTCTGTGGATCTGTAGTTCTCTAACTCTTGTCTATGGTCTGTGTGATTCTCCGTGGATCTGTAGTTCCCTAACTCTGTAGTATATGGTCTGTGCGATTCTCCATGGATCTGTAGTTCTCGAACTCTGTGTATGGTATATGTGATTCTCCGTAGATCTTTAGTTCCCTAACTCTGTGTATGGTCTGTGTGATTCTCTGTGGATCTGTAGTTCCCTAACTCTGTAGTATATGGTCTGTGCGATTCTCCGTGGATCTGTAGTTCTCTAACTCTGTAGTATATGGTCTGTGTGATTCTCTGTGGATCTGTAGTTCCCTAACTCTGTAGTATATGGTCTGTATAATTCTCCGTGGATCTGTAGTTCCCTAACTCTGTAGTATATGGTCTGTGTAATTCTCCGTGGATCTGTAGTTCCCTAACTCTGTAGTATATGGTCTGTGTGATTCTCTGTGGATCTGTAGTACCCTAACACTGCTGTAGTTGTCTGTTTTGCAGATGTTGCATGCAGCTCTTCTGTGTCATCCCGCCTGTAGTTCCCTAGCTTTGTGCATGTTGTCGACCCCAGATGCAAACGTGCATAAAAATCATTTCTAGGCTCTTTAAAGACAAAGTACAACAAAGCCAACAAAGAAGGGAGCAGAAGTCAAAGGCACCATGAAAAACATTCTGCTATTAAACAGAAGCAGAGGCCCCGGCTGGATGGCAAGGAAACAACAAGGCATGCAACAGGGCGTACTACTAGGATATGCAGACACTATAAAATAGCAGAGGACATCCAGTGTCTGCGGTTGCTTACAGCCACAGCTCTCGCTGCCAATGTGGTCATTTGCCCTTGGAGACTTTGCACCCAAAAACTATCAGAGAGTTGGCGTGTAACCGAATAGAGAGAGAGAAAAAAGCTGGAATCAAAAACTAAAATAAAGAATCTAGAAATAAGTCACTTTTATGCCCAAGCCCACTAAAACAAACTCATAAAATGCAAAGACAAATGAAAATGTCTCATTTAATGTAAATTGCAGCATTGTCCCGCAGGGCAGAATTTGTGGCAACATTAATAACGTGAGATACAGTGCACTCTTTTGTCCTAATAATCACTCTTTTCTTTAACGGCGCCGCGGAATATTAATAACCGCTGTCGTCTGCGTCGTCTCGTGTCCGGCTCTCTTTGTTTAATTAAATGCAGCAAAGCTGGCCGGCGTTTCACTTTAATGTGTTTCAATTTTGTCAGCAACTTTCCCCACAATGCGCCCATATGAATTTCAAATGACGAATGGAAACGCGGCCGGCGCTTAGCGAAGTAATTCCATTAAAGGGGAGTCGCATTATGGAAATAAAGACAAAAAGCTACAGTGTGTAATTCAATTCTCCGTGTTTGCCTTCTCATTGCGCATGAGACCATCCAGACAATTGACTAATATTTAAGTGCCTCCCCTTCCCCGAAAACAGCGTTACCATGTGCATAATCAAAGCTTTGCAAGCAGGCGCTCCTTCGGAGTGGATCTTGGTTTTTTTTCTACTGTTCAATTCATGCAAACAACTTCCACAATGAAGATCACATGCAAGATTTGGGAGGTAAATAAGTTCTTTTATATAGTGATGTCAGATCACTTCTTGGTTTAAATTCGCTTCCATTGCACTGCCAAACCTGAAACTCAAGATTAAAAACCTAAAATGGAAATAGCAGAAATAGCAGAAACGAAACTAAGTCTTATGGACTAAAAAGTGAATTACATGTTTACTACTTAGACTACATTGCTATAAAAAGTACTTTATTGCTTATTGTAGAAAACCTTCCATCCATCAATTTTATCGTTTATCCTCACGAGGGTCGCGGGGGGTGCTGGAGCCTATCCCAGCTGCCATCAGGCGAGAGGTGGGGTACACCCTAGACTGGTGGCCAGCCAATCACAGGGCACATATAGACAAACAACCATTCACACTCACATTCATACCTATGGACAATTTGGAGTCGCTAATTAACCTAGCATGTTTTTGGAATGTGGGAGGAAACCGGAGTACCTGGAGAAAACCCACGCATGCACGGGGAGAACATGCAAACTCCACACAGAGATGGCCGAGGGTGGAATTGAACTCGGGTCTCCTAGCTGTGTGGCCTGCGCGTTAACCACTCGACCTTGTAGAAAACCTGTGAGACTTAATAATGATTAAGAATGTTTCTGTTATGTTCAATAAAGTTTGATTTAAAGGTTGATTAAGATACCAACATACTTATAATATGAATTAATTCAGTAAAATGAAAAGGATTTATTTAATTATCTCTTAATTTTTGAAATAGCGGCTGTTTTTATATTCTGTATTTTATTATGTCATATAAATATGAATATAATCATAGTATTTTAATGTATTTTTCATTTTATTTATTTTATTTATTTTATTTATTTTATTTATTTTATTTATTTTATTTATTTTATTTATTTTATTCATTTCATTTCATTTTTTATTTATTTTATTTATTTTATTTATTTTATTTATTTTATTTATTTTATTTATAATCCAAGCAACGCAAACTAAACCAATCAGTCATACTCGGTGGGCGGGACCTATAATGTGATTGATTGGAATGGAATGGCCTTTATTGTCATTATACAAGATGTACAACGAGATTGAATTGTAATATAATAATTGATGCATGATGTCTCACATGGAATACGATATTCTATTGCAGAAAATAAAGGGGAAGTCCTTCCAAAACGTTATCGACAGCAAACATCGTAATACAACAATGAAGTGACAAAAAAATCGAAAAACTTCCGATGCAAAGCAGCTGGCATTTTTCAGCCACCGCAATACGAGCGAGTGAGCGCTCCACCTCTTGCAGCATAGAGGATCTTTAGTCATGTTTTATTCAGAGATCAGCGGTAAGATGCAATCAGCTTCCTGCAGGCCGGCTCATCTTTTACTCTTCTTTTTTTCCCTTCTTCTTTTTGAGATGCTCCTTAAATCAGCAATATTCATGCACTCTCCCCTCAAGCCCCCCGACCCCCCCGGCTCGCCTCCATTCCCTCTCACACACACTCCACTAAAGATGGCTCCCGCTCGCCGGCCGGGGTTACCTGGGGAAACCGACACACAAAAAGGCAGAGTGCCCATTAGCAGGCGAGGAGGGAAGGTAAAATGAAAAGAAGGTGTGTGTCGGGTCCTTGGGGAGATAATTAGGTGTGAGGGGGGGCTAATGATTGGACTTCAAATACCAGCTCTTTGCTTGTATTAACACTCACCTCTTCCCTGCCGGGGGACGGAGGGGATCTTGGAATTACGTCACAAATATTCGACTGGGACGTTTCGCTTTCAGGCAAATGTAAAACATTTGCGCACGTTTTTCATGCTGCAAATTAGTCAGCATTAAACCTTTAGTCCTCCTCGTTGAACTCAATGAACGATTCATCCCAAGCTGCGACTTTGGAGATGCCTGGTCTGGTCCGCTGCTGCATGGACTAGCGTTGTGTTTTGCTAGCGTTGTGTTTTGCTAACGTTGTGTTTTGCTATGCCGTGTGCAACTCCATTTAAGATCAAATCCAAAACCTGACGCTCCGTTTGCAGAATCGTTTGCCAACTCAGGATGAGGGTGCCTTGAGATCCAATGTGAAAATCCATGATCTGGATCGGCAGCCATCATCATGAAGCGGAGGTCTTCCCGACCTGACTGTGTGGCCTAGATGCTAACCACAAAAAACCCAAAGACTGCATTTTAGTGCGGATCTAAACTAAAGAACTTCTAAAAAACATTTGCACAATGAAATACGGATAAGAGACCAGCGAAGAAACGTCTACATTTTCTTGCCGATCCAAATTGAATTGCTGATTTATGGAGCGTCTCAGACGAAGAAAAAAAAAACCGCAAAGTTAAAGATGAGCCGGCCTGAAGGAAATGTATTGCATCTTACCTCTGATGTCTGAATAAAACATGACTAAAGATCTTCCATGTTGCGAGAGGCGGAGCCCTCGCTCAGTCATTTATTGTGCCGGGTGAGAAATGCGAGCTACTTTGCATTGGAATGTTTTCAACTTTACTTTTTTTGTTGTTGTCCTGCCCTGTTTTGTGTCACCCGGGGACACTTCCTGAATTAGGTTGAGAACTTTTTCAATTCAATCATATTTCATTTGAAAATGTTTTCATTTTGTTTTCTTTCATGTATTTCTTGTTTGAAATGTCCTTTCTCCAACATGCATGGCTCTGCTCCATCCCATCCCTATTCCATTCCCATTCCCAATTCCAAATTCACATTCAATTGATACAAATTGTGTGCAACTGTGTACAAAATTCAGGCATGTCGTACCCCCTAAATAAAGGGGGTCCAAAGTACAGACCCAGAGCTGTTTATTGGCCAGCTCCATTGTGGTGAATTTACCAGTCCTTCTATGTTCCTACCCTCACCCGTGGTCATGAACTTTGGGTAGTGACTGAAAGGACAAGATGGGGGGGCAAGATAGGAGGCCTCGGAGAAGACCCAGGACACGTTGGAGAGCCTGGGCTTCCCTGCTTGGGCTCTTGTCCTCATAACCTGACCTTGGATGAGCAGTAGAAGATGGTGAAATGTGGAAATGATAGAAAACAAAAAATGCAAAAGGGTGAGGAGATCAGATCCTCAGAGTCGAGCCGCTCCTCCTTCACATCGAGAGGAGTCAGTTGAGGTGGCTCAGGCATCTAGTAGTCCGGATGCCTCCCGAACACCTCCCTGGTGAGGTGTTCTGGGCATGCCCAGCCGGGGAAAGGCCCCGGGGCAGACCGAGGACACGCCGGAGGGATTATGTCTCACAGCTGGCCTGGGAGTGCCTTGGTGTCCTC
Source organism: Doryrhamphus excisus (assembly GCF_037039965.1). Lineage (NCBI taxonomy): Eukaryota > Metazoa > Chordata > Actinopteri > Syngnathiformes > Syngnathidae > Doryrhamphus > Doryrhamphus excisus. Next base: position 1,550,285 of record NC_136369.1, read on the forward strand.
CCGGTGGAGCTGGAGGAGGTGGCCAGGGACCGGTAAGTCTGGGCTTCCCTACTGAGACTGCTTCCCCCACGACCCGGATCCGGATAAGCGGAGGAAAATGGATGGATGGATGGAAAAAATGCAAAAATAGCAAAGCAGATGCTTTCTTTTGCATCACATCACAGTTCATTTCTTGAACTATATGGAATTGTGAGGGTGCTGTACTCAAGGAAAAGGGAATATTGGGATATATTGGGATTAAAAAAATCTAGCAGCAATGTTGCTTCCGCCCGTAAGCACCTGGGAACAGATCTATTGAACATTACTTGGGTGATTGCGTTGACAAGTACAAAAAAGTCCGGAATAAAAAGTTCTTCCGGGAAGAACTGGGAATTAAACCGGGCTCGTCTTCCATATTTCATCGGGTCAAGCAAACGTGGAAAGCTTTTCGGAGACCGGCTGAAGCTGTCATCTTGTCAGGCTTCAAGTCAAGTCGGACTTCTCGGTGTGGAAAAAGGCGCAACATCTCAGCATCGGATCGCCACGTCCAAACTTTTCCTTTCATCCGAACCCACCTGCTCCTATTGTTTTCTTTTTTTTCCTCGATGTTGTTTTATCTCGGCAAGATCAAAGTGGACCGAATTAGACACGCAAACACTTCATTAAAATGAATCACGTTAAGGTTATACCTCAGCTTGAATAAGTTCAATCGTAATGAGGGGAATGATTTGGGACGGAAAAGAACAGTCGGGTCTATTTGGGAATTCTGCTGGGATGTTGTTATTGTGAGTGGAAGGTAAGAAAAGGTTTTGTTGGAGGGAAAAAGTACACAGGTTTATCTTTCATTACAGAACACACGTGGAGGCTTGTTGTCACCAACACAGCCTCGTTGAAAACGCAAGGAATTCTCGATATATTAAAAAAAATCATAATAATTTCTACACAATAGATAAATAAATGGCTGGGGTGGAGGGGCGGGGTGGGGGTCGTCATTATTGACTAAATGGCAAACTCCTGTGTGGAAATCTACTTTATTTGTATAACTGCATTAGCTGCGTATATATTATGCTTACATGGTTCTTATTGCCAAATGAATGTGCAAATTAGCGGCAAACTAATTGCTGCTCTGCAAACGTGGTGCGATTAGCCGAATTTCACACAGGAGGAGCTGCTTTCATTCCTGCGGCTCGCGCTGGAATGTAATCAAAATATCATTGAAATCAAGTTAAAGGGCCCCTATTACGCCAAAGGTGACTTTTTTAATGATGTTGTAACAGTAATATGCATCCCCAGAGTCTGTTTATGGGCATCGAACGTGAGAGAAATCTCTCATCGGCTTTTGAGTGAGGACGATCCTTCCTGAAGCTGCCGCTTTTTGGCAAACAAAAGGTTGAACATTGCAGGGAAATGTTAGCGCACACACACGGTTTAGTTATATGAGGTGTTTGTAAATAAATTGTTATTTTGATGTTGTTTGTGTTGGTACGGTTGTTTACATATTTCAGCTGTCACAAAAGTCCTTTGACCAACCACGGTGGAGTGGGTGTGCCTGTAGGCTGTTTTCCACTGGAAAATACAGCTGAATCGGTGCTGGAATTTCTAGAAAGCCTTGAGTGCTGGTTATTGTGTGTAGCTGCTCTACAGGAGTCCACAACTCAATACAAAGGCTGGGAAAATGAGCACAATAGGCCCTCCATAATGGGTCCGCATTTTAAACTGACTGGAGAAGAATGACAAAGAAGAAATATGTACCACTTCCGCACGGGATGAGAGGTGAACACAGGAGAACAACAATAAATATTTTTTTGAAAAATCCTGAGTCATTATAAAGCTTTACTTGTGAATACATAAAAACGTAATAAATCGTAGTCCTACAATTCCATTCTATTCTACTATGCCCCCTACTTGGTGGAAAAGAACTTTCAACAAAAAAAGGCTTCACTACACATCTCAAAGTGGAGCTCTTCCAAATACAGTAAAGTCTCGTTATATCGATATCGGTTATAACGAATTACTACTTATTACGATACTATTTTCATTTCCCGGCAAATTTCTAGTCTTTTATGATATAATTAGTTCCGTTAGTACGATACCCGGTTATTATGATAATCTGGTTACTACGATGCCCTTTCGATCTCCCACCAGCCAATTTGGTCTGCTTATATTGATACAAAAGCATCCTTAAGCAAAGATTGATTTAAGCTGCTAAGGCGCTAACATTGCCCACTTTTAATGCAGTTTGGCGCAGGATCAGATATATGGATAGTCCGGTTATATCGGTATTTTTTCCGACTCCCGAGAATATCGATATAACGAGACTTTACTGTATCTATGTTTGATTTGAAAGTTTGAATGTCTTTTATTCATATATAATTTATGTTTATTGTTTATTTAAATAGGCTAACCTAGCGTGAAGTTTCTATTCAAATGTGAGCGATGCAATGTTAGCGCCTTAGCTCACATTAAAGCAGGGGTGTCAAACTCATGCCAAGGAGGACTGGGACTCTGCAGGTTATCTTTCTAGCCGATCACCAAAGCAGGTGATTTTAATGATCAATGCCACCTTCAATTCGAGGGAAGGAGCTCGTCAATCAATTCAACAGCTTCCTGGAGTCACACACAGCTCATTAGCATTAAAGCGACACACACACACACAACGGCGTGTTCCCAGGAAGCTTACTAAAAGCAACTCCAGCATCAAGGCTAAGACTTCCAATAAAGTTGGGTGGCACCTCCTGTGTGCGTCTTGTTTAGCATTGGTGGAAAATATGGAATATGGGATATATGGGAGCAATATGGGAGCATCGGCCTAACTTTTCTTTCACAATCGCCACATTTGTCGTGGACTAGACGAGGATGGTCTTCATTTCCTGTGCGCCGGAGTTTCTTTTTGTCCACGTAAAAGCGGCAAAGCAGCCGCGCTAATGTGCCGACATCAATATTTACCTCTGCTAACAGTTGGACGTGTTAGTTTTGGCCTTCCCCATCTGCTGCGCTGCGTGCCAGCAGTTATGCTCGCAGCTTCTCGAGGGTCTGCAGGATGAGAAAGAATCAAGAATCCATAAAACTATATTTGTTTGTTAAGCTGTAAAAGTAAAGAAAAAACAAAACCAAAAAGTCCCGTCTGGGGCCAAACTGAATGGGATTCACTTTTGCTTTTATCGAATTTTGATGCTTCGTTCTTCAACAGGGGTGTCGAAACTATTTTTCCCTGAGTGTGACATTAAAGATGCTAAACTGAATCCAATGTATTCTGAATACAACTTAACAAAGAAAATTAAATGTAATATCTCACAATATATCGAATTAATAATGAATGATATATCATAAAAATACTAAAAAATACATTATATACAATATAATCAAATAAAATGACCTGCAGGATGAAAATGGACGCATTTTGAAAACCCTGATTCAGCGTTTTATTTTGATTAATACATAACTGACTACACTATTGCACCTAAATGTCAGAAACAGTCTTTGACTCGTTTTAAGATGTGTAGTGAAGCCTGTAACACAAAGCTACGAAGTGGATGTGTTGTTCAGATAACTTAAATATCTGATAACTTCATATATTGAGATGACAAAGCAAATGACGACAACATCTAATGATAGACCTCATGACTCATTGACTGTCCGCCATTTTCAGAGGAGGGAGCTCCATACGACCCTGCCCCGTTTTGGGGCATTTAAGCTGACCTTTCAAGACCCACGGAATATTATCATAAACATTGAAACTATGTCAAGACATTTTAGACTCTCTTTTTTCATCTTTATGTCTTTATGAATAGGCAGTAGAACATTTTGACTGTGATTTTGACCAAAAACTAGATAAATGTTCCGATGTGTTTTGTTTTGACGTCCATATTTTTTAAAATCTGAACAGTTCACTTCTATAAAAAAACAAAAAATACATTTAATCACAGATTTACTGTAGAACATAACAAAATAATGAACTTTTTACAGATGTGTGCGTGTATGTAAACTTTAGACCGTCACCAACGTCACCCCTAATCTTCGTGACCGCGCCAGATCTCCGCCAGATCCCCGCCAGACGAACTCTGTGCCAGTGTAAGCTGCCTGTATTTTTGTCTCTGCCGATTGGTCGCCATTTCCTTCTGTCAGCGCGCATTTCAGCAACTTCTTCATGTCCGAGCTGCTGCTGCTGATCAGATGAAAATAGAACTGTGGCCCCCTGCTGGGACATAAATACATAGCCTCCACGTCTAAAAATTCGCACACACGATACATAAAACACATTGATAGACGTCTTCGGCAGCCAATGTTACTTTTTGGCAGTGAATGAGTAAAACTTATCAACTTATTTTAGTTTTCGAATAATCAAAGGGGCAACAGAAACAAGCTGTGACCCTAAAACGGCCCAGGGCTGCACTTTGGACACCCTGTTTCTAGAAGTCCACAGAAATGTGCGTAATCACAAAAACTCATCCGAGGAAAACCACGTCTTGAGGTTGAGCTTGTCCCCTGTGAAAGGTCTCGATCAAATCCTGCCCCCCCCCCACAGGACTGGTGATTGGACGCTCGACGTCCGCCGCCTCCAAACAGTCAAACGTTTGCTTTTTGAGCACAGCCAGGGGAGTTTTTAAGCTCCTACGCTCGTCTCCTGACTGACAGACTCCAGCTCGGAGCGACTATGTTTAGAAGCACGTAGGCCGGCCATGCGGGGGGGGGGCTTTACATCCGTGCCGCAGCGCTCGGGAAAACAACAAGACTCGTCTTTCTCAGGCTTCTCTTCTGTTGCGTTGTCACCTATCACTCCTGGCGATGGAACATTTAACTTGCTGGTGTCAGAACTCACTGGGGGGGGGGCTTTTAAAATCATATTAATAAACAAAAAAGCACAGCTTTTGCTTAAGTTGCTGGGTGTCGGGCTTTTGTTTTGGAAACCAAATTGTCACGATCGGGCAACGATAAAAATGCATTTTTACCTGCAATTGGGTCCTCATCTCTGCATCCTGGGGTCCAACCTTCTGAGGAGGTAAAATCATTGTTTTTAAAAAGGGCAGCATTGTTGAGCTCTTGTCAGGCTGTATTAAATCAAATCAGTTTCAAATCAGTTTCAGTTTCATGTAGTTGTCTTACACAGCAGTTCAGTATGTTTTTACACTTGGATGACACTAAATGATGAAGCAAAGTCAGTGAATCCATCCTTAAAGGAAACCCCCATGGTAACCTTTGGTCATCAACCCGGAGGTCACGGCCGAAGCAACACGAAGCTCCCGACGGCAACGTCTGACTGTGCAGGTACATAAACGTCTGCTGCTGGTCTGGTTTCCTCGGTATAACCGTGGTCACGTTTCATGGAAGTAATAAGAGCTCAATTACGTGACAATGGAGCGCTACGAGGTGTCAGAAAGCAGCAGGCCATTACCCAATCTCCAAATGTCATCTTTCACTCTGCACAGATGATGAGCGTGTCACCTGCTGCTTTCTTTACCAAGTGTGATATGAAGAAAAAAAAAAAAACTTCCTCAGGCTCCTCCGACAGGGAAAAAAAGCATCAGTTTTGAAAAGACAATCCACCCTGAACAAAGTACGACAACCGATATACGACACATCCGACAAGAGTGCAGTTATGATTTGGTTTATACTTAGTGGTTTACACAGAAAATGTGTACACTCCATTTATATGCTTATTTTTCTTTATATATGCCTTATTTTCTGGACTAGAAGTCGCTCCGTAGTATAAGTCACACAAGGCCAAAAATTCATAATTGGATAGAAAAAAACTTTGGGATAAGCATTCCCTATCCCAGCCTATCCCAGCTGTCTTCGGGCAAGAGGCGGGGTACACACTGGACTGGTGGCCAGCCAATCCCAGGGCACATATAGACAAACAACCATTCACACTCACATTCATACCTACGGACAATTTGGAGTGGCCAATTAACCTTAACCATGTTAACCATGGGAGGAATGTGGGAGGAAACCAGTCCTCGGAGAAATAAGTCACATTTTTTGCAGGTAATTTATTTTCCAAACTACTTGACCAAAACAGACATTACGTCCTCTTGGAAGGCAAGTTCTAACAATAAAAGAATAGAGGCTGAATAGGTGTAAGATATGCTAACACAATGCTTATTCAGCTACACAAAAATAAACATGAACAGAAAAGGTGTCCAGTGTTTATGGAACATAAACAGTTTTTTCATTTATAAGTCGCTCTGGAGTATAAGTCACAGGAACAGCCAACCTATGAAAAAAGTGTGACTTATAGTCCGGGAAATACAGTATTTATATATATATAGTATATGAAGAGCTTGCAACCAAAAGGCGCTAAATCCATTTTGACTGATTTCGAGAAAATCAATGATTTTTAATTACGGACATATCAATCTATTTGGTCATCAAGTGTATATTGCAAATGAAAGAGCTATCAATATAGGTCATAAAAATGCATGCTATAAAAATCCTGCACACACCATGTATTTTATATATATTTTTTAATTATTTTTTTTTTTCGGATTTAGCACCTTTTGGCTGAAATGATGGATTTGATTTGATTTGGATACACATGACAGAGGTCTATTAAACTCATGAAAAACATGCAACTTAGTGAAAATTGGATTTAGCGCCTTTTGGTTGCAAGCTCTTCATATATATATATATATATATATATATATATATATATTGCTGAATTAATGCTTTTAAAAAATATAATATAATTCAGCGAAATGTTCAATTTCATGCTTTCTTATGGGATGAATTACATAATACTCGTTTATAGCAGTTAGTTTTGTTCCAGATCTGGCTGCCATACATTTCTGATTCAATGTTAATAAATTGAATATTTTCATAGCGCTTAGGGAACCTGTTCAAGACTGTTCAAGACACAATTTTTAACATTAGCGCCCCGAAGACATGAAATAACACCCCGGTAGTCACCGTTACACTCCTGTTATCCATTGTTGACAACACATTGCATAACTCTTACGCTGCAATCCCGAACACGGGCTGCTGTTACGGCTGTAAACCCACGTAAACCCACACTGAGCTAAAACTCAACTCTCAGTCCGTGACATCACTTCCTGTCCGTGCCGCACGTCTTTTTTTATGTTGTATATGGCTTTTTTGTTGTTATGATGTCTACTAATAAGAGACTTAAGACTCATAATTGATCTCTGTTAGCATTTTGCAGCACTATTCATTGTAATCTCATGGCTGCCACAAGTGTGAATTATTCTCAAATTAAGTCCAATATGATTTCATGAAAAAAAAACCAGCACACACATACAATAGGGCTGCAACTCTGCATGGCCTTTTAATGTATTTTTGATAGAAGACATCCAACTGATGTCAATAAAGTGACACTGCATCCAAGGCTCCGCTGTCCTGGCCAATTCCATCAAATGAATATTCTGGAATTACATCTGGAAGATTGAAGGACAAAAGTGATGTTTGGCAGCAAGGGGGGTGAAGAGGGAGGTGGTGGGTCGGCCTGTGTGCGTGTATGCGTGTGTATGCGTGTGTGTGTGTGTGTGATGCGTTGACGTGCCTGAGTGACGCCGACTGCACGCTGATGGCTTGTCAACAAAATTCTCATCAGGTGGCGTCGTCGTTAACGATGCTCTGATGATTCACTCGGCTGACTTTTAATTAATGCAACAACACCTCGTATGACTTGGGACGTAAATAGTAAACACATGTTTTTGTTTTTTTTCCTTTTCAGGACACGTGACACAGAACAGAACACAACAGAAGCCATGCCGCTTGGAAGAGGCGTCCTTTGATGAGCTTCAAGGTCAGTCTTGGAGCGAATCACATCACCTTTTCCCTCCACGCCACCAGGAGGCGCTAGCATGTCTGCCAACTCCTCATTACAACTCTTAAATGTTTTTGGCAATCCGGTTTTGACACTACTAGTGAGCATTGAGCCAGGCGACAATATTCATTCCAGCGTGCTATTGAAGGAGTTCCATGGAAGTTCAGCAAGTCCCAAAGCAAAAAACGGACCGCTTTAATGGCGGTGAAAATCCTCTCTATTGGCCCTACGCCTTCACAAAGCAAAAGTGTCGCCCTAATTAACGAGGCAATGAAGCAAAGGCTTTTAGTCCCACGGTAAACACACAGCGAATCCCTCAGACAGCAGCAGTCAGCCCGGCGACGGCTGACTGCTCTTCTGACGAATCGGAACCCAACGTGAAGCAGCTGCATCCAAAGTGACAGCTCTCCAAAGAGCTACTTCCGCTGACTGACAGCCGAGTTCAAGCGGGTTAGCGTGAGCGCCGACATAATGTGCCGGCCCTCGGAGGTAATAAGAGGAGACAACGCTGTCAGGCTTCCTGCGGAGGAAGCAACACACAAACATGATAACAACGCTGAGATTGAGACGTGGTGGAGATGTTTAAAAGACACGGCCTGACAACCACGGGTTCCGCTGTTTTAGCAGCGGAAGAAGCACTCGCCTCGCCGACTCCATTCATTTATCTCCCATCATGTGTGGACTCTGGAGAAAACCTCTGGGGGGGGGATTTATGGACCCTGCAGACCAACATGGGCGAGCCATGTGGAGCCTCAGACTCAGAGCTGCCCCTCCTTTCACACAGAACATGCATAGGGCCCCATTATCCCTGGGGGGGGGGGGGGGGGGGGTGGATTTTGCGCATTCACTGCAAATGTGCAAAGGATGTGCATCGCTGTTGTGAGGCATGGAGCACCAAGTAAGCCCGAGGCAGCCCGGTCTTCCCCAAGGCCTCATATCGGTCGGACGACCCTGAAGGTGTCCTAACCAAATATCTGAGCCACCTCATCTTGACCTTCTCAATGCAGAGGTCCTCACTTGATCTCAGTCACCCTACGGAGGAAACTCATCTCAGTTGCTTGTACCCATGATCTCGTCCTTTCCGTCAATACCCAAAACAGGATCTTCTCCCATTATCTCTACGGCGTAGGTTGCAACCAGTCGTATGGGCTCCTATGGCCACCAGCATCAGAGGTTCTCTGTCATATCAAACAGGCACTTACTGTTTTTCATGGTCTAGTCAAACTTCCGTACGTTTTGTAGGTGTCAGATTTGGGAAAAATGTACATTTTGAGGTGCGGCACCCGTGCACCCCACATGCGTAATTAGTGCGGCCAACGCAGGTTCACGTATTTCTTAAGTCCGCCCTGCGTCTTGAGGTTTTGCTCCTTTATGTTCGCCATAACTACGTTTGTGACCAAGGTCATGACCAAGGTTTCAAGGGGATCCCAGCCACCCATCAGGGAAATTAGATTTGGGCTGCTCGTACCTGTGGTCTTATCCATCCAGTTGCTACCTGAAGCTCACGGCCACAGAACCTGAACCTGAAACTTCCGAGATTACAATTCATCTAGCTAACGTGCCCCAGGCAACAGTTGCGGATGAACACTGACTCCGACAAAACAAACCGATGAGCTTTTGTGTGATGTAAAGGGAAACAGGCTTCAACTTGATTGGCCTCTGCTTGGTCCTAGCGCATGGCTTGTCTATGTTTCTATCTTGATATTACATATACTTATGTAGTCCCTCAACATCCAGAGCCTTGAGGAATTCTGGGCGAAACTGGTCCACCCCCGGACCTTTGCCACTGAGGAGTGTTTTGACCACCTCAGATACCTCAGCTACGGTGATGGCATTGTCCACGTATGCGTCGTCTTCCTCTATGGAAGTTATGTCAGTGGCCTGAGAAGGGCGTCAAAGTATTCCTTCCACCGTCCGACTGTACTGGATTGCGTTTCTGGAGCAAAACAAAGGATTAAAGTATTAGAAAATTGCCTGAAGGATGTTGTTGAATCAACACCACGGCGCTCCGACAGCATCCATCAAACTGACCGTTGTTATCTTTGCATGAGCAGTTTGCCTATTTGCATATTTGTGTGCCACTCGGATAATTATGAACCATCATGGAGAGAACGTTGTCGGTGCCGCGTGGTCGGCGTGCATCACCAATGTCCAGGAGAACAACCAGCCTTGTTGTTCTCTTGGCCGTGCGTGACGGAACGATGCGTGACTGCCAAAACTGTCAGCAATGTGACCAAAGCATGAAACGGTATTCTCTTCTTCTCTTGTTCAATACTTTGCTTTTCCGTGCATGACAAAGCAGCGCAATTGAAAAAAAAACAAAAGAAAAACAATTCAGTCCTAATTTCATTTCTCAATCAATCCTGGGGGCGGTCAGCGGAACAGAAAGAAAGCGTGTTTGGGAGCTAATGCATCAAACACGAGAGTAATTCATTACAATTAGCGGCGACTCATTAAGGTAAGTAATGTTACCGCGTCCCCTGGCGGATAGCAATCTAATCAAAGACACGCCTTCACGGCGGATATTCCTAATAGAGACGGACAAGGAAGGCAAAGGGAGTTGAGACGCTACATGGACGACTGGCACGATTAACACCTGTAGTACCAAGGGATGGACTGAAGGTGGCGCTGTAGAAAGAAGAAAATACACCCAGGTTGTTATCACTTCCAGCCAGACATGCTAACATTTTTGCTAACCATTTATTTTTTGGGGGACTTTTTACAAAGCAGGAAGTTTTAGGTTAGCTTTTGGATAGTCGATTTTCCCGGCATCAGTCAATTACTCATTCAAAGACATATTCATTGATTTTCGATGCAGCTGGTCCTCATTAGGGTCACGGTTGTATGCTGGAGCCTATCCCAGCTAAACCCTGGACTGGCTAGGTCACATATAGACAACATTACCAACAGATATTATATTAACAACAACCATTCATACATTAGAGTCTTTGGTTAACCTAGCATGTAGATTTTTGGAATGTGGGATTAAGTATCCTGGATTACCCCGAGATTACCCCGGAAACTCCACACAGAGATGCTGAAACGGATACTGAAAGTCAGATCTACCATCCCAATGCTAACGTGTGACTATGGGTGACTATGGGGGGTTATTTCATGTCAATAATGTTTATATTTAGACGGTAGTCAACAGGTTTTGGATGCTATCATTATGGGAATATTCCATTTGTAAAACAGGAGGCCTACTTTGACTTATCAGAGTCCGATCTGGAAGCAGCAACAGTGGAAAATGAGGGATGCCTGTATAATGAGCTGTAAGGACAGTCTCTGTCCAAATATTATTGCCTTGTTCCAATGCTTTGTGCCGCAGGTAAATAAAGGCCCGGATATAATCACATCACTTAAGGCATACTAAATGATCATCAAACTTTTCTAAAAGTTTGATTCTGTTGATTTTAATTGAAGCGATTAACGGGTTTAATGGGTCTACCAGTTCATTAAAGGCTACACCAGCGCATGTGTTTGTCAGCACTCAGTGACTTTTCCATCTGTTGACCATCCCTAGATGACGGCGTGAAAAGATCTGAGTCAGGCGTTCACACGCGCCATTAACGACAAAGATGTCCCCAAAATGTGGACTCCAATTAGGAGGCGGCGCTCATTAAGATCATTTATAGAGTTGGGAGAAATGTGCTGACTGGGCTGCGTTGTCCGTGTGTCCAGTCAGGGAGGACATGCACACGTCTGTGTGTTGCAGCGCCCCCCCTCGGGCGGCGGCGGCGGCGGCGGTGGCAGATGGAGGCTGCAGCTGTTGGCAGGTAGCTTTCCCTCCGGACTCCGCTCGTCTCCGTGGGACTTCCCGGCCGTCGCCGGCCTCCCGCTCCGGGACGAAAGGCTTCCCATTCCCGCAACTCCCTCCCTGCGTCTTTTTACCTGGCGTCGGAACCCCGGGTGAGCTGCAGCTCCGCTTCAAGCGTGAGAGACGTTAAAGGCGTTCAGATGTCTATTTCATGAGGATTATTCACATTCTGTTCACCCGGATTACTACGGGTTTAATATATTCCGCTACTGACACAACCTGGAGCAGCGGGACTCATAAACGACACCGGCGGTGACATTTGAGTCTCAATACCAGAAGACAGAACGTGGCGTTTTAAAGCAAAGTACAGCAAAAACCAAAACAACTGTGTCTCAGGGATCGAGACGGAAAATATTCCCTTTTCAAATCCGGAGAGAGAAGCAAATGGCCACATACAGTAGAAGTAGTACTTATGATAACAGTAGTAATTAGAACAATTTTAAGCATTTATATTTGCAGTAATCCAATCTGATCCACTTTAATCAACAGCCTTTCCAAAGTGCTGCACAGACTAGTAAAATAAAAAGTAAAAGTAAAATAAATAAAATTACAAATTTAATTTAATCAGGAAGATCAAATAAGAAGAAAGACATGTAAGACAGTAAAATATGAAAAACAACAAGAAAAGTAATAAAAGTATAAAAAATAAAACAAAAAAAAAAGAACTAAAAGACACAGGACCATACGACTCCCACCGAGTTAAAAGCCAGAGAATAAAAGTGGGTTTTAAGAGGAGACTTAAAGCTTCGATGGTGGAGGCCTTTTTTCACTCGGGAGGGGAGATTTTTTTCAATATGAAAAAAAACATACCTTTTTGAAAAAAACGTAACTGTATGTAAGAACATATTCTTATGAGAATAAAGCCAAAATTTTATGAACATCTTAGAAACACACATACTTAATAATAATGGTCGAAAAAAAGTCTTACAAGAATTCATTGATAATTAACAGTAATTAACAGTACAAAAACGGTTATGAAATGTGAATAAAGCCAGACTTTTACAAGAAACATACAGTAAAGTCTCGTTATATCGATATCGGTTATAACGAATTACTGCTTATTACGATACTATTTTTATTTCCCGGCAAATTTCTAGTCTTTTATGATATAATTAGTTCCGTTAGTACGATACCCGGTTATTATGATAATCCGGTTACTACGATGCCCTTTTCATCTCCCGCCAGCCAATTTGGTCTGCTTATATCGATACAAAAGCAGCTTAAATCAGTCTTTGCTTAAGGATTTCAATACCAAAAAAGAACACGGCGAACGGCTGCTTCCAGTCAACTTTATTTTTCACACTTCCACCACCAGAGCGCAGCACACACCTATTCCAACGAAGACACAAGCGTACAAATACATGTATTTAATTGTGTTGTGTTCAGATATCTTTTTATCGCTTGCAATAATCACTGTTTTTCATATGTACATGCTGGTGTTTGTTGGTTCTTCTGTTGCAGGCATGTGTTTGGCCAGCTATGTGGGGCGGGTTGAGCATGACCTGTGAACCAGGAAGTGCGGGAATCGGTGTGTGTGCTGTGCTCTGGTGGTGGAAGTGTGAAAAATAAAGTTGACTGGAAGCAGCCGTTCACCGTGTTCTTTTTTGGTATTGAAATCCTTAAGCAAAGATTGATTTAAGCTGCTCGACATTGTTCTATAGTATAGAAAAATGTCGAGTCCATTATTGCCCACTTTTAATGCAGTTTGGTGCAGGATCGGATATATGGATAGTCCGGTTATATCGGTATTTTTTCCGACTCCCGAGAATATCGATATAACGAGACTTTACTGTATTTAGAAACACAGGCACAATCTTAAAAGCGGATGATATTATGTAAAATCTTTAAATGGTAAAAGATTCATAGCTCAAGTTAAAGCTGCTCCCGGTGGCTTTCCAGATATGTTGTTATTTTAACAATATTCTTTTTTCTGTGGACACAATGACCAGAAAACATGCTTTTATTTGCGGTGAAAATACAAAAAGTCATCACAAAACCAATTGCTACTCATCAGCCTGTTCATTAATGCGGTTGTCATTTGAACACGGTGAGGCCGGACACAAGTGAAGCAATTTTGGGGCCGAAGCTTCTTAGCCAACAAAATAAAAACGCACGTGATTCCCTTGAACATGTCACACAGAAGAATTCCACCGCCATGTTCATATGGCGTGTTGTCTCGATGTGACAACACCAGCACACTTTGCTATTATTTAGCACCCTTGTTTTTTGACATGATAATTATCTGGCAACACGCTTGGAATTATTCAAAGAACGTAATTATGCTGGTTATTTCCTGCTACTGTGATTTAAGGGGCCCCCTCCCCCTTTGCACAACAACACAAAAAAATATATCATCATCATAAATTTGATGTTGTGTTGCCGTCTTTTGAGGGTATTCGAGCATAAAATTGGAATGGCGTTCCATGATGGTGCTGCCAGAAAAATCAATTAATTGCTGCAACTCGCTACTGTAGTAACCATCAATGCTAGCAAGGTTGACTGCATGTTTTATATAAATACATACGTATATATATATATTAAATATATTTCACTTCTTGGCTGTCAAGATGTGTCAATGCAGCGACTAACAAGGCGCCGACGTTAAAGTGCGACACTGAACACTTAACTGTGAGTCAAACATATTTAACATCCTAAACCTTGGGCTTAAAAGGCTGATTCTTCTCGAAAAAAGAATGTTTTTCTCTGCGTCTCCAAGGTCGACAAGGATGGTGCTGGTATCGAAGAGACATTCAGGCTTGCTATAGATGGGGAAATGTACAAATGTTCGCTACTGGACAAGCATACATTAAGATGTTTGTTCGGTGAGCTTTAGCATCAGAGCGCTTTAGCATTAGACTACTTTCTGCTGTGCCGTCTTCGGGCACGCTACAAAACATTTTAAAAGTGAAAACATTTGTCAGTTGTCAGCTTTATCAAATGATTCCTTTTGAACATTAGCATAACATATGTAGCATAACATATGTTGAGACGTTTGCCTGAAAGTATGCTATCCTCGTCCCTCGCTAGATCTCGCTAGTAATGATACAAGTCTGGTCACGCTATCTAGCATGACCAAAAGAGGCTGATAACGCCGGGATCACATTGGAACCATCGCGGCTGTGATCCAGATCCAATCCGTCTTGTCGCAAAGTGCCACTCACACTGACTCCGGTCGACACTGTAGCGAGCATCTGCTTCGGCTGCGGAAACCACGCTTGCGCTAACTTGCCGGATGTTCTTGTAAACAATTGGCGTACTTGCCTGCACAGCCGAGGTGTCGTAGATTTTGGTGTTTTTTGGTGCCTTTTGACTTCAGTAAATACAAAAACTAATCTTTTTTTTCTTGTTCATTATTATTACATTGACTAGCGAGTGTTGCGGCATCTGTGACCCTTGTCATAAGGGATGACAAGGGATGACAATCTTGCACATCCATTAATACTAATAATCATCATTGATTTTTTAGTGGTTGATTGTTTTCAGTCAGAACTGGTTCAGTCCTTCTTTTTAAGCCTTCTGTGGTAATTACAATTTAATCGTGGATTTGTGGATTGATCAATAGCTCTCTTCATTTAGTAGTTTGAACAGAGCAGCCTTGTTTTAAACCACTTCGTGTTTTTTTTTTTACAAACTCAGTATTTTCTCTTTCGACTGTTGTTGACACAGAGCCATTCCTTCATTTTTATGTCCACGTCATTGATATCGAGAATTTTGATACAAGGTGATGTGAGGTACAAAGTCGCTCGGGTCAAACTCAAATGATCCATTTTCAACCATTCCTTCATTTTTCTTCAAAATGTGTGACTCTCCTAATTTGTTGTCATATTTGGAATTGTGTGCATTCGCCAAGAACTTTTTTTTAGTGGAAAGTGGTGCACGGTGGTAGCGGAAGTCAAAGGTCAAATTGTCACTAGTCAGAACTCTAAAGTCCTTCTTTTGAACCGCCACTTCCTGTTTTGCAAGACTTCCATTTCAGGGTCCTATAAATTTGGCGCCGGACATCAACGTGTACTTTTTCACCCCCCCCTCCTTGACACTTTGCATAAGACGAATGGGCGTAATGGATGTGACCCTCTGGTGTGTGTTTAATAAATGAGACATTGATGAATTCCTTAGGTCACATCACCAACAGCTTCATTAAATGTCAGTCTCGCCGGGCCGTAAATTATTCACATTCATCACGAGCAGCGCGTTCGCCAGTTGAACGCCAGACAAAGTTGATGACGGAGTAAGAAAGTATTAAATATGACAATGGAGTGGTCACTTGTGTTGCGGGATGATTTCATAGGACTTTATGCAAGACGGCGTTCCCGAGTCACATTTTAACATTCCTATGGCATACAAGTGGAAAAATAAGCTAAGCTACTAAGCTACCGTTAAACTCTAAATTCTACTGTAGTCGCCAGTGTGCCACGTTGGGTGTCCCGTCTCTCGTGTCCTTTGAATATGAATGTAAGCTCTCGGTCCTGGGGGAGGCACTTAAAGCGGCAAAGGGATTACAACAGCCCATCTCTTCTACCTTTTTTTTATAGATATTTTATCTGGGCCTGTCTGCCTCCTGATGTATCTCCCGGCACAACTTTTTCAGATTGCCTCATCTATCATTTGCCTGGGATATGAAAATGTGCATTCCTGCATGGGGGCCCGGTCACACGGTCGCTAGTGCAATCTGCAGGCGTCGTTGTGGGGGCTAGTTTGGGGTGGGGGGAGGGACCCTCGTGCGAAGTTCAGGTGATGATGGGAGATTGAAACTGGGGAGGCAATCACAATCATTTTTTTTAAAGTACAATGGTAATATTCCGGTAGATCTATAATATTCAATATTCTATTGACCTTAAAAATTTACCTTTTTCAGAATTTAATCTTAATTTAAAGGGAAAGTTCACTTTGGGCGGGATTTTGTCCATCATCCCTAATCCTTTTCTGTGCATTATAAGTTAATTTCAGCTAGCTTACAATGCTGTCATTGGGACACACACCTTTTTTGACTATGAAGTACCCCTTAAAAAAACCTTCTCCCAAGTTTGCATGGTTTGATATCCATGCTGTGATCATGCATTAAGACGTACGCTGATGATAACGTCATAGTTGCAGTATCTTGCCGTATCGCGATGATTTAAAACACTAGCCAAACTTCTTTTGGAGGCTACTGAAAATGAGTAGCTCCACTGTTCTTGTTACTTACTTAAATATTTTTATAAACTTCATTCATTGCCATCCATCCCCAAATGTTCACTGCGGGGCGAGCACCGCTCCGTGTCTTGATTGACAGCCAATCGGATCCTCCGGCTAATTTAATTTGCCATTGATATTGCAGACTTTGTCAATAAGTGCAGTATTATCCAAGGGCTCTACCTATAATATTCTTGTACTGCATTCTAGTACACGGCTTTGAGGTGCAACCATGGAACAGGTGAGCCAAATGAATGAAAGAAGCAAGAAAACATGTTTCAAATGTTGAAGTACGAATGTATTAGCGCTTTGCTCTCCTTCAACGTCAAAGCCGAGCGCTAACGGTGAACTCCTCCGACATCTCCGCTAGCTGACACACGAGACAGCAAAGGTTGATAAACAAGCTCTCGTCTTTATTAGTCGTCCTCTCCTCTCGTGCACTTGATGACATTGCTGCAAACATTTGTCTAATTGAGTTCTGCCTAAGAAAGATTTAAACCAATCAGCGCGCGGTGATTGACTTACTTTCAAGGACAATCAACAGTGACGATTATGACGCACACAATTATTGTTATTATTGTTATGATGCCCCCCCGACGATTCCCACGTTTGTTTATTGGCGTCTCTGACAAACGTGTTTTAATTAGACGGGACAAGGTCGCTCTCTGTCTCCTCTCGGACGTGAAGTTTTTGGAGAGGAAAATGGTAGCTGGACATTTTACTTTCATTTTTGTCTTTTTTACGGGAAAAAAAGCACAACAACTCCATTGGTTTATGAATTACATCTTACCTTTGATATCCCCCCCAAGCACGCCCAACTACAGTGGTAAAGGTATGTTAAGCGGCCATTTACCTGGTGTGCGGTCTTCCATTTAGAACACCTGAAAGCACCACGTTGGATCTGTGAGCGCTAACGCTGCCATCAAAGGGATCTCGGTGGAGGTGCTAGCATGAAAGCGCTTCTCCTCGAGGTCACCTGGCAGCGTTTGAATCAACATCCGAATCAGAGCGGCTCCGTGGAGACCATTGAAGTCGATGTTTCCTTTCTTTTGGCCCTCGTCCTCCCTGCAGGTTCCTCACGCTGGAGGTGACAAGTGTACACTTCAGGTGCGCTCACATGCTAATGAGCTTTTCATTAGGATGAGATATTATCGTTTTATCAAAACAGCGCGCCTACGAGACACTTTGCACGGCAGCTGAGTGGTGGCAAAGGCACATCTGTACATATTTGTCAACCCGTCTTAAACATGGAGGACACCATCTTCGTTTCAAGGTCCAAGGACACCCCCCCCCTCCAGCGGTTACATGCTAATGAAGAATTGCATCTTGAATATGTGTTTTTCCAGAAAGATGGCTTCCTATGAACTACAAGCTACTGGACCACTGCCAAACTACCAGAACTTTATCTGCTGTTGGAACAAATGGAGGCGACGTATGAATGCAAACAAACTTGATATGCTCGGCTGCTGCTATTTTTAGTTTGTTTGTCTCGACACAGCAAGCATTTAAGAGTTTAACTTTGTTGAGTTTTTTCCCCGTTAAATCGTCTGCAGATAGAAAAGGTGAGGAGTAGGAATAAAAGTTGGAAGTCTTACTGCAAAATGTTGGGAGTTTTTCCTCAAAAAACTCACCGAAGAAAAATATCTGTCAAATATGCTCATGCTAACTGGATAGCGTGAACGTATGGATTTTTTTTTTTTACACCATAGTTTGCATGCTCCGGTTGGAGGAAGCAGAACAACCATAGGATTATTAGCTTACTACATCACAAAGCAGAGATGCAGCTTTGTTTTGGTCTAACAGCTCCCACACTCACGTAGCACAACTAGAGTTGCACAACACTCACAGGTAATGAAAGTGATAATGATGGAAAATGACTGGAAGATGAAGCAGACACCCGATAGATGCATTATTCTCACTCACACAAGCTTCCCTTTCACCGCTACACAAACTTAAGTTTATGGCACTTTCTATAGAGAAGAAGGGTGTGGCTAGAGTCTGTGTGCTTTCATTCCGGTCTCTTCCTTGTCGATGACATTTTTGTAATACAATTTGAAATCATTTTAAGATGTGCGATCATGGACTCCATTTCCCATGCTCCAAAAAATGAAAATGCTGCTGGTCCGTCCCCTTTAGCTTCAACCAATCACACCGTGAATGGACTCTAAGGTGGTCGATCTGACATTAAAAACAACCACGCCTTCCAGGAGCACCCCCACGTTTATTCTAAATAAGCTAATAATCTTGTAAATTGGGTAAAAATGGATCAAAACTACTTCCTGGCTGTAATTGCGAGCAGGAGCTAGCATGGCGTAACGTCCCCCAACAAGCTTTATTTACTCCAGCAGAGGCTTCCTGTCTCTCCGGAGGCGAGTCGCCTGAGACGCCGCTTGACACCCGTGGCGGCGCCGCATCCAAAAGTCATTCTAATTGGAAAGGCGGGAGAAAGTTTGTCAGTTTCTCGGCGACGGCGGCGAGGGACGTCGTCGCACTCATTGTGTGTACTCATTGTGTCAATCTTTCAGCAAATTTGTCTTTGTTTTGAGAGGTTTATTTGGACATGAATTAAACATTCATCCCGCTTCTCCCCGGGCCTTGCACGCCCTGACAGTGAGGAGCGAGCGTTGACAAGTTGCACCTTAATTGCCTTGATGGCGTCCTCGCCTCGCTTTGCACACGCTGAGAAGCCATTGTTTGTGTACACACACACA
Source organism: Doryrhamphus excisus (assembly GCF_037039965.1). Lineage (NCBI taxonomy): Eukaryota > Metazoa > Chordata > Actinopteri > Syngnathiformes > Syngnathidae > Doryrhamphus > Doryrhamphus excisus. The sequence goes on from NC_136369.1 coordinate 1,569,747, forward strand.
CACACACACACAGGAAATGTGTTACGTCACACAAGCAGAGAGGAACTTGATTACTTTTAATGTGACATTACAAGAACATGAATGATGTGGCCTTGGACAAAGCCAACTCGAGGTTGGCGTACAGTAGAACCTCTTCCAGTCTGATTCTTAGCAGGATCCAAAAGATGATTTTATTGTCATAAGTTACAACCAGAAACATTGAAACTAGAAACCTTCGGTGCTGACCAAAAGAATGACATCGTGGATACAAGCGGCCACCTCGAGATGTTGAGCAGCTCGGTCATCTCAGAGGAGGTGCTGCTCCTTCACATGGAAAGGAGCCATTGTGGGGGCTCGGCCATCTGGTCCCTGGAGCCGTGGGGCAGACCTAGGACATTGGAGGGATTATGTCTCACAGCTGGCCCGGGTCTCCAAAGACCACTTCCGTAGTGAGACTGCCCACATAGCGGTTGGTAAATAAACACAGGAAAGCCCCCAAACAGGGTGGCTAGATGGCATATGGATACCTCATGGTGTCATCTTCATCATGCACAACAATTATTACACGAGGCTGACCGAGTGGAGCCGAGTTAGCCGTCTTTCATGTTGATTAGCAAGTCATCAAATCTTATTGGCTAGTGTAAGATCCTTCTCAGTTCGTCTTTGCCCATCATATTTTGTTTTGGGCGCATTTGGTCAAAGTCCCCTGGAGGAGTTTGGAGGAGCACAACGCCGGTAATGATAATAAATACTGTTATTGTTGCTATTATTTGTCATTTATTGTTGTATTTTAATGTACATTTTACTCTGTTTACTTACTTTTATTCAACTACATTTTTTCTGTAAAGCGTCTTTTGTATTTTGAAAAGCGCTCTCCAAATAAAATGTATTATTATTATTATTATTATTATTATTATTATTATTATTATTATTATTATTATTATTATTATTATTATTATTATTATTATTATTATTATTATTATTATGCATGCGTGGGTTTTCTCCGGGTACTCCATTCCAAAAACATGCTAGGTTAATTAGCCACTCCAAATTGTCCATAGTAGGTACGAATGTGAGTGTGAATGGTTGTTTGTCTATATGTGCCCTGTGATTGGCTGGCGACCAGTCCAGGGTGTACCCCGCCTCTCGCCCCAAGACAGCTGGGATAGGCTCCAGCACCCCCGCGACCCTCGTGAGAAAATGAATGAATGAATGAATTATTATTATTATTATTATTCTTTATTTTCACTTCCTCTAGGTGTAGATGTGGCCCGATACTACAGTATGCCCACATGGTGTACTTGAATGTATACATTATTACAAAAAAAAAACCAACAACAGCAACTAATCACCTAAAGTTGTTGTTCTACACTGCGTGATAAACGCTCAAATGCAACAACGCTGCTGCTAATTAGTCAAGGCAGCGTTTGTGGCTTTCATCAACCACTGTCCACTGCTCTCACACTAATTGGCTGTCCAAAGCAGCAGGAGACGACCACCAGGGGGAGGAGCCTCTCCGCAAGCAGGAACCCGCAAAGCGCAGAGTCAGCGGATCACAAATCGCCGTCGTCTCATCAGCTCAAGGCGCCGCCGAGTGTCCCACAGGTCGTCTAGGAAAATGTGTTTAATGAATCCTGGAAGCTGTCTGGGGTCGCCATCTCTGATGTTGGAGGGAAGGAAGTGGATGATGACGATGTGGGGAACGTGCGGAGGACCTCTGGCAGTTTATCTTGTACTGTAAATGAACATCCACTGAATGCACTTTTCATTTTACTGTAGTACTTTATTTCAGTTTCAGATCCCTGGTGTCAGCAGCACTCATGCAGCCCCCAGACTGTGACGCTTACACCACCATGCCTGCCTGAATCAGACAAGACACAATTATCTCCCTAAACCACCATAACAACTTGCTGGTTTTGTCGCTATTAACAATTTAAGGCCGAAATCCACAGTATGAACAAAAACAAAATATTTTGATTGTTTGGCTACTTTGATGTCCCTAGCAAGACGACAATGCATGATATGCTGCATGCAATTACCTCAAAAAGACAAAAGGAGGGGGCCATGCTCTTCTCCACAATGTCACACTCCATGTTGGAATTCATCTTTCTCCCCTAATGAATCGAAAATCCTTAGTTTCGGCAGCACTCATAAAGCCCTGAACCATGGTGCTTGTACCACCATGCTTGACGTTCGGCAACACACAATTATCTCTCCAAACGACCATAAAAAGTTGCTAGTTTGCCACTATAGATAATTTTAAAATCATCTTCATGTGAAAGGAACGGGCAGCACTCATGCACCCATGGACATTGATGCGAACACGACTATTTTTAACGATACACAATTATCTCGCCAAACGACCATAAAAGGTTGATAGTTTGTCACTATAGATAATTTGAAAATCATCTTCATCTGGGGGGAATGGGCAGCACTCATGCACCCATGGACTATGATGCTAACACCACCATGTTTAACGATACACAATTATCTTGCCAAAGGACCATAAAAAAGTGCTAATTTAGTCACTATTGATAGTTTAAAAATAATCTATACGTGAAAGAAACCGGCAGCACTTATGCAATCCTGGACTATGATGCTAACACAACCATGTTTAACAATGCACAATTATCTCGATAAACAACCATAAAAAGTTGCTAGTTTGTCACTATAGATAATTTGAACATCATCGTCATGTAAAAGGAACGGGCAGCACTCATGCACCCATGGACTATGATGCTAACACCACCATGTTTAATGATACACAATTATCTCGCCAAACAACCATAAAAAGTTGCTAATTTTGTCACTATTGATAGTTAAAAATAATCCATACATAAAAGGAACCAGCAGCACTCATGCACCCACGGACTATGATGCTAACATGACCGTGTTTAACGATACACAATTATGTCGCCAAATGACCATAAAAAGTTTCTAGTTTGTCACTACAGATAATTTGAAAATCATCTTCATGTGAAAGGAACGGGCAGCACTCGTGCACCCATAGACTATGATGCTAACATGACCATGTTTAACTATACACAATTATCTCACCAAACAACTATAAGAAGTTGCTAGTTTGCCACTATGGATAATTTGAAAGGAACAGGCAGCACTCATGCACCCTTGGACTCTGATGCTAACACCACCATGTTTAACGATACATAATTATCTCGCCAAACGACCATAAAGGGTGGTAGTTTGTCACTTTAGATCATTTGAAAATCATCTTCATGTGAAAGGAATGGGCAGCACTCATGCACCCATGGACTATGATGCAAACACGACCATGTTTAACGATACACAATTATCTCGCCAAACGACCATAAAAAGTTGCAAGTTTGTCACGTTAGTTTAAAAATAATCTATACGTGAAAGGAACGGGCAGCACTCATGCAATCCTACACAATTATCTCTGTTTCTGTTGCTAATAATTATGAGTTGTCTACATTTTGTCCTAGACTCGTGCTGTGGCGATCAGACTCAGGGTCCATCAGTGTGGCCTCTTCGGTTTGGTCAGGGAGCATTTTTATTCCCTAAACCTTCTCTCTGTGGCGGGTAGGCGTTTCTCCATTCTAGAATGGAAAATGAATTTGTGGAACTTATATTATGTTTGTGTGTGTGTGTGTGTGTGTGTGCGTGTGTGCGTGTGTGCGTGTGCGTGTGTGCGTGTGTCTGCACAGGCTTCATTTGCAGCCAGTAATGGGAAGCCATGCTAATGAATATGAATTGAAACATCTGCAATTGCATCCCTGCCTCATATTATCTTTTTTTTTTTGTCTCTCTGCTGGCATGTCGACATTTCCCCCAGCTCTTGGTTTTCCCGCCATCACTGCATGCGTGTGTGTGCGTGTGTGAGTGATAGAGAAGGTCACGTCTCCTGGCGAGCGCCGCCATTGTCCTTCAGCCGCCCCTTCTGACACTAATCTAGATGCATCAGTTTTAACGGCGTCGCAACCTGCGAGATCAATCAATCCGTTGTGTAATTTCATCAGCAGCCGCTCGGACGGACGCCTCATTCACCTCACCTCCCGCCCCCGCCCTCACCCATCCACCAACAACTCCCTCAGAAGCCTCCAAAGAGGGCGACAGGCCATTCATCAACATTCCCATTGAGGATGTGTGTTTAAAAATTGTTTTTATGCATGGGGGGGGGATGTGACATGGCTTGAGTGAATGGATTTATAATGACGTCCAGTAAAGGGTGCTTGGGGCGTTTGGTGGGGGGGTCATAAATATCACGCCACCTCTCTTGGGGGTGTGATTCTTTTAACTTTGTCCATCCAATAAATCAAAGCCAAGGACCGCATTGTTGTCCAACATGCAATAAAATGTCCCACGTTGACTCGGAGTGTAATGGTACATTCTTGTATTCATAACACCGTATGAAGATATGGTGGGGTCGAGGTGGGTAGTCATTGTGCTTCGCCACACTTCTACTCAGTCAACAAATATATTTTATTTTAGAATTTTTCAGAAATTGCTGAGATTAAAGTCAGGGTATTAATAGAAAAAAGTTTTGCATGAAAAATAAAATGATGATAAAATATGGCAACGTTACAAGGAGCAAGTCAGAATCTATGAAAAATCGTTACAAGTTACAGTAAAGCTTAAAAAAATAACATGTAGAAAAAGTGGCAGAAAAAACGTTTTCTTTAAGGAAATATGGTAACTTTAAGGAAAAAAATAGGGAATATTATTAAGATATTTATGTTATTTTTCAAAATAAAACTCTGTGTATGATGAGACTAAAATTCTCATCTTATGAGGAAAATTTTACAAAAAAAATGTTAATAGAAAAAAGCAGTTTATTGCAAACAAGCATGAAAGTGAAATCAGCAGTTCATCAACTGACATTTGAGACGCAACCATTCTTGCGTTGCCCCGTTGAAAAAAACAGTCATTAACACACGGGCGAGGACATTGCCACAAAGCCAGCTGCCGTTTGACGCCCCTGCACCATAATCACCAATAACTTCCAACATGGTGTAAAAGAATAACATATAATGTACTGCAAAAAAAGGTCAGTAAGGATAATTCATAATGCCGCCTACAGAGAACATCCTTATTTGTAAAATGACAAATACTTCAACTTGCTGATATAGTTCATCTTCAAACAGCTAAAATAATGCATAAGGCTAAAAATAAGCAATTAGCTAAAAATGTCATCCAATACTTCTCTACAAGAGAGGAGAAATATGATCTCAGGGAAGAAGTACATTTGAAACACTTCTATGCTAGGACTACGTTATTACTCAATTGTAATCTGATGCATGTTCAAATGAAATAAAACCATTACCATTACCGTATAATACATATAAAAATTTTATACTCATCTTTGTTGTCATAAAATGTTCCATTCGCAGTCGTATTTTTCCCCTTTTTGGAACATTTGGACTTTTCCCACTTAGAATTGACTTTTTTCTTTTTTCTGACGGTTGTGCTTTTTTTTCTCCCGGTTTAATTTGTATAAACGTTTGCCACGGCGGCGTGGTCGTCTCTTCCAGGAGAAAGTTGTGTCCTGCAGTAAAAAATGTGCGGAGATTACCAGGGCTTTTTGTGAGGTTATACGTTCACGCCACATTATGCAAATGGCGCTCAGCCTCTTTGTCCTTGCCGCCGTGGATGAATCGTCTTTGCCGCTGCGTGTTTTCCATCAACGTGACACAAACACGCTTTTTACGGCCGCCGCCTCTACCGCTACCTCTGCCACATGTTTGCTTGCCTTTGCGCTCACCCTCGGCCACTTTTCCAATTTGTTATATTTATGTCTTTCTTTTTTTATCTGGCCCCATATCGCTGGATCTCACGGAGGACAATGTACCGTCCCCAAAACAAGCACGGCTGGGTGATGAATACCGGTCCGGTTCCAGAGAGTAGATTGTTCCGGAGAATTTGCAGTTAAAAGCTGAAATGAAGTCAAACGGGCATTGAACTCGCTGGGGATGATTCAAGCTGTTGTTCTTTCTTTTTGTAGGACATGGGCTCTTGTTGGAGCCATCAATAATGTCTTGGAGCCGGAATAATATAAACTGCATCAGGAGGTTGCCTGCAGCCACAGTGCTTTTTGACCCGACGATTATTTGTTGTTCTAAAGAAAAGGATAGGAGGCACTTTACAAATTAAAAATAAAAAAAATTTAAAAATCAAACAACTCATGTAGGCATGCTGGCTTTTTATATTTAAACATATTTCATCCATCATTTTTTATGCCGCCGCTTATCCTCACTATAAATAATAGTACAGCCAATAAAGATGATCACTAGAAGGTCACAAAAGGACATTGTTCCTGGTTCATGAGGTTTTATTTTAACCAGGAGTTACGGCCTTGCTGTATATACTGACAGAAGTGGTCAGCGAAAAAAAAAAAAAATAAATATATATATATATATATATATATATATATATATATATATACTGTATTTTCCGGAATTGCACGAAGTTGCACTTTTTTCATAGGTTGGCTGTTCCTGCGACTTATACTCCAGAGCGACTTAATTGACGTAATGTCTGTTTTGGTCAAGTAGTTTGGAAAATAAATTCCCCGCAGAAAGAGCAACTTATACTCCAGTGCGACTTATGTATGTTTTTTTCTACCTAATTATGCATTTTTTGGCCTTGTGAGACTTATACTCCGGTGCAACTTATAGTCCAGAAAATACGGTATTTTCCGGACTATAAACATATACTATACTATATACTATACTATACTATATATATATATAGATATATATATATATATACATACACCGTATTTTCTGGACTATAAGTCGCACTTTTTTTCATAGGTTGGCTGTTCCTGCGACTTATACTCCAGAGCGACTTATAAATGAAAAAACTGTTTATGTTACATAAAGACTGGGCACCTTTTCTGTTCATGTTTATTTTTGGTGTAGCTGATACCTATTCATCCTGTTCTCTATTCTTTTATTGTTAGAACTTGCCTTCCAAGAGGACGTAATGTCTGTTTTGGTCAAGTAGTTTGGAAAATAAATTAAAATAAAAAATGCGACTTGTACTCCAATGCGACTTATGTATGTTTTTTTTCTAACTAATTATGCATTTTTGGCCTTGTGCGACTTATACTCCGGAGCGACTTATAGTCCAGAAAATACGGTATATATGTATAAAATTTTTTCTGTATATGTATATAACATATTTTCTGGACTACAAGTCGCAGTTTTTTTCATAGGTTGGCTGTTCCTGCTACTTATACTCCAGAGCGACTTATAAATGAAAAAAATGTTTATGTTACATAAAGACTGGACACCTTTTCTGTTCATGTTTATTTTTTGTGTAGCTGAATAAGCATTGTGTTAGCATATCTTACACCTATTCAGCCTGTTCTCTATTCTTTTATTGTTAGAACGTAATGCGACTTATACTCCAGTGCGACGTATGTACATATATATAAATAAATATATATATATATATATATATATATGCGTCATTTATCAGGAGTGTATGAATTAAGTGTGAATGCCTTCAAAGGATTCTTTGTGGTCACATGAACGAGTCCTTCTGCTTCCTCTTCAGTCAAACGGCGAGACAGCCATTAGTCTCTGATGAATGATACTTTCTAAGGATTTTTTTTTCTTGATTAATTGATCAAATCCTCCAAGGCCTTTCGCGGTGCACCGCTAGTGGCAGGTAATTGCTTCTTTTCAGACAGCTCAAGGCACCAAGCACGGGTGCAAAGGACCGGTTTTGTATTTTTAAACTTCACTGGCCGCCTGAATGAAGACATGGCGGCTGTCAGACAGCTCCATTAGGATCCTTCTCTGCCGCTTTCATTATTAGTGTAACGTTTCGCTTTCCTCCATCACCGATGCCCTTCTGTAGTTACAGAAAACATAAAAAAAGCCAAAGAAAAAGCAAGCATTGCTCACAGAGGTGAAGATTTTTCCAAGAAAGTCCGAGTCGGAGGCTCCATCTGGTCTAACGGGTTGATGGAACAGCGACCACGTTAAAAGCTCAGATCGAAGGTGACACTCCTGTTAGATTGCAACAAAAACAAAACAGCCTTTTTTTTTTTGCCTCTTTGGCAGCCGGCCTGACTTTCCTATCAGGTCAATTACAATCTGTTAAGTGGTGTTTTGCTAACGAACGCAGCAGAAAAACAAATGCGACCTCCCTGCTGGAGATAATTCCGCTAACAAACAGATGAGGCGGGGTGCTAATGAGCCGTTGTTAGCTTTGTTGGCTTTCTTGGACTCACCCCGCTCATCATCGCTTAATTTAGCCCATCAATCAGACTCTTAACTTTTTTCTTAACATATCCTCAGTCCAAAAATGCAAACGCTAGCTAGCAGCGCTACGTGAGCTAAAGTGCTAACATTGTATTCACATTTTGACAGGAACGTCACACTAGGTTAGCCTATTTGCTGAAGGAACACCAAAGGACCAAGCGACCACTCCCACATCTGTAGCCCATTGGTCAATAGTTGATAGCGAGCCGGGCTGAATTTTTAGACGTGTAGCAAAGCCTACTTGTTTCATGGGGCGGGCTTGATCTAGCTCGGGGCGATCTAGCTCAGAGATGGTATCATGTCTGTGGCTGATTGATAGATAGCTGGCATTTTTAAGACGTGTAGCGAAGCCTGTTTCACCGAGTTGTCCTCCGTCAAGCCCTGGGCGTGAACAATGGGCGGGTTCATCCAGCTCGGCTGAAGGTCAGAGGCGGTAGCATGCCTGGAGATGATTGATAAATTGTTGCAGAGTTCTAAGCTTCCTTTTAAAACGTGTAGTGAAGCCTGCTGTTTGTACCTGGTCCAGCTCATCTACATAAGGGCGGGTCAGCGTGGTATCATGTCTGGAGCTGATGGACAAACAATTTCAGATATGTAGCGAAGCCTGCTGTTTTGACAGGTTTTTGGTGGGCATGTACACGATGAGGTCAGCCAGCTGGGGGAGGTCGGAGGCCCACAACAGGACTCAAACATGGAAACCGAATCATCATCCGCCTCCACGTCCACCTTGAAGCAAGGTTATCACGCATCGATCCTTATCATCAGCTTGTTAATTGATCTGTTAGCGTCAAGCCTCCACTTGATTCCTTCTCAGGCTGTCAGCGTGGGGCGGGGGCCGGGGCGGGGGCCGGGGCCGGCTTGGATTCGGGGGCGTTTACCCTGCAAGGAGGATGATATTAAAATGAATGGACGTCGTCCCTGGAGAGAGCGGAGAGACGTCTCACCAAGCCTGACAGCCTCAACATGTTGACTTACAGGAGACGCTCTGGTGGGGGGCGGGGGGGCGGGGGGGGGGGGTGTTGGACTCCTGTTGTGACGCCAAATGTGCCGTCAAACCCGAAAACTCAGTGGTAAGTAAAATAGTCATTAAGAAGATCATTCACGACATTAAAATTATTATTATTTTTTTTAATCAGCGGTCACTATAAAATAGTCACTAAATAAATAATTGGGTCAATTAATAAATCAATAAAATATTGGGTCCAATACATTTATTTTGTCTTAAATTTCACAATTTGATTTAAATGTGATTTATTAATTAAAAGGAATGTTCACATGCAATTGACCTGATTTATTTAAAAAAAATATTATTCACTGTTGAATATTTTACTGTATTGTTTTAGGTTATTAAATTTTTTGTTTACTATGAATATTGATTTAATTGTTAAATAAAAAACATAAAAATATGAAATTTAATTAATTGTTAGATCTTCTATTTTTATGTTTTATTTTGTACTTTATTTTCTATATTCTTAATGTATTTATACATGGATTATATTTGATTAGGCATTACGCAGAATGGGTCATTATTTAAACGCCCCGTTATTTTAGGCTTCGAAACCAAACGGCGACGCTGTCATTTGGTGCTTTAGCAATTTGGGTGTTTGCTGCCTATTTGTTTTGGCAGGGGGTTGCCTTGTAGATTTGAACACATCAACATTCGCGGCCCATTAACGCTGCTGCAAATGTGCACCGCTGCCAGCTGACTGACGGCGCAGCCTGCAGCGACGGCTTTCTGCTTTGTGTCGTTTCAACGTAACGTATGCATCGCTTAGGTCAGGGGTGTCCACAGTGCGGCCCGGGGGTCATTTTACGTCTTTTAGTGACCCTTGGCGTATTGTGAGATGTGGATACTTTGTTCAGATCTTTAATTCAACAAAACACTTCTAAATTGAACCTGCCATTTTGGGATTTTGTTTAAAAAAACTAACCAAATGAATAAATATATACTGTATAATAATATAATAAATACTGTACATGGATTTGTCCGATAATATACAAAGCCCGTAGGAGGAAAACTGAATGCTAATTATTTTCTGCGTGCGTCGGGAGTTAAACAGTACACTGTCTACATTGCCGGCCACAGCTGTGGCTCCCCAACATGGTTCTCCCCACTTTGGTGGACACACAGCAGAATAGCTTATCCGACATTAATGGCCCTTGCCCGGCTGCAGCGGGCGGCTCCTCCCGCTAACCTTTGTGGACGTATGGCGGGATGGCGTATCCGATATTAATACTCTTGACCCGGCCACTACGAGCTTCTTCTACTGCTGTACAATCCAGTACATCCATCTTGGATGGGAATGGGTGGGCTGCAGAGCCTCCTGCGATGCCCCCGGTGAGTGAAACATATCACAGCCTCACAGGAAGCACTGACTACTCGACTTCCTCCCATCCCAAATGCGGCGCCCATGTGTGGTAACACGTACGTCGGGATGTAGAAATTGAGAAAATTGAGATTTGGACAATATCGGCATATCGGTTATCTGCAAAAAGCCAATATCGGACATCCCCGCGGTGAATGCAAACGTACTTGTGCTAAATGAGCACATTTATTAGCCAAACCTGGCGCTGACTGCGTAAGAGGCCGGTGTCCTTGCAGGGGGAGACTAAACAAGTTGTTTTTCCTCCGCTTCACTGCCGACGCCCGCTCACTCGGACGGACATCTCACTTATCTCAAGGCCGACACGCAGGAAGGGAGTCATGAGGCGCCATCAATCTCCATCCCGTACTGAACATGACTCCACTGTACGTGTGTGTGTGTGTGTGTGCGTGTGTGTGTGTGTGTGTAAGCGAGCTCAGGAATCAGACAGTTGTGAATGATAAGCAGATACAATGGAAGGTCGGACAAAAGCTGTTTCGCATTTCAAAACAGTTTTTTTTCCCCCCGCAGGAAACAATGGAAGTAGAAATAATCAGTTCCAGGGTCAAACTGTTGACATGGTGAAACATTTATTAACTTCAGGCAATGTAACTCATTGAGATCACACCACAGACATTTAAGTGTGTTATATTGGAGCAAAATAATTACTTGTTGCATTTTAATTACATACAGTGGAATTCACATTCTTTGACGTCGGAGGTTCCAACGATATTTGTTTGCAAGCTAGCAAAATTTGCTATGGTAGAATCTCGCAGAACGATGGTGGTTCGAACGTTATTTTTGTGGCTTATTTCACATTTTATTTTACGTAAATCAGGCTTTGCTACACATCTTAAAATTAAGCTCTCCTAACCCTCTGACTACAGATGTGTAGTGATCATTTTGCTTTATTCAGCAAATAGGCTAACCTACCTAGCATGATGATTGCACTGTAGCTCACATAGCTATGCTAGTGTCGCTAACGTGTGTGCCCTCTGGTCCCAACCCTTAATATGCTGCGTTGTTGTAATACGGCATCTATTACCTTATGTATGTAAAAAATGGATAAAATAGACGATAGCGCTTAACATAGCGCCACGCTCAAAACCAGCTCATTAGCATTAAAGCAAGAGACGCACAAAAGCATGCGTTCCCGGTAGGGCTCGCTAAAAGCACCTTTAAAGCGTCTGCAAACGCGTCAGTCACCCAGCCGAGACGCCGCATTTGCATCCGGGGCGGCGTCAAAGTCGACGTGACAGCCGCAGATGGAGCGCTACATGCTAGCAGCTCATGTGTTATTCTGATGTATCACATTTTTGGATGGAGAGCTGCAGTCGGCCCACGCGCATACTCAAAGACAAAAAGTAGACAAAAGTAGACGAGCGCTGAGCTGGGATGACGCGTGTCACTGGTAGGTGTCGGATGATTTTCAATGTTTAATGTTTGCTCGTCTCTGGAAAGACACTCAATGCTTATTTTATGACTTCTGTCTATTTTTATGGGATGTCAGGAAGGGCTCCGTCCATCCATTTTCTATGCGGCTTATCCTCACGGGGGTCCAGGGAATGCTGGAGCCTTATCCCGGCTGTCTTTGGGCGAGAGGCGGGGTCCACCCTGGACTATGGAGCTAGCATGCTTTCTAGCTAGCATGTTTTTGGAATGGGGGAGGAGAATCGAACCCAGGTCTTCCCGATCTCCTGATTGTGTGGCCTGCATGTTAACCACTTGTCCACCATGCGGTATATATTTCATATTTAATACAGAGCAGAGATCTTGCTTGACTTCCTGGTCAGTCTAATGGGCGGGACTAAAATATGTCAAGTGTTTCATTGGCCCACACTGTGAAGTCTGCCTAGCAACAAGTAGCCAGACACAGTCCGTTACATTTCTGTGTGTGTTGACTGCCGGTTTTACGTCCCGGTGACGTGGCGTGACGTGACGTCGCCATGTTGCCAGACAGACACTCTCACTGCCGAGTGTTTTATGTATTTATTCACTTCCTGTGCGTCTTTCATCTTCACTTGGGGGCAAAAATGTATCCCATTACAAGATGACCGCTCCCATTAGATCCCCATTAGATGGCTGCGCTGCCTATTGAAGTCTTTAGTAAATGTGGTCTATAGGGTGCGGACTAAAGGGTCTTTGTAGGCGGGTAATAAAGGCCACAATCGTGGAATCATCTGCATAAGAAAGGCGGCACCAAAAACATGAAATTCAGTGTTTATTTCTGATTTCAAGCAAGGGAAGGCTGGATGACGCCGTGCAGTCGCACACTAGTGCACACTGCAAGCGGAATAGTAAACACATGGGTCTGTTGTCATATAAGATAAGTTATAAGATAAGATAAATAAGATCATTTATAAGATATGCCTTTATTTTTCCCTCAGTGGGGAAATTTGCATTGCACAGCAGCAAAAGTACAGAATGGCCAAGGAGGGTGATGCCACGGCAGGTTAACAAGCTCGACTTGTGTCGGTGTGTTTGCGCATTCCGTAGACAACACGCCGATGTGCACGCAGAGCCAAACGGCACAGTATGTTTTCTCGGCTCGCTCGCCGGGTGAAGGAGGTCGAGGACATTTTAGGTTTTAAGAGGAGGACGGCAGCCAGTCAAAACAAATCCACCGGCGAGTTCATGTTTCTCTTTTTCACCCCGACTCGCTCCCTGACAAAACAACATCAAGCCACGGTCTCCTTGCCGCTCCTCACAGTCGCCAACGCCGATGCTTCCTGGCCTCCGAGCCGGCTGCGGGCGCTTGTCACTTGATGTTAGACGCCGCGCTTTGACGCCGTTGGCAGCCAGCTCCGGGCCGCAGGTTGCTGAAAAGACGTGTCAGATGTCCACTTGGCGGCCGTTACGTGTGATCGTACAAAACCGATCTAAGTGGAAGCACAGGAATGGAGGAGTTATATTTAGAGCATCGGGACACGCCCGATAAAGTCCTCTCATTTTTCATCATCAAAATCAGGTTGATCAAAATCAAGAAATGAACACATTCGTATACGCCGCTTGTTAGTGATGTAACTTGGGGATGTAATGGTACAAAAACGAGATACGTACGAAACCAGGATGATGGAGTACCGTTGCACCCCCAGTCGTTATAAAAACAACAGTTAACAAAACAAAACAAAAAAAAAGACAAAATGTAAACTTCTTGGGAATGGAAATGATGGCGGCCAGGACGGAGCTGAAGTCATGTGATTTGTGTATGACCGAGCATGGCGTGCTAATAAAAAGAAGAGGCACTCATCATGGTTCACCGTTAGCGAAAAAGCGAGTAAAGGAAGCAGGAGAGGCTTCCGGGGTCAAGGAGGGAAACATGGATCACATGACGTAGCAGCTTATATTTGATTTGTTCAAATCGCGCTGCACCCAAGCATTACCTCACCCGCACGTTTATGAGCGAGAGACCCGGGGAAGAGGAACCTTTAAATTGAAAAAAATGTCATAAAAACATTTCTTCAGGATCGGTACCAGGATACCGATACTAAGAGCGGATATTTTTTAGTTTTCTTCTGTATTTATTTCTGGGGGGCTACTATTCAATAAACCTGAACGCCCGATCCCAACAAGATATGTATTTATACGTATTTTGAGTTTTTTGCGTGAGAGGCAAAAAGAAGTGATGACGCAACTCTCCACTAATGGATTTCTCTTCACAGCACTCTTAAACTAGTTTAAGTCATGGTTCAGTTCCAAATGGAAACTTGAAATACCGTATTTTCTGGAGTATACGTTGCACTTTTTTTTCATAGGTTGGCTGTTCCTGTCACTTATACTCCAGAGCGACTTATAAATGATACATAAACACTGGACACCTTTTCTGTTCATGTTTATTTTTGTGTAGCTGAATAACTATTGTCCTAGCATATCTTACATCTATTCAGCTTGTTCTCTATTATTTTAATAATAATAATAATAATAATAATACATTTTATTTGTATAGCGCTTTTTAAAATACTCAGACACTTTACAGAAAAATGGAGTTGAATAAAAGCAAGTAAACAGAGTAAAAGATTATAATACAACATTCATTCGTTAATACACAGTTAAAACATGAGTAAAAGCGGGGAGGGGCACAGCAGTCAGGTATAAAATCAGATTATTTTATTGGTAGAACTTGCCTTCTAAGAGGATGTAATGTCCGTTTTGGTCAAGTACTTTGTAAAATAAAATGCGACTTATGTATGTTTTCTTCTACCTAATTATGCATTTTTGGCCTTGTGCGACTTATACTCTGGAGCGACTTATAGTCCAGAAAATACGGTAGATCATATTTGTCAAAAAACTGTTATTTTTATTTAAAACCACCCGATTTAGTGTTGTTTAGATATTTGAGCTGTAACAAAGCAAAACAAATATTTGTCAAAAGTGAAAGTTATGCTTGAAATGGATCTTTTCACGGAAAGCCGTTTTCCTCCCTTTTCCTGTTAACTGATATTTAATCATATAGCTGACATTTCTCTGAAACTTACCGATGTTCTACTGCTGATGACCAAGAACTGGGAAAGGCTGTTTTTCTGATGAAAGACGTGAGTCTCGCCTTTCTTCCGGTAGATTCCATGTTCATGGAGCCATAGAACACAGTATTCTGTGTGCCTGGAAAGATCAGTCTAAATTGGACTGAAGGGGCCTTTGGAAAAATGGCTGGGATTGAATGAGTTGAGTTGAGTGAATAAGTGCAGTCCCTCATTATTTCCCTTGTTAATTCACCCTGTCACGTTTCTTCAAAAATATACTAATGACTAAATCATTGCTGTTTTCTTGTTAAATACGGCCCATTATGAGTCAAGTAGTATGCACATTTCAGGTTTTCCTAAATGAAGCATTTTCAAGCATATAAATGTCTAATAAAGTAGACTACAAATATAAGGTATTCAAAGATGTTGTGAAGGTATGTAGTACTCTACACTGGTCACTAGGTGTCAGTTATTTTACATTGATGTGACAATAGCCACCACAGGAAGTACTGTACAGAACAGGAAGTAAAAAAGATCTGTCACACACAGATGGTGGTAATCCACACCTGAATTCTAGACAGAAATGTGGCTGCCAGGTCGCACCTATAACCCCCCCCCCCCCCCCCCCCCCCCAAAAAAAAAAAAGTGAGCCTTCCTGTTTCTGGACAACCTGCTCTACCTGAGCCACTACCGCCCGTTCGTCTACTGTAATAGGTCATAGCAATGTAAAGGTGACTATAGGGGTGTTATTTCATGTCTAGAGGGCTTTAATAATGGTTTTACTGTATATGCTCTAACTACAAATATTTATAAAGAAGGAATCCTACTTCATTTTTAAACCACTGTCATATAAGCAAATATTGTATTATTGTACATATTGTGTTAAATATGTTGTATTATTGACTAGCTCGATGGCTAGCACTCTCGGCTCTCATTCTCCAGAACGTGTGGCTTACACGGCAGGGCCCACCCCTAACATTATCATGCTTTTATCAACAAGCTGTAGCGGGGGTCCGTCATCCTGCCTCAGCCTGCGAAAACAACATCTTTGCAGTAAGTGTACCTATTTAACCGCTGCATGGCTTCTTTATGTGTCAGTGCATACGGGACGGCGCACACAAGTGTATTTACTGCTTAATAAAACAGCGATGTCTTCATAAAAGTGTGTGCACGGCATGGAAAGTCATCTCCAAAGGCCATGGTGTGTAAAATTGAATTTTCCATAGGAGCCACGGAGAGGAACAGTTGTTGATGGAGCCCGATGCACACTGTTGTCTCCATCATTTTTTTTGGGGGGGGGCTGAGGGGTGTTAACGCAGGCAGCTAATGTACACTTACAGTCACGGCGGCGGGTCGTTTGCATTCGACCACACCGGCGACGCTCTTTGGGGATGTGGGGACGTACCTGATAAGAAAACAAGTGCACATTTCACACAACATCAGCGTGACCTGAAGACACCACAGCAATGGGCTTACTCTGTCAAGCGTGCGGGAAAGCTGCGTCCTCTGCTGAGACGACCGTGCACTTCAATCTCTTAAGAGAGGCTTGTCAGAAAAAGACATATCCAAAAATGAGACTTTTATCCATGAAGGATGATGGCTTCAGAGTGCATGGATGGTTACTGTCGACCAGGGGTTTCCAAACTTTATCCAGTGAAAAATGAAAGGGATGCAACAAAGATGCATGCTGTGCTCTGCAAAAAAAAAAAAAAAAAAAAAACATAAAAGACGTAATATACGCCTTTGAGAGCGAGCGCTCGGGTTGAGAAAACATAATTACGTCTTTGGTAGCGAATGAGTAAAAGGGCATCTATTATGTACTTTTTCGTCGCTTTGTATCGAGCTGTGGCCTCCTATAGAGAAGCTACGAGATCTTTCAGGTTCTGCACCTCTTTCTGCAGTGTTTTCATGGACTTCCTGTTTCCTGTTTAATCCGCTGTGATTGGTCGCAAGCACTCCCGAGGACTTCTGGATAGTAGGTCTGTGTTTACTGAGTGCAGGCAATCTGCAGCTTTTTTGTATTTTTTGTATTTTTTTTGCCAATTTGCCAATTCTGTTATTGTTTTTTGTTTTAATTTTCCAATTGTTTCAACTTTATTTTAGTAAATGTTTTATTATTTTTTTGTAAATCTTCCTTTAACCAATCGTTACATAAATGTCTTATATTTATTTGTTATTCTTTTCATGTTCTCAAGCACTGATAGAAACAAATGACTTGAAACGCTTCTGCACAATTGCACAATATCACAGCCTTGATTGACAGCCTCTTTTCCCCATATCCTTATTCCTTATTCCCTCCACTTCCCGCCACACTAGCCCACGTTAACTCCGGAATAAACGCATGTAGAAATGGAATATAAACTAGTACTAAGTGTATTTTTTTCTTGCTTATAGACCAATAATCATGCACAGTTATCCAAAAATATTCTCGAAATGTTTGAAAAAAATGTTGAAAGTTATTGGAAGGATGGGTGGGTTCCTTCACAACCGAGCTAGGCTGGTCTAAAGATGAACTCACAATCTTTTGATTGATTCTTGTTTCTTAATTGTGAATCATGTATTTTATGAAATATGGGTTATTATGTACAGCTTGAGAGTAATGATCACATTACAGTCTCTATTGTGTTTATGCGTATTTGTGCATGGAATCGTGCCGTGCCCTGGCCCCGCTTTAGCACGGATCACAGCGCTCGTGGTTGCCAAACATGCCAAACTTTAGATTTAAGGCCCAAGCTCGGTAAGAGTGGCCTTGTGTGAGTACGCCCTTAATTCCTAAACGTAATACTTTTTTGGCAGGACGGAAAAGCAAGGGAGCGCCCGGTGCATGGACCTAAAATGTCACCAAGCAGAACGGAGACAACCTCGCCGAGCGGCCAGTAAATCAAGCTTCTTGTAATCTTGTGCCGGGGGAAGTGTTGAGTATGAAATGTTCCGAGGAAAGCAGCGAGATCTGATAGAATCCTTGCTGAGTCCATATAAAGTGACAAACACGTTACGTTTGCTTATAAAACATCACCTTCATCATCGCAATACAATCACGCTGCAGCAACTCCTTACATTCAAGCCAGGAAAATAACTCAGCAAGGCTGGCTAGCCGCCGCCCGGGGCCGTAAACAAAGCTCTTAATGGCAAACAAGTGACATCTTTTTTTTCTTTGCCAACCGTTCAAGGCTCTTGTAAAAGCAAAGCTGACCAGCGGCCCCCGTGGCTGTTGTTAGCGTCTGCGCTGACTTATAGCGTTATGTCACCGCACCCTCGCAGGGCCAAATGAGGGCCTAGCATAAATTAACGTGTACCAAAAATAATCTGGCGATTAAGAGGGCCGAGTGACACGATACTTGTCTTGAAGAAGAAGACACGGGGGTTCTGCTCCAGCTTTGCAAATGCAATTTATTAGCTAGTTTATGCTGTAATGGACAATAAGTCATTCCATGTCAACACTCGCGGTCTTAAAAACCCTGATATCCTTTTAAAAAGTCTGCTTTTTCAATGAATGTTTCAAGTGCTTGCTAGCTTTTCTTTCAAAACAACTTAACAGTATGTTGAAAATCACTGTAATTGTTTCAAACACTGACCTTTCAATTAAAATGCCTTTGAATGCACCCCAAAGCATTCATCTTAATGATATGTAATGGTTTTTAGCCTTATGCATTATTTTAGCTGTTTGAAGATGAACTATATCAGCAAGTTGAATTTTTTTGATTTTAGAAATAAGGAGTTAGTATGTTCTCTGTAGGCGGCATTATGAATTATCCTTACTGACCTTTTTTGCAGTACATTTAGCCAGTGAAGGTTGCTTTTATAGTTATATCAGCCCATATTTCCACACAATAAGTAAGATATGGTAGAACCAAAGCAATGTAAAAGGTCTTAAAAGTCTTTCAATTGTTTTTAAGTGTTTACAAGTTTGTGATTGTTTTTATTGTTAAATGTCTTCAAGCGCTCGGATATTTTGCATGTTCAATTGCCTTAAAAGCCCGGCAACACTACAACTACCAAGGCAGTCATTTTGACCGTTTTCAAAATTTGCAATGTCATAACTTGTTTTTTTTTTAAAGTTCAGATTCATTAATTAGTGTCTTAAAACTCTTGAAATCATTTTGAAAATGAAATGCATGGGTGCCCCCCCCCCCCCCCACTTCACACACATACTCATTGAGAGTCAGTATGTGTTTGTGCCAAGACTGTTTTCTACAGCTGCAAGATGCTGCAAAATCTTAAATGTGACGTTGAAAGTGCTGGAAAACATGGAAGGGAACGTCGGCTTTTGATTTTTGGTTGTCGGGATTCCTCACAAGCGTGCAGAAGAAAAGGAAGGTGTTAAGTGTAAAGTGGACTGAAGCCGTTCCAGCATGATGAGGCGCTGTCATCCTGTGCCAAAGAACCTTTTTTTTTTGGTAAAGGATGTTCCCGATGATCCTTGGCAAAGTTCATCAAGGCGTCTTCTTCCCGCTGCCTGTTGAAGGTGTGCAACATAAGAGCGAGGAGAAACTGAAAGAATTATGCATGGCGAGCCTACCTGGACAGTTTGCTCAAAGATCTAAGTGCGGCGTTCTGACTCTACGGTAGAAATATTATATTCTCTTTCATGTGATTGTCTGACATAATGTTGTGTGAGTACCTCTGGACCACACTCGCCTGTGTGAGTCCTCCTAATAAGTCTAGCAGCCTGCTAGGGGGTACTTTTACCTGCATATTCTTTTTGCTGATGGTAACGCTGGATTCTGGAAAATTGACTGTTTTGACGCCAGAGTGGTTTGAATAAGTTGAGAAATGTGCGAAAATTCCTTTGAGGGGTGGAAAATATGGACTATCTGGGAAAATGGGAATGTTTATAGCCTGAATGAGCGGAACATCTTGCAAATTGAATGTTGTCAGGGCGTCCTTTGGAGACTGGCACATGCGTAGAAAGCCCACTCCGATCATCCATGGATCAAAGTGTACGCATGCAAGAAAGACCTGGCTTTTAATGGTGTTAATCCGATCCTTACAATGCAATTAAGCTGTTTACATGCATTTTAAAACAGGATCGTCAATGCTATACAGCACCTACTTTACAGTTTGATATCAGTACCCTGTTTCTTTCCGTTAGCCAAACTCGGTATGTGGATCAAAAGATCCACTGTGGGGACTCGGACGTCAGGAAAAAGCGTAAAGAAAGAAAGAAAATGTAAATGAGGCGGCCCGAGGAAGCATGACAGTTGAGTCGTGCGCAGCGACACGTCAAGGAAAAACAGCGCATTTGCTCAGCTTTGTTAAACGCCCGGAGCCGCCATCAATTATCAGCCGCTGACGTGAATGAACAAAACTCACATTTATTGACGTGAAAATGCACGGCGCTCTTTTCCGAGTGCTCGGGAACAACGGAAAAGACTGTAGAACAATCCGGCTGTGAGATAATGAGACAGACCGCTGACTGCATGCGAAGCAGCGGATGAATAGATAACAAAATTACCTGAAATATTTATAACCTCTGTCTCTTTCATCAGCGGCGTTCCTCACAAGGCGTTAAAGGGCCCTTGTGGGACCTCTTAATTGACTTCCTCCCCACAAAAGAATATGAAAGGCTTCTTTTTTGTAACCACAGTTCCTTCTCCACACCTCTTCATCTAAACAATGGAAGGATTCGAGCACTTCTAGCAGCTAGCGCGTGCCTGGTGGTGCAGGATGGGACATTTGGGACACGGGTGGACACCCAATAGTGCTGAGACGACATCAAGGGGTTGCCTACAGCCACGGGCCTTAATACTATGTTAATGCTTTTTTTTGCAGATGGCCCTCTTAGCATATTTAGCATACTTAGCACACTTTAGAGAATCTCAAAGTGGCTAAGTTACATCCTTTTTACGGTATCTGGCCCCGGCTGGAAAAAGTTTGGACACCTCTGTTTTAAAAGAATACAGTTTGTGTGTCACTGGATGATACCGCATTATGTAAAACAAACGCACCCATCCGTGCGTCCGAGTGGACGCGTCCGAGGACAACCCCTCAGTGGGTTTATCCACACAGAGCTGGAGAGTGGAGAGACAATGCACGGCGGAAAGTGAAGCCCAAATCTCCACAGATCTCATTAAAACCAAAGTAACATGGCGACATTAGCAAAGACATGTTCAACCTGAACCCTCTCTGTCCTCCCCCCACCTCAGATCTTGTGTTCCACCGAGGGTATTCTACCGCATACTTTCAAAATGTCCAATAAGGGTGGCTGCCAAAGTTTATATCAAAAGTGACAACTGGAAGTTGTCTCCTTCTGCCTAAATTTTGTTCCTCGAGGACGAAGATCAAATACATAAGACGATAACGAGCTAGCTGACTGATAATACAACATTAGCAACCCAAATATACAGTACATGCTTCTCAAAGCTAACGCTAATAACATCTATCTCCTCCCCAAAATACTTTTTCCACATTAATCATTTTAGCAGTTAGTTTAATAAATCACTTTTGGAGATACTTTTCAAAGAAATATTACTGCTCTGACAGTAGTAAAACTACCGTCTCAAAGCTAAGGAGTACAGTAACCGTGTGTAAGTCCCCAGGCTTGCTAATGCTAGCAGCTAACTGTTGGCTCAATTATTTGTGTTACAAATGTTACATTAACACTAAAACAAAAAGTTTACTTCTCAAAATGAAAGAATCGTGTAACTGTATATATTGCTCTCATGGCACTGTTAGCTAATGCTAGCTTGTATCTCGCAAAAACTAAAGAAAACATAAAGTTGAATAAATCCATTTTGGAGGCTGTTTTCGGAGAGATACCGATAGTCGGACAGTGGAAAAACTTTATCGTAAGTGCTGATGCTAGCAGCTAACTAATTGTTGGATAGATAGTTAGGTTTACATTTCTCCGAGATTGTGATGCTCTGAAGGCCCTCGTAGCTAATTCAAGTAGTTAATGCCCGCTAGAAATTGGACCTTCAACGGGCAAAAACAAAATGTAAACATTGGATAAATAGACATATTCAACTCTGACACTAAAGACCATGATTAGATTTGCTCCCCAAAGCAAAAAAGAGATAAAATTGTAGGTAAGGCTGTCCCAAAGATAACATTAGCTTTAGCTAATGTACCCTAATGGATAAGTACTTGTAAACAAAGTTGGCTTGTTTGTTTAAATGAGAAACAAAAGCGGAGTTTGTCGATGTGGTCGGACTGACAGAGGAAGATGCAAATGTTTAGTTTTACCATTTTGTGTTAGTTTGGTGTTAAAACACCAACATCAGTCATCAAACAAAGTGGTGAACCAGAGTGAGCGGTTATTGCGGTACAGTCACACACACACGCACCAAAATTGGATTGTAGCGTGGAGCTCCTCGTCCACAGAGTGTTCCCCGTATTAATGAAGCTAGCTATCGCACCCAGACAGATTATCACGGCTCTGCATTTATTACAAACACGCTCGGCACAATGGCAGCGTAATTATGAGCTGTGAATTGAAATATAGATACACATCATCATTGCTGTGTGGAATTGTCAACATTAATGTCACATCTGTGGGGAGTTGGGCCAACAGTTGTGTCGTTTCTTTGCAGCGCTGCTAGTTTTCATCCAAACGAAGGCACTGTTGTACATTCCAACGTACGCGTTCACATGGCATCACAACATTTCATTCAAAAACTTTGCTAGACACACTTTGTCGCTTTGAGACCATAAAATCCGAACAATAACCTGTCCTAGCAACATACTATTGTTTTATCTAACTGTTAGTGTTAGAATATACAGTAAACCTCATATATATCGGATTAAATTGTTCCCACTGGTTTTGTCCGATATAAGCGAAATCCGTTATATGCGTATACCGGAAAATGTCCGTTTTACGCATATATCGGATTTATATCCGGTATATGCATAAATCGGATTTTATCCGTTATAAAAAGGCACTTCCTTGACTATGTTTCCAATGTACCTGGACTGGGCAATGAAAAGAGACGTACGGTAATGAGAATTGAACTTTATTGGCAAGTCCCCATACATTTCAATAGCATGCGACGTCATTATCGTTTGCACTTACATTTATCGTTTGGTTTCTAAACCTCGCTAATAGCAACAAGAAGACATTTCTACAGATTTGTCTGTAATTCATACAAAGATGTTATAATCTTCAGCTTTGGCTGTGAACTTGGATCAAAGATGGATCAAAGGCCACGATGCGGCCATCCGATATATGCGAGGGAAATTGGAACGGGACTGGAGATTTTGTCCGAAATAGGCGAAATCCGTTATAAAAAATCCGATATATGCAATGAATTTTTATTGGAAATGCATTACAGAAAAATTGGTTCTTTTTTATCTGTCCGTTGTGAGCGAATTTCCGATATATCCGAGTTCGATATATCCGAGGTTTACTGTAACAGTAGTATGCTAGCAAATAATGATCGAAGTCCATATTTAACACATCTGTGCTAGTCATAGCCTAGCTTGTTCGAAGAAAGTCAGGTAGACGTTTCTGGAACTACAAAGGCCAGGGTTCCTACAATAAATTAATTCAGAATATTAGGTACCTGTGCGCACCTATTTACACATTTCAGCCATGCGGGGAATGAAAATAAAATGCACAGAAGCAACTTAGTCGGTAAGAAAGAAAATAACCAAAAAAGGACGCTCACACTTTTTGTCATGGCCGTGCGACTGATCCTCACCTCACCGTTTGAGCAAATATACCAAATGCAATTGGAATATTTGGGTCCATGTATTTATGGCTATTGACATAATATTTGCAATGTTAACTATAAAAAGTGATATTGGATAATTCCTCACGGCACACCTGACGGTTTCTCAAGGTACACTAGTGTTCCGCGGCACAGCGGTTGAAGATCCTCCTCTTGTCCGCCCGAACAACGCTGGCGGCGTTGTTGGACGAAAGAGCGCCTCCTGCAGGGCAATCTTGTTTTTGTTGACCTTGGAATAACGCCGATGGACACACATATTTGTCCAGATGATAGATGACTCCCGTGGTGGTGTTTTTACTAAAAAAGAAAAAAGTCGTTAAAATTAATCATCGGGGTGCTTTGTGTGTCCCTAACAAGTTTGCTAGCAATTAGAGGAGTGATTGCTAACGTAAAAACATGCCGTGGCGCCGACCCACGGGAGCGCTGGTAACAGTGTCGTGATTCTGAGGCCGACACAATTAGTTTTTCTTGACATCAGAGGACAACAACTTTAACGGTGCCCGTTTTTCTTCAAGGGTTTTTTATTTGCTGCCATAAAAAAAAGCACACGGATCCGCGACGGCTCGCTCCCACTCCAGCAATCAGCGACCTCCGCAGAGAGGAAAAGCTCGAAAAGCTAAGAGCATCTCTTTAGCGTCACTACTTGGACTCTGCTGCCTTTTTGCATCCCGCACACAAAAAACGAACCTTGAACCGGCGAGCGAGTAACCACTTGGCCTCGGCGGAGTCCGCCTCCACATCTCCGAGCTGTGAGCGAGGCCTCCACTTCCAGCTGTGCGTCTTTTCCACAAAACCTCTCTATTATGGGATGGATGTGGGAGGGTCCGTACTCGTGCCATCATCAGACTTGGAGTGTTGCAGGCGAGCGTCCAATCCGAAGTCACGACTGTCCTTCGCTGACAGTACTTTCGCTAAATAGACTCAGCAAAAAAAAATAACTAACCTCTTCTTTCATGCTTTCTATTTGATTTAGCAAACTTAACCCTTAGATGCACGAGTGACTGGACCCTACACTCTTCATAAGTGGGTCAAAAATCACCCATACTAGAATCAATGCGTTTTTAATGCCAATTTTGCCATTTTGGTTAGGAATAATCGCTTGTATGATATTTAGTATTATATTTAGGACCACACAAGAATGATTTCATGTTAGAAATATCTTAATTTTTCACTTTTTCCCATCTTTGAAAAAGAAAATGACCCCGTACAACAATAGAAAATGTGAGGATCCATTGTTTGTTGCATAAAGGTAAGTTCAAAATGTGAATGGCATGATATCAAAAACATGTTTTTTGAGGAATACCTGGAATATGAAATGATAAAAAATTTTCATTACGAAGATATTTCAAGAAAACAACCTGACCGGTTTTGACCCACTTATGGAAGGTTGGGGTAGTAACACAAAAACAAACATTTCTTAAAATGTATAAAACGGCATGATATCAAAAACATGTTTTTTGAGGAATACCTGGAATATGAAATGATAAAAAAATTGTCATTACGAAGATATTTCAAGAAAACAACCTGACCGGGTCATTTTTGACCCACTTATGGAAGGTTGGGGTAGTAACACAAAAACTAAAATTTCTTAAAATGTATAAAAGGTAAGTTAAAAATGTGAACTGCATGATATCAAAAACATGTTTTTGAAGAATACCTGGAATATGAAATGATAAAAAATTTTCTTTACAAAGATATTTCAAGAAAACAACCTGACCGGGTCATTTTTGACCCACTTATGGAAGGTTGGGGTAGTAACACAAAAACTAAAATTTCTTAAAATGTATAAAACGGCATGATATCAAAAACATGTTTTTTGAGGAATACCTGGAATATGAAATGATAAAAAATTGATTGAAAAAAAAAATTTGAAAAAATTGAAATTATGAAGATATTTCAAGAAAACAACCTGACCGGGTCATTTTTGACCCACTTATGCATCTTAGGGTTAAAGCAGTGGATTCTCTAGTAGAGGTGGGCTGTTTGATATTGACCTGATACCAAGTGATGTATACGGCCTGCAGTATTGCTGATACCGATTATAAATAATCCAATTCTCTACGATAATTGAATGATTTTGATTGAATTTAGTTGATCATGATTATAATCGGATTTAATATTTTTAGCAGCAAACTTATCCATCCATTTTTTATGCCGGCTATCCTCGTTTCTTTTTTTTTTGTATGAGCCCACCTGCCAGTCATATGAATCCCTAAAAGCCCCCCGGGGGGTCAAAAACACCCCCTGTGGGTTTGAGGTGAATTGTCAGAAGATGGCTGCTTTAATAAATCCCTCCCAATAAAAAAAGAGCCAAGGAGTTTTATTTTGTTTGTTATTTTTTGTCAAGTGGCTTTTGCCCGCTCCGCTCAGCTCGGGTTCCCTCCGGTGAACCTTGTCTGTCGGAACCAGCCTCGAGAAGATGAAGAAGATGAGAAGCACCTTTCCTGGCCTTCAGTGGACGAGGGAGGCTTTGAAAGAAGTCACTGTAAACACACAATTGTTTGCAAAGACCCGCAACACAATAAGGTGCTTTGTCGTTTATTTTTGGGTTGATTAAAACTCAATCAGCCATTTTTCACAATTTGACCCCTTCAGGATTTGGACACATTTTTCAAGGGACACTGAATATTGTGAATATAGTATATTGCAGAATATCCCTACCATACGCAACCTTCTCCTCCACGCTCTGTCACTTCCCGTTTGCTGTGGCAAAGATCCATTCCGAGCTCTTATCAAATCCATTT
Source organism: Doryrhamphus excisus (assembly GCF_037039965.1). Classification (NCBI taxonomy): domain Eukaryota; kingdom Metazoa; phylum Chordata; class Actinopteri; order Syngnathiformes; family Syngnathidae; genus Doryrhamphus; species Doryrhamphus excisus. The sequence continues at coordinate 1,596,214 of NC_136369.1, forward strand.
CTGCCACCTGATGGCGTAATACAGCATAAAACCTGACCACTTTTATTGTGCATCACCTCTTGTGTAAAAAAAAAAATAAAATAAAACACAAAAGATGAATACTGTAAATATGGTTTGTTGGTTGTTACCAAATTTTTACCTTGAAGCAATTCAACCCAATGTTCTGGCCTTTGTGGGATGTAGGTTTGGTTTGTTATTATTTACTCCCACGTAAGTCTTGACAGAGACAAAGCACATGGAGCTGCTAACGGCTAATATTAACCTTCTCTCCTCTGCTACAGGTGGACTCGCTGTCCAAAAGGAAGTGGAAGCAGTGCAAGAAAGGGAGTGCAAATATTTGTAAGCGCTTCTCAAATACTCTCAAAATCAACTGGAATAGAGCCAAGGCGGCCGAGGCGGTCATGCATTATTAGGCAGTGTATTTTTCCACTCTCAGAGCGCCGATGCTAAACTGAAGGCCCCGGGCCCAGATGTGCCTTTTTTGTGGCCCCAAAAAGCCTGGAAATAATGTAGTCTGTCAGTTTTGACAAAAAATATGTACGGGTCTCCTTCCACCCAAAAGACTGCCGTTGGCAAGCACAGGTTTCTCTCCATGGTATATTACCGACTGTCGTTTCACAGTACAAATGCATGAAACCGGTCTTGGTTGGGCCAGGTCTCATCCTCCTCAGACTGGAACTGTCCTATGTAGTCATTGAGCAGGAACTGATAAAGCCCGCTCGGATGAGAACCATCCAAGGACTACCGTAGCTGTGAACACGAGTTTGACGCCCTTGGTTTTGAGAGTCTAGCAACCACCATGCTAATGCGTGCAATCGTAATACCTGCCCGCATTCGTCGACATTTTCATTTGTGCCGATGAGTGTTATTAAAAAACAAACAAGACGGCATAAATGTTCCGGATCTCAGCGTCCTAATTAATTGTTTCCCTGTTACTGCACGGCGTGGTGAATATATAACATCCAAAGCGGAAAGCTGGCTGTGCGGAGACGCCGCATTGTGTCTCGTTATGTAACGTTTTGTCACGGCTCATCTGAAAGTCTGATGATGCTTCTTTTTGCCCTTCGCGCCGTAGGAAGTGCACAAATTATTTTCTATCGCCGACATCTGATTACCATTGACGCCAGCTGTGATGTAACCCACATGCACCCCCTTTTTTTACAGGATATACATTACATGCATTATTCATGACGTATTTATCTGTTTTTCGGAATAAGCAACGTCTTAATATTCACACGTACGGCCTTTCTAAGTCACTGATGGTGACTCCATTGCTGCTGCTTTTAGTCCTCCTTTTGGACTTTTAACACCATGATATTAAAGCTGCAACAATGAATCGATGATATTTAATTTAATTTAATTTAATTTAATTTAATTTAATTTAATTTTATTTTATTTAATTTAATTTAATTTAATTTTATTTAATTTTATTTAATTTTATTTAATTTTATTTAATTTTATTTAATTTTATTTAATTTTATTTAATTTTATTTAATTTAATTTAATTTAATTTAATTTAACCAGACTCAATCACTGGAATAATCGGCTTTTATTGCAGGCTGGAGTTCTCTCCATGATAAGGGGACACGATAATCCCGAATAATAACATCATAGCTACTATCGGGGGCGTAACCCACGCCAAGTTAACAATCAACTCCGAAACCTGCAACATCACTTCCTGACTTCCGACCACTCTGCTCACCTAAAACGCCGGGACACATTTAGAGCAGCTCACAGTGACATAAGTCTTCTTTTGTCTTATTTTCTCTTATTAGGACAATTCATCTAAAATGCTTGAGAAAGGCAAGGTCAAAGTTCAAAATCTGCATGCCATTGCTCTTCCATCCACGTGACTGGCAGCACCTCCTTCCCGGCGTATAATCGTATTTACGATAACGAGGCGTTCCGCCAGGCGATGATGATGACCCTCCGACAATAACCTCCCCACTTGACTGAGAATTACGTCGTTGGCCCGCAGGAATCACCGCGTAATCACACGGCACTGAAACGCTTCCACGCCGGCGCCGCCGTAGCTTGGACTATACGCCGGCATGCACGTATTTCTCCTTATCTTTATGGCGCCGTTTGGAGATGAGTGCTGATCATCCGTGTCCGCCTTGCTGCATCAGGGGCGTGCAATTATGCAAATATGGTGGAATGGCGTTAAAGAGAAAAGGGGGGGGGGGAATCACCATATTTAGGCAGGAGAACTTTTTGGACGTAGGAGTGACGAGGTGTGTCTTATTCCTATTTCTATTCCTATTCCTATTTCTATTCCTATTTCTATTCCTATTTCTATTCTTATTCCTATTTCTATACTTATTCCTATTGCTATTTCTATTCCTATCCTCATTCTTATTCCTATTCTTATTCCTATTCCTATTTGTATTCCTATGCCTCCTATCCCTATTCCTATTTGTATTCTTATTTCTATTTCTATACGTATTCCTATTCCTATTTCTATCCCTATTGCTATTTCTATTCCTATCCTTATTCCTACCCTTATTCCTATTCTTATTTCTATTCCTATTTCTATCACTATCCCGATCCCTATTCCTATTCCTATTCCTATTCCTATGCCTATTCCTATCCCTATTTGTATTCTTATTTCTATACGTATTCCTATTCCTATTTCTATCCCTATTACTATTTCTATTCCTATCCTTATTCCTATCCTTATTCCTATTCTTATTTCTATTCCTATTTCTATCACTATCCCTATCCCTATCCCTATCCCTATCCCTATCCCTATCCCTATCCCTATTCCTATTTGTATTCCTATGCCTATTCCTATCCCTATTCCTATTTGTATTCTTATTTCTATACGTATTCCTATTCCTATTTCTATCCCTATTGCTATTTCTATTCCTATCCTTATTCCTATTCTTATTTCTATTCCTATTTCTATCACTATCCCTATCCCTATCCCCATTTCTATTTCTATTTCTATTTCTATTTCTATTTCTATTTCTATTTCTATTCCCATCCCTATTTCTATTTCTATTTCTATTTCTATTTCTATTTATATTTCTATTTCTATTTCTATTCCTATTCCTATTCCAATCCCACCCCTCCCTGACTTGTATTATTCCTTCACAGCATATGTTTGACATGTTGATATAATATGTTCTTTATGCGTGACAAGCGGGGGAAACTGTTAAAAAAGAAAAAAGTGCGGTTCAGCAAGGTCAAGCCTCTCTGCTGCCAGATTATGGCCGCCATGGTGGTCAAGTATCAACACAGTTAAGAGCCTCACCGCCTACACTTTGGCTTCCTCCACCAATTGGTTGGCTATAATTGAGTGGCATATAGATGCTGTGCTAATAGTTTATTTACAGGAACCTCAAAGAGGAACCCGGGAAGCTCGGCGCTAATTGGAGATAAAGATTCTAAGTATTATTTTAACATTGATAATGATGTGGAGTGCATGAGAATGTAGAAAGTTTATGCACACGTGTACCGCACAACACATCAGCAACAGAACCAATGTTGTATTAGGAACAAGCAGTAGTACAACATTGCAGTACAACCTCCAGCACCATTTCAGAAACAGAGTTTTTAGAAACGCTGACCTCCAGGACAAAACGGAGAAAAGAAACCGCTTTTGAAGCACTGAAACACGGACGAGGAGCCGGGCTCTTCACCCCGGGTGTCATGAAAACATTCATTCATTCCCTACCGCTTATCCTCACGAGGTTGCGGGGGTGCTGGAGCCTATCCCAGCTGTATTCGGGCGAGAGGCACCCTGGACTGGTGGCCAGCCAATCACAGGGCACATATAGCCAAACAACCATTCACACTCACATTCATACCTATGGACAATTTGGAGTGGCTAATTAACCTAGCATGTTTTTGGAATGTGGGAGGAAACCGGAGTACCCGGAGAAAACCCACACATGCACGGGGAGAACATGCAAACTCCACACAGAGATGGAGGAGCGTGGAATTGAACTCGGGTCATCATGAAAACATATTTTCCACTAACTTCACAGTGCCGGCCCACACTGTTGCAGTGGTCATTTTCTAAAAAACTGATTCTGCAAAGGGTGAGTCCTCTTCAGAGCTGACCCCTCCTGATACTTCCTACGTAGCTCCTGCCAACTTGAGTGAATAAAAAAAAGTCCATGCCAATGTTATATTCCTTGCATGCGGCCATTATAAGATCATTCACGGCATCGCTTAAACAAAGATATGTGTTTCAAATGAATATGGAAGTCTTTTTTAAAGTCCTTGTTAATTCCTTTTTATCGTCACTCATGGAAATATAGTCCAATACCCAAGCCTAATTTCAAAGTTTTACAGTGATGAAAGATGAACTTCTGCAATGTATTAATTCTACTCGCATAATTTGTTCAGCATGTCATGTTCTTTCCTATTAACAAATCAAAGTTCTAATAGCTTTCTAGAAGAGTTAAACACCCTAAAAGAAAAGAGTGCGCCATTTACATAATTACAGTGATAAATATTTGAACAAGATACTTTTTTTCTGTCAAAGAAATGTCTTTTTAGCACGAATGCATCTTCAATAGTTTGATGTGTGTTCGTATGTCTGGCGGTATGACGCCAATTGACTTCTGATCTGAACGAGAACATGAAAAGTGGCCAATATTTTACCAGGAACTCACCTGGAAGAAGTCTTTGTGGGTCGATGTCGGCGTACAGTCGCCCCTCACTCAGTTGAGGTTTTTCGATAATTAATGAATAAATGATATCTGTTTTGTGACAGACAATGGACTGCTAAAGACAAGTCGTGTAGTATTCTTGTCACTCAGTAATTACCATTACATCACATTATGTCAGCCTTGGCATGTCGCACGTGATTGAGTGAAAAAAAGTCATCCTCCCTTTCTGTGTGGAACTGGTTATTGGTGTCTTTCTTTATTGTCACATTTGTCGGGTTTGTACCCCTCATGCATTTTGAGAAAAGCCTGCTGTGCAAAATAAAGAAAGAAAACATCATCAAAAGACGACGTGGTGTGCTTCAAGGACACCACGCCTTTGCTCTCTCTGCCTCCGACTCCTGCCAATAACCTCCGGAGACGGCCCCGTGTTTTTTTGGATGGATGCGGCCCTCGTAGGGGCCGCCCCGAGAGCGCTCCAGGCGAGTGTCACTCCCCATCGGACGCCCCTTGTAAAGCGGCGTACATATTTCAGAATAAACACGTCTTGAGACGCTTCCCCCGCCCGCTTCGCCCGACCCGCTTTTCAACTCATCTGACTTTGACAAACTCAGAGGAGCTTTGCGGCGCTGGCGTGGAGAATTTTCCACGTGTGATCGGCTTGCACAAACAAAACTCGCATGCTGTTTCCCCGGAATACTGAACTCTTGCTGCTTATTGTGTCACCGTGGGGAGATTCTTAACGCCTTTGCAACGAGCTTTTCATGACGTGCTGACATGACATGCACATCTAACAAGCCCGCTGATTGGCAGAATGGAACACACTCATTCATTGAGAAAATGTCTTTATTTGTTATCAGTGCATTTTTAATGAAATGTCGATGTTGTCCCAATACATACACAGTATGCTTGCAGGTTTGAAACCCAAGATCGGCCATGAGCCCAAAAGTGTTCTCAAAATGTACAACGACAGTGACAATCCTAGCCTTAAACATCATGCAAAGGGACATTTTACTCAAGTCGATATAACATCTTAATGTAATGGTAATGGTAATGGTTTTATTTCATTTGAACATGCATCAGATTACAATTGAGTGCATCCCATAATCAGTTCCCAGTTCCACATGTCCAAAAGGAGTAGGAAGAAGCAAAGCTTATTAAATCCTACCCCTCCATCTGGTACTTTTACAATCAGTAACTGTTACATTTGTTCACTTCCTGCTTTCCTAATATAATTTAAGTTTTTTATTATATATTTTTATTTTTATTTTTATTTTTATTTTTATTTTTATTTTTATTTTTATTTTTATTTTTATTTTTATTTTTATTTTTATTTTTATTTTTATTTTAAAATATAGTAAACATAGTAAAAATATAGTGATATATATAGCACATCATGACTGGTTCAAGACTCTTCATCCTTGTATTTAGCAAACATCAACTGCTTGTATTGTTTCTTGAATTGGCTCATCGTTGTGCATTGTTTGATTTCCTTACTCAATCCATTCCATCGTTTGATTCCACATACTGAAATTCAATGGCTTTTTAATGTAGTCCTAGCATAGAAGTGTTTCAAATTTAGGTAAGCTAATGTAGCTTAAGTTAGCGTCATGTTTATTAAAATTTTTTCCATATCTGATGTCCTACCGAACAGATATGTTGTGATAACATATAGTATGTCCCTATGTCATACGTGATGTGAATCCCATACAGAACGTTTGTCAACCTTATCCAAAATAAGATTGTCACGATCGGGCTTCACCCCCTCGTGACAGTTTTCTTAGTTTTCGTCTTTTTTCTCTGTTCCTCATTCGTGCCCTTATTTTGTATTCACTTCCTCTGTTGCTCTGTTCTGTTTTCCGCTCCTTTCCATTTTCTCCCGCACCTGTTTTCAATTTGCGATTGCTATTTAGTTCAGGTGCGCGCTCCCTTTGTCGTCGGTTCATTGTCTTTGGTTTGAGTTTGTCTTGCTAGTGCGCCATCCTTTTTTTTTGTATTTTTATTTACTTATTTTTTATGGGGGGGTAGGGGATGGTTTTCTTGAATGGAAATTGCTGCTAAATATTATGCAAAGCATTGCATCTCAATGTAAAGGACTTTTGGTGTCAAGAAATATATAATATGTCATTTTTTTCCTGTAAAAAAAAAAAATCATTCTGATTAAAAAGAATGAAAATGGGTCTATTTTTGTTTTAATTGAGCAGGGTTGGTTACTTGTTGCCACGATGGACTGCGGCTCCTTGAGGATGATTATTGACTGTTTATGCATAACTAGAGAGAATGAATACCCCCCCCCCCCGTCCGTGCCGTAAATAGACACCAGGTGTAAATCCAGCACTCATAACAAGTAGAAGCACGGGAGAGCTTTTTCAACTTTGCAGAGAAGAAAGATGCACAGAGGGAGTGAAGTTTTGCGGCGCTGTGTGATCCCCCCCCCCCGCCTGCCTCCTCCCACCGCAATGATGTGCTTTTTCTTTTCCCGCTCTCGCTGTCTGCGTAATTACACTTCACTCTCTGAAGCATTGCAACATGTTTGATACATGGGCGACTCCCCCTAACCTCCCCCGCGCCAAGCTTCTGGTTTTCGGTTCTGGTCTTGGCTAGTCCCTGGAAACGCACGGCAAAACAGGAGGAGACTGGTGCATCTTGGGAGTCCATCCCGGATGTGCTGGACTATGCAGCGCATGGATTGACTGATGAAATAAACGGGATATCATAGCAGGTCCGCTCAGGGCTCTGATGTCTCTTCCGGGGGAAAGCGCCGCCGCCGATCTCCGACGAAACATTTGACATGATCCAGTGCTGTTGACGCACTCAACGATACCCAAGCAATCGCAACGGCACCCGCCATCCTTTCAAGCAGCCGATTGGTTTTCTGTGATTTATAGGACAGTTAAAAGCAGCGTTAAACATGATTTGTTTTATCCCAAGTCTTATCCGTCATCGGGGGAAATCTCACCCGGCGACATTGTTCTCTGATAAAATGGACTCACGACAGAAGGCTCCCTGTCATGCCAGGCGTGAATTATTCACATTTATTTATATTTGATGTCACATTTCTGAGTGCATAATTCAGATCAAGGCTTGGAAAAAAAAAAAAAACTGATGATGTAGCGTTCTGCCGCTGGAATGAAGAACATTTTCTTTGGGGTCGGAATCGAGGTGCTGGGACTTGGTGTGCAAAAATATCAGAAACAGCTTTCAGTGTCGTGCATTTGTACAAATTAGCAATGATGCTAATATGAAATGAATGCCTGTAGTAGAGCTATTACACTGCCGTTACGTTTTGCCATTGCAGGCGTCAGTAATGTCACTTCGACGAGACAGAGACCACATGACCAAAGCTCACCTCCCATTCCTTATGGAAGTAGTAAGCGTCCAGCTTCTTAGTTTGTCCTTTACAACAAATAACTTGGACACAAACTAGTTAGCGCCATAGCTTGCTGTATGCTATGAGCGGCGGCCGACTCTGCAGTAACTATAGGGTTGTTATTTTATGTCTACAAAGCTCTACTAATGGTAAAAACTGTATTAACTGTCCGATTGATGCCAATTTAAATGCGTATTTTTCATGAATAAAATGCATTATGCAGTATTAGAAAACTATACCCCAACAAAAGTAGGTACATATTTTGATGTATTTTATTCCCTAACATTGGAATTTGCATTTCAGTGTTTGTGGTTTGATTTTTTTCTATTTTAAAAATGCTTTGACTGAGATTTTGTTGCGTGACATGGATGCATAGCATGGGCACAGTGACCGTGACTATTATTTGATATTTTATATTTCCTTCCCAAACGTTTAACATGATGTCTGTAGGGTTAGTCATTTTTTTGTGTTCTTCCTTGTGAGTTAAAATCCGAACTGAATGTATTTTACCTCGGAGAATAGAAGTTGTTTATTAAGTTAACACTCACATTTAGGTTTTAGAAATATTTCTTTCACCCCTGTGAACCCACACAGATGTGTTTCAGCACCATTAATATTGTATTCCACCCCCCCCCCAGGATTAATAGAGCCAGGCTGTAAGCCCATCTCCACCGTGTTTGGCCATTAGCCATGCTGGCATTAGCGCCAATCAGTATTCATGGGGCAAGCGCTGGTGTCACACAGCCATCAGGGAAATTTGCTGAGATACAAGAAACTCTCAGGAGCCATTAAGGCGTGACGTTCTCCGACGAGTCGATATATGACAGATTGATAAATGAACAAATTATCTGGCTTCATCCCGTACGGGACGGCGCTCGTAGTTAAGCGTCAAAAATCCAAACATATCACTTTGTTTCTGAGGGCTGTCTGCGGCACAACAGTCAGAGGGATATTGTAAAAGGATGCTGACGCAGATTAATCACCGTTCCATTGTGAGGACCGGCAGCCGGGCTGGGGATGCCGTTTTGCTCCGAGATGGGGAAGGTTAGCTTTGAATGGAACGTTCTTTCAAGGAGTCATTTGTCATCAATCGCCATTTCTCCCGAGCTGGGCTTTGTGGTTGGAGGTGGACTGATTGGACCGCGCTATGACCTGAGGGCACTGCGGGTCTGGACCTTTGGAGCGAAATCTCCTACCATTGCTAGCCTTTTTGGCTCAGGCTAGGGTTAGGTTTTTTTTGCTTGTTTTACGCCGTGTTTTCCAAACATTGAATATTTTCTATTGAGTCGTCAATTGTTATGCTAGTGTTGTGACAATATATGATGTTACAGTCCTTGGTTTGTGGCGAGGAACCACATTGATCATTGGAGGTTTGAGCTAATTTAGGTTTATGAAACCTTTAACAGCAGCTCTGATCCCAGGAAGAAGAAAAAACTCCTGGCAAGGAGTACCAACCATCCATCCATTTCACCCCACTTATCTGGTTCTGGGTCATGGGGGCAACAGCCTCAGTAGAGAAGCCCTGACCTGCTGGTACCCTGGCACCTCTTCCAGATCCACCGGGGGGAGGGGGTCACTAAGGCAATCCATCTATCCAAAGTGTCCCGGGTCTTCCAGGGACCTCCTGGGAAGAACATTTCACTAGGGATGCATCTAGGCGGTATCTGGATGAGATGCCCGAACCATTGCAACCCTTCCTGTTGGTCACTGAAGTATCCATGTGTGGGTGTCCCTGGGGGCGTTATGGGTGGAGTGTCTCTTCCAAGGAAACAATGACTGGGATTGAGGAAGCGAGATTCGAATCAGAAACTCTGTGGTTACTGGGTGGCCGCTCTACGTTGTGGGTGGTGTGTTTCATGCCGTATGTCGTCCCTGTTCGATGACATTCTTTTACGTCTACGATTGTCATTCAGTTCAAAGACGTAAATATCGGTTACATTCCGAAATGTTGAAATCACTTTTTCGAACCCTGTTCCCTTTAGAGAAGTCATACGTTGATATTCCAAGGCATCTTTGAGTGAACGCAGTATCATTAGAGTATCTTCTGGCGTGGCTGAGCGTCCTGGTTTTTGGTAATCAATCGACCTTCATCGTCAAACAATTCGTTTAGCACATCTCTTGATTCTGCACGATCAGGCCACCAGCTCTTTCTTTCTGGAAGTGCTTTGACATGACGGTCACGTCTTCTCCAACCGCCCCCCCCCCCCCCCCACCAGTTCCTTTAACTGATTTGATAATATGGAAAAAAGTGTCGTACCCATGATGCAACGTCAAGCAAATCTGCTCATTTGTCTGTCTTGCCAGAAAATCTCCCCCGTACAAGTTTTGACATGTTTGTCATAAATATTTTATGAGCACGCCCGCGGGATCCTCGCTCTGAAGCTCACGCTGGAATGTTCCAAACCACCCAAGGTCAATTGCCCGCCCGTATCAAGGACCTTCACTGGTGTGATCCATGCAGACAGACAATATGAACCCGTGTCTGCTGCGATAAAATCTGACATATAAAACCAAATGCTGAGCGCTGCTAGTGTCCATCTGACCGGTGCTATGCTTGTTTATTTGCAGGTCACTGCACTTGGACTGCGCTGCGAGCTTCTCACAGAGCCTCTCCGTTATGCAGAGCAACCAAGCGCATACGCGTCGCATCTCCTGGTGGTCTTTGCGCACCTGCAGGGCTTTGCGTGAATTATTGAAACGCACATTCATGCCGACTGATTTGAGCGGAATGCAACTCTAATGATTGTGCATAAATCTTAGTTACATTCTGCTGGAAACACCTCAAAGTCAAGGCGCTGGAACATTCCATTATAGCCGTCTTATGACCTTGGCTCACTGCATGGTGCCTCCACACGGCTTTACTGGCTTTTCATGCTTTTGTATTGGTGAGAGTATGAGGTACTGGCCAATATCTAATGGGTGATGTCAAGTGGTACTGGTCTTATTGGCTCGCTTAACGTGCTCTGAATCCCGCAGTATTATACTCCAGCAGGATAAAATGTCTCCTTTCTGGCAAGTTAATGCAGCAGTGCCTCATTGCCCTCCATCGTTACGTAGAATACACAAATGGAAATGACAACAACTAGCCTGTGTTAGCTTCTCCTGTTGCTGTGGCTCAGCTTTGCAGTATTATGTCGTATACCTTGGCTTTAAACTGTTACTCGACCTTAACTTTGAATGCTGCGGGTTCATATTCCAGTCTCCATTTTGTTGCAGTAATGTGCAATACCATCGATTTCATTTTTGATCTGATACTGAGTAAAATTTTGGCTGGTATGAATGACACCGATCCAATACCGATACTTTGTGCCAATTCACCAACTGGTAAGTTTGTGTATTTCATATCATTTTCTAGTCTTTAAACAGTGACTGAGCATTTCCCTTTGTATACCAACATTATATTCATATGCGACTTCCAGCTAACCCTACCATCCATTGGTCCACTAGTCAGAAGTCATAAGGCCCAACAAGCCGCCATCAACGTTCTTGTGTTTTTGCTTTACCCGAGTAAAGATCATATCGGCTGCATTTTAAAATGTCAGCGTTTGTGAAATATTAATGGCATTATCGCAGCGTTGGTCAACTGGGGCTGATACGTGCGACGCGCACATGCACTATAACTCCAATGCATACATTAAGCCACCAATCATTTACCTGAGATATAAATAGTCCGAGTCCCGTCTGCGACCATATGCCGGCTTTGCGTTTTAAAGATTTGTCTTCCATTAAGCTGTTAATAAAGCTGTTCTACCTCTGCCGACATTCAGCATGCTAATGAGATTTATATATTCACCCACTGACCTTCTGCCGCTCAGCTACTCTGGTTGGAGGGCTCTTTTGCGATGTGCAATAGCCGTAATTCAAGGTCTGGCAGGGATCTTGATGTCACAGCAATTATCATGTACAGATCACATTATTATACATTACTGCCTCACTGTACAGATGGCCGGTGTGCTCCGCTGGCAATAATCAGCACCATTCATACAGGAGTGGAATGTTTTTCTATTAAATAGTGCTTGAAATAGTGAGCACAGTCATCTTTTTTTAATGCATTACGTCCCAGGGATTGACTGATGGATGTGATGACATTTTATTATGATCTTGAATGGATGCTGAATGATGAAGTGCGCAGCTCGCCGAGTGTGTTAAATACGTAGTACTGCCTGACAAAAGTATTCACAGCGCTTCACATTTTGGGATGTTACAGTCGGACTCTAAAATGGATTCAATTCTTTTTTTTCTCCTCAACTTGGATGTACATCAGCATTCTCAGCCTTGACCATGGAGCTGAAAAATGAGGTCAAGTGAAACCTTATTTCCACGGATCATCCTTGAGATTATTTTTACGCTTAATTGGAGTCCACCTGTGGTAAATGCAACTATCGGGACCTAATTTTGTATGGTACACACGCGCCTTTATAAGGTCCTACAGGGCACAGACCAGGAATTTTCTCAAGACCTCCTAGACAGGATTGTCTCTGGGGACGGGTACAGAAAAGCACAGTGACATCCATCATCCATAAATGGAAGAAATTCAGAATGACAAGGGCTCTTCCTAGAACCGTTCGACTATCTAAAACTGAACAATTGGAGAAGGGCCTGAATTAGGGAGGTGACCAAGAACCTGATGGTGGACAGAGGAGAACCTTCCAGAAGGACAACTGTTTCCACGCTGATGTTGGAGGAGACCTGCAAGAAGGCCATATGTGAAACAAAGACTCCAGTGTTCTCTCCAGTGCTGGCATTACAACTGTTTGTATCTACTCCTTTTTAGTATTAAACTGTTAAACTTGATCTCAGACTCTTAGTGTTGTTTTAACAAAAGAACGGGGCCTTACCGTTTAAAAAGACAACCATGAATCCACCAATCAGATGGAAGCACGACACATGGCAGCTGGCCTGGAATTAGCCAAACAACACCGGAAAGACGCCCGAACCACAAGAAACAAAATCATCTGGCCAAACTGATGAATTGAACCAGATCGAACTCTTCGGCATAAAGGCCAGGCGTCATGTTTGGACAAAACCAGGCGCCACCCACCGCCTGGCCAATAGTATCGCTTCATTATGCTTCATTACTGTCCGTAGCATAAAAATTGAAGATTGTGGTCAAAATGCTTTTCACAAACAAAAGCACGGGCAACACAGGAGGGGTATGGGTTTTGAAAAAATTCCACCCTTTTGTGTGCATTGGTTCAGGAGTAGAACGGTTGGCTTAGACCAGCCCTCACCAATGTTTCTGAGCCGGAGATCCCTGGTCTCGGCGATGAACCAAGGCAGGTGTTTGGGCACCCCTGCTTTCGTGACTCTTTGTCTGGATTTATGTGTGTGGCGTTAGCTCTGTGAGCAAACAACTCTATTTAGCTTCCCATTGCAGGCGAGCCACGGTGGCTGAGGAAAGAGGGGGAGTGTTGCTGCGGCTGGAGCTGCTTGATGCATTGCAACAGTCAGCTTTAATGATCCGTGTCGCTGCGGCTTGAGGATTTTTTTCGAGGCGCACATCATGCAAGGCTTGTCGCTTACCTCTGGGTTTAGGGGACTGGGCTCAAGGTTAGGGCTGGCAGGGTGCGTGCCTGGAGATGGGCAAAACATATGGGCGTGTTCAGGGATGTCATTATGCATTTATTTTTCCGAATATTTTCGGCATCAACCAGCAAAATCACACAGATCGACTGGTCAATCAGGATTGGCTCAAGTCGATCTACTCCAGAGAGCAGTTTTTGACCTTAATATGTACCAAGAAGGACGGAAACTCAAGAAAAATAAGTAAAATCTTTGTTGTTGATACTTCAAAATAACTTGAATTTTCCAGGGCGATGAATTAACAAAAAAGCTCTGAGAGCAGCACCTCCTTACCAGACATTCTACCCCTAAATTATTGACTTTTTTGCCCTACAACGCTCTAAAGACGGATTGGCAAAGTTACTCTGAACCTGAGATAATCATTTCCCCATCCGTCCCTTGATCCGATGTTGGCGTGAGATGAACTCTGCTTCAGCGTCCAACGAGACGCAGCAATGGAAATAAAGCCAAACGCTCCGACTCCGTTGGCATTCCAGGAGAAGTCACAGTTCAGTCGCAATACGAGTGCGAGCGAGGGAACACACTGTGCTCAAAACCCTCAAAGTGACTGCAAACAGAAGCAGAGGCGTCAACGTTGGGAAGTTTGAAGCTGTCACAACTAAAAGTTTAGTGTACTCACAAATGTCACCAGACAAAGTATGCACAGCATTTAGTGTGCAACTTTTATTTACTTCACTGCAAGAGTACAAAGTCATTAACACTACGGGTGTCATGAGTCATTTCGACGGTTCGATTCAGTTCAATCCTCCGTAGTTCCAATCCGATTGGATTCAAAATAATTTGGCTTATCTGGACTGGACTTGGAACAAAGAGTCTTGAACCAGTCATGATGTGCTATATATACGTATCACTATATTGACACGTACTATGGTACCCATTATGGCATTGTATGATCATATCACCTCGTACTTCGGTAAGTGACAAAAATAAAATGTAAATAAAAAATGAAAAAATATATATTAGGAAAGCAGGAAGTGAACAAATGTAACAGTTACTGATCGTAAAAGTACCAGATGGAGGGGTAGGATTTAAAAAGCTTTGCTTCTTCCTACTCCTTTTGAACATGTGGAACTGGGAACTGATTATGGGATGCATTCAATTGTAATCTGATGCATGTTCAAATGAAATTAAACCAACTGTAGGACCCTGCACGACCTGTCGTGACCCGGGATTAACGTATCTTAATCCCTGCCATGACAGTACACTGGTGTATGTGTGAGTGACAGGATGAAAAGCTCTGACATATACCTGGAATATACAGTTAGAACACATGCCATTTTCTATGTAAAAAATCATAGTGTTTTATTCAGGTCAGTACTGCTGGTGAGGGAACAGGACTGGTAAAACCAGAGTGAAAGCATCAAGTGGCGATCAGGCATCTCATCTCGTCTGCTTCATCGTTATTCCCAGCCTATTTCAGGCTTCAGCCTGGAGCTTCCAGTGGCCGTCCCCCTGGGGGAGCAGACTTAATATCTCCTCACAAAAAGAAAGAAAGTGCAGCTCTGGACCACACTGCTGCTCCTCGAGTGTCTGAAACACTCTGCAGCTCTCATCGTCTGTCACTTTTGGACAATTCCAAAGAAAATCACGGCGCTGGTTTCAAAAGTGGTTGTGTCTAGATTGTTCTTTGGGCGTGCTTATCATGGCAGTCTGCCTCCCTCTGTCTTGGTTATTGCCTCTTTAAAGGAGACAGTCATGAGAATGTGCTGTAATCACGGATAAACAGCATTTATCTTCTCTATTGCGCCCTCTGGCCCGTCTCAGGTTTATTAGCTCGGCGTGAGAGGACACTACTTGACATATTCATCTTCCCGTCCTCATCATTTGTAGGGCGTTTATGACGATACCGCCGCCCCCTCCCCCTCTTTTCTTTTTCTTCTCCAAATGAACTTGTATTCATACGGCCGATGAAGACGGTGTGCAGTTTGTCTTGGCCACCAGGGAATGAAGCAACCTGAGGAATCATTCCGCTAATGACGACCTGTCACACAAGCAGCTGTCTGGGATAAATCGTCGTCATCATCGTCGTCTCGTACGCACAAACTCCCCAAACACTCAGAAACGCTGATATAAACTCACACGGCCAAAGTTTGGAGTTTCAACACGACAGAATACACGGCTTAATATTAGCGTCATTTTAATTTCTTCTTCTTGTAATTATGACATATTGTCATTTTCTTTCATTTCTACAAGTTATTTCCAATTGTATTGCTAATGTATTCTACTACATAGGTTATATACTGATGACTATTAGATTTTTCATTGTTTTTTTACAATATTACTACAAATGTTGCCCATTAATTTCTTATAAAATGTAGTTTTTCCACATAAATTTATTCTGACAATATAAAAATGTTTTTTCTTAATTGCATTTTTTTGTTGTTGTTGTAATATTACTAATTAATTCTCACAATACGTATGGGGCTGTAGTCTCATAATTATCTTCGTTTCTTGCAATATTACCCATTGCCAATAAAGAAAAAATTCTATGTAATATTTTGTATTTATTCAAATAATATTAAGCTTTTTTGTTGTTGTTGTTTTTTTAAATAATATGACTAATTTATCATTGAAATACATGCAAGGCTACCGTATTTTCTGGACTATAAGTCGCTCCAGAGTATAAATTACACAAGGCCAAAAATGCATAATTAGGTAGAAAAAAACATACATAATTCGCACTGGAGTGTAAGTCGCATTTTTGTGGGTAATTTATTTTACAAACTACCTGACCAAAATAGAAATTACATCATCTTGGAAAGCAAGTTCTAACAATAAAAGAATAGAGAACAGGCTGAATAGTTGTAAGATATGCTAACATAATGCTTATTCAGCTACAGAAAATATAAACATGAACAGAAAAAGTGTCCAGTGTTTATGGAACATAAACACTTTTTTAATTTATAAGTCGCTCTGGAGTATAAGTCGCAGGAACAGCCAACCTATAAAAAAAGTGTGACTCATAGTCTGTAAAATACGATATATTCTATTCTATTCTATGCCTTTTTTTCTTTAAAAAATGACAACATTTTTGTAATATTACCCATTAATTTTACATAATAAGGATTTTTCCCCCCAATGCAGTGAAGTCCAATCCAAGCCGTGCGATGATGATGATGCAGATGCAATACAAGTAAAGTTCCACGCTGGCGAAAGCGTCCAATTAGCAGTCAGCGTCCTCATTAGGACATTTGAACAATGTCATTCGTCAAAGGCTGCTGCCATTTAGTCTCAATCAGCGGCGCTTTTTGTGACTGGCGAGCAGCGTCATCCATCTCGCGCTCATCTCCGCCGCCTTATTAGTCCAATTTAAAATGTTTAATATCCCGAGATGGATCGCTGATGTAGATTTGTCACATTCAATTGCGCTGATCGTATTTAACCTTCAGCCTCGTCACTTCGCTCGCTCGTGGGTCCATCTTCATTTGTTCCACCAACTTTTAGAGCAACTCCGCTTCTGATACTTCATGTAGACGTAGGATGTATAGATTCTTCATTCTGACGCCGCTTGTCTTTTGCTCAATCGACAATTTGGAGTTTGTTGAAAATGCTTTTTTAAAAATATGCTGCTGAGTTCATATCATGCATATGATATTTTTTTTACTGAACATACATTTCCATCAAGATGTTTTCAATTGGGTTGAGTCCATCAGACTTTGCTAAACTGCCATCTAATCGCTCTCTCCAGTGCTGAAAAAAGAAAGACGATGGGCCGTACTGAGGAGGGCAAGACCGCTGAATTGTAGAAGAAGACCGTTGTCACGCCCTATAGTGGGCGTGGCTGCTTGTGTGTGGTGTTCGGGTTTTTTTTCCTTTTTGCGGAGTGGTGACACACTTGGAAGTTGCATCCCAGGTGTGGGCGATTATCCATCAGGTGGATTTGGAGGCTGCCCTACACACACACACACATATCTCCATTTCTCTCGCAACAATCTGTCAACCTGGCGGCACATCTAGGGTGACACACGCTGTTTCTACCTGTTTCATTGTACATCCATAACACTCATATCTGGGTGTCGTCTGGAATTGGAACAACGCAGGGTGGGCACGGAAAACATGTTGGAGTTCAGCAGCCGGGTGCACACCCTGTCGACCACCCGTGTTCCTGGGGCCCCACTGACCTGCTGTTTTATCTTCATTCATTCATTCATTTTCTACCGCTTATCCTCATGAGGGTTGCTGGAGCCTATCCCAGCTGTCTTTGAGGCAAGAGGCGGGGTACACCCTGGACTGGTCGCCAGCCAAACACAGGGCACATATAGACAAACAACCATTCACACTCACATTCATACCTATGGACAATTTGGAGTCAACAATTAACCTAGCATGTTTTTGGAATGTGGGAGGAAACCGGAGTACCCGGAGAAAACCCACACATGCACGGGGAGAACATGGAAACTCCACACAGAGAGGACCAAGGGTGGAATTGAACCCGGAATTGTGAGGTCTGCGTGCTAACCACTAGTCCACCATGCAGCCCATGTTTTAGGTTAATATCACAAATAGCACAGGGAGGGGCTTTGGTGGTGATTTCACATATTATAGCAGAAAAAAAATGTAGTTGATAGCAATTGTATATTTTTATGGAGGGCCTTTGCCCTCTGTACCCCCCCCCCCCCCCTCCTTCTGG
Source organism: Doryrhamphus excisus (assembly GCF_037039965.1). Taxonomy (NCBI): domain Eukaryota; kingdom Metazoa; phylum Chordata; class Actinopteri; order Syngnathiformes; family Syngnathidae; genus Doryrhamphus; species Doryrhamphus excisus. The sequence continues at coordinate 1,614,416 of NC_136369.1, forward strand.
GGCCAGAATGCCTCCTTGACTTCCATCAGGAAACAAATCCCCCACATGTTTGAATGTGTTTTTCACATGAAATCTTCTATTTTTATCAGTTATAGTACCCCCCCCCCCAAGTGGTGCACTTCCTTTTGCACTTATGGCAGTTAAGAATCTTGCATGAGATGCATGAGGCCAAGCAGATTTCAAAGAGTATTATTAATGTGCGAGTGAGTATTAGTTAACAGTTGCAGCAGCTGTTGGAGTCGACTACTTTGTTGCAAGGGGGACGTCTTTTATGTGTATCGGAATTTACGGTCGCTCGCTCTGGAAGGAAGGAGCTTGGAAGGCTGAAGGCAATTAAACATCTGTGATGGGTGGTGCACACTTTATAACCCCCGTGTTACCACCACACACACACACGCACACACACTCCCGATGGTCTTTAAATAAAAGTCATGTGTTGCAACAACGTGACTGCTGTTATCTTGGAACACAATCTGTCATCTCGGCGATGGCAAGACATCATGTCATTATTGCACAATGCAGCAATGTGACGCTTACGAGTGTAAGACTGCGACAGCACCACAATATTGTCTTCACAAACTCAGTCTGACTTTTGGAACAACTGGCTTCAGTTGGACTAAATGAAATAAAAACGGTTGCTTGCATTCAAGACTTTATTATTATATTAGAATCCTGATATCCAACCTATAATTAGTGTGTTTTGTTGCTTCGGCTGTTAGTGGAGAAATATGTCAATCAATGAACCAATTTGTCTTTGAAGGGCATGTGGAAATGAACAAAATGACTCTGCTCCGAAACTGCTATTTTTGGGACATTTTTGTTTAAGTAAGACCGACCGACCGGATGTCACATTTCTAAGTAAAACTAGCAGAATTTTTAAAAACGTCCAAAAATTTAACATAACTTTCACCATTTTTTTTTTGTTTTTGTGCAGTTGGTAATCCTTCAAAAATGCAATTCATTCGACGTATGGAAATATTATTTCATGATCAATTGCTGAAGCGGGTCAAAACCCTGCTTCGAAAAAAAAATGGCTTCTTGAGACTTTTTTGTATGTTTGCTCATACTAGACAAGAATAATAATAATAATAATAATCCATTTTATTTGTATAGCGCTTTTCAGAGTACTCAAAGTCGCTTTACAGTAGAGAAAAAAGAAATAACAATAGAGTTGAGTAAAAAAGATGCATTAAAATACAATATCCAATCATGAATTCAGAGCTAAAACAAGGCTAAAAAAAGTTAGACATTAAAAACGGATTTCAACAGGCGGATTTTGAGTTGTTTTTTGAAGGACGGAAGGTCCGGGCAAGCACGGAGTGAATGGGGCAAAGAGTTCCAGAGGGTGGGGGCAGCAATGGAGAAGGCTCTGTCTCCCCAGGGTCGGAGCTTACATACATACAAAATTTGAGTAACTCTTAGGAATGGAATATTTTCCTTTTGCTGTTGATTGGGGTGAATGGAAGGAACTTGGCTAACCTTTGTTGTACAACACTGACATACGTGAATACGTATAGAAACTGGATGGATACGTGTCATGGGCTTGGCTAGCTCACCTTGATTAGCATGCTAATGCTAACTGTGTTTTTGGATTGTCTGCAGGTTTGCATAAATATTTCCATCACTCACCAAAACAATAAGTGGGCGGCATCGGAAGGCATTAAGAGCGGTCACGTAGCGCGGTAAAGCTAAAGCTAGCTGTGCCGTTGCGGGAGCGTGAGGCTTGCCATAAGCAGAGTCATAGGTTAAGCCTGCGTGGGGCTTAAAGAAACCTATTTCTCTTATCTTGCCTGGTCATGAACCGTGGGCAATAACATTATCAGGGCTCTGTTGTAGCGGCGCAGGAGCGGAATTACAGCCACTGAGGAGATTTGAAACAGTGCACGTCTTCCGCCGCGTGTCCAATCGCCGCGTGTCCAATCGCCGCTCCAATCGGGTCATTGTGCGCCGCCTTATCAGACCCGAGTGCTTTTGAAGAAAGAAAATGGGTGTACCACCCGCAAATCGTCACTTCAAGGGTGGCGCTGTCGTAGCACGCCGTCATGCAGCCTCCTGGACTCTTTGGGAATGGAAACGAAACATGCATCAAGAAATCGTGTGGAATTGACCGTACAGCGGCAACTTTTCATCATTCACACGCAATTTCTACAGCAGTCGCCTTCTTTAGGAGTTACGACTACTGTTATTGTCATGTATTATTATTTCGGCAGGTAAATCATCTCTGAGGGCTTTGGCGTACTGAGGTCTGGAATGAACTTACGTCTATTCGCACAAATACAGGAAATTCAGTTGTTTTGGTTCTGCGCTGGACCTGAAAACAAGCTAGCACGTCTCCAAAAATGACTGCAATTTGCATGACTTTGGATTATTTCCAGTCTTATTTTGAATGGTTATTTAATTCACGCCGGGTCGCCAATGTCATTAATAACTTGAAGAGGTACAGGGGCATGAACTAAACGACATGATCTATTTTATTTTATTTATGACTGTGGGTTATTTCCAGTCTTATTTTGAGTTTTTTTTTTTTTTTTGCAAGGTTGCCACTTTTTAATTAGATGCAAGTGTGGCGATGGCATGAATTATATGAATTAAATGATGAAATGGCCATTACTTCTATAATTTCTTTGACTTGTACCCGCTCAAACGGAAAGTTCTTCTTCGTGGTGTTTTTCTTCTTCTGTTGTTTATTGGCGGTTGGCAAGCAGCTTTTGTGTGCATTAGCGCCATCTGTGGAACAGAATCTAAACCCTTCTATACGCCATTCACAAGTCCAGTTTTATTAAAAAAGAAAATATATATCTATATAAAACATTTCCTGAGTTTAATGATAAAATATTAGCAAGATTGAATTTGATCTTTTCCTGTTTAAATTTACCCCGGGTGCGTTCTTTCAGACGTTCTTCACTTTTAAAAATGGAGGCCACCAATCGGCATTGGACTAAGCAAAGTTTGTTTTTGATCCAAACTAAATTCCAAGACTGGATGAAGGAAAAACTGGCAATACGGAGTTATTCCAACAAGTGTAAGAAAAACTCGGGGAAGTCGGTATCACGTGATGTTGATGTTTACGTTTTACTGGGCATGCCCTATTGACTATTCTGTTGGATTATAGCGGCGCATGTAGACAAGAGATTGGAATATTCCTTTCCATGGATACCATTGTTTTCGGAAAGGTCATTCGGAAAGAGAAAAACTCCTCATGTAAACGTAGCTAGTGTTTGCTTTGTCGATTACTTGCAAATGAGGTAATAGCATTACTACAATTTTTTTGACTTTGTGGAATATGTCCAGTCTTGTTTTGAGTCATTATGATTATTATGCCTTCCTGGAGTCGCAGCAGTCAAAGGTGCCGGACTTCCGGGGTGACGTGCCCAAGAACGATGACGCGGGGGGGGTGTGGGGGGGTCTAGTGTGAGTATTTTGCCTAAATGTGTCGGCGTCCTCTTGTGAGTACTTTGAAGAGTGAAAGAGAAAACAAAGTTTTTCTCTCTTTTGAAATCTTTGTGATGGCGGCGACAGGCAAACAAGATCAACAAGTTTGAAATTCTCTGAAATCAGCATTTGAAAGGCTTTTTCCCTTCAGAGCTTCCTTGTCGGGTCATCACTGTGCATTTTGAACAAAGTGTGTGTGTGTGTGTGTGTGTGTGTGTGTGCGTGCGTGTTGCCCAACTGTTTGACTGACACGAGGGCGTCCAGTGAGAAATCACAGCGCCGTGTTCCTGAGAGCAGACAAGGTGATAAAATCGCTATTCCTGTCAGGTACGCAGCAGCGAATTGTTCATCAGTTCACCACCTATTTTCCTCCGAGGTTCCCTCCCCCCTCTCCTCCCACCTCCCCTGGTTCTCCTCCTCGACTCAAAGCCGGGTTTGAAAGGGAAGCTTTGGTGTGAGCAGGGAGGCCACGGGGGAGCAAATCCCAGCAGAGGCGCTGAAAAAGAACAGCTTCAAACGGGCCTGCAGCGGCGGGGTGAATTGTAGAGGGGAGAAAATTGCAATGATTAAAAGTGAAATGTTTGTTTGAAGATAATGTTATTTTAGAAAAGCTCTCTGAAGAGGATTTCTGTCTTGGAATGGAAAAAAAAGAGCAAGACACGGGGAGGAAATGGGGAGCAAAATGTGGGAGAGAAAGTTGGAAGTATTTCCCACAGTTATGCAGACGTGTTTGCAATGGACAAATGTTCCGGGCGGCTTCTTGCTATTCCGTGCAAATGTTCTTATCCTGCACGCTGTGAGCGGGGGAATGATTCTGCGCTAAGGTTCCGTGATTGCGCCTGTGGGGAAGAAGGAGCGGGTTAAAGAGGGCAGCCGGCGCCAGTGTGAGTGGATACAAGACGTCTATTTATTTGGTCTGGGCCCACGCAGCAGGTGCACATTAGCATGCTCCGGCGCACCCGCGGGTCGGGCCGGCGCCACATCTGGGCCGGGTCACCTCTGCTTTAGCCCTCCGATGCCGTTGTTTACGTGCTGGGCAGGGGACAGCGTGCACGTTATTATTCCTGCTGCTGGCAGAAGTAGCGGTAATAACACATTAGCAAACACTTTGTTCAGGAAATTACCATCACCGTTTAAAAGTGGATGAAAAGGGAATGTTCATCTTTCATGAATCATGATTATTTTTAGACTTAATGGTATCTATTTAGACATTTATATGCATATTTTCATATGTCAAATGTGTTTTATGCCAGTGATACGTATGTGCCAATGTTGTACATTTTATCATGCCGTTGTTTATCCAGCCCTTTTCTCAATACTACTAATAAATATCAATAATTATAAAATGGAAAAATTAAATCATACAAATTAAAAAAATATGAATATTAAAACTAAATCATTTGAAAATAATTTTAATTATCTGCATTTTTAATAAATATATGATAATGTAAATGATTAAAATAATATTGTAAAATTATAATTTTAATATTAAAATTAATACAAAAAATAAATACAAGCAATAATTGCTACATAATATTTTAAATAAAATAAATGTGTTTTTATTATTTTTAATTTAATATATTTTATTTAAAAAATAAAAATATTTCAACGTTTGAGTTGTAATAAAATAATATAATGATAATAATAATAAAGAAAAAAAGCAACCATGAATGCTAGAGCGCTAGCATGTGAGACACTTTGTAATCCGACACAACAGAAAAAAACACACATTAGTGAAAGTAAACATCGATACTATTCCACCTTGATATCGATACTGTCGATATCTGGATCGATCGACCCACCCCCCCCCCTAGTGAAAAACATGGCCGACCGCCGTGACAAATTTTCCGCCGCCTCGTCTCTTGAGTTTCCCGCGCCTGCATGACTTTGCATAAGCGCGTCCTAATTGAATATTAATGTCCAGGAAATGGCATTTGATGATCTGCTTCTCATTTGGAAAGATTATACAAAGCAGCCTCGTCCTAAAAAAAAAAGCCAAATGACGCGTCTCCGCCGGGTGATTATTTCGGCTGGTGACGGTGCCCGAGCATGACTTCTTTTAATCTCTGGAGTTCAGGATTAGTTTCGCATTTCGGGATTGTTGCGGCGGTGGCGAGGTTGGGGACGCCGGCGCGTCGCTTTTGTTGGCTCCGTCTGGTGAAGACAAAAGATGTGATAAAGGTTCATTCCGCTGTTGTTGTTGTTGGTGTTTGATTCGGCGGGGGCAGGTAGGCGGGAAGAAGGCCGGGAAGGATGGCGGTGACGAAGAATTGAGGCTCATTCAGTCACTGTGGAGTAAAATGGCAGACACGGAAAGGCACATAATAGGAGGCGAGTGGAGAGTGAGTATCCTGTCTGGCTCCCAGGCAACAGCTTTATCATCAGCACAATTTCAAGTAATCCAGGGTGGCTGGCGGGGGCCTGCCTCGGGCCCCCGTTAGCGGCGGCGGTGACATGTGAGTACACTGAGATACAAAAGGAGGGAAGGAATAAGCGCAACGAGGCTCGATCATCAAATAATATACATTTAGATGGTAACGATAACTCAGCCGAAGGGCGCCGTGCACTGCAGAGGCACCCGCCGCACATACGTCACGGGTAATAGTCTCCCGGCAACAGGAGAAAACAGGAAGGGAACATTTTATTTCCGATGATTTACCCTTCAAAACTCCTCCACGGCAAGCTTCTTCTTTTCCCCAGCCCTGAGAGTTCCAAACACCGAGTTGTAAATCACATTATGTTCTGCCGGATACAATATGGACGCCTCGTGTCGCTCACGGGCTCAATGTGCGGACACTCGTCAACGGCGAGCATGGACAGTTTGGAGACAGGGTCTCCTCGAGTAGCTCTCTATTCGTTATACATTATTTACCGGGGAACTTTGGCAAACGTGGAGAGTTGCTTGCCATGTTTGGGGGAAGAAATGCAGACAATGAAACATAACTTCCTTGATGAGATACTTTTTCGAGGCCACCTTGAAGAAAAAGTGAGTTTTTAATGATGCCGTAAAAGTAACGTGTTTATGAGCATCGAATGTCAGACAAATCGTCTGTTGTTGACTTTCATGACGTCATGTACAAAAATCCAATTGAGATCTCTCGATATACCGCTTAGCATAAACAGGCTTCGCTACACATCCTAAAATAAAGCTCTGCCAACAATCGACCGGAGAGCCAGAGGTCTTACCTCTGGGATGTGTGTCTAGTTTGCGTGACCAGAATTGAGCCAACATAAGATCCAAGTATTCCGCGGCATGACTCGACATTCCGCTGATATTTGGTCCGGATACGCCTACTTACTAATCCCGCACACACAAAACAATCCCAGGAATGTTCCAGCGTGGACACGGCCTTACTCATGCGCCTTTTCTCACCCAGCTAATTATCAGCTGGGAGCATAATGGAGGCTTATAGATGAGCAAACATAATTAGCAGGCATTATGCACACCTAATGGTGGGGGGGTGGGGGGGGGGATAGGTACGAGTGTATTCAGTGCTTTGTTTATGAGCTAAGGGTATAGCATAATGAGGCAGGTGAATACTACTTGATTAGTTAATAAACCCATCCTACCCCGATGAAGCCGCTTTGATGCTCGAGTGTGACGCGGCGGAGAAAGCACTTGACGTGAATCCGTCAATAACGCCACTTGCCGCACAAGACGTATGCGGCGGTGGCGTACCTAACATCGTTAGATACAACACCTTATTGTCCTTTTGGGAGCACATCGTTGATCTTCGCGTAAAGGCTGAACCTAATGATCCGCCACGCGCCATCCACAGGGCGAACTAGTGCCCCCAGTGGCAGCCGCCATGCCATGCGGTCCCACGTGGAGTAAATCATCACCATCGCATCCCTCTGAAAGGAAGGTAGCTTCTTTGAAAATGAGGCCTAATTAAAGCAGCTATCTTTGAATAAGAGCGGCGGTGTCCTTGCCGCCGTCCCTCGTGAGTCGAGGTGGCGTTGTGGGCGGAGATGCACAGGAGGTTTAATTTGTAGAGAAGAATCTGCTCCACTTGGGGAGATCAAAAGATGGCTTAGTGTCCATCATCCATCCATCCGTCGTCTATGCTGGAGCCTATCCCAGCTGACTTCAGACGAGAGGCGGGTATACCCTGGACTGGTGGCCAGCCAATCAACAACCATTCCCACCCACATTCATGCCTATAGACCAGGGGTGGGCAAACTACGGCCCGGGGGCCACATCCGGCCCGCCAAGTGTTTGAATACGGCCCGCCCAATCTTTCCAAAGTATTTCATTTAAACTCAACATACAACCTGGCATCATGGCCTGAGCCAACCTTTTGATGGTTTTATCAATTTCCTTTTTTGACATGGTCTGTTGTTTACAAAGTGCTCCTGAAAAAAGGGACACAAGCACATAATAATAATAATAATTATTATTATTATTAGATTATTATTAGATTATTATAATTATTATATTAATGCTAATTATTATATTAATTATATGTAATATTATTGTTATATTTGCATATTTTACATAATAATATAAAAATTATTTTTATTGTAATTATTATAATATTTTATTATTTTAAAAGTATTTAAATATAAATATAAAATAATAAATAATAATAGCAGATTGCATGACAATTTTACAGATACGATAATACCAGGTGGACTGTTACGTGTAAAATATATAGTCTGCCCCCCCCCCCCCCCTTGTAAATTTTGTCATATCAAAAAGTTTGCCCAATCTCCGGAGAAAAACTGCTCATGCACGAGGAGAACGTGCAAACTCCACCCAGAGATTCCCAAGCGGAGATTCCAACCCGGGTCTTCCCATCTCCTGACTGTGCGGTCAACATGCTAACGACTCCGCTATCCTCGTTTCTCTTCGATACGATGTCCATTGAGTGCAAACATCAAGACGCCGCCCCTGTTAGCAAACACGCCGCATCGTTTTTTGTCTGAATTCCGAACTTGACCTCCAGGGTTTGTGGAAAAATGATGGTGAAAGTTGGGGAGGCTTTTGTTACACGAGCAAACCTTGCGCACAGCCGGGACTATTTTGGAGAAGGACAACACGAGCCGATGATGAACAACCGTGTTCGGGGTTCATCACCGTTGGTTTGCTTTGAAGGGCAAAGAATCCATCTGTTTCCCAGTCACATATTCAATAGGAGAGTCAATTACACGTTGCAGCCTCCAAACAGGGGAGGAAATACATCAATGCTTGTTTTGCTGAGCCGACGGCACTTTGGGACTGCCGGGACGGTCGGGCTAATTCCCACTGAGAACATTCCGGCTACACGTGTGCTGTGCCCTCATTTTGTCCCACGACTGGAAAACTGGAAAAACATTTGTGGCGCCCCTTTGAGTTGTTGCTAAAATGCTTCGGAATCGTACCGTGCAGTGCATGGGCGGCGAGAGCTAGCGCAGATATTGGTATTGTAACCTGATACCAATACGGGATTGGCCCCCCTCCCAAGTCGATACAGACCTGAATTGTATACGGCCTTATGATGATACTGACTTCATATGGAATGGGTGTTCTTGACCCGGCCAACGGGACCCCACTTCCCATGGTGACCAGAATCCCCGTAGCTTCTTAACCTCATCTCGCCGGCCCCCAAGTCTAAATGTCACCCCCCATTGCGACCGGCCACCGAGGCGGCCTTGTGTACATTATTAAAGGCGTATTTGAGCGGCACTCATTCTTCCTCTCGCAAGAGGATCCATAACCGGCAGGCGGCCTCCTCGCATGCTTTATCAACCTCATTGCTTTATTCTTTATTTCGCTCTTTCTCGCTGAGAGCCGGTTTGTGGGGTTTTATTGCGGCGCATCAGTGAGCTCACGTGGTGTTGGAAAGGGCTCAGAGGGGACCGGAACATATGGCTTTAAAAGGAATCTTGCTGGAAAGTCAATGCAGAGCGGAGCAAAGACTGGCTGCCTTTGGAAAAAAGAAAAAACAGACTTGGTTCTATTGCCCTTTTCTTTTGTTTCCTCAGCTAAAAATATTTGCTCGCGTCTTTACCCCGCCTGGCATTTGTTTTCCCTTTTTCATGCACGGCCAAAATGTTTAAAAGTAATCTTCTTTTAAGAAGATACAAAGAGAAGGCGCCGCGTTTCCACTGGCAGGGCAATCACAAGTGAACTGCCGTCTGTTTTTGGTTTTTTTCAAAGGTTAGAGGAGGAGTTAGTGCAACCTGTGTGAAATTGTCTTTTTGCCCACTTTTTCTTATCAAACTCTTGTTTGTTTATGGACAGCCATTCCCATGAAGGTACTGTATACTGTAAACGTATATAGTACACTGTATATACATATATGTACTGTAAATGCCAGGATTGGTCAATCATACACACGCTTGATCGAGCGATATTACTCATGTAAGCATGTAACAGGAAGTACGAGAAAAAGTCACTCTGCCGCGTCTGGTTGTTTACGAGGGGGTGGCGGTTTGTTTCCTCGCCTCCGTGGTCTTGCGGGGAGCCTGGTGATGTTTTTTAGTGGTACTGCTTTGATGTGTGACGAGGTTTGGTGTTGAACTTTCCTGGTTCTGTGCCACCGCGGGGGACTTGTGCATGGCGGGTTTTGCCCTCGGCTGCCATGTCCTTTTTTGGACTTTGATGCCATACCTGCTCTTTGCTACTTTGTTAGCATTGTTGCTGTGGTCACCTGGGGTCTGCATGGAACTGGTCTGCTGATATCGGAAATTTTACATGTCTCTAAAGTAGACTACTTAGTCTGAATGTGAAGAAACGTGCCTCCCAGACAAACATCTGCCCTGTCACAATAGAATGTTTTGCTGGATGATAACTGTGCTACACGTTATCGTGAATAATCGATATTGTCAACATTTTTCGCAACCATTTTATTAATCAATTGTTGTCGTGAGGTGGAAAGTGTCCTCAGAAACCATCCCTTCTGTGCCGTCATTGGCGTCAACGTATGCTGCCTCATGATGCTAACTGCTAGCAATCTGTATCCACTCACCAGCAGCCCCGCCTCCGCTGTAGAAGCAGAGTAGAGTGAAGACTCTTGTCATCCAGCCTGTGAAACGCATACATGCACCTCAGTTTATCGAGGGCAGCGTAATTATCCACCTGTTTTTTTTATTTGATCATGACAGGCCTACTTTTTAACTTTTGCATATGTTTTGGTTAGCTTCTTTTTACACTTTACTGAAGACGGTTACAGTGAAATATTGACATGCCTTCACCAACACTCACCCATGCTCAAAATCAGGGAAACTATTTTGGTCTGAAAGCGTTTTAAGCTAAAATCAAAGAAAGTCAATAAATGCTGGTCGTGACTATTTTGGTTGATTTCATTTCTATTTATTTGCATGTGTACCAAATAAATAATGATCAGAATGTATAATTCATCAAGTTGTAGTCTCAGCGAAATAAAAAGGCTTCATCACGTCTCCACACATTAAACCTGCAGCTAATTAGTCCAAAGCGAGAGTTTAAAATAAAAGACCCAAGATTAGACATCTCTATTGGAAATGTCCAACACACACACACACAAGGAACTTGCCTGAAGTCATTCTCGAAACAAAGTGCTGGAAATGATGTTTTCAATTTTAAAAAGCAGCAAAAAATAATAAAAAAGTAATGTTAAGGATCACATCCCTCTCCGAGAATTCCCGCTCTCTCCCTGGCGCTCTCATATGCTTCAAACGCCATCAAGAATAAATATTATTAAGTCAATCCATCCATGGAATTGAAGTACAACATTTCACAGCAAATCCTCGGTGTCTCCTGATTTAGGTGGTGCACAAGTTAGAAGAACTAATTAAATTGTTTCAGCGTGAAGGGGATCCGCCGACAATAAACTCCAGACTCTTGTGGAAGTTTTGGGATGAAATGATGCAGACAATAACCTGAGGGGGCCAGGGGCTAAAAGGGTGACGCCGGTGTCAGCGTTTCTTGCGATGCTGCGCCACAGAGGAGGACCAGAAGGTTGTGGGGGTGTCAGGACAGTTTGTGGAACAAATCCTCGGAGGAAGAAGCTCATAAAGACGGTCGAGAGACAGACGGGAGGGACATTACTGGGTCAGGACGCCATGCTGCAAAATGAAAACGTCCATTTTCACATCTTTTATGGTGGCTGTCATCGTTTTGTTAGCTAGCGCTCACTTCTTGCTCCAACTTCTTCAATTTAATTTTGCTATTAACAGAGGTTATCTTTTTCGCAGTTAAGGAGGTTCTAAAATGAGCCACGCCTGTAGAGTGAATTTCTCTCCCATGAAGATTTGTTTTTATTCACTTTACAGAGGCGCCAATACACTTCTGCACATCGTGTGTATGCTAGCAGCCCCGCCTCCCCCCACTGAGACTGTATGACTGACAAAAGGGCTCACTCCATAGTATATAGTACTATGGAACAAACACGGCAATGCTGCCTGTTTGGAGGCGAGAGATGTGAGAGAAAACAGACACGCATGCATTTGGTAATATATTAGAGTCGACAAAATTATCCACTTCATTTTTTGTTGCATTTATGTGATCGATTAATCAATCAATACATTTTTTGGAGCTTTCAACGCAAAATTGACTCATTTATGTTCATTCTGCCCTCTGTAAGCACAAAACTAGTTTGTATCATCCGCTCAGGGGGCATGTCAATGTGAAATGCCGCTATGAGACAAAACACAAAGTTTTAGACCAAACACACCCACAGCACTCAAGTCTGATCTGAGGCGAGTAAGCAGTGTCACACCCGAGTATGAACAACCCAGCCGAATCCTGATCCATTTAAAATCCTGGCAGGGCCGGCTGAAGCTTGACAGTCACTTGATGTTTACATGCTGACGTTGATGCAACTACAAGGCGAATACTCACCTTGCCCTCCGCACGACAATGGGAGCGCCCAGACTGAACACAATGACAGCCAATCATTGTCCATTTCAGGGTGTGGCCTAATAAACCACAAATACACATACAGTAGTAAAGCTGATTAAAGGATTCCAGGGCCGGACTGTGGTAATGGTAATGGTTTTATTTCATTTGAACATGCATCAGATTCCAATTGAGTGCATCCCATAATCAGTTCCCAGTTCCACATGTCCAAAAGGAGTAGGAAGAAGCAAAGCTTATTAAATCCTACTCCTCCATCTGGCACTTTTACAATCAGTAACTGTTACATTTGTTCACTTCCTGCTTTCCTAATTTAATTTAAATTTAAATTTAAATTTAAATTTAAATTTAAATTTAAATTTAAATTTAAATTTTAATTTTAATTTTAATTTTAATTTTAATTTTAATTTTAATTTTAATTTAAATTTAAATTTAAATTTAAATTTAAATTTAAATTTAAATTTAAATTTAAATTTTAATTTTAATTTTAATTTTAATTTTAATTTTAATTTAAATTTTAATTTAAATTTAAATTTAAATTTAAATTTAAATTTAAATTTTAATTTTAATTTTAATTTTAATTTTAATTTTAATTTTAATTTTAATTTTAATTTTAATTTTAATTTTAATTTTAATTTTAATTTTAATTTTAATTTAAATTTTAATTTTAATTTTAATTTTAATCTGGCACTTTTACAATCAGTAACTATTACATTTGTTCACTTCCTGCTTTCCTCATTTAATTTTAATTTTAATTTTAATTTTAATTTTAATTTTAATTTTAATTTTAATTTTAATTTTAATTTTAATTTTAATTTTAATTTTAATTTTAATTTTAATTTTTTTGTCACATACCAAAGTACGAGGTGATATGACCGTACCAACTATGTCCTTAGCATCCCGGCTCTAAAAAAAAATCACCATCCAGATGACTCGTTTGACAAAATGACTACTACCGTTTTCCCGTAAACCAGGACAATAATTTTATGAAAAAACTAATTATGCAAAACGTAAGAGTACGGAAAGCGGGGCAACACAGCAGTGACCTCCATTGGTTTGGGTTTAGCATCGTTAACGTACAAAAACATCCTTTTGTATTCTGTATGCACCCCTTGGTGGGAAAACGTGGCCCCCCCTGATCTAAACAAATGACATCATCGGAAGGCTGTATTACATGAATGCAGCCTTGGTGGAAAAAAAACAGCAAAAGGCAACAAAAGAGGAGGAAAAAACAGCACGAATCCTCTCAATTTGGATTGCTTGCAAACGGCAGCGAGCTCTAAGCACCGCAGGCGTGGACATATTTATCTTACTTGAGCAAAGTGACAGTTGTCTGCACAGCCATTTCATTTTTACAGCAAAAAGCCAAGAAACAGAAAAGTGAATTAATCAAATGTAGAGCGGAAGGCGAGGGGAGGGGGGGGGGTGTCAGTGCTGCCTATCCCCCAGTGATGCAATCTGAGGGGACGGCTAAATAAATAAATGTGTTATGTATGACCGAGCGGGCCGAGCGGGCTGTGGGGCGACGAGCCAAAGTCGGCGGCGAGATGCGCTCAGACGAGTGCATAAATCAGCACACAATTAGGACTTTGCGATTTCATTTACGGCACCTACGAGCGCCCCCGTGGCACATTGTGGCAGATGTCATTTCTACACAATTGATTTTTGCTGCCGTCCCGAGGCCCGGCCAGTCACGGCCCCTCCATGCCGCCTCGCAAATGGATGACAAACACCGGGCAAATGGCTGTCCGGGCAATTTCTGCAGGATAGGAGTGGAATAATGCACCGGGCCGCGCTGGCTGGCACCGAGGGACCAAGGACAAGACAAGGTGCTGCAGTGGCTATAAAACACCGCGCTTGTCTCCATTGCGTTGTTGCGGGTGCGTTTACTGACAACAGCGATGTTCCTTAAAGGGGCTGCCTCTAAATCAAATGCTAGGGATGTTCTGTTACTTTCAGAGCATGTAAGACAAATACTAAGCGAAACAGGAAGTAACTCTTTGATGCTCACTGATGTCGCAAAATACCACATTGACCTCAACGTCAGACTTTGTTTGCCTTTGGGAAAAAGTCTTCTATCCGGGGTCGAGGACTTTCTGCAACCAACAGGTGGTGACACGTATTTTCTCACAGGCAATTTATATTGTCTGTCAAACATTTGCAGGGTTTCTGGAAATGCTGACTTTTCAACTGTATTAAAAAGCCACATTTCTTTGGCAAGGACCTTCTGTAAACTCCTCCCATTTTGCACTCTTCTGTTTGCGTTTACATTGCAGATCAAACTGTCACGTTCGGGCGTGGTCGTGTGGTGTAGCGACCCCAGGATGCAGACGAGATGAGGACCCAATTGCAGGTCAAAAATGATGCTAGGCAGCAGAACAACTCACTAGCATGTCCAACAGAAAAACGACAACAACCAAAGGAGCGTGCACCTGAACTAAATAGGCATCACTGAAAATGCAAAGCAGAGCAACACAAGAAGTGACTACAAAATAAAGGCGTGAACCAGGAACTAAGGCAGGAAAGGAAACTAAAAGCGCTGTCACCAGGGGGTAACGCCCACATCGAGACACAAACGTGTCTTCGGCATTTTCCATTTGTAGATTTTTCTTCCCAGATGGGAAAACTGGGGCTGCACGGCGATCGAGTGGTCACAGCGAAGACCTCACAGCTAGGAAACCAGGGTTCAATTCCACCCTGAGCCATCTCTGTGTGGAGTTTGCATGTTCTCCCTGTGCATGCGTGGGTTTTCTCCGGGTACTCCGGTTTCCTCCCACATTCCAAAATTGTCCGACTCCAAATTGTCATAGTTATGAATGTGAGTGTGAATGGTTGTTTGTCTATATGTGTCTTGTGATTGGCTGGCCACTAGTCCAGGGTGTACAACGCCTCTTGCCTGAAGACAGCTGGGATAGGCTCCAGCATCCGTGAGGATAAGCGGTAGAAAATGAACAAATGATGGGAAAACTGGGTCAGGTGGACATGTCGGAGGTGGGGAGGTTTGTTTTATTGTCGTTTATGTTGCCAGGACTATCACATGCGTTTGGTATACTTGTTCTTTGGCTCACCTTGCTCATTATTAATGCTCATTATTAATTATTGCTCATTATTAATACTATTAATACTCCCACACGGGGGCCCTGGAGTTTGGCTGTGCAAAGCTGAGGCTCACAATTCCCTTCAGTGGTTTTATTTGCAGTGAACATTGACACAGGAGCTGCTGTCGGCCACAACTCAAGCCAGTCACTCGCACTCTCCACACTACTTTAGATCTGGAGCTGAATGAGTCTCCCCAGATTTTGGATAATCCCAAATATTAGGACTTCAGAGGCTTTCTGCAGTACTTTGATTATAGCAAACCCTTAAAGGTGCAGCTTTTCTTCCGTTCTTCCGGAGACTGCACCTCTTGCTCTCCGGCCGCCAGTAAAAGAGGAATATCGCCCTTCGGTGTGATTTTTTTTTTTCCTTGACGTCGCCGGCTTCCTTTTGGCAGCCGTGGGTCGAACCTCGCCTTGAATAAATAAAACATGAGACAATGCCTGAAAAAGGTGTCCTCCAGGCCTCCGGACATCTAAAATTCATACATCCTCTCAGCAGGCCGAGCCAGGAATTTACCCAAGCACGAGAGTTCATCTCATCTCGTCACCCTGGTGACAGTCCTCAAGTCGGAGCAGGCCTGAGATGATACCATGGGAACAAGGCGGCCATGTTTTTTATGACATCACGTCTCTGGCAGAGAAGCAAATAAAGAGAGAGAGATGCACTGATTGGAAGCGAGTAGAATGAAATGGACTTACGAGAAGAAGAGAAGCGGGTGGGCAAGGGTGGGCGGGGGCAGAGCCGGCAGAGCAAATGTGAAAGCAATTTCTGGGATACAAAAAAAAGAAGTTGCCAGTAAATGACCTCCCAGAAAATTGCGCGGGGAAGGACGGGGAGTGAAATTAGACGGCAGCAGCAGCAGCAAAAAACGTCCTTCTGATGGAGCCATCCTGGCCGCATCAAACACGTCCAAAAGAAACGACACCTCCTAACATTTGTCCTACATTGTCCAGTGCGTGAACATGGCCGATGCATGGAGTGGTGGGGGGGGCGGTAACGGTGCTATCATTTAACGGCGTGAACAGCTCTGCTTTTTCCAGCTCATTAGCCATCCCCTTCTTTGTCCCAGGCCATTTGATAGCAGCATTAATCTACGGCTCCACTAGGCTTCCTCTGCCTATTTACCGCTATTTCATGAAGATTACACCACTCAAGCGTGTAAATGTATGCCTCACCCCTCCCCGTCCTCCTTTTTTTTTTTTTACCCCCGCCCCCCCATCATCCTGCCTAAACTCAGTGGAGTACTTTGTATCAACTTGTGCGACATACGGCGGATTAAACAGTGCATTTGCCCGCGAGCCCCGATGAGAATGAATGAGAGGCCATCAAAGTGTTTGCATCCCACTTGTTCCCCGCTCTGTGAGTGTTTACCGCTGATGAAAATGGCGCGCCGCCATCATTGACGCCGTCGTCCTTTGAATATCTCCGCCTTGCGTTTGATCACAGCGTCTGTCACGTCATAAATGGCATGGTAGAAAAACAAAACTGTGTCAAATCTAACAATGTCACCGTAATATCATACCCAGAAATAAAAATCCTGATACGTTTACAGTGTCGGAGACACTTTCTCTTTCGGTATAATACGTCAGTGTCTCCAAACTTCTGAACACCAACAAAAATGGTTGCCAAGCTGCCAATGTTCTCCTCCAGGCGTCATGCCATATATCACACCACGGACTTGCTATATTCTCACAAGCATTATCCCAGAGGCAGCAGTCATTTTTTTTATTAATTATCAAACCTAGTCAAAAGTTTGGAGACACCTTCCCATTCAATATAAAACAAAAGTGTCTCCAAACTTTTGGATCCAACCTTCACAATGTTGTTCCGTGGCATATATTTGCAGCAACAAATCAACAACATCAAAACTATATATAATAACTGCCATCTTTGCGATTAATTCTCATCGAATAAATGCTATCCTGTGATTAAATGAAATGTGATTAAACACAAAACACCCAAATTATGAAGTGAGGTTTAATGAATGAAAAGTTCTAGTTTTTTTCACACCCGACGAGCCAATTCAGTGTCTCAGCTGGCTTTTACGACATTCTCCAACGCCATGTATCAGTGTATCATTAACGTTGATATGAACATTGTATGCACATCAGTGAACGCGGTGCCTAATTTGGTCGTTATGTTCGATAGCAGGCATAATAATTGACAGTCTTGTGAGCCAAGTCGATGTCAAAATTTCCAGAGTAAAATGTAATGTTCGTAAAATGCGGTCGACGGTAAAGTCCCGTACAATGATGCTCATTGTGATTGATGCTAAAAAGCTATTGTAGCAGACACCGACTCTTATTAGCAGCCTCAATAGACGGCTGCTAAGGGAGAGCTGTGTAGAATGCTAACATGCTAACAGATGGTATGTTATTATGGCACATGTTATGTGCCAACCGTCCCTTGAAACAGTCATTCAGAAACAAAAGTATGCATCCATAGCGAGCTGAAAAGGGACACACTTTGTCCCATATGGCCGTGAGAATCAAAAATAATCTGTCAAATGTCAAAGGACTCCACTGACAATAGTTTTGTTTATGCCTTGGCTGTCACTCTGCCTCAACTTTGCAGCAGCTAGCTAGACCTTTAGCCACAGTGACATTTTACTCACTTAAAAAATAATAATTACTATTATTTATAGCGTTGTATGAGTCTTGGGGGAAAAAAATGTGAGTTTGGAGCTTGTTTTGTGTCACCAGGAAGCTACAGGTGGCTATCATGTTGATGTGGAACATGCTAACTAGCAGCAGTAGTAACTGTACTTCACTTATTTAAAAACATATTCAAACTCTGCTCTTTTGATGTCAGTATAATAATTATTTCTTGTCCTATGTGTTGGCTAAGTGTTAAAAATGTTAATGAGATGCAATAAAATGCTAATAGGCTACTGTGTAGTATGCTAACATGTAGCAGGATGGCAAATTGAGTACAAAAAAGGTGCAATTACTATTATTTATGGCAACGGATGAAATGCTAACATGCTAGCAGTTGGTAATTGAACAAAGAGAGCGATTTGATGGATTGATGGGACTTTGTATCATGCATTGTTCTCAGACACAATTTTAAACAGGGATAAATACAGTGCCAACATGCTAAACGTTGATGCTACAATACACACATATACCACCTTGGGTGGGAAATAAAAACATCATGTCAACATCGTTCCTTCTCATCAGACAATGTTTTAAAAAGGCTAATTGATTTGACATATTGATGAAGAATCTGACACAATTTCAAGCAGGAATAGATGAAATGTCAACATGCTAACAGTTGGTATGCTATATATAATATGCAGTACCAATATGGCACCTTGAGTGAAAAAAAAACCCCACCCAAGTTAAGTCAGGTCACACTTAAAAAGGCTAAAGGAACGTGGATACATGTTAAAAGTTGGCATGCTAACGTTTAGCAAGAAAGTGATTTGACAGATTTTCATGGTTGGCATGGTAACATGCCAACCATACAGACAGCATTTTAGCAGATCTGTAAGTCATTGACATTATGCGCTGTTGTCAGACACGCTAACAGCTGGTTAGCATGTCTATAGCAACATAGTAATAGAAGCACGGCAGTCCCAGTAGGATTGTAAATGATTCCTTTCAAAAAAGCCCAAGAACGCTTTACAGAAAAGGTCAAGAACCACAGCAATAAAGGTCATTCATCCCCTGCTTCATTCTGGTCTGAGCGCACGTTGCCGACTGCAGAAATTGCCAGTCGCCAATAATAGTCATGTTGTAAGCTAAACGAGGCGATGGGAGGCGGCTTTGTGAGGACGCGTGGGCGGCAGACAAATAAGACACGCGAGCGAGGTAAATGGTCCGCCGCTTGTTTGAGTTCCATCAGAGCGCCATCAAAGCCCCATTGGCTCGGCTAACTGGCGCTTGTCAACGTGTCACTGTCAATTGTTGAGCGTGCCGTGTCTTCCCCGCCCCCTCGTCGTCGTAGCAACACATGCTGTGGCGAACAACAATTGTATCGCGCTAGCATCCCTCGACCGATGCGAATAGCGGACGCCAGCCCCCCCTCAAAACGTTTACGTACCAACAAATTACAACGTCTGTGTTGGTCATTGTGGTCGTATGCTTCGTGTTACCATGGTTACAGCACGCACAAACATAAATAAAGGTCTTATGGGGAGCTTTTAATTTGAGGTTTCCTCACAGCTTGTTTATGTGAAAGCAATGAGACTACAGGCAGCGCTGGAATCAAACACTTTTGTTACTGGTATGATAATTATAGAGCAACAAAATAACACAACCACAATATTAGGAGTACCCCCACATCTGTCTGTCAATTCTCTGTTCCTTGTTTGAACTTACCATGTCTTTGGACACCACTTCTCGGGTACCACCGGCGGGCAAACCACCCTTTTCAGACGGACAACCAAGGCTTCCCATTTGGAGGTTGTAATGGTAATGGTAATGGTAATGGTTTTATTTCATTTGAGTGCATCCCATAATCAGTTCCCAGTTCCACATGTCCAAAAGGAGTAGGAAGAAGCAAAGCTTATTAAATCCTACCCCTCCATCTGGTACTTTTACAATCAGTGTAACAAACTGTTACATTTGTTCACTTCCTGCTTTCCATTATACAGTTAAAGTTTTTTTTTGTTTTTTTCTTGTTTTTTTTTTTAAATAATGTACCTCGTACCGAAGTACAAGGTGATATGAGCATCCAATGCCATAATGGGTACCATAGTGCGTGTCAATATAGTGATATATATAGCACATCATGACTGGTTCAAGACTCTTCATCCTTGTATTTAGCAAACATCAACTGCTTGTATTGTTTCTTGAATTGGCTCATCGTTGTGCATTGTTTGAGGTCCTTACTCAATCCATTCCATAGTTTGATTCCACATACTGAAACGCTATGGCTAGCATAACGTAGTCCTAGCATAGAAGTGTTTCAAATGTAGTTCTTCCCTGAGATCATATTTCTCCTCTCTTGTAGAGAAGTATTGGATGACATTTTTAGCTAATTGCTTATTTTTAGCCTTATGCATTATTTTAGCTGTTTGAAGATGAACTATATCAGCAAGTTGAAGTATTTGTCATTTTAGAAATAAGGAGTTAGTATGTTCTCTGTAGGCGGCATTATGAATTATCCTTACTGGCCTTTTTTGCAGTACATTTAGCGAGTGAAGATTGCTTTTATAGTTATTAGCCCATATTTCCACACAATAAGTAAGATATGGTAGAACCAGAGAGCAATAAAGAGTGTGGAGTGATTTCGGATTGAGAACAAATTTTGCTTTGCTCAATACTGAAATATTTGTGGCCACCTTATTGTCATTCAGGACATAGAAGAGAAGAGTTAACTATTATTTTCTTTCCTTTCTAGAAAATGATAACCCAGTAGTGTTAAACACAGAAAGTAAACAAACTGCATATCACTAATCGGTGAAACAAGGAAAAAAGGGAGGATTAAATGTCCAGTTCCCAGTTCAAATCCCGCTGGGGAGTCCAGTCCATATGTGGGTCTACCAATACATTTCAGTTGAGATATCCAATTGAAGTTCTGTCGGGCAGAGCTGAAGCAGCGCCATCTGAGGTGATTTGAAAGAAACCACCTGAAAGATATCGTCAGAAAAGCAACTAAGTGATGAATATAAGCAGCCGGTTACGTGATGCCTTCGGGCGCATGTACTGTACTCCATGCAGCACGCGTCCTCTTTCAGCACCTTTTATC
The DNA here is from genome assembly GCF_037039965.1 of Doryrhamphus excisus. NCBI lineage: Eukaryota > Metazoa > Chordata > Actinopteri > Syngnathiformes > Syngnathidae > Doryrhamphus > Doryrhamphus excisus. Next base: position 1,635,462 of record NC_136369.1, read on the forward strand.
AGGCTGAGCCAGGTGGGTTGCCCGAGCAGAATGTGGGTCATTGTTGTTGTTGGAGGCCATGGAGGAAAAAGCTTGGATGTCTGGAGGGAGCCACAGCGTGCATATTGTTTGGGTCTAAAAGGACGTTATAATCCACCCCCATATGTGCCAACACACCCCCGTCTCTATTCATCCCTGTCCCTCCGGAGTGCCTCCAAGAGTGCCGCCATGCCAGGCTGCAGCTCCTCACTCTAAACGTGATGGAGAGCTGTCATTGTGTGCCTCCCGACATGCAGCCGCTGGCTTATCTCCTCCAGTAAAGGCAGGCTGCTTTAATCATTCCGTGGAATAAAACACAAAAACAAGAATATTGGGGGAGTGAATGAATGCAATCGTTGACAATGGAATTCAGCCCCACGCCTCACAACAGTTGTCTGTCCCCCTCCCCTTCATAAAAACCTGTATTTGTTATGCTGGGGGGTTTAGGTGCGTCGCTACAGCCAATGGTCAAAGATCAGCTACGTGACTAACTGCAAAGGCACGAGTCAAAGATCCTCTTGCTTCTCTGTTAGGTAACGCAATGCAAAAAAATGTGATTCAAAGATCCTCTATACGACAGAGGCAAAGAAATCTGATGCTGTTTTAGAAACAGTGACTTTATATGAGAGGAGTGCTCTACTGTTTTCAACAACCCACTGCAAAAAATGCAAATCAAAGATCCTCTATACGACAGAGGGACTCTGCTGTTTTTAGGAATCTGCAGCTATAAATGCCACTCAGAGCCGCTATATGACAGAGGTGTGCTGTTTTTAACAACCCACTTCAAAGGTGCTACTCAAAGATCCTCTATATAACAGAGGAGCTCTGCTTTTCGGAATGGGCTGCAAAAGCGCTCGTCAAAGATGCTGACAGGAGTGATCTGACTTTTTTTTAAAGGATCTACAGAAGCAAATGCAAGTCAAAGATTCTTTATATGACAGGACCACGCTGCTGTTGTTAACAATCTTGTGCAAAAAAAAAGAAGTCAAAGATCCTTTATACGACCGGAGCGCTGTGTTTTAATCATCTCATGGCAGAAAAAAAAACATGGAGGAGCGATGATGTAAACGAACACAATCATTGACATTGAGATTCAGCCCCACACCCCACAACAGTTGTCTGCCCCCCCCCTTCATAAAAAGCAAGTAGTATTTATTATAGTGTTGGGTTTTTTTCAGCGTGGTGTCACTCCAGCCGCCCGGCCCGGCTCTTCGCTCTGTGATGAATCTCAATTATGCCAAGGTCACCTTTCATTGTGGTGAACTCTCGTCTGCTTTATTGGAACTGGCAGTGCTTCCGCGCCATCATGGCCGCGCATATTGACAGCAGGCGCCGCCTCCCAAACACCACACAGGAAAAAAAACAAAAAACAAAAACAGAGAGACGCCGTGAAAGGGCTTGTAAGGTTTCTAATTTTGGCAGACAGATTCTGGCACATTGCAGTGCAGAATCTGACTTAATGGTGCGTGTAATGCCATCGCTCCTCGCATGCTATTAGCACCAGCCATGATGGAAATAAAATACAAAGACTCAAAATAATAAAAGTAAAAACCCACAGCTCGCTCACCTTTGACTACATTTGTGTGTGTCGCTCCACTCGCCTGTAACTGTACAATAGGAAGAACTACAATGCCTCCCAATGAGACGAGAAATAATCCACAAAGTCGAGGAAATTGCAGTAATACGACAGAATAGAACATACGATTTTAATGAATGTGATCGCTCCTCTCACCTGTAATTCATGGCGACATCCGAAGTGGAGTGGGAAAAAAAAAAAAACATTCCAAATAAGACTGGAAATAATAAAAAGTAATAATAAAAATAATTTAAAAATAAATTTAAAAAAAAGACTGGAAAGACTGGAAATCAACAAAGTCAAGGAAATTGCAGCTGAATCGAACATGAATGTGATTGCTCCTCTCGCCAGTGATTGACAGCAGTCACCTTAGAAATGACCAGAATGCCTCCAAATAAGATTAGAAATACTTCACAAAGTCAAGGAAATTGCAGTAATACGACAGAATAGAACATACAATTTTAATGAATGTGATCGCTTCTCTCACCTGTAATTCATGGCGACATCTGAAGTGCACAGTGGAAAAAATCAAAACGATTCCAAATAAGACTGGAAATAATAAAAAGTAATAATAAAATAATTTTAAAAAGACTGAAAATAATCATCAACCTCAAGGAAATAGCAGCTGAATCGAACATGAATGTAATCGCTCCTCTCACCTGTAATTCATGGCGACATCCGAAGTGCAAAGTGGAAAAAAATCAAAATGACTCCAAATAAGACTGGAAATAATAAAAAGTAATAATAAAAACAAAATAAACAAAAGACTCAAAATAATCAACAAAGTCAAAGAAAGTTCAGTAATCCATCTGAATCGAACATTAATGTGATTGCTCCTCCGCCTTAGAAATGACCAATGCCAATGATAGAAATACTCCACAAAGTCAAGGAAATTGCAGTAATACGACAGAATAGAACATACGATTTTAATGAATGTGATCGCTCCTCTCACCTGTAATTCATGGCGACATCCAAAGTGCACAGCGGAAAAAATCAAAACAACTCCAAATAAGACTGAAAATAATAAAAAAAGAGTAGAAATAATCAACAAAGTCAAGGAAATTGCATTAATCCGGCTGAATCAAACATGACTGTGATTGCTCCTCTTGCCAGTAATTGACAGCGGCCATTGACGAGAATGACTCCAAATAAGACTAGAAATATTCCACAGTCAAGGACATTTTGTAATGGATTATGTCGTGTTATCTAAGCAGCAGTTGTCAAATGTCAGCAGGTGTAAAAACAATCATACCGTATATGAAGCAAAACCGTGCGGATGCTCCTCCCACTCAGCGAGCCGACGGTGTTTTTGTTCCTGTACCAGCAAAGCGAGAGTCAAGTCAAATCATGGGTAGATGTTTCATTAAAGGCTACAACTTGACGTAATTGTGCAAGACAAGTCAATTAAAAGTCCCATTATTCAATCACAATACACATAGAGTAATTGAAGCGTCCCCCCGCCAACCCCCCAACCCTGCCAAGAACATACTGCAGCAAGGACTGCTTCAAAGCCATCCTGACAAGGTCGCTGATCCAAAGTGGGGCATCTTAAGGTACCTCCTTTCTAGATTATGAATACTAGAACGTCCCATTAATGTCAACGTTCTCCGGAAGAGACACCTCACAAGTCATTGGTCGCTCTCTTGAGAGATGCTTGCTGGTTCCTGCGGGGTACCAGCACACGTCCCCTACTTTCATTAGCATGTATGCATGCAGAGTGAAGTGGGGCTGAGAGATATGACCTAAGCATCATCTGCTCTGCCCACTCCTGTCGCCATATGGCAACCAATCATGCCAGGCTCCCAGCGCTGATGACTCTGGGACAAGCATCCTCATCGATGCATGGGTACCAATTTCAATGCAAATAATAGAAAAAAACCTTCATAAATGTAAACAATTTTCCTCATTCTGGATATGAATAAGAGCTGCAAAAACACGAGTCAAAGATCATTTATTTGATGGGAGTACTGTGCTGTTTTGAAGGGAACTGCTGCCACAATGCTCGTCAAAGATCCTCTCAATGACAGGAGTGCTCTTCTGTTTATTAAGATGTACTGCAAAAAGGCCTGTGACCTTTTCCAGAAAAAAAGAAAGAAACAAGTCAGAGATCATTTATAAAACAGGAGGGCACTGCACTACAAAAATGCTTGGGACTTTCTGAGCAGACACACAAAAAAAAAAATGAAAATCTTCTATATGACAGGAGTGCTCTGCTTCAATTGAAAGATCTTCTATATGACACTCTGCTGTAAATTCTAGTCAAAGATCCTCTAAGTGACACTTATGCTCTGATGTTTTTAAGGACCAACTGCAACAAATGCAAGGGATCCTATGTGGGACGGGGGCGCTGCCATTTGAAATGATGTACTGCAAAAATGCTTGTGACCTTTTGCAAAAAAAAAAAAAAATGAAAAAATGTGTGTCAAAGATCCTTTATGTCATAGGATCCCTCTGCTGTTTCAAACAATCTAGACTACTGCAAAAATGCACAGAGTTAAAGATCATTTATATGACAGGAGTGCTCTTGTGTTGTTAAGGAATCTACCGCAAACATGCTCGTCAAAGATCCTTTATATCATATAAGCCCTCTGCTGTTTTAAACAATCTAGACTACTGCAAATAAAAAAGAGTTAAAGATCATTTATTTGACAGGAGTGCTCTGCTGTTTTTAAGGAGTCTACTGCAAAAATGCTCGTCAAAGATCCTTTATATCATATGAGCCCTCTGCTGTTTCAAACGATCTAGACTACTGCAAAAATGCACAAGACCTTCTGCAAAAAAAAAAAAAAGTGAAAGATCATTTATATGACAGGAGTCCTCTCCTGTTTTTAAGGAATCTACGCAAACATGCTCGTCAAAGATCCTATATATCATAGGAGCCCTCTGCTATTTCAAACAATCTAGACTACTGCAAATAAAAAAGAGTTAAAGATCATTTATTTGACAGGAGTGCTCTGCTTTTGTTAAGGAATCTACTGCAAACATGCTAGTCAAAGATCCTTTATATCACAGGAACTCTCGGGTGTTTGTACTGCAAAAAAAGTCAAAGATCATTGATATGATTGGAGGAGGCTGCTGTTTTTGTTTTTAAGGACGTACAGCAAAAAACGGACTCATGAACGGATCATGAATTGCGGACTGAAGAGGTGCGTGTCCAAGACTGATGTCCTTCAGCCTGACTTCATATTCTATATGTTCCTTGTCTTCTACCAGGAAACGATGTTCCGCGTAGTGTTAGACCGTCAGGACAAACTGAGTGGGAATTTGAAAAGCCGTGCAAGAAGGGAAAAGCGGTGACTCCTCGTAAAAAGTTCAAGCAATTGACGAGCCGGCAATTGCGTCGCTCAGTTTGTAAATCAGACGAGCTCATTGAGGCTAAATGGCGTCTGAAGACTCGGCGGCGGCGGCGGCGGCAGAGAAGAAGCGAGGCGATGACTTCTCGTCTGCGTTTTCTGGGTCAGACTTAATCAAACGTCACATTCCGGAGCCCTCAATGACACTTTCAGATAGCAGCCATCACTCAAAGGCGGCGGTTCGCCTTCATCCCTCACACACCTCAACGTCCTAATGGCGCTTTCCACAGGTGCGCCAGCTGAGGTGATGTGCTTCCAGGTAGCTTTAATTACCAATCATTTTCTATTCACGGCCAAAGGATTCATCACCATTTGGCTCGCTGCTGGCAGGCTAAGGGATGAGTTTTCCTCCCCAACAATGGTCGCTTCCCAAAGCGCACTTGGGAGGGAAGTTTAGAATATAGCGGAGGCTTTGCATGCTTCACAAAGACTGCGCCCACAGGGAGGAATACATTTCTTATTCACTCTTACTCTCTTCCCTCCTCTCGACATGTCATCACTTGACAATTACTCTAAAAGTAATTGCACTGGGAAGTGTTGATTCATATACGGCCTCAACACTCCCCGAGCTATTAATCTTTGCCGGGCTTTGCAACCGTCACGTCCTTAATTATGGCGTTATATATGTTAATTCAAAGTGTCAAAACAGCTGTCTGCTGTAATTGCCTCATTGTTTGGTCATCTGTGCATCCCTCTCAGCTTGTTTTTGGGTCTCGGCGCATTTGATTTGCGTAATAAAGTGTCAGTGAAAGTTGATTCCCACCGGAGAGATCCTGGACGCCGCATTCGGGACACCTGCGACAGATCCCGGTTGCTGAAACAGAAGCAATATTTGTTCCAACCCTTCATAAATGTAGACCGTTTTCCTCATTCTGGGTCTGAATAAGAGCCGCCAAAACACGAGTCAAAGATCCTCTTCATTTTTAATGTTCTATTCCAAAAATGCTTGGGACCTTCTACAAAAAACCACTAGTCAAAGATCATTTATGTGATGGGAGTACTGTGCTGTTTTGAAGGGAACTACCGCAAGTATGCTCGTCAAAGATCCTCTCAATGACTTCTGTTTATTAAGATGTACTGCAAAAAGGCCTGTGACCTTTTTCCAGAACAAAAGAAAGAAACAAGTCAGAGATCATTTATAAAACAGGAGGACACTGCACTGCAAAAATGCTTGGGACTTTCTGCACAGACACACACAAAAAAAAAAAAAACATTGAAAATGCTCTGCTTTTCAAAGCTTCAATTCAAAGATCTTCTATATATGACAGAGGCACTGTCTGTTTTTAGGAATCTGCAGCTGTAAATTCTAGTCAAAGATTTGTTGCTGGGGATAGTGCATGATATGCTACGTACTGCTATCCCCGGCTGAGCACATAAAAATAGCACCGGGCCCAAAATCTGCCCAAATCTGTAATAATAACAAGATTCTTTATTCGAGACAGTGCATGATATGCTGCTGTGCCTCACTGAACTCTATGAAAAATATATTGCACCCAAAACTCTACAAATATAGAAATAGCCATACTGTGATGTCCATCCATCCATCCATCCATCCGTCCATCCTTTTTCTACACCGCTTATCCTCACTAGGGTTGTGGGGTATGCTGGAGCCTATCCCAGCTGACTTCGGGGAGAGGCGGGGCACACCCTGGATTGGTGGCTAGCCAATCACAGGCCACCAATAGACAAAGACTGTGATGTGTGGTAGAAATATGATTCTTGTTCCATGACGTGTCACTTGATGCTATTCTGTTAAGTTGACATCATCGTTGACATCCATCAGTGAGGAATGTGTCTTTTGCGTTACACTCAATGCTCAGATGACGAATATGAAAGGTAAGCTTTATTAGTGTGGAAATCCTAGCGTGTAAAATCAGCTGCTTAGTCGGACTGAATCTGCCTGGAAGGAAGCAACAATCTAATCAAAGCTCGTCCCCCCCCTAAAGAACGCCGCTAATGAGTCGCAGCGTTCTCGACATTTCCATTTTGTCTTGTGGCTATATTTTCTAATAATTCCTGATGTCTAATTAAGCACCATTAAGTGCTGCAAAGATGGACAGCGGCCGAGCCCGGCCTAGCGACGCCGTCTCCAACGCTCCTTATCTACAAAGATGGCATTTCAGCGTGAACACAAGCGAGGATTAGCATATTTACCACGCAGACGTCGGTCCAGGGAGGAAGACAACAGGTGGAGAGACAAGCTTGAAGATAATTACACGAAACAATTTTTTTTTCCAAAAAAAACACTTGACTCCAAACAAATAGAAGAACTCGTCATTGGATTATTCTGCTATCATTATAAGACGTCTGGATGAAGTGTTGGACTCGCCCTCATTTTCTCATCCTTATCTTATCTAAACTTATCTTTGGCTGTGAAAAGACGACCCGCAGTCCAAGAATGTTGGACATGACATGACATAACTCAAATATTCCATGCTAGGTTTGAAGAAGTCGGTTATTTTTACATTTTACAAATTGTCCGTAGGTATGAATGTGAGTGTGAATGGTTGTTTGTCTATATGTGCCCTGTGATTGGCTGGCCACCAGTCCAGGATGGACCCCGCCTCTCACCCGAAAGACAGCTGGGATAGGCTCCAGCGGTAGGATAAGTCAATGAACGAATGAACATATTTCGGGACCTGGCTCAAATATTCCAAAGCAAAATGCTGTATGATGCGTCGAATATACGCGTAGTTATTTTTATATTCTACCAGCTTAGATTTCACTAAAAGGTTGTAAAATACACTTTTAAAGAGCGATTGTGACTCCAAAATATACTTTTAAAGGGCTCAGATTGGTTGAAATTTTAATATTGGTTATGGTTTTTACCATCTTAGAGTTCACAAAAAGCTTAGCAAATATATTTATAAAAAGCTTTTGTGACATATTCCATCTGGTACTTTTACAATCAGTAACTGTTACATTTGTTCACTTCCTGCTTTCCATAATACAGTTTAAGGTTTTTTTAAAAAAAAATGTAAATTTTATTTATTTATTTATTTTTAAATAATGAACCTTGTACCAAAGTACTGGGTGATATGAGCATCCAATGCCATAATGGGTACCATAGTAAGTGTCAATATAGTGATATATATAGCACATCATGACTGGTTCAAGACCAAATGTCCTACAAAGAAGGACATCAACTTAAGAAGTTATTTTTAGAAGTAAAACATACAATGCCTGCAAGAGGTAGAACCAACAACTCATTAACATCACATCCACTCTCTATGGAGATGAAGAGATGAGTCGTAGAATTAAAGAGAAGAAAAACTTGAAGTTCTAAGCCAGAAAAACAAGGACCTCATGCCGCCTCCTTGTTGTTCTTTCCCGCTGTGCCAGTGAGAACACGGCAGCCTGGTGAATGTCGACACGCAAACCCGGCAGTTGCCTGTAAATTTAATTATCTAGCTTATGGGGGATGATTTCAAAGCCGGACCCACTGGGGTTACTTCCTGTCAACATGGAATCCCGGCGGAGACGTGTTCAAATTGTGTGCTGTTGTTGATTTGATTTTTACGTCACTGCCATCAATTAGTCCGCTTGAACGCCAACTCAAAATTGACTACTGCAGTCGATGCCGGGTTTTTAGGATACGCACACACATTTTGACCAAATAATTCTTGAATAACTTGACTTTAATATACGTATGTGCAAACCTTAAGTTATACATTTTCTATGAGAGGATGCCTACGGTGAGATCGCTGTCGGTGTAGAAACATGATCATGGTTAAGCGTGCATCCCCAACGCGGGCTTTGAATCAGATCCAAGACAAGAATTAGCACATAAAAAGAGCAAAAGCAGCTGAGTTTCGGCATGAAAAGGAAAAACTAAGGGCTAAGTTGATGAAGAGGTTAGACTGTGGATCCGGATGTTCAAACGTCTAATCTCATATTCACGTCTCTCTGTGGCTGCCTCTCTCTCTTTTTAAACTAATAATTCCGCAGGCCTTTTTTTCCTTTTGCCAAAGTCCTTAATGTCAAATAAAGCAACTAAATGATAAAATTGAATGAGGCATTTAATAGAGTCGGGAGCTGCAGGAGCACGCTAGCCTGACGTGATTTCTGGGGTGAATTCTAATAAGAAATAGATCCTGGGAAGGCTTGCTGTGTGCTACGGAGAGAAGATGGGAAGGGGAAGGAACGTTGCCGAGTTTCCTGGCGGTATAAACGTGTAGAGACTGACTTGGGTCTTTTTCATGAGGACAAGACACTCTGACTGATGGTCTACAAAAGTCCATATCCGCCTTCGTCTGGTCAAAAAACACTGACATTACCAGCTGTGGCTGTGGGAAACCTCCAGAAGATAGCAACGGAAATATCATGAGTGGTCGGCATCCAGTTGCTTTGAAATGCGCTTTAAAATATCAGCAATGGCTATCAACTCCACACAGAGATGCCAAAACAGAGATTCGAATCGTGCTAACCACCAGACCACCGTGCATCAGTCAGTGCATCGCTATTTTAAACGATATCATACGTAGCATTGGACTAAAGCGTGTGAAGTACAAACCTTATCTATCTTCCTCAATGCTTCCGGTGGCTTTTGCTAGATGTTAGCATACCCACTGTTAGCATGTTACCAAACACCTCACCTTGTATATGTATTCGAAAGAAGTACAGATGAGCCAAAGCCAAGCAAAAAAAGGTGTTTGTGTTCATTGTTGCGTTAGGAATGAGCGGATGAGTCCGCAGCTAATGGACATGTCAGGCCGTCCCCCGGGACATCACAGCTGAGTGAAACCATGCACGTTCTGAAGAGGCTGCACCCTCGCACCCTTTTCCAGGCCATCTATAATGCATTACACACGTATGTGAACACAGCACCTCCCTTAAATATCTTCCTTTTGAATATTGACACCATGGGTATACGCCGTCCACTGAGTGACTGGCATTTTCCCAGCTCCCCCGACGCCGAGGCTGATGCTCTGGCAAAGAGAGGAGCTTCCTCTTGGGTCAGGACCCCTGGGACAGGCCCTGTTGTTGGCCGCTTCTCTGAGGCCTGGATGGAGGTCATTATGGAGGGGATGATTGTGGGGGTGCGAGGGGGGGTTACAGACTCGGTTAAAGGAAAAAGGCTACACAGCGGAAATGCCAGCAGATGACATTGAAAAGTGAAATGTCATCCAAACATAGTCGCTTGATGGACTGCAACGCAATGGAGCGATTGTAAAAAAAGTACAGGCATCCTAGCTTTGGGTTGGAGGTGTCAAAGCCAATTAATAATCAATCTCATCAATCATGAGTTTGGTTTATTTTTAGAACATGTTGAGGACTAATTAAAAAAAAATACGGGCATGTTTTTGTGACCAGCATAGGTTGTGTTTTTGTGCTGGTATGTTGGTCATGCTGGTCTGAAGGTCTATGTTGGGATGCTGGTCTGGAGGTTTTGTTGTCATGCTGGTATGTTGGTCATGCTGGTAGCTGGTCTATGCTGGTATGTTGGTCATGCTGGTAGCTGTTCTATGCTGTTAGCTGGTCTATGTCGTTATTTTCAGTCATGTTTTTAAATCAAATATCACGCATCAGCATGCTAACACAAGCAAAAAGCTAAAGATCTCAGCTGGTCCAGCCGTGTGTTGTTTGGTTTCTTGACATCACTCCACATTCCTCTGAAATTGTCGTAGCAAACGTAAGCCAAGGTTCCGAAAGCACTAAAGCAACCCTTCTTCTTTGCCCGTTGGGATTTGACTCCAACTAGGAGATTATTGCCTCGGGTGCCGCTGTGCCTCCCAGGAGCTAAAAGCCCACTTGGCTTCCCGCCGTCCTTACACTTGTGGCTTTGTGAGACGATGATGCCGTCGTACAGCTTCTTAAAGCAGCCCTGCTAATTAGCAAACACGTTGCATCACTTTTTATCAAGAGTGGTGACTTGGAAGACCCCGGGGGCTTTGCATCTTAGTTTGTCGCCCGGGCGGATATTTATTTCTTTATTTTTTAATGTGCACAGACACTGTTGACATTCAACTGCGCTCCTGTTTAATTTACCTAAACACTTTTTAACAATGCCAACAAAAGCTACTCCTTATTAGCTCCTCAAGTGCCAAGCTAAAGTGACCAAATGTGTGCGTTTGTATCAACGTATGTCTACTTATTTTATGTATTTCAGTAGAAATGGAATTAGTCTATTTTTTGTCACTGCCCTTAAGGCATTGTGTTCCATTTTTAATTCATATGATTGTCAATTTGTCATTTAATTCATGGTTATCGCGCTCCGAAACAGAAAGTGAACTATGCTAGACAGCTAAGAGTTTAGCAATGTTAGCTTAAAGTGTGCTAAATTACCATAATCTAGTTGGAAATCGCTACGGTAATGTAACAAAAAACGTCGGGGGCATTTTTAGTCTATTGATTGTTCTGTATAGTCTATTCGTTGTTCTGTAGTGTTTTTTATTTCTGGCAAATATGCGTTCATGTGGACGCCCATAAAAAATATATTCATTCATTCATTTTCTACCGCTTTTTCCTCACGAGGGTCGCGGGGGTGCTGGAGCCTATCCCCGCTGTCTTCGGGCGTACACCCTGGACTGGTGGCCAGCCAATCACAGGGCACATATAGACAAACAACCATTCACACTCACATACAATTTGGAGTGGCTAATTAACCTAGCATGTTTTTGGAATGTGGGAGGAAACCGGAGTACCCGGAGAAAACCCACGCATGCACGGGGAGAACATGCAAACTCCACACAGAGATGGCCAAGGGTGGGAATTGAACCCTAGTCTCCTAGCTGTGAGGTCTGCGTGCTAACCACTTGACCGCCGTGCCGCCCCTAAAAAATATATATTACGGGTATTTTGCGAGAAAAAAAGTTTTCTGAGCAAGAATCCTCGAATTCTACCAAAAAATGCTCATGAAATGAAACTGTGACGCTAAACCCAATACTTAGTGTATTAGTGTACAAGAAGGGAATTTTATCCTGTTTGAGATTTCCAAGAAACAAGAAACAAACATTCCCCCCTTGTATTGAACTAAAGAAGATCTCCAAGCGCTGTTGCTATGCTAACCTAAACTCAGCATCTTTGATCAGAGGAAGGAGATCTGGGAGGGTAATTAAAAGTGACATCCTAAAAACGCCAGGATGCCCGTCAGCAGGGCGGATTGTTCACGCAGTGTGACGCCGTAAGCTCATAAAAAGACGTACGGCAGCGATGCAAAGCGCGTCTGTTTCCAGCACGCGTCTTTTGTCCCGCTCGTTCGGGGCTGCTTTCCAAAGCTACTTGTTCCACTTCCTCACACATTTATTTATGCACGTCACAATGCAAATGTGGAGTTTTAAGCCTGGAGTTTTAAGGAGCCGGCGAGGGAAGGGAAGGCGGCGTATTGACAGCTCGCGCTCAAGCAGCCAATCCGTCAAAGTTGGGAGAGATTTCCAGGGATGAAGTGTTTGACAATACAAAGGACAAGAATTTTTCTTCTTCTGGGATTCCAGACTGGGTCTTTTACTGTAGTATCAAGTGTTTGCGTCACAGACTAATCTCTGGAGTGAAAGAGGAGCACGGAGCAGAGGTTGCAATGAACTGAGTAAAGCCTTTAACGCCGCTCTTGATAGACCGGCTTTCTCGCTCAAGACGCACCCTTACCTCCTCTCGGAGGTTTGTTAGGTGAGGCGGCCTTGTTTTCTCTGCATAGACGAGCTGATATGACGCCTCGGCTCTGTCCATTAGAAGTTGATAGCTTCAATCAGCCACCGAGGAACGATATTTCATGGCAACAGCTTTACCTCAAGATATCAAACTTGATGGGATCCGACACAATACAGTGGAACGGTGGAACAGTGGGTGACCGAGGAATAAGGAACATTTGGACGGTTTTTAGCCCAGCTAATGTCAAAGATGTCCATTTCTGTTAATACATCACAGCAATAAAACGGTGCATGTTAAGAATAAAGATACAAAGCTAAACGCCTTGTCCCCCATTCTGCTAAATATCGTACTGCTACTCTCGCACCAAGTTGCGTATTCCAGGGGGAGAACGATAACACACGGGCGTTTCAAAAAGCTCAGTTTTGACACCAGTTATTAAAAGGTTGCAGCTTTCAGAAAAAGGGTGTGGTCGTGGAAAATCAATTTTTTAGGAAAAATTTTGCTTTGGGTTAAATTAGGACTGTCATGAAGCGATTAATCATGATTAATACTCATTCATTAGGATTTTTAGTTTTCATTTTGTCATGTAACTCCACAATTTTTCTAAAGCCTTTATTGTTGACGATAATCCATGTGCCGATTTTGCCCTTTTTTATATTGCTTTAAAGGTTTAAATCAAATTAATCATGAAAACTAATCTTGATTAATTTGGTCATTCGGACCATCTTAATTTTATTCTAAAAAAAAAAAAAAAAGAAATTTACAAACATGACTTTCTATATCTGGGGTGTCCAAAGTGCAGCCCGGGGTCCTTTTGCAGCCTGCGGCTTGTTTGTAGAAACAAACTAAACACAAAAAACTGTATTACATATTTTACATATATATTACATAAATATTACATATTTTCTTGGCTCAACTAAACACATTCATAGCGACACACAGCTCTTATTTATGTCTTTTTTCCCTCTTATTATGTCTCCTATCTTGGGAAATGGGAGTGTAAAGGTGATTATAGGGGTGTTATTTCATAACCATGATGTAAAAAAATACTTAGAAAGTTGTAAACCGGTTTTCTGTGCTCCAACTACTAAAATACGAGGTATTCCATTTATAAATAAGGAATCCTGCTATTTACTTATTATGGATAAACAAGGGATTACGGTGTTTGTCTTCCTTTCTTTGCCACTCATTTAAAGTAAATACTAAACTAAAAGTGTATTAATTCCATGTACTTGAAATAAATAAGTACAAGTTGATGAAATTCATTTGTTTTTTCCCTTGTTTGCTAACCTTTTATATATTTTTCAAGCTTTGAGCGAGTATAAATAAATGAAATAAGCATGACTGCTGCTTCCTGACTCAACATGACACCTCTGCTTTTGGCAACAAGACGATAAATAAGCTTCACACGTGCTGTCAATATTTCTTGACTATTCACACATTCCGTGTCGTCTTGTCTTGTTTTCGACTTCCTCATCTTTGTCTTTGTTGCACGTTGGCACAGCTTCCTCATCTGGTGGACTGTGATCACATCTGAGATGTTTGTTCCAAAGTGGCTTGTACTGGAAGCGTCCCAAATGAATACAGTCTGATGAAGCTGCTGGTTTGCAAACCTTCTCTTTTCAAATCCTTTCAAAAAATAAATAATCTTCTCCGAGGAAGCGCTGAATGTACACACATAACGTTTGCTTGGTTATATTTTAGTTGCAGTTGCACTCACACGTCTTTGGACTTGACAAAGCCCACAAGTCACTTTGCCAACCCTCGATAAATGGCTTAGTCAGATGAGTTGTGGTCTTGAAGCTCTACTTCAATCCTCCTTAAGATCCAACAGAGCAAAATGTGCTTGGTCCTAACGTTCTGACCAGGAGTGTCGACGGAAAGCCCCCCTCCCCCCCCGCTTCGGAAAACTGTGGGTTTGAAGTTGGAAAAGTCCATTTCTAAACAAGTGAACAATACACAAAGTACAAGCAGAGAACATCTAGACTTTGGATTCTGACATCCATTATTCCTGGGCTCCATTATGTAATTCCACTTTAATTAAAGCGACAAATGTCCCCCGTCAGACCACTCTGTGGGAAAGAATGACGCCTGGCCTTCAAATTAACGTCAGTCAAGAAGAGTTTTAATGTTTTATGTGGCTTCACGGATAAAGAACCTATTTTAGTGCCAGCGTCACCTCGTGTCCATGAGAAGGTCAGACCAGTTTCCCACGCATAATTGGATGCTTCTATTATAGCCTCTTGCACAGCGACAGCCAAGTTTGCCTCTTCATCACCGAGCACCACTTTGACTGGTTTACACAACTTTTAATCCAAGGCTTAACCTAAAAAGGCAGTTTTTACTCCAAAGTCTTTACGGGAGTCATTTGTTTTTTGCCTGTAGTGACAATTGGAGCCCAGGATGGAGACCAGGATCAGTGGGGAGATCAACCAACTCAGATCAGTTTCTCTTTGGGGGGTCGATAGGTAGCATCACTTCAGCCTCGTGGTGCCGTCTGATCAATGTGGCCCCGCAATTAGACGAGCAGGGATTTCACTCAGCTCTACTGCTAATTTAAAACACATATATTGTGGAAAGAGCGGAATGGGCAAGAAGTTTTTCTTTGAGCTGTTTGCAACTTGGAGGCTTATGACCATTGATTGTAGAAGAATGTCATTCTTCATTAAAATTCATTAAAAAAGAGTATAATAAAAATCACTTGAAATGTATTAATATAATAAATAAAAATTAATAAACTAAAAATGTAAGAAAGAATACATATTTTCACTTAATGACCAGTGTAAAATATAACACCCATTTTAAAACGACCAGTCTATAGCATATTACAATATTTGTTGTATTTCAATAGGGCTGCACGGTGGACGAGCTAACAATGCTAAAAATGTTAACATGCTAATGTTAGCTTGCTAACACCTAGCATAATAGCACTAAGTGTGTATTCACAATTGCAAAAAATCCTAGTATGCTCAAATTAGCATGCCAGAAACGTTAACATGCTAATGTTAGCATGCTAAGGTTAGCATGTTAACCCATAGCATAATAGTGTCTACCTATGAAAATGGCTACTATGCTAATGTTAACATACTTGCAATGCTAACAGCTAATGTTAGCATGCTAAGTAGTGCTAAGTAGCTAAGTATTTATATAATAAGTGTTGAAAATGAAAATGGCGAAAATGTGACTATGCTAATATTAGCATTTTAGCAATGCTACCATGCTAACATCTAGCATGATAGTGGCAAGTGTGTGTGTCGATATAAATATAAATATATAAAAATATATAAGTAAAATTTAAGTTAAATGTACTTAGGGGCTGCACAGCGGTCGAGTGGTTAGAGCGCAGACCTCACAGCTAGAAGACTAGGGTTCAATTCCACTCTCGGCCATCTCTGTGTAGAGTTTGCATGTTCTCCCCGTGCATGCGTGGATCCACAGACTCCGGTTTCGGGTTTTGTTTCCTCCCCCATTCCAAAACATGCTAGGTTAATCGGCGACTCCAAATTGTCCATAGGTATGAATGTGGATGGGAATGGTTGTTTGTCTATATGTGCTCTGTGATTGGCTGGCGATAAGTCCAAGGTGGACCCCACCTCTTGCCTGAAGACAGCTGGGATAGGCTCCAGCACCCCCTCGACCCTCGTGAGGATAAGCGGTAGAAAATGAATGAATGAGTTTGAGGGAAGAGCCGCTGCCAATATCGGTATCGGAAATGAAGCACCTGCCGATATCAGAACATCGGTAGTAACTCATGCTAACACATCACGAGGCAGTAGCATCCGATCACTTCTTCCCTAACAGACAACAATAACCTTTGACTCAGCATTTTTAATCATTTTCATTGGTCTTCCTCACTGCCTTTTATTTGCTCTTTGGCGGCTGTTTTAGCACAGGTCATTAGCACTTGTTTGTGTTGCAGCGTGACATTTTTAGAGCGAGGCTGCAGGAGCGTGAAGACGATGGCGCTTCCTGTCAGCCCTGCAGGACGTTCTCACACTGACTGGAGGCTATGATGAAAGGTCAGCGGTGGCCTGACAAAGGCAAAAGGGGTGCGAGGGGAGGAAGAAGAAAACACATAAACAGTAACAGGCCACGAGCTGCATGAGCACACACGCGCCTTTAATAACAGTCCAGCGGGCACAAAGGCGGCCGGGCCGCGGGGGAGTTAGGAAGGAGGAAAGTAAATAAATAAGAAAGTAACCCCAAAAGAGTTTGCGGCTTATTTGTCGGAGTCCGGGAGATGCTAGCATCGTTAGCTTTCATTTGGCACCAAGTCTCAGTGTGATGCCTGTGATGTTCTTCCCTTGTTACATTTCCATGCGACACCCCCGACCCCCGGCGTCAGACTCCATGGCACGTTTCTAGGAGCTCCTTTTCCTATGACAAGGTTCAATCTTCTTTTGTATAACGGATTTTCATTTTGGGGGCTGATTTTTTAAAACTTATTATGCAAAAAAATTCAGAAAAAAATTCATAAGCAAAATTTTGTGTGTCGGAATAAATTTTTTTTAACATTCACAAATAATTCAGATTTTTCTCAAAAGAAACTCAATTTCATAACGTGTGCATTTTTATTCAGGAAAATTTTCAGCATAAAATGAATAAAAATAAATCAAAATTCAAATGCAAAAAAGGAGTGTATAAAAGCATATTTGTAATAACTTCTGATATAAGGCCTTCCTGACACACACAGACACTCACATAGCACAATCAGAGTTGTGCAGTACTTGGATATGACTGGTGGAAAAACACACACAGTAGATGCATGTTCTTACTTACACAAGCTTAACTTTCACTTTCTGGAGGAGCGCACTCTTTGTACATTGTTCATACTGGGTTCTCCATCCACCTTCCTCGTAAAAAAGCTTTTACAAGGTAATGAAACAAATTCATTCATTTCCTACCGCTTCTCCTCACGACGGAGCCTATCCCAGCTGTCTTTGAGGGAGTGGAAGGGTAGACCCTGGACTGGCGGCCAATTAAACTAGCATGTTTTTGGAATGTGGGAGGAAACCGGAGTACCCGGAGAAAACCCACGCATGCACGGGTAGAACGTGCAAACTCCACACAAGTTTCCGAAAAACATATTTGAATGATTTCCACATAGGATAATCACAAATACAACGATGTGCCTGAATGTAAGATAACCTCAAAAAAATAAGACAACCTGGTTTTAAATCACACCCATCCATCTATTTTCTATGCCGCTTATCCTCACTAGGGTCACAGGGGTATGCTGGAGCCTATCCCAGCTGACTTCGGGTGAGAGGCAGGGAACATGCAAACTCCACACAGAGATGGCCGAGGGTGGGATTGAACTCGGGTCTCCTAGCTGCGAGGTCTGCACACTAACCACTCGATCGCCGTGCAGCCCAAGAAACAAATTCACCTTGAAAAATCCAAATAAAACTATTTTGTCACAGACTTTAGATGTTGATCAGCGTTGTTGCTAGGTCAATAAGACGTCCATTTTTGTATGTGACATTGTATGCAGGTTTTTTTGACACTGGGTCAATTAAATTTGAGGATTTCTGTGTAATAAACACAATCTGAACTTAGACTTACAATCCCTGTTATAAGTTGCTGTGGCGGTCGATACTAAAGGAGTGACAGAAACAAAGCCCGTTCCTGCTCACACAAAGTGTAATGTCAACATGTACACAACCTTTTTCTTCAGGATAGCAATTACAATAAATGGTTGCGAATGTGTTTGTGTGTGCGCAGGAGCTCAATAACCATATTCAACGAGCTTGCCTGTGAGACAAGGGTGAGGGCTATCTGAACCCAAAATGTCCGCGACTCGGCACTAACTGCCGTCTAAATGTGCCGTCTAAATAATCTTGCCCTATTTCGAAAGCGCTTAACAATATGATGTGTTTCATTACAGAGATTGTATTTGTTACATTTATTAATTTTAATATTTATTATTAACTGACCTGTAAGGACAGATATGAGTGGACAGTATGAGGACACGGAGGACCAACTTCTTCGTCCAGATGACGTCAGAGCGTTGGCGGAAGTCCACCCCCAATGCAATCCTGGCACAACAGCTCCCGAGACAAAGGTTCCACCTGAGTACTGCATGCCCCCGCTGTTTAACACCATTAGTTTTACATTTCCACCGTCCACAGTCATCAAAAAATTTGGACATTTGCTTTTTGAGTGTATGACACGTTGTTGGCGTTTTTTTGGAGGATTTTGGAGGCTTTCTCAACTGGAATAGGTGAGTCTTAGCGGCTATTTTAACTGTTTTTGTGTCTTTAGAGCGCACAGAACAGAGAAAGACCTCACACAAAGATTGTGGATGATAAGCAAAACTCGCCAAAAAGTGCAGTTTTCCTTTTCAATAGCGACGCCCAGAGCGTCCCAAGGCTTAGCGTAAACGTGCGTCGGTTTGGGTGACCTACTTTGAGCTTAATGACGGATGAGTTAATTGAGCAATTAAGCCAATAACAGGTGTGGTGTAATTGCCCCGCGCTTGAGAGACTCGACGCTTCAAAAAGACGATTTGTCCGTCGACAGCCTGATGGCGAAGACGTTCATTAATGTTTGTCGCCATGCTAAGGTGTTATTTTCTATCTCGTCTAATGAATCAACACCTCCTCCCATTAGAGCTGTTGGCCTTGATTAGAACTAATTAGGAGGTTTTTTCGGAACACTAGCGAGTTCTGTTTTGATGACAAATCCTGTTATTTTGTTGCTGTGTATGTTTTTTTTAAGGTTGTTGATGGGCGGCGAAGTTTGCCCTTCGTGCTCACCTCACGCCGAACAAACCAGCACCCGCTGGAGGCGCTTTTAGCGATCGCTGATGACGGGCGTATGTGGTGCTTTCACCTTTATACCGTTTTTGGAGCCAGACCACGACTGCACTTGGACTCATTTAGAAAGTTCGATTCCAATCCATCCTCAGTTGATATCTCTGTATTTTTACTGAAGGCCCGATACAGCCCACACTGGCTGACTTTAGGGGAAGAGAGGGGGGCACGCCCAGTAACATGTCATGTATTACATGAGCATTCTACCCAGCGAACGCAATATTTCCACGGCCATGAAAGAAAAAAAAGGAGATATCTGAGCCCACTACGTCACAGCGACATTAGCTGATGAATATGGCGACTTCCATCAAAGTGTGTCACGGGCGTTCAGACGCTTTGAAGACGAATGAAAGCTCTGCCGAGGTGATCATGCAAAAGGATGTTTTTCTCTGCTTGTAAACAAGAGGAAGATGTGATATTTAATAGGAGGTGTCACTCTGGATAACATCAAAGATCACAGCAAGACTGGAAACCTCAATGAGTTCCTTTACCGGCTTCATTCTGCCTTCTTGACCCATCAAATTCTCTCATTTGTGGTTCATTTTTTTTAGTGTTTGGCGGTACGATGAATATGAAATCCATGTTCTCTTCTAAATTGTGTGCCTAAAGTTATTGATGGAAAAGCCACGGCTGCCATCGAGAGTCAGTGTGCAGATGTGCTGTGTGTCGCGCAGGCAAGCATCCATGCTGGGAGGAAAGCAATCAACGGCGACACGTCAAAGGCAGCTGTCAGAAGAAAAAAAAATCCAACAATGCTTGATTGCAACAATCTGCATTTTGCTCTTCACTGAATATTTTGGCGAGAAGAAAGCGTAAAATGTATTTTTGCCTTTTGGCACAATGCAAGTTGAAGCCCTAAATATGCCTTACAAACGTATTTTTACAATGTCAAATATATACAGTGGCTACTCACTACTATGAGTATGAAGTATGACAGTGAAGTATGAAGTAGTATTAGTAGGAAGTAATATAGGAAGTAATATAGAAGTTTCGTTTTTGTGTTGTGCTAATTGTGTACACAGTATGGTGCATTCAAGGACCGCCAAACAAAGTGTGAATTATTTATCTTAACAGCAGAACAATACCAAGCAGTGTACAGTAGCTCATTCATTTATCATGTCCTTATTTCCTGCTTTTATTTATACATTACACTAGCTTCTGTATTTTATGATTCCTGCGTTCATTTATTTCCCATTTCTTTGTTTATTTAAAATGTTCTATTCATTATTTCAATTAGTTTTTTATTTTTATAAACATTTTAATGAGCTATGTTTCTATGTTTCAGACATGTTGAATAGTCCAGCATCAACACGATGTTCTCCAACCAAACTTTGTTCATTCAGCCATATTTTTGTGTGAGTCATCATCTCACAACATTTGGATTTTCTTCTGGCCGTCAAAAGCAAGGTAGCGTACATTTATTTCACCAACTGTTCATGCAGGCTTTGCAGTACCATGCTAATATAGACAGCGCCCCCTAGTGTTGGCAAAAGGAAAGATAGGCTCTGAAATGTTGGCTATCATAGACAAAATGAATTATTTTAATTGTGAATACTTTAATGTTATCTCTGAGAGTTTTGTAAAGTTTTAGATGAGACGGTTCTTGTGTCAGATGTCACAATATAAATTGGGTTCTTGCTCAGGTTTATTATATTGATTACTCAAGACTAGGGTGGACTTTGCAGAGATTAGCCCAAAAACGTCTAAAACCACCTCCAATATAAGATTAACCTGAATGTAAGACAACTCTGAATATAGTACGACCTCAAATATAAGACGATCCCAAATATAAGATGAACTCGAATAGAAGGGTAACCTGAATATTAGATGCCCTGTCACGATCCGCAAGCTCGCCTGTGTGACTGTTTAGTTGGTTTATACTTCTATGCCTTGGTTCCTGTTGCATGCTCTTGTTTTGGTAGCGTTTTCTGTTTTGTCTGCCTGCTTTGCTTTTCCCTTTTTAATTGTTTGTTGCTGTTTGTTTTAAAGTTTGTTGCTGCATTGTTTGTTGTAGCTCCCTACGCTACTCCAACCGTCTTTGCTCATATCCTGCTGCTGTATATCATATCAGTATATACAGTAAAGTCTCATATCGGTTATAACGAATTACTACTTATTACGATACTATTTTCATTTCCCGGCAAATTTCTAGTCTTTTATGATATAATTAGTTCCGTTAGTATGATACCCGGTTATTATGATAATCTGGTTACTACGATACCCTTTTCATCTCCCGCCAGCCAATTTGGTCTGCTTATATCGATACAAAAGCAGCTTAAATCAATCTTTGCTTAAGGATTTCAATACCAAAAAAGAACACGGCGAACGGCTGCTTCCAGTCAACTTTATTTTTCACACTTCCACCACCAGAGCGCAGCACACACACCGATTCCCGCACTTCCTGGTTCACAGGTCATGCTCAACCCGCCCCACATAGCTGGCCAAACACATGCCTGTATAGAATCTATACACACGAGAGAAACCACGAACGCAGTTGGTTCTTCTGTTGCAGGCATGTGTAGTATAGAGTGCATTATTGCCCACTTTTAATGCAGTTCGGCGCAGGATCGGATATATGGATAGTCCGGTTATATCGGTATTTTTTCCGACTCCCGAGAATATCGATATAACAAGACTTTACTGTATTAAATAGACTTTTGATCTGCACTTGGATCTCCTGCTCTCTGCATCTTGGGGTCGTGTCGCAATGCCCAAGCCCAGACGTGACATGCCCTAATATACGACCATCCTAAATATAAGATTAACCCGATTCTGAACATAGGACAACCCCAAATATAAGATGAGCAAGTCCTGAATTGCTGGATTTCAACAACATGACCCAGAAGCAGTCCCGGCAAGCAGGCAGGTTCAGCATAAGCTATGGCCACATACACATTCAGTTTTTTCATGCAATATCCATCCATCTTCTATGCCGCCCAACCTCAATAGGGTCGCAGGAATGCTGGAGCCTATCCCAGTGTCTGGGGTACACCCTGGACTGGGCACAGGGCACATATAGACAAACAACCATTCACACTCAGATTCATACCTATGGACAATTTGGAGTTTCCAATTAACCTAGCATGTTTTTGGAATGTTTTGGAATGTGGGAGGAAAAACGGAGTACCCGGAGAAAACCCACGCACGCACAGAGAGAACATGAAACTCCACACAGGTTTCCAAAAAACATATTTGAATGATTTCCACATTGGATAATCACAAATATAAGACGACCCTGAAAATAAGACAACCTGGTTTTCAATCACATCCATCTATTTTCTATGCCGCTTATCCTCACTAGGGTCACAGGGGTATGCTGGAGCCTATCCCAGCTGACTTCGGGTGAGAGGCGGGGTCCACCCTGGACTGGTCGGCAGTGTTTTCAATACCTTTTTTTGAAAAATAATGTTTTTTGTTCAAACTTATGGTTCATTACTAAAAATGCTAAAGCTGCTACTGAGGAACATCAGGATAACACGGAGCTTTCCCAAACAGGTACTTGAATGATTGTCCTTGATACTGCTGCCGTTTATCGATGACAGACCCGTGACACTTCCTGTCCCTCACTTAATGTGTTCCGTGTGGAAACTGGGTACGATTCGGTACTACCAAACATAACATACAATCCAATTCGGAATATACACGCCCTTCGACCCCTAAAAATCTTATATCCGGATCAATATGGTGATTTATTTTTCGCCTCGCTAGTAGAAGATTCTCCACCTCCATGTCTTCCTCTTGTCTCTTCCTGAGAGTTTTGGGAGCTTCCCGGTGGGGAGGGAATGTGTTGTACATTTTCAGATGCACCGTGTTGTGAGCATTGTTAGAATGCAACAAAGAGAAGATTTCCTAATGGGGAATCTTCGCCAAGCCTCACAGGATTAATGCCGGCCTGGATGCAAATGCACGGAATGCGGCGGTGAACGGGAAAGACGGGAATGTGTGTGGAACCAAAGGAGGCCCGGGGACGTGTTTGCTGTTTATGTTGTGTTGTAGGGACACCACGGCAGCGGCTAGCCTTCAATGTCACCCCTTCCCAAAACCACTCCCAGAATAAAATCTGGAAAATTAATTCCCACATTAATTCACTATTTGAATCTGGCTTCATGAAGTCGTAAAAGCGAAAAAGGAGAGAAAGAAAGAAAGAGGAGAGGGAGCAGGAGCAAATCTCAGGTGTAATATAAAACCAAATGCATTAGCTGACAGGGCATTGATGAATGTCAAATCCATCACGCCGTGCCAAGCTGGGGGGAATTGATCTTTTTTCCATTTGCCACTTTTTTTTTCTCCTCCAGTCAGCCTGCCCACCACCCCCGCTACCCCACCGCTCAGCTCCCTCCATTACAAATGCATCAGCGTGCTCTCGGAATACGCGTGTCCGCTTCTCCCAAATGCGTCTACCAAAGTCAAATCAAGGTCGTCAGCAGCTCATGTAAATGAAGCTTGATTGGGATAGTTTTGGGTTGTTTTTTTTGTTGCGGATTCCGCTCGCACAATCCTGTCACACTGGCTCATTGTTAGTTCGCCCGCCCCCCCTCGCACCCCCTCCCCTGCCCATCAGGCTTCATAATAAAAGTTGCGCCACGCCGCAAATTACCCAAACAGCTTATCTCTCGCTCATTGTGGCGCATCACAACAAGTCCTCGGCAGGGAAGACACCAGCGTTTGTTAATGAACTTGGAAGATTACCAGATGTGAAAATTAACTGACAGCAAGATGGCGACCAACCCCCGCCCCCACCCCCATATGCTCCCATTCAGGCCCAGTTCTTCGACTTTTAGTACCAAAGTGAAAACCTTTTCCCCAGAGGTGCCAACCTGGAAGTATGTTAGCTTTGATGCGGGAATGTAGACAGTTTAAAAATTATTTTTAGTTGGGGTGTCACAAGACACCCGGAAAGACGATACACGGGATTGGGTCAACAAAAACGAAGATAGGATGATTCATTCATTTTCTACCGCTTTTCTTCACGAGGGTCGCCGGGGGTGCTGGAGCCCATCCCAGCTATCTTTGGGTGACTGGCCAGCCAATCACAGGGCACATATAGACAAACAACCATTCACACTCACATTCATACCTATGGACAATTTGGAGTCGCCAATTAACCTAGCATGTTTTTGGAATGTGGGAGGAAACCGGAGTACCCGGAGAAAACCCACGCATGCACGGGGACAACATGCATGAGTATTGAAGAACAGGAATTGAACCCTTGTCTCCTAGCTTGTGAGGTCTGCGCGCTAACCACTCAACCGCCGTGCCGCCAAGACAGGATGATATTTTAACATACCATTTGGCAAACTATATTGAAATTGTCTAATTTCATTTCCACCATGTTACTTCGAATTGCTCCCCACGAGGTTACACTCTTCTACACGCTGTGTGTATGCTAGCGGCCCCGCCTCCACCCACCTAGTACTGTAGTTTTAACAGAGGCCGTGTCACCTACTGTATAATTCGTATTACTGTGTAATATATTCTACTCTGCCTTAAGTCTCCAACCGTGGGATCTTTTAGTCCATCAAAACAAACCAATGCTCATCAAACAGCAAGCAGGCACTCAACACGGCACTTATGTGACTGAGTTATAGGCAGAGCACGGTTAATTTTTACAACCGTTCTCAAACCCGCACACCGCTTTTGCATTCACCATCGCCCGTGTAGATGTTTTCCGTCTGGCTGCCCTTATACGGCTCATCGGCATCCACCTAGCCCCCCCCCACACGCACACATACAGCATACAGACACGAAGGCGTAATGCTCCCATGGAGACCACTATAGCCTGAGACGGACATATTGATATTTTTGAGATTGGTCAACTTTTTTTATGTAGGCTGAACAATGAAAGAAATCGAAACTAATTGAAAAACAAACTCAACTGACCTTTATGAGGTTTGTCCTGGTTTGGGAACTTCCTGCTGTCATTGAGGACTTCATAGGTCTTCAATCTGGTTCATTTGGGCTAACATTTGAAACATTGTTTTCCAGCTGATTTATACAGATGTTGTCGCTGTCTTCCTGTCAATGACGGCAGGGCGTCAGCACCTTTCACCATCCGGCTTCTTAGGACCACATCGTAGGTACAAGAGGGTCTAAAGGCCCCCTCGTCCCGGTTTATGGTCCGAAAGATGTTGGCTGCATTCCAGTCCAAAATTTGAATTTTCTCCAAAATGGCGGATCTGCCTGGCCTTTACTGACAGGAAGACAGCGACAACTTTGGTCCCGGCTGCATGATACTTGATGTTAATGAGCTGTTTGAAGATACCCAGCATTGAGAATGAAGTGAAATCTCTTGGTTGCTAGCATGTCAAATCTCACAGGAAATGACAAAACTGACATGCTAGCAAGATTAAATCCCATTGACTAACATTTTCCACGGAAATATTCCACCTCGCAGCCCCCAAAATAAACACATTCCCTTCCTTCATCTTCCTCAGAGCCATTCAGAAGTCTCCTAACCCCTTGGGGGGTGGGGGCGGGGGCGGAGGTAGGGGAGGGTGCTTTTGCCATCAAGGGATTATTCAAGTTTAGGGAATAAGGACTCCCCTTATCTCCACCCAGCGGTCCTCTGGGCAGAAGCTCCTCTTGGGCACTGTCACTTCCAAGCTCCTCCACTTTGGATTGATCCATCAATGGAGATCCCTCCCTCGCCATTACACCCCCTCCCCCGCCTGCCGTGTGCCCTTTCTTGCTGATAATGCCTCATTGTGGAAGCCATAAAGAGAAGAAGTTATCTCATTTTTACCTGAGGTCATTTTTGGGGATGCTATTTTCTGTCCTATTTCTTGGGCTAATGGCTCTCAACTTGGCTTCCCGCTTCGATATAGCTCGCATTCTTCCAGCGGAATGCCGGCGTAATAGGCTGGGGCTGCGACGACTCTAATTTGAAGGCCTTTTATTAAAGCCGCCATACGTTATTAGTCAATGCATATAAGGAGAGATTGTCGGTCCTGTGTCAAGTCAAGTTAATTGTCCGTTGACTCCTTCACCTCCGTGCCTCAATGGCAGCAGGGATTAATTCACTGCTTGTCTTTGTGTCAAGAAGACGGACTAAAAAAAGATCTTAACATTTAATGTGACACTGCAAGTTTTTTAGCCCGTATTATTAGAATTAGCATTCATATTTTGCCACCGCTATTTATTGATTGTAAGAGCAAAAAGGGTGTTAAACCCAATGGATGCAATTTCAATGCAAATTCCACTCACTCGTTCTCCTAATGGCCAATAACGCAGCAGCTCCAATGCAAAAAATCAAGTTGACCTTTTTTTCTTGTCAGTGCGACAAAAGCATCGACGCGTAATCGTGAATTTAGGGCAAATTAAATCACGAACAAGCTGCATTCGACGCTGCGGGCCGACGGCTTGACATTAAATATGGAATTTATATGAGAAGTTACCCCCTATGATGGTAGCAGATGTTTCACTGTGATTTCAAGCAATAAGGGATGTCTGTCAGACCCATCGAATGATGGAAAATATGTGCATTTGGGTTTTGTACACACAGCCAGTTAGCATCAATACAAGTAACATTTAATAAAAAAAAGTGCAGATGGAAGAAAATGGTTAGTGATTAGATCATAGACTTCCACCAGCCGTTACTGTTCCACCACAGGCCTGGAGGGGGAGCTGCCCCACTTGGCCCTGATACAAGTGGAGTGGGGGAGGATGACATAGCAAAATGTACAGTGTAAACATGTACATGATAAAATGAATGATGGCAGTATGGTAATTACCAACGAGCTTCAACTTCTGGTGTACACGTATGTTGTGAATGACACGTACATGCATGTACATGACATTTAGGCATATTTTCCCAAACATGTTGGTGTCAAATTAGCAAACGTAAACGACCCTCAGGTTTGTTTGGTTCGATTTGGACGCAGATTCATCTTAAACATTTGGACATTTGATAAAAAATTGCAATGAATTGCGTTTAAAGTAATGTCGATTAAAATATATATACTATATTTACACATTTTCGCCGCTTCAGTCTACCATGTTTTTCAGAAATATATTTATGAATAAATCATACTGTTTGGAGTTTAAATACGGCCTGTGATTAGTCCACCAATATGCATGGATCCTCACCAAAACTGTACGGAGCACACGTGCCAATCATCTCCCAAGTTCCCTCCATGTCGGTTGGGTAGTTTTTGTCCTTTCTTGCTAACAAACCCCCCCAAAAAACGGCAGACGAAAGAAAACCCTTTAGAAAGGAACCATTGTTGTGGACTTAAAAGCCTCTTGGACATTGGAGCTTGAGGGAAAGTACGACGGGGTTCAAGTTGAGCGGAGGCGGATATAGTCGCTACGTTCTTCATAATCAAAGAGAAAGTGCCTTCCCGCCTCACATGGAGTGTGAACAAAGCTCTCCAATTAACTCTACAGCTGCTCCGGGATAACAGTTTGTGTCCGACGTGCTCACTGTTGCGCTGTGCATTTATTTTTCATGATGTTTTTGGCAACGTTAAGCGCTGCAACAGGAGAGAAAGCGCCCAGGAATCAATGTGTGCTTTCCCGCTCAGAAAGGAGGAGGAGGCATGTTGTTGTTTTTGAGTCGAGGGGGAGAGCGATGAGCGAACAGGACAGCGCATCACCAGCGGGAAGGTTCGCTGCTAATAATAATGTTTGTCTGGCTGAGATGTGCTTCCTCCCAAGTAAAAGCACCGCAGAGCTCATAAATGCAAGCGGGGGATGATTAGAAACCTATAAACTGGAACGTCATCTATTCTGGGATGCTGCTTGACTGATGATTGCATTTAAATAATCTATTCCGGGGTCAAACTGTGGCCAGAGTTCTTAACTGTCATGCAAGTGTAAAAAGAAGTTAACCACTCTGAATGTCCAAGTGTCTTTCAGCAATTCTTTGTGTGATTGCGCCAGACAAGGAATAAGGACAAAACAAAATCTCAAAAGAGGATCTCGCCTGCTGGCGTGGCAACAGCACTCCCGTCACCTAATAACATCCCTCGCCGCATACATCATCGCCCGGATTTGATTAGAGATCCGATTTATTTATTTGTTTGGCGCCGGGGACCCCACTGTCATTATTCCGCCTTGTAAATAATTCAATAAAAATGTCAGGCGCTGCCCTGCTCTGCATTAATAATAGGTGTAATAAAGGCGGGGGGAGGTGGGGGGTGGGGGGCAGGTGTGTGCAGGTAACACAATGGCGGAAACAAACAGTGCATTAGACGAGCGCATCCTGCAAATTGTGCTGTTTGTACTCTATGTTGTTATGTTTGATACATAGCTGCTACAGCGCCTCCTAGTGGACACCCTTTTATTTCATTGGTCAATGGGGGGGGGTCATGATTGAGCCTCGACCAATTCCGCCGAGCAACCACACTATGAAAAATCAACATCAATGGATCGGGTACGAAATGAATGGTT
This sequence comes from Doryrhamphus excisus, assembly GCF_037039965.1. NCBI lineage: Eukaryota > Metazoa > Chordata > Actinopteri > Syngnathiformes > Syngnathidae > Doryrhamphus > Doryrhamphus excisus. Next base: position 1,664,201 of record NC_136369.1, read on the forward strand.
CTGTGCAACTTTATATGTAATACAGAGCAGCGATTTTGTGCGATGCATCGCAGGCGGTTCTGGTCGGCTTCCCTCCGTCTGCTGCGATGTGACAGGCTGGTCCGAGCATCGGTCTTAAGGTCAGCGCTGGGCGCCATGTGTGTGTTGGGGGCGCCGTGTGTGTGGCATGTCCCGGGCTTAATGACATCCTGGTCCACATGAGACCTGAGATCATCAATATTCTGTCACACACACACACACACACGACGGTGTTTGAAGCTGCGGCGGACGACAACCAGGCCACCAAACACTCAACAGCTCCCCAGCCGTGGCTGTCATGACACCACAGACCCAAAATATGTCAAAGTCCTTCCCACCAAACCACCAAAGTGGCCTGAGAACGCCTTCCAGGCTTTTGGTGGAATCCAAGCTGGTAAAAATAGAATATAAAAATGACCAAAATGGCCTTTTAGCCCAAGCCCAAGACCCAGCCCAAGCCCAAGACCAAGACCAAGACCAAGACCAAGACCAAGACCAAGACCAAGACCAAGACCAAGACCAAGACCCAGCCCAAGCCCAAGCCCAAGCCCAAGCCCAAGCCCAAGCCCAAGCCCAAGCCCTAAACCCTAAACCCTAAACCCTAAACCCTTAGCCCAAGACCCAAGACCCAAGACCCAAGACCCAAGACCCAAGACCCAGCCCAAACACAAGCCCTAAGCCCTAAGCCCTAAACCCAAGCCCTTAGCCCAAGTCCTTAGCCCAAGGCCAAGACCCAGCCCAAACCCAAGCCCAAGACCCAGCGCCAAGCATCCACAATCCATTCACATACGGTGGCATAAGTCGCCCGGTGTTGCTTCCGTCTTTCATCCATTGCTCTCCCACCTTACATATTATTACATATTATTACATATTATTACATATTATTACATATTATTACATATTATTACATATTATTACATATTATTCTCTGATTGGTTTATTCCATATTATTACATATTATTCTCTGATTGGTTTATTCCATATTATTACATATTATTCTCTGATTGGTTTATTCCATATCATTACATATTATTCTCTGATTGGTTTATTCCATATTATGACATATTATTCTCTGATTGGTTTATTCCATATTATTACATATTATTCTCTGATTGGTTTATTCCATATTATTACATATTATTCTCTGATTGGTTTGTTACGTGCCAGTGTCAGAGGGAAATGGTCCGCCAGTCAATCAAGCCGAGCGCTTAGGAGAATACCAAAATAATGTGGAATATTTGACTCACGTCACATAGAACAGGAAAGCTGTCCAATCCAGTCCTGCATGTTCTCTGCTGTGCAGCCTTTGGTCACATGACACAAACACCAGTCCGAGCACCAAGCCAAAGTGCGCTCCATTTTCTGGTCAGAACCAGAGAATTGAACCACAAGTGTCAACGCAGGCGAAGAGTAAAAATAGGGAAAGCGGGGATGGCGACTCCTGCGATGCTAATGCACATTTGCTCCGTCTGATGCAATTTGCACATTATGCAATCTTCCCTCCAAAATGGCCAAAGTAGGCTCATGCACAAAGCCGGGGATGGAGCTATCTCCAAATCAGGTTTTTCTCTTAAAACCATCAAGCAAGCGTCTTGCCGCCATTGATAACTTGCACTCGACATTTTCATTCCAATCCATAAAACATGGTCAGGATTTGTGTATTAGCTTTCATCCATCACCATGTTCTCTCCTGTGGGAAATCCATTGTTTGGGATAAGAAAATATCTCATTGGTTGACTTGGCTCAAAGGAACGAGGGAAACTCAACACATAAACATTTAAACATCTTGGCTGCGATCATCGTATGACATTGTCATAGCATGCTACTTCTTAAAAATATCTGAATCCTGCAAAAACGGACCAGAGGAGCAACACCTGAAGCAGGGAAGCGAAGACTTTGTCCAGCTCCTCTGTGGTTCCTCAGGTGTTCACAGGCCAGCTGAGGGAATTGGTCTCTCCAGGTCTCTCCTGGGTCTTCCCCGAGGCCTCCTACATGTCGGACGTTCAAAGAATATGTACACAAGGAGACGTTCATGGAGGTGTCCTGACCAGATGCCACCCTACGGAGTCGTGTCGACCAAGACTCGCCCTCAGCATCATTAGGAAGGATTAACATTGGATTAACACGCTGTTCTTTTTGGTGTTTTTGTTCATTTTTTGTCAGCAGTTAGTCGTGTATAATGTGTGTTTTGGCTAGCTATTTTAGTTTGGCATATCCATCCCTTCCTAAACGGACCACAAGATGTTCAAACCACAGTGCAGGTGGTAAAAAAAGCTTCTAAATTGTCATGACGTTCCAGTTAAGAACTGCGTCCTCTGGAGGCTAAATAAGTCTTGTTGTTTCCACGGTGATGTTGCCAAGCGTACTGGAGTGACATCACACTTTGTGCTTCGGCCGGGCGGCACGTTGGGCCAACTTGGCAAACAAACGCCCCTCCTTGGCCGCGAAACAGCACGGCTTCGGCTTTTGTGGAAGTACAAAATGCTTTTTCTTCTCCTTGAGCCACCAGGAGGTGAAGTGCCGATTGTTTTGTTTATAGAATATCAGAGGTGCTGGCGCGTTAATCTCAATAAAGGAGACTATTGGACTGAATTATCTGTATGATTGCCCTTTAGAAGTGCTGTCAATGCTATTTTCCTTATCCGCCTCTCCCTGCTACGCCAGGCCTGTGTGAGGAGAATGCAAGGCAGCCGCTTCCGACGCCACAAAAGGGCATTGCATTAGAAAGCCATACCTCTGCTGTGTGACCTTTGGCTGCGCCGGGGAGGTCGGACCGTTCCCCGCGGACGCGCGGTCGGCTCCGCCGGAGGAAGCGGGAAAGGTTGTAAATGTGTGATCGGGACTTCGGTGAGCAGCCGTCCAAATGAAAGCGTATTCTTTTTGTCGCCTATTGACGCTCCTGAATGTTCACAGCCGGAGACGCGGACGCCGCGCTGTGGAACAAATGCTCCGAACCGGAGAGTCTCGCCTCCTCCGGCGAGGGAATCCGTTTTGATCCAAAATGTTCCATGGGCCTAATCCACCTTTTCGACCCACCCCCACAAATGGGATGTTCCGTGACATTTTTTAATTGGAACATTCAAACACCAACAACCCTGACGTCCCGTCTTTTGGAATTTTTGGCCTCCCTCGCTGGTTTGAAGTGGCGTCCATTGAAGGCATGACGGACGTAGGGCCGCACGCCGCTTGGCTAGGACAGCTTTGGGTGCTACACATCTTAAAAACGTCCCAAGACTTGGGTAGGATATGTTTTTTTTTTACAATTTAATGCCCTCCTCCCCCCTTGAAAGGTGACAGATTGGGAGGAGTTTGGCATATAAAGCCACTCCCACAAAAACACATCATTTTCATAAGTCTGATATATTATTAATAGCTTGTATGACCACTTGACAGCTTTAAAAAAATATGAATAACAGGCTTTGCTACACATCTTAAATTTACACCTCTTATGTACCCAGTACTAAGTATTTTTTTCTGCCTTGTTTATTTTTCTGGATTCAATATTTAAGCGTTTCATATATTCATACATTCAACAGCTACTAAAACTTCTACAATTACTGCTAGTACTCCTTTGACAATCGCAACTACTGCTCTTACTGCGAATACTACAGCAAAAAATATCTAAAACAAGTACAGCTATTACTACTACAACTACCACAACAAACATGAAGAAATGCACCTGAAATCACGACTAATTACTACAAATACAACAAACAACTACCACTACTATTACTACTACTATGAAAAAAAAACAAGTACTGCAGCTACTACAACTACCAACTACATCAAATTTCAACAACTACTATGACTAGTACAACCACAACTACTACAAGTAACAACTACTGTAATACAAACTTGCAATCTGCAACTACAACAGCTACTTAAAACTACAACAGGTACAACTATTATTTGTACTACTATGGGAACCACAAGTACAACAGCTAGTTGTACTACAGGTACTACCACTACATCACCAACAAATATGCAACTTCTCCAACCACAACAGGGTAAATGAATCAAAGAATAGTAACTGATGCGCCTGGAAGACAGTGAAGGCATCATCAGTGAGGATTTGAAGGCACGTTTGCAGCCTTCTGGTTAAATGATGTTGCTTCGTCTTTCATGTGGAGACGTTTTCATGACAGAACAATCAGGGCCTTAGTGTCCTTTGCGGGGTTAATAATTGTCAAATATCGCAAGAGTGTCGGTATTTCCCGAGCATGTCCCATTTCCCAACGGCTGTAATATATTCCCTGCGTTCAGTGGAGAATATAAATCCACATTTACGCACCGGTTGCTCCTGCGGACCGACTGATGTTGAGTGATGAGCGGCATCATTCTGCACATTACATCAGAGGTCATCAAACATTCCAAAACACACGTCTTTTAACGATGTGGAGGCTAATTCATGTGTGCATAGATGAGCCTCATGGCTTAATTAGGATCTAAATCACATTTAATGATATCTTATCGTACGTGCGTCACATTCCCGGCCCGACTTTGCCGACCGTTTAGTGGTGCTGGGGTGCAAAACAACTCCGTTGATAATTGCAACATGTCTCATTGAATGCTTTTTTTAGGAGGAATCACATTTAAAGTACTTTTTTAGGAGAAATATCAACCAAAACTTTTACATCCAATCACGTTTTTTTGGGTGGTCAAAGTCAAACCTGCACTTGGTGGATATTCCTGATTGAAAAGTAGAATCGTGTCAACAGCAAAGGACCCGCACTTGACTCCTGTGGAACACCACAGAAGTGGTTCTTCATCTGTTGGGCTACGTTCTCATAATATGACCAGCTCTGTCATCAAACAGGCATGGACTGGGATGTCAAAGCCAGGATGGACAAGGCAAGAGCAGCCGAACATCTGGTCTTCCGAAGATAGCGACACTGGAACAAAACGTGAAGTCGATACTGCGCTCCCGGCATGAAAAACGGAAAAAACATGGAACAGAGAAGATGAAAAATGAAGACCTGGCTGGATGGGTCACACACTCAGGAAGGCAGCATCCAGCCCCACACGCCAAGCCCTAACCAGGAACCAGGCTGTAGGTTTGAGACTGAACTCAAACAGCAGAGAACGAACTGGTCTGGAGGGGCCAGAACAAGGGTGGTGGTCGATGGCCTGTGCTCCATCTGGAGCCATGGACATCGGTTAGCGGTGCATCAAGAGTGCATCAAATGGGGAACCCGAGGTAAGCAGGACTCCAAGAAAGGAGATGAACTCGATGGAAGCCAGAATGTTTGATGGCTGTGTAGCAGGTCTCCAGAGACGGCAGATGCTGCTGTGAAAACGTTCCTGTGGGAATTAACACATTTGTCAAAAATATTTCCTTTTCAAATATTCTTTTCGCTTGTCAGACTTTTATTTTGAAGAAAATATGATTTTTTTTACACAACATAATATTTGGATTTCCATCTTTGACTTTTTTCCTCCCTCAAGATTATTTCCATATATAACATTTATATTATTTACATATTTGTTTATATACATGTAATTATCATGTAATCATTTATTTAACTAAGAAATTAAAAATATTGTATTTTTTGTGCTATGATATAAAACACGACTAACAAAAAAATGGGCGGTATCAAGATCCGCCGTGGCGACTAATCAGGAAATCAAGGTAATCAGGAAAAAGCCGAAAGAAACAAAACGCATCACTATTACCAGACGTTACCAGATGTTTATTTTTCATCTTGCCGATGTGTTAACGTCCATGTTTGTCTTTTAATTACGTCTGCATTGTGTGTGTTTACATCAAGTGATGCAAGAAGAAGAAGAAGAAGAATGGGAGGTCCTGCTGAGGACTAGCAGCCAGGGAGAACATCTGCTCTTCATCAGGCCCGACGAGGCGGCGAGGCCGCGAGCGAGCTGGCAGATGGTCGCTGAGGTCTCCACACAATAGAGGAAGCCAAGTGCCTCCAACACCGGCAGCATCGGCAGCCACCCATGCGCGCACACGTCATAAACTCCCGCAGACAAATTATGATCAGACTTCGTTCATCATAGCTGAGTGCGGACGGACAAGAAGGTTACACAGTCCACAACTACAGTACTCTTTCTTTTTCCAACTGATGTACTTTGGTCGTCAGAATTTCAACATAAATGACTTTTTTCTTGGAAGGTTACCAACTTTTGTCATAATTGTATTATTTTTTTTAATTCAAAAATAGTACCTTTTTTCTTGTAATATTTTTGTAAATATTTTTTTGTAAAAAATACAATACAACCTTTTTGCATCATTTATCACTTTTTTCTAAAAAAAATTACAAAAATCTTACAACCATTTGTCATAAAAATATAAAGTATACAAATAAAAACATATGACCTTTAAAAAAATCATTTTTTTCTTTTAATATTGTCTTTTTTTCTAAAAATGTACAACCATTTATCATAAAAATACAATCTTTTTTGCACAATTTATCACATTTTTCTAAAAAAAATGACATAAATCTTACAACTATGTCATAAAAATATAAATATAAAATAAAAATGTATGACTAAAAAAAATCAGTTCTTTACAATTATTTTTTTATTTTAGAAATTACTTTTTTTTCTTGTACAATTACAAACATTATCATAAAAAATATTGATAAAAGGTATTTTTAATAATAATAATATAATAAAAAATATATATTTCCCCTGCGAAACAATTTAACAAAATGTGACTTTTTTCGTGTATGATGACACACTTTTATCATAAATCATGCAACCCTCTTTGCATCATATATAACTTGCTTTTTTTCTTGTAATATTGTTTTTTTTCAATAATTTTCTTTTAAGATTAACAATACTAACATTAGTTACATTTGAAGAAACAATATTTGGCACAGCTTTATCGTAACATGTGTAGCCAAGTCTGCTTCATTTCATTTTTTGTCGGGCTGGGCTGAACTAGCCGGGCGGCTCCGAGGTACCGAGTCCATTTCTTTTTCATGACGTCAGTAAAAGCTGCAACTTGGAAAGCGAGCGTCTCTTCTCTCAAACACGTGACGGCTTTTTCTCACCTTTGCACCTCATAAAAGGGCGCCTTTACCGCTACAACGTCATTAAAAGGGCGCCTTTGTGTCATAGGAGACTTTTAAATGTCATACAAGTGTAAAAAGAAGTGAAGCACTGTTAACGGCAACATTAAACTGAATTGACTCGTTTTTCAAGCTTGATTTCATACTCGTGAAGGCCGGGTTTAGGTCTGTGCTCAGCCTCCACTTCGGAGCTTCCAGTTAAAGCTGAAACCGAACGCCGCCGTGGAAGCAGCCATCATTCCAGATTGGGCGGAATACAAAAGAGGGGAAAGCAAACGAGGGATGTTGCAGCCCAGGCGGGATTTGCCGGGCAGGCGGCACCCACGGCGCTGCAGGAAGTGATAGAAATGTCCCTGAATGACGGCACAAATGTGTATGATGACAAATAACCTCTTTGAAGCCGCACCGCGGCGAATAGGATCCCATTTGGCTATTTTAAAATGAGGCGAGGGGCGGCTTAAAATAAAAAAAATAACGTAAAAGAGGCCTGACTGTGTCAGACTGCTGGTTTTAGTGGCGTAGAAGCTGCGAGCAAAGAGGCGGCCATGTCCTTATCTAAATAAGAATGTCACGCGTGTTCCTTTGGATATTTTCCTGCAACAATATTTCCCTCGACGAGCCCTCCCAGGCCCACAATAACTACAGCTTTTTGCTTTTTAATGCACCCGCTTTGAAATGCGTCACCATGTCTCCGTGCAGGTACTGGCATAAATACATAAGCTGAAATTGAAATGGACTCATGGAGAAATGAGCAATTTCCCAGCGGAAGGATTGGAAAGTTTGCCAGGCCGCCGCCGGCTGACCTGTCATCAATCACCTGACGGCGCCACCGAAGCCGCCGAGGCTGCTGGGAGGCGGAGTCACGCCGCACTTTGGGAAAAAGCACCTGAACGCGCACGACTCAATGAGCCATGCGCTTTCTGCTGTTGACACCTCAGATTTATGGATGCGGGCTTTTAAGTGCTTCTAAGTCACTCTGCTCTTTTTGGTCATCGCTGAGATCCATCGCTTATTGCGTAACATTGGCACACGCGGTACTGTATAATAAAACACACTATAGAATACTATAATGCCTGGCATAAACATTATATATATTACATAAATAAAAATAAAAATAAAAATAAAAATAAAAATAAAAACGAAATTAAAATTAAAATTAAAATTAAAATTAAAATTAAAATATTGTATAGTTTACATATATATATGTATAAAATAAATAAATATAAATAAATGTATATATAAATGTAAAATATAGTATATATACACAAACTATATATATATATATATATATAAATCAATATAAAATAAATGCCATATATATATATATGGCATATATACAATCATACAATCATGATAAAACACACTATATAAATACTATATAAATACTATCATACCTGATCATACCTAGATCTCAGCGCTGACTTTGATCCCGTCCATCACTCTATCCTACTAAAACTCATTCAAACGTATATTGGTGCCCAAATGGGGTTGGGGGTTTTCCTAGGGCTATTTAAATACACTTTACTATACTTGACTTGACTTGACTTGAGTTGATTGACTTGGCTCGACTTGAGATGACTTGACTGCACTTGATTTGGCTTGACTTGACATGACTTGAGATGACTTGGTTTGGTTTGACTTGACTGGACTTGATTTGACTTGACTTGACATGAATTGACTTGACTTGGTTTGGCTTGACATTGGCAGCCTGTTGCCAAGAATATGAGGCAAGACTATGATGAAGACTTGGGTTCTTCCCACCAGGTGAACTGTGTGGAAAGTTCCCCAGGATCATCACCGAGTAGGCAACATGCTGTCTTAAAGCGTCCACTCAGCTTCTTGGTCTTTCCCCTGGAAGCTTCCAGCGGTGCCAAATGGATTTATGATAGCCTGCCGGCCGAGTTCGTGTCATCCACCCGCTAGCCGAGGAACATGGCGAGCAGAACGGCAGAGATTTCACGGAGTTTAGAGGGAATGTGAAAGCAGCGAGCTGGACTCTGTGGTACTTTTTTCCTTACTTTTTGTTGCTGTACGGGAATGTAAAGCCTCCAAATCACACGTCAAAGTCAAGTGGAACGCCCACCCGGAAGAGTTTGGATGGCTCGGCCTCGTCTGATGACATAGGTATGGATGTGGGTGGGAATGGTTGTTTGTCTATATGTGCCCTGTGATTGGCTGGCCACCAGTCCAAAGTGGGCAGACAGCTGGGATAGGCTCCAGCATACCTGGGACGCTAGTGAGGTACAAGCTGCATAGAACATGGATGGATGGATCACAAAAAATACAAACTTTTTAAAGTGTATTTTTATACTTATATATATATATATAATATTTTTTATTGAAATATAATGACCTTTTATCATAGAAAATACAAAAGGTTTAGAATATTTTGACTTTTTTCATATTTTTGCTTAACTTTTTTCTTTTTAGATTGTTTTTTTATGACAAAAGCTAACTTTTGTATAAATTATAACCTTTTATCATGAACTTTTTTTGAAAAAAAAATATTTTTTTTAATACTTTAATTAACTTAATAATTAACTTTAATTAACTTTAATAAAACTTAATAGTTTTTTGTTGAAAGATTACAACCAAAATTTTGTTGTTGTGTTTTTTTTTTTAAAAAAGCAAAAATCTGACTTTTTTCTTGTAAGATGTACATTTTGGAAGCTTTTCACTTTTTTCAATTTTTTTTTTTACTTTTTTGCTGTGTTGTCTTTTTATGACAAAAATCTAAAATCTTTGTAAATTACAAGCTTTTATCATAAACTTTTTGAATACTTATTTCTTGTATAATAGTAATAATAATATTTATTCATTAATCATTTTAATTGCCAAAAATGATTTTTTCTTGTAAGAAAAAAATAAAAAAATAACAACTTCTTTGAATATTTTGACATTTTTTTTTTTTTAACTTTTTATATTATTTCTTAAATGCCAAAATTTAAAAATGGGTATTTAGATTTTTTTAAATGAGTTTTTTTGCAATATTCCAAGTTTTTCTTTTAAAAATGACCGAAAATCTTTCTGTCACTGTGGATGGATTTAAAGCCTGCGGTGACGTGAACTGGAGCGCCCGCCGGTGGAGTTTGGATGACTCGGCCTCTCCTGGTGACATTTCCCGTCCGAAGAGGGAAAGCGGAGCCAAAGAGGAGCTTTATTCGGAATATCCAAGCCGGGACGTTTTCATGACTTATTGTTGACATTTGGAAGTCGTCCTTTACGAGGAAAGGACAGGAGGGAAAATTGCGAGTCATACATCTTCCCCAACGTCAAACGTGAACTTCTCTGTTAAAGCAGCTTTTTTTCCCCTGAATTCTTTTGATAGGAAAGTACCGTGGAGGAAGATTTTATTTAACGGATGATCCGGTTTGCCGTCTTTGGGGCTGGAAATGATGAACATTGTGTTAGCTAAAGGTTGGGTTTAGGGTTTGGGTTAGAGGGTTAGAAGGTTACAGGGTTAGGGTTAAAGAGTTAGGGTTGGGGTTAGGGGTTAGTGCATGAACAGCAAGTTGAAAAAAACTGAAAAAAAACGATTTTTTTTTTTTTTGATTTTTACGTTTTTTGTCAAAAATCACCAAATTCAAACACTGGCATTTTATGCCATTTTTGGGTGCTTCTCAAGCCCCTGATGCGTGTGTGTCGGGTTAGGGTTAGGGTTAGGGTTAGGGGTTAGTGCATGAACAGCAAGTTGAAAAAAACTGAAAAAAACGATTTTTTATTTTTTTGATTTTTACGTTTTTTGTCAAAAATCACCAAATTCAAACACTGGCATTTTATGCCATTTTTGGGTGCTTCTCAAGCCCCTGATGCGTGTGTGTCGGGTTAGGGTTAGGGTTAGGGTTAGGGGTTAGTGCATTAACAGCAAGTTGAAAAAAACTGAAAAAAAACAACATACATGTTTTTACTTCTTTCTCGTAATATTATGGCTGTAAAAATATTTTTTTTATTGAAAAAAAAACAATCATAAATATACGAGGCAAAAAACGTTAGGAGAAAAAGCTCTTCCATGTAAGGAAAAAAAAGAAAAAAAAAGAAAAAATTAATTTAAGAGAAAAAAGTCATACATTTACAAGTAAAAAGTCTCACATTTACGACAATAAAGTCATAAATTTACAAATAAAAGTCTTACATTTACGACAATAAAATCATAAATTTACTCGAAAAACACCCCCCCCTTGCTCCTCCACACCTGAACCCGTTGGAGCACGTCAAGCTGTCTCACATCCAAGTTGACTTTCTAAAGTCTACTGTCCCTTGGCAGGATGGAATGAGATGCTGGGTGAAATGTGAGGCCCGTATGTTGAAAGGGCTGCCATGTTTGGGAAACGTCCATCATCCTGCTTTGTTTCCAGGAAGTCTCACTCCTTGCTTGTGTCAGCCCAACAAATAAAAGTCATCCCTGATTCTCCCTGAGAATCTCCGGCGTCTCGGCGGTGAATGTCTCCTCCCAGAGGAGCTCAATCGTGTTTAAAAAAAAAAAACAGGCGTAAGGTGGTGCAGGAGGTGAAGAGCCACTTTGACAGAAAGCAGCCCACCCGCCAATCGCCCCCCCACCACACTGATCCACACTCCACCGGGCACCTGGCTTACCTCACAGCTGACATTTCCTCAAGGTTGCCTGCTCATGGTTGGCGTACAGGACAATCCTTGTCGACGTTTCGCAGAACGCTGATTTGCGGGCCGATCCGTCGGCCGTAGCGCAATTCAAATCTATTAGGTCTGATCTGACGACGGGGCGCTGACCTTGGATTCTCCTTTTCAAAATAAGTTGCCGCTCATTTGATTGGTCGGAGGCCTTCGCCTTGAATGTAAATGCCGGCTGTCAAGGTTAGCATCCATTTTGGTCTCAGGATGGAGGATCTTAGCCATTAACTTTTGGCTTTTTTTGACTAATCGTTCAAAGCACACAGAACTTTGTGTTCTACGACTACAAAAACCTTCAAAAAGAAGGATTGGACTACGGTCTTTCATTAGAAACAAAAAGTTTGCTTCTACCGTTTCCTGTTCTTTAGTCATCAGCAGTAGAACATAGGTACTTTTCAGGAAAATATCAGTTCCTGACTAAAAATGGAGAGGGAAAAACTTATTTTGTGAAAAGATACATTTCAAGCATAACATTACAACCTTTTATCATAAAAATGAAGCCACCGTTTCTCTTTTGCACTTCTCCAAAACGGATATTCTGGTCACAAAAATCTGACATTTTATAAGATTATTGTCATAAAAAAGTAACTTTTTGTATAAAATGCATTGTAAAAACATTCCATAATGCAACAGCTTCTCTCTTCAAGCAAGTAAAAAGTACATAACTATTGTGACTTTTTATTGTTTACAATTTTTTTCCCATTTTTTTTCCCTTTTTTTTTGACAAAAACCTTGCAATATTACAACATTTATTATTTTAAAAATGCAAAACCTTTTGTTTTTTACATAATATTATTATTATTATTATTGTTGTATTATTATGAAAATAATTATTATTTCTAGTCATTATTTTTTATGAGATATGAGTTATTTCTTTTAAAAAAAAGTCAGACTACAAGATTACACTTTTATTATGAAAGAGTGTAATCTGTTTTGAATAAGATTTTATATAATCTTATTTATATAAGACATATTATTTATTCTATATTATTTAAATAAGACATTTTCACCCCTGCCCTCCACCATACTGGTACTGAAAATATGAACAATATGAACTCAACTCAAGGTAGGATTCCATCTGTCTCTCCTTCTCTACATGTGCTTCCTCCGTAAATCTTTGTCTTTTGGAAAAGTAATTCACTATGAATTATGAACATCCAGCAGCAACACAACATTTTGTATATATAATATATTATATATAATATAATATATGATTTTTGAATGGTACGTTCCACCACAAAGAGAGTGGCATCCCTAAAGACAAGTCGGGCCAAGTTGAGTGAAGGTGTCACATGACCGGCCGCCCTCCGCTCCGGCACTTTAATCCAGCGCCGTCCTATCAGTCAGGATCCAGCTCCTGGTCGTCTCGGTATAATTGCGTTTATCGATCGCAGCTTTGGCGCGAGGCGGCGGTTTCTGCTGTAAATGGAGCGGCGCACATACCGTCTGTTTACCTGTGCTGATATTTCAATATTAAAAGCTTTGGTTTAAGGTTTCCCAAGCCGACTTGGAGCTCCTGATGGCCCCTCACTCAATTGACGGCGGCAACAGTAACCCGCATTAACGCTCCAGAGAAAGGCAGCACCAGTTGAAGTGATGCGTTATTGATTTTTCCTCCCTTCTAAATAAACCTCCACCCTGAGCCGACAGGAGGGGCGGCTATGCTAATACGGCCGGCGAGTACAAAGGTTGTGAACAAGGATAATGTGATGAAATGTGTTTGCAAACGGCACAATCCCAGCAGGCTTGTTCCGTCGTGGCAAAATCATCCTTGAGTCCACTCCTTCTTGACATCAATTATAAAAGCTGCCACTTGTCTTCTCTTCTTTCTAGTCGGCTCCAACTTTTATTCTGCTTCTTTTGCACTTGAATGCCTTCGGGTCGGGCCGCTATTTGCCGGCTTGTCTGTCAGGCGCTCTCGATTACTTTGGAACACCGAGACAGCCACAATTGCCGCCTCCTCCTCCTCCTGCTGCTATCTGCGACTGGAGGGCATCTAAAGTGCCCTCTGGCTGGCCGGCGGTGACAGCGGGCGATAAGAAAGCAGCTTTCATCTTTTGTTTATGGCGTGTGCGGGGCCGGCCCCGCCGCGTGTCCCGGGTAATGTCTCGACAAGGCGGCCAACGCACCGCAGCGACACCGCTCGCCGTTAATAATGGATGGAAAGCTGCAGCTCTCAAGACGCTCGGGCGGATGTTCGGCAGGTGAGAGACTTCGGCCCAGAAACTTCCACAACCGCAAACGCACCTCAACCTCGGTGAACTCTGGCCTCTCGCTGCGCCTCCCAAGACGAGGACAACACTGGAATTATGCTTATTCTGACTCTTACTTTGGTGTTTACATGAAATATTCGGGATTTGTAGGGATCAGTAGGAACCGGAGGAGCCGTGTTGTATACCTATTGTTTGTAATTATGTTCTGTTTTTTTTACACAAACGGTAAATTCACAAAAATTCCCTTTATAGTTCATGGCGCCACGCCTAGTAGCCTCATTCCGGAAGTGACATCATCTGGATGACACCTCCAGAAGTCATTGACTTGTTTCATCATTATAGCAATCATGCCAAAATGTTGTGTTGCTGCTGGATGTTCATAGTTCATAGTGGTACTTAAGACAAACAACAGATGAAGCACATGTAGAGACACAAGAGACAGACGAAATCCTACCTCGAGTTGTGTTCTTTGCTGTTATCGTTTTTTCATATTTTCAGTGATATACTGGTGGAGGGCAGGGGTGAAAATGTATCCTCTACGTGAGGCCAAATATACGATCTTACAGTCTTATTCAAAACAGATTACACTTTTTTATATATACTTTTTATATTTTTTATATTTTTTTTAAAAAAAAAGAAGAATTGATGACTAGAAATAATAATTATTTTTTAAATTGTCATAATCTTGTGTAAAAAAAAACGGTTTTGCATTTTTTTAATAATAAATGGTTGTAATATTGCAAGACAAATGCAAGTTTTTTGTCAAGAAAAAAATGTTTAAAAAAAAAATTAACAATAAAAAGTCACAATAGTTATGTACTTTTTACTTGCATACATGTTTTTGTTTTAAATATTCAAATGAACAGAGAAGCTGTTGCATTATGGGATGTTTTTTTGGTGTTTCAGGTGGCTGATGAAGATTTTTGTGGTTTTCTTCTTGGTACCACGTCCATCCATCCAACCATCTTCTCCTGCTTACGTGAGGTTTGCAGCCTAGGATGGGAAGTCCTCCTGGTGGATCCCAAGGCATTCCCAGGCCAGTTGAGTGACAGTCCCTTGTGTCCCTAGTGTCCAAGTGTCTTTGGTCTTTCCCGAGGCCTCCTACCAGTGGGACGTGTCCTGGGCATCGTGCACCCCTACTTGTGACAAGTCAATCATCAAATGCCCTTCCTGACACAATATCGATATTAGCAACACGACGTCACCCTTGATGAGAACCGAGGCCTCAAGGCTTCACCCCCCCCCCCTCGTCGGCCGTCAGCCCCCCACCAAAGTTACTTTGTTTGCTCGTTACTTCTTTGTCTTTATTAGCTTCCTTTATGCGTCTCCGACATTTTTCATTATGCCGGATTCTGATGCAGCAGACTCGCACGAGCCTCCCGAGTCGTTTCAATATGGATAATGTTTCTCAGGGGTTCCCTCGTATCGACGCCGGCTGCTGTGAGGAATTGGTGTCTGGCTAATAGACTGGAGGAGTTTACACGGGCGCGTCCTGTTGTTATTGAGTGTTTCATATTGGTGGGAGTAAAGTGCTGCAGGAAGTAATAGAGTGCGCTTGCAATCGCTCCCCGGGGCCGCGGAAGGCAATCATCAAGCTAAATGAGAGCGAGGAATGCCGTGCGAGACAATTGACGGCTGACAAATGGCCGCCTTTGATGCGCGTTTCATAGTGTTCTTCCAACTATGTTCTTTTATTCAGCCGCTTTTATTTATTCATTCGCCTTCGTTTTTTTGGAGTTTCAGCGCAAGGCTGGATGGCGAACACAGCGAATGTCTGAGTAGGAGTGAAGCCCGGCCCTGAGGCGCTGTGCCCCCGCTTGGCCTGGTCTCCGGGCGGGAATATTTTGGGGGGAGAACGGGAGAGAGCTAATTGTGTGAATGCTAAAGAACAATACCAAAATACCTGTTCTTCAAAGTTAGAAAATAAACTAAACCTACAAAAAAAGAGTTAGAATTGTAGTTTTATACACAGTAAGTATAGTTCATTCATCATTTTATACATTTTTATTGTATTTGTTAGAATTTTTATATTTATAATATTTATTAATAATATTTAGTATTTTTTTAAATCATTGTTCAGTCACTGTTAGAAATGGATAGAACTTATTAACTTATTATTATTGTACTTCCCATACATCCTGACAAGATGCAATGACAGTAAATGTGCAATACTGTACAAAAACCAGGACGGTGTACAAAAACAGAAGCAAAATTTGGGTGAACATTTTACCCAAAAATCAAACTGGGGGAAAACAGCGAAAATATACGCAAACAGCGGCTTTTTATTCCACCCTGTTTTTTGACATGGAACCTTGGTTAGCGTCCGTACGCTGCGGGACTCCCACTGTGTATTAATTTTTTTCCCATCCACCCATCCATCCATCCATTTTCTACCGCTTTTCCTCATGAGGGTTGCGGGGGTGCTGGAGCCTATCCCAGCTGTCTCTGGGCGAGAGGCGGGGTACACTCTGGTGGCCAGCCAATCACAGGGCACATATAGACAAACAACCATTCACACTCACATTTATACCTATGGACAATTTGGAGTCGCTAATTAACCTAGCATGTTTTTGGAATGTTGGAGGACCCGGAGAAAACCCACGCATGCACAGGGAGAACATGCAAACTCCACAAAAAGATGGCCGAGGGTGAATTTAACTTGGGTCCTAGCTGTGAGGTCTGCGTGCTAACCACCCGACCATCGTGCAGCCAGTCATAATGTTATGAGAAATAAAAACAGAACAACAATCATTCCTACCCGCATTCATACCAATTAGCCTAGCATGTTTTTGGAAACTGGTGTACCCAAAGCAATATTCTACAGAAACTACTTCCGCTATTCAAAAAATTCAATAAACATTCAACCTAACAATTCCCTCTTTTCCCGTTATTCCACATTTTCCGTACAGCATTTCCTCAATCACACTCAACAAAAAGGTGTGGGTGTGGGGGAGTGGGATGGGGGGGGTGTTCACGGGAGAGACAGGCCAGGCTAAAGAGGGACGAGAGTGAAGTCGTCTTGACATGATAAACACGGAGACACAGCCCAATTCATCAGACGCGACAGGAGTGTGTTGTAAATTGCGGCAGGGCTCAGCGCATTTACATCAAGTGATTGAGGCCAGCGTCCTTCCGGGCGCCAAGACTTCCACTAAGACAACGATGAGACCTTACACTCCCTCGGCTCCTGTCGCAGAGATGCGCCTCCTTCTGTGTTAAGGCCTACAACAACACCCTGAGAGCTGAGTGGTTGGTTTGGTGCAACTTCAGAGATGTATTTGCCAGTAATAAATAAAATAAAATAAAATAAAATAAAATAAAATAAAATAAAATAAAATAAAATAAAATAAAATAAAATAAAATAAAATAAAATAAATAAAATAAAATAAAATAAAATAAAATAAAATAAAATAAAATAAAATTCAAGTTCAATCCCACCCTCGGCTATCTCTGTGTGGAGTTTGCATGTTCTCCGGGTACTCCGGTTTCCTCCCACATTCCAAAAACATGCTAGGTTAATCGGCGACTCCAAATTGTCCATAGGTATGAATGTGAGTGTGAATGGTTGTTTGTCTATATGTGCCCTGTGATTGGCTGGCCACCAGTCCACGGTGGACCCCGCCTCTCGCCCCAAGACAGCTGGGATAGGCTCCAGCACTTCCCGCGACCCTCGTGAGGATAAGCGGTAGAAAATGAATGAATGGTGAACAAATTAACAATTTTACCCAGAGTTATATACAAATACAGTTTTCAAGATAATATGAAATATGAAATGAAATATATGACCAGTCTATACACTATGAGATCTAGCTAGTGAGTTAAATATGAGGCATGTATACAATAGTGTAAAGTAGGCTTCACTACACATCTCAAACCAGCCTCTGTCAACTCTCAGTATGATACTGCTGTTAAAGTGTGACTGTAATGTTAGCACTAAGCTAGTGTTGCTAATGTTGACGATGACGATGGGGGTTTTGTCGTGATTCTTTCCAAATTGCGTTTGTCATGGTGGAGCCAATTACTGCAAAGTACTGAAAGAATGTGGAAATCGTTGGTATCGATGTCCGTGTTTGATACCGTTGGTGAACGTGAGCAGAGCCGCTGACCGAAAGGCCTCGGAGAGCACCGAGGGGGCCAATGGAAACATAAATCCCTGGTGATGAATCCGCGCCACCCTGTGCGTTTGCAACAATGACATGCGGCCATATTTCACCATTCATCCCCCAGAGCTCCTCCGCTGGGACGGGATTATCGGGGAGGGCGAGCGACGTGGAAGACGAGCGCGCACTGATGCTCCTGCTTCCATATTGAAGGCTTAGTTATTAATATTATTGTTATGGTAAGCCTGGCGAGGTGATGTGTTTGTGCTGCTTACATCTTTGTAAACACCGAGGGAGGATGTCTCACTCTGCCTGAGCAGCTGATTTGTCACAAATATGGATTTACTGTATGTACCAAGATCATAACTGGAGTTTAGGGCCACAGGTACATGGATATTGTGTTTGCGTAATCTGTTGATGCCTTTTTTTTGCTAGTATGTCTTTTATATTCAATACAGAGTTGAATGAATGCTTTATAAGCAACTTGGACATATAGTCATGTTTTCTGTCATTGCTACCATCATTGTCCAGCTTTTCAGTCATCATTCATGCACACGTTGGTCAGTCGTCATGTCTGTCGTTGTAGCACCGCCACTGATTGGTCCTGACAATAATCTTTGTGTGTTTGATCTGGACGGGTGTACGGTAGTCTCTCTTCATGGCCATTAGTTCTGTGAAGTAGTAGCATTTTGTAAACGGAATATTTTGGTAGTTAGAGCATAGAAACCTTCTAAATACATCTCTTAACATTATTAGAGACCTATAGCCATGAAATAACACCCCTATATTAATTCATTCATTTTCTACCGCTTATCCTCACGAGGGTTGCAGGGGTTGCTGGAGCCTATCCCAGCTGTCTTGGGGCGAGAGGCGGGGTACACCCTGGACTGGTCGCCAGCCAATCACAGGGCACATATAGACAAACAACCATTCACACTCACATTCATACCTATGGACAATTTGGAGTCGCCAATTAACCTAGCATGTTTTTGGAATGTGGGAGGAAACCGGAGTACCCGGAGAACATGCAAACTCCACACAGAGATGGTCGAGGGTGGGATTGAACTTGGAACACCCCTATATTAGTCATCAGAAAATTCATTCACATGAATGGGTGAGGTTTTCCACCACTTTTTGGAGCACGTTGGGGGGGTTTCTCAAATCATTTCCGAAGCCTCTTGGATCTTCCTTGTCATAGTACAGTAAAGTCTCGTTATATCGATATTCTCGGGAGTCAGAAAAAATACCGATATAACCGGACTATCCATATATCCGATCCTGCGCTGAACTGCATTAAAAGTGGGCGGATCTTTGATATGGCATGTAATTTTCTCCTTGAGTTCATGGATTGCGTATCTAGCATGCTTTTGTACTACAATACATTTTGTACTACAGTAAATAAAAATAAACTTACGCTGTAGTGATTACCGGTTACCGGGACATAATTCACCCCGGAACTATTGATAGGGAAGGTGTTGCCACCCGGAGGGGTAGGCGTGAGGGACGGGTGTTTTCCGCTGTGTGTGCTGCACTCTGGTGGTGGAAGTGTGAAAAATAAAGTTGACTGGAAGCAGCCGTTCGCCGTGTTCTTTTTTGGTATTGAAATCCTTAAGCAAAGATTGATTTAAGCTGCTTTTGTATCGATATAAGCAGACCAAATTGGCTGGCGGGAGATGAAAAGGGCATCGTAGTAACCGGATTATCATAATAACCGGGTATCGTACTAACGGAACTAATTATATCATAAAAGACTAGAAATTTGCCGGGAAATGAAAATAGTATCGTAATAAGCAGTACTTCGATATAACCGATATCGATATAACGAGACTTTACTGTAATAGATAAATAGAAAATTCCCAAGAGTTTCTACTTTATGCCTCCTTCCTGCTATTTATATACTACAATATTTAATATAGACTGCCCTGTATAGTTCAACATCTTGGTGGTCCCGTGTAAGTAGAGTGATTCATGAAGCTACGGGTGATGCCGTTTTTTCCAAAACCGGATATAACCATACTTGACAAGGTGTAAAGAAGTTGTTTCATGCCAATGCGTACCATTTTTGGTCACAAATTTCATGCCAAGTGCGGAATTTATGTGTAAACAGAAGAAAAAACAATGACAAACTAGTCTTCAGTAAATAAATGACACGGCAGGATCATGCGGGAACAAATTGTGTGCAAGTGTAAACACTGCTAAAATATGTTTAATAAGTTTGCGAGGCATATAATCGGTCTTAGAGAGTAAAAACGGAGTCAACCTTGAAGCTTTTTGCTATTCATGGTGGGTGCCAGATCCCAACCTTTGCTGCATTTCTCCGACAAAAACCACTTCCGCTGCAAACTGGAGGTGGTGGAATTAGAAATGAACTGCCATCATCTCAACATCACTGTCATCTTAAATGGGGGGCGGAGGTTGGCATCACTGTAACCTCCTGCAGTTGAACCTGATCCACTCAAGAGGCGGCGTTGGAAAGTCCACCTTAAAAGGCTGCGGCCCGTATCGATTATGGCGGCATTAAACATTGAAGTAATCACTGCGCTTAGTTAAATGATTGTATCATGAATAATAGATGAGATGGCGTGGCTGGACAGGCTGATAAATGAGTCTGGGTGAAGAATGGCGGGCAGAGTGATGGTCATTCGGTGACCGCCATGACTTTCTGTTGATGGCATTTTTGGAGTGTCGCTTGTTGTGTGGCTTCGCCATGCCGGGCTCATTCAAGGACCCGATCGATTCAACATGCAAATATAAATATATATCTTCAGCCAGTGGTGTCCAAAGTGCAGCCCGGGGGACATTCATGGTCCGTAGCTCATATTTTATGTGGCACGCTGGTACAGCCGGAGCAGGAGCCTGGTTCGCATCGCCAGCAGGAAGTCAAGCCTGTTCCCGGTGAACGTTGGCCCTTTGTCAGCAATTCCTCATCTTTTTTATGCATTTGGTGCAGCCAAGACGTCCAGTGGGTCCAGTTTGAGGGCCTTAGGTTCTCTTCTTATTCCGTTATTTGCAGATGATGTGGTCCTGATGTCCTCATCACAATTTACTGGGGAGGTTTGCAGCTGACTGTGAAGATTCTGGATGAGACTCCAAATCTGAGGCAATGGTTCTGAGTCGGTGGATTGCACCCTCCGGGTTGGGGGCAAGGTCTTGCCCCAGGCGGAGGAGTTTGAGTACTCTGAGTCTTCTTCATGACTGAGGGAAGGTTGGAACGTGAGGTCAACAGGCGGATCAGTGCAGGATCTGCAGTAATGCCATCTCTGCACCAGACCGTCGTGGTGAAGAGAGAGCTCAGCCGGAAGGCAAAGCTCTCAATTGACCGGTCAACTACGCCCCCCCACACCTAAAATCTGAGCTTTGGGTTGTGACTGAAAGAAGGAGATCATGGATACAAACATCTGAAATGTACTCACCCTAAGAGAAAGCATGAGGAACTTGGCCATCTGGGAGGGGCTCCTTCGCGTCCAGAGGAGCCAGTTGAGTCCGGGGTCTCCGAACAGCCTCCCTGGTGAGGTGTTCAGGGTAGGTGGGAGGCACTGGGGCAGATCCAGGCCATACTGGAGGAATTATGCCTCACAATCGGCTTGGGAGAACATCTTGGTGTCCTCCTGGTGCAACTGGAGGAGGTGGCTGGAGACCGGGAGGTCTGGGGCGCTCTCACGACCTGGACTTGGACAAGCAGAAGAAAACAGAAAGAATAATCATATTGAAGGTGAGTTGTGGCCACAGCACCGTTGTCTAATGGGCCAGCTGGCTATGTTGACCTACAATGGTTTTAATGGTTTTAATGGTTTTAATATTGAAAATAAAATTGCACATCCTACCATTTGTCCGTATGTGGTCCTCGGTGGAAAAGGGGAATGGTTCAGGGATCTTCTTCAAAGATGAATTTGAAATTAAATGCAGCACGATAGCATCCCCAACGCAGGCCATCACGTCCAAACTGTTCTTCTTCTTCCTTGAAGGTTCTTGTAGGACATAATGGACTCTTTGGTGATCAATGCCCTTAGAAAGTTGGAACAAATATTACCATCTTTCTTGGTAATTAACGCCGGTCGTCGTTGGCGCTAGCACGCTTGAAGATGAACGACCAGCGGAGCCCTTTTTTGTCTGGTGTCAGATAGCTTG
Organism: Doryrhamphus excisus; assembly: GCF_037039965.1. Taxonomy (NCBI): domain Eukaryota; kingdom Metazoa; phylum Chordata; class Actinopteri; order Syngnathiformes; family Syngnathidae; genus Doryrhamphus; species Doryrhamphus excisus. The sequence goes on from NC_136369.1 coordinate 1,686,338, forward strand.
ACCACAATTAACACACCGGTGGAGGCGACGTTGCACGTGTGAGTTTTAATGATTAGACCCGACAGTGTGCAATTACTGGCCGGTGTGAGTGCATCACACACACACACACACGCACACACATTGTGATATAAAGAAATAAGCGCTCTGATGTGCGTCATTAGACAACAGCATTCATTCCCAGCAGCATCTGCGGGCCCATCTGTACGCGAACACCACTAAGAATATTCCAGCCTTTATCAGTCGCACTGTTTGTCTACACGCTCGTGTGTGTGTGTGTGTGTGTGTGTGTGTGGCTGCGGGAGTTCTGGCCGTAATGAATGTCTCTCTGGTGGACGAGCGTGTAAACACTGGAGGAGAGTGAACTCTGGCAACCACCATTCCCATTTGGCTCAATTAGGCCCGAAACGGAGACAATCAGCGGCCCTGGCCCCTCAGCCTGCTGGTGATGGCGGTGCTCGCGAAAACACACAAAATGTGAATAATCAAAGTCCGTAATTACCCGGCCAGAGAGCACGCGCAGGAGTGTGTTTAGAGGGCGGCGGCTGCGGTGGCAGCGGCACGCGAGGAGTCGCACAGCCTCCAGGAACAAAAGGAAGCAAAAAGAAAAAACGATGTGAACTCTCTGTCTTTTATCGTTTCTCTGTACGACAAAAGCAGCGACGTCGCCCAGAACCAACTCTTCTTTCGCCACAAATGAAACGTCAAGGGAGAGGCGGCAGTCGTGTTTTGATCAGCGGGTCCGCTCGGCTTTGTGGACGGCAAAAGTCAAGATGTAGAAAAGGAAAGACGCAAAAATAGAACAAGGATGGCCTTTAAAGTGGCGGCCGACTGGGAATTCCAGGAGGGAATGTTGGAAAACTGGCCTACATTGTCAGTGAACAAGAAGCTGAAGTTTCACTTGCTCTTTTAAGCACGGAGAGTCTTCTCTCTTGTGGTTCGTGTCTTGAAAAAGACTCCAGGAATCTTTTCAGATGCTTCAGTCTGACATGAAAGGTCGAGTGGCACTCTACAGGAAGTTGTCTGGAGACTAAATGCTTTTTTATTATGTATACAGGATATACCGTATCTGGACATATTGCATGGTAATGGTAATGGTAATGGTAATGGTTTTATTTCATTTGAACATGCATCAGATTACAATTGAATGCATCCCATAATCAGTTCACAGTTCCACATGTCCAAAAGGAGTAGGAAGAAGCAAAGCTTATTAAATCCTACCCCTCCATCTGGTACTTTTACAATCAGTAACTCTTACATTTGTTCACTTCCTGCTTTCTAATATAATTAAAGATTTTATTTTATTTGATTAATTTTAATTTTTTAATTTTATTTAATTTTTAGTTTTTTTTTTATTTTTGTCACGTACCAAAGTACAAGGTGATATGACCATACAATGGCATACTGGGTACCATAGTAATGTATAGCACATCATGACTGGTTTGGTTGTATGATGCAACGCTACAAACCACAACAGGATTTTGTACTTTTACCGCCCTCTTTATTGGCTCTACGTGCAACAAGATAACATTAAGGAGTGGGACAGGAGGACACAATTGTTAGCGACACTAACATACAGTAGCTATGTGAGCTAAAGTGCTAACATTAACTCATTTTTAACATCACGCTAGCTTAGACTATTTGCTGAAGAAAAGCTAAATGCTCAGACTTAAAACGACAAATGTATCTCTGCCCTCGTGGGAGCTTTAAGATGTGTAGCGAAGCCTGATGTGTAGCAAAGTGATGGGTGTTTACTCGGGGCGAGCTCATCCACGGTCGCTAGGGGCAGGTCAACGCCGCCATCATGAGGAAGGAGGTTTTCCAGGTACAGTAAAGTCTCGTTATATCGATATCGGTTAAAACGAATTACTACTTATTACGATACTATTTTCATTTCCCGGCAAATTTCTAGTCTTTTATGATATAATTAGCTCCGTTAGTATGATACCCGGTTATTATGATAATCCGGTTACTACGATGCCCTTTTCATCTCCCGCCAGCCAATTTGGTCTGCTTATATCGATACAAAAGCAGCTTAAATCAATCTTTGCTTAAGGATTTCAATACCAAAAAAGAACACGGCGAACGGCTGCTTCCAGTCAACTTTATTTTTCACACTTCCACCACCAGAGTGCAGCACACACAGCGGAAAACACCCGTCCCTCGCGCCTACCCCTCCGGGTGGCAACACCTTCCCTATCGATAGTTCCGGGGTGAATTATGTCCCGGTAACCGGTAATCACTACAGCGTAAGTTTATTTTTATTTACTGTAGTACAAAATTTATTGTAGTACAAAAGCATGCTAGATACGCAATCCATGAACTCAAGGAGAAAATTACATGCCATATCAAAGATCCGCCCACTTTTAATGCAGTTCGGCGCAGGATCGGATATATGGATAGTCCGGTTATATCGGTATTTTTTCCGACTCCCAAGAATATCGATATAACGAGACTTTACTGTATATGACTTTTCAAGAGCAAACTTCTGCACTTTTATTGGCTGAGTATAAACACTGGCAACTCGTGTTATGAATGAAACATCTTTTACTAGCAATTGGCGTTAAAAAGAATCAATCGCTAGTTGCCTGCCGTTGATGAGCTCTTCTAATCAATATGAAATATGAAACCTTCACAAGGGTTGTTTTTGTTAGCTATAATCCAGGGGAAAAACGATCATAATCCAAAGTTAAACTTGTAAAAATAAAAAAGTTTCCATGGATTTTCCAATCAAGCTGTCGTCTGTTTTGGTGTCCTCGTCCAGGTTTGGAGTTGAACTCGGCATACGGCTCGTTGAAACGCCCGGCAGGCGGTGCCAGCTGAAAACAATGGGCACCAATGACGGGAAGGCCGAAAGGTGAGGCTGGCACGAGCCAAGGTCACGCCACTGGCCGCCTCGCACGCGGCGGCCGGGCGGCCTAATGAAGAGGAGGAGGAGCGCCAAGTTGGAAGTTGGACACCGCGAGGTACGTTTGTCTTTGCCAGTTAAACTAGAACACTTGATGGGTGTGTACTGCACTTCCAGTACATACATTCATACAGTACATACTGTAAATACAGTACATACAAAAATGAAAATACATTTATTTTTTTATACCTATATAACCCCTTTCTCCCGGATCTCCTTGTAACAGCGCAGAGAATCCATGACCCCAAAAGTCCAAAAAGTTAACCGATCAGAGATGCTAACCCGAGCAGCACACCCTGCATGTACCGGGTATTAATCCAATGGCAGCCTCCAAAACATTCTGGATTCCCATTTGTCCAAAAGTAGTCGTCGGTTTTGGCTCTCGGGAAGTCAGCCATGATTGATATTTGTAAACCAACAAGTGTTTTCCTACGCCGCTTTTGTTGGTCAAAGCAGCGTTAGCTCTGTGAAAGAAGCTATGGTAATGTTTACAATGATCCAAAATACCGTAAGTATGAAAAGGTATCCGTGAGTACATGATCACCCATGAAACCTTTTTTAGGCGGGTTTTTAGAGGGCTAAAATAGGTGTATCACATGATGTGCTTCCTTAGTTCCGTTCCTTAGTTCCATCAATTGAACTGTTTTTCTATTTTTAGAACAGTAGAAAGTACGAAAGGACGTATGTTCTCATGTTTCACATAAAGATTGTGGCAGATTTTGGAGGCACACAAAGGGCTCTAATTTTGTGGCGCAGGGTGGCGCACCCCAGGCAGTGTTAATTTTGAAATTTGGTATCCTGTGCTGCTCTGGACTGCGCCACTCAGGAAAACTGCAAAGTGTGCCGACCACACCCAGTTGGCGCGGGAATAGCTGCACTTCAAGAGCAGTTCTGCTAGTCCACATAGAGCATAGCATGACCATACAGGAACATGGACGCGCTGGCACGGCGTTTCATTGTCACTATTTGATGATGTTAGCTTAACAACGCCAACGCACACCAAGGTCACGACCCTGCAGCCTCTCGCTCTAGAGTGGTCGTCAGAGAGTAGCATGTTTTCCAACACGGGGTCCCATGTCGGCATGAATAATGAAGCTCATTCACCTTGTTTATCTTTCAATTCAATATTTACTTCTTGTCAGACGCATTTGGGGGCTTTTCATCATCAGCGTCCTCTCGGCGCCAAACCTTTTCTTCCATACCCTCCACGGCATTTGTCCTCTGTGTTAATGTTTGATGAGCGCCACAATAAAAGCGCAGCGAGCTTCTACCTGCAGCGCCGCACTTGCGGTGTGATTATTTGTCTCTCTGCGGACCCCCACGGCCCCCCCACTCACTCCCAACCAACATCCTCCCGGGGGATCCCCCCCGTCCCATCCCCTTTCTGTTTTTTCACCACTTCCTTTTCTTCCCCTCAAGGTAGATTTGGGATAAATTGAATTAGGCAAGGAAAAGTAGGTCATCACTCCATTGTGTTGTTAGCGTCAAGGTTAAACCTGACGCCGGCGAATTCCCAGCAGCTGGTCGGATGTGTTATGTTTTGTTTGTTTCCACCAGCTAATATTCTGTTTTATTCACAAAAAGCCTCTTTGCGTTCCCGGCTGCAGCGGACAGCACAACAAGGGACAAGCCAATGGGAGCCAACATAGAAGCAGAGCTGGAAATGGGGGCTAACATTACGGAAAACAAATAAACTGTTATGATTGATTAACCACAGCCTGGTAGAGTCGCCGGGTGCGTGGTCTAGGCAACTTCCTGTTTTGAATCAGCTCCACAATACGGCAGTAGCAGCATTTAAAGTATCACCAATGGTCAGCACGCCGCCGAGACGGTCAGACGCGTTGACAAGAGGCAGGATGGGTACCAATGTGGTACAACCTCTCGTTAGCAAAAAACAAAAAAAGCACGCAGAGGCACGAGCAGCGCAGCGTGACAGCCAAAACGACTTCTGACAAAAGTGAAACGCTCAACCGGCCAAGTTTTGGGGGAAAAAATCTGGAGGAATAATTTAACAAGGGAGTCGTCACACACGCTGGCGCTCAACAGGCGTGAACTTTTCTGCATTCTTAAACAGAGTTTAAAAAAAAAAAATCACAAAAGTCTCTTGTGCGCCGCAGCTTAATATATTCTTCCTCACCAATAGCGTTGACATTGAAATTCCTCACTTCCTGAGTGGCGTGCACACACTTCCAATAGCTTGGGATAAGACAGTAGAACATGTTGGAATAGTAATCATTGATAAATGAATTCATTCATAGAATCCGTACATTTTCTATGCCGCTTATCACCATGCTCACGGGGGTGCTGGAGCCTATCCCAGCTGTCTTCGGGCGAGAGGCGGGGTCAACCCTGGACTGGTGGCCAGCCAATCACAGGGCACATATAGACAAACAACCATTCACACTCACATTCGTACCTATGGACAATTTGGAGAAGCTAACATGCAGGAAACCGAAATATCCAGATATTATTATTATTGTTATTATTATTATTATTATGCTGTTTTAATGTTCCACATAAAATAATAATACTAGAAACAGAAATAATACTCACCATAAAATAATGCAATTATTATATGTATATGAAATACATAATTATTGTAATTATATATATATACATATAAATATAATTGATGATGATGATTATAGTTATTTATATATAAATTAATAATATTTACATTGACATGAAGTATGTATAGTATTTCTATATTATTATATCCACAATGTGATTTTTTTTCATTTTTGCTATAATGTAAATGACAATGAATTGTTCTCTGTAGGCGGCATTATGAATTATCCCTACTGACCTTTTTTGTAGTACATTTAGCCAGTGAAAATTGCTTTTATAGTTATTAGCCCATATTTCCACACAATAAGTAAGATATGGTCGAACCAGAGAGCAATAAAGAGTGTGGAGTGATTTCTGATTGAGAACAAATTTTGAACAAACTATTAATGATGATAAAATAATAATAATTATCATAATTCTTGTTTTCCTGTCAGGATTTAGGTCTTTTAATTTAAATATTTATATTTAATTATTTGTTTATTTGTATTATTTTTAATGAAAATATCCTTTATTTATTAGATTAGGTGTATATTTTCAGATAAATATACATGGCAAATATATAATTTGAATAATCTGTGTTCTATTAGCTATAAAAAAGGATCATTATTCTGCAGGCCAACAGCATGGAAGACATGAACCTGATGTTTTCTTGTCAATGCTCAAGTGGCTACATTTGGAAATATGGCCACCATTTCTCCTGTTCTTGTTCAGTTTCTTTCTAAAGTGACTTAAAAGCCACCCCCCCCGGCCCCCCCCCATCCCAGGAAAGCCATGCCTTCTTTGGTCGGTGGGATGCTGACAAGCATCCTTTGCATGTCTGCCAAGCGGCCAGCAGGAGAGAGGCTGAAGGGGAAGTAAAAGGGAATAGATGCGGTGTGATGGCGTTTTTAGAATTCATCAGCAGAAATTAGAAATCAACGCCATCTGCAATTATAATTTGGAGTGCATGAGAAAGTGGAAAGTGTTTACGGCATAACTGCAGAGATTTACGAAGAAAGCGAGTTTGCCAAAGTCATCAGACAAGCTTTAAAGAGGCGCCATAAAGGCAAGCGGGCACATACAACATGCGTGTAACGTCGTCGATGGTGACTCAGGCGTGTTGGGGGCCGCAGGAATGCTCGTCTTTTATTGTTGACATAAAGGCGGCGCCATAAAGCGGCAGCCGCAGTTGTGCTTTATCGCTTTTGCAAGCTTTCTTGGAAAAGTGCGGCTGAACATAAACCTATACGACTTTTTTTTTTTTTCCTCGATGGCTTTGCAAAGTCATTTCATCGGGGCCGCGTTTACCTGAAGTGCAGTAATCCAGCTATTGACCCCCGTAGTCGATATGATAATATTTCAATTAATGCGCTGGCAGCGCTGGGCTGCGGGGAAAACAATCCACTTTTACATGCAGCAGACTTCAACTAATGACAGCGCGTGCGTGTCCTCTCAATGTGAGGCGAACTTTCTCCGGTGGTGCATTTCCAGTGGCTCTTTCTCCGCCAAAAATGCTGGGAAAATTTTCCATACAGTAATGTAGAGCCTCATTACCGGCGTGGCGGCAACATCATTATTGAATTTGCATAATTGGCCATTAGATGTTTGCAAAAAGTGAATGAAAACATGAAAAGCAAAACAAAAACTTTCTTCTGTTGCTTTGTTTTGTTGTTGTTTTTTTATGTCACAAACTTTAAGATTAGCTTTTAGATGCTCAACAAAATTTGTTGTGAATTGTTTTTTTTTTTAAGTACAGTGGAACCTCTGTTAGCATCATTAATTTCTTTTGCACGCTACACTCCTCCATGCTCTCCCGCTTCCTCCTTCCTGTCTGTTCACATGATCTCTACCGAGCTCTTATCAAATGCACTTCTGCCACCTTGTGGCCGGTTTTGTATCCATTAGTGGCGTTGTGTCATCTTGTCTCTTGCACAAATAGGTGTATAAATAAATTGTTGGGATCGGGAGTTGGAGTTTATAAACATATAAATCCAAACCCCAAAACCCCATCATGCTAGTTCGCTAGTTCAATTTAGCTATACTTTATATAATTTGTTACAGTGGTGCCTTGGTTAACAGCAAGACTCAAACCAAAACGGACTCTAACCAAAGCATATTTTCCCACAGAAAATAATGTAAATCCATTCCAGACACCCCAATTTTTTTTTTGGTCAAAGAAAAAAACAAACAAACAAATAAATAAATAAATAAAGTACATTTTACAATAATTGTAATTTACATACATACAACATTACTATAATGACATTATTATGTTTTGCAAATATTAACTTTTTCCTAGTTTTTGTATTAAATAATTCAACCTTATGTTACTCAAATGAAAATTCCAAGTTTATACTACTTATGACTATATATATATGTATATATATATATAGTATGACTATAGTATGACTATATATATGACTATATATATATGTATATATGTATATATATATATATAGTCATAAGTAGTATAAACTTGGAATTTTCATTTGAGTAACATAAGGTATATATATGTATACATATATATATATATATATATGTATATATATATATGTGACTTTATCATCACACAATTTCTACTGTTTGTAGGTGTGCTCCAATCGATCGGCCACAGATCGGTATCGGCCAATATCAGTGAAAAAGGACGGTATCGATATTGTGATACTTGCTTTAAACGCTGATTTATACACGCCGATTCATTTTGCAACGGAATCACTGCTCTGTATTAAATATATAACGCTGCCCCCACTATTTCTCTTCCAAGTCCTCTTAGTTTGCCACCTTGGAGGAAGACCACCAACGCGGGTGGGGGGGAGGGGGGTGCAGCTGTGACCTCCACATTTTCATACAAGAAAGTCAAACGTTTCAAAGACGATGCCAGGCTGACACCGGCGACCGTTATCGTAACAGCAGCTTCTCGTCTTGTTTTGACGTTGGGCTTCTTTAATGGAATATTGATAGCGCTCATAGCCCCCATACCCCCCCCCCCCCCCGCCCGCAGATATGAGCAGGAAACAATAAGGCTGCCGCCACCGTATTTGACGAGGCTGACAGAAGCAAGCGCAGAAGGAACCCAAAGGAAATAAAAGCACATAAAGACGACATGATCAGCTCGTCTTCTAATAACAAAGAGGAGCGCAGTGTGGACTTTTTGGAGGGTGACAAACGACACGACAACCAACTTGTTTCCGTCAGAGTGGGGGGGGGGGGTTCTGCGGCTCCTTTTTTGCATGAAACTGCATCATGCTTGGCTTGCTTTAATGGAGGCAAAGTGCAGAGCGTTCCTTGCTTAAAGATTCCTTGCTTTAGTTCAACTCGAAGATTTGCACATGCGGACATTCCAGGTTTAAACACAGCAGAGTGTCCACTCCTGTGGGAAGTTCAAGTCATTCAACTTGTTCTGGAGGAAGTACAGACGAAATCATTAGAAAGGTCAGAGAAGAAATGGTCACACTAAAAAGATGTTTTGATGATAATTGATTGTCCTTGAACCTAAATAAAACTAAAATCATGCTGTTTGCTAACAGCAGAAAGGACACATACCAACAAATACAAATAGACGGTGTAGACATTGAAAGGGTGAACGAAAATACATTTCTGGGGATAATTAATAGATGAAAATATGAGCTGGAAACCTCATATTACAAATATACAACATAAGGTGGCCACAAATATTTCAATATTGAACAAAGCAAAATTTGTTCTCAATCAGAAATCACTCCACACTCTTTATTGCTCTCTGGTTCTACCATAGCTTATTTATTGTGTGGAAATATGGGATAATAACTATAAAAGCAAGGTACAAGGTGCATTATTTAAAAAATCAAACAAAAAAAATGTAACATAACTGCATTATGGAAAGCAGGAAGTGAACAAATGTAACAGTTACTGATTGTAAAAGTACCAGATGGAGGGGTAGGATTTAATAAGCTTTGCTTCTTCCTACTCCTTTTGGACATGTGGAACTGGGAACTGATTATGGGATGCATTCAATTGTAATCTGATGCATGATCAAATGAAATTAAACCATTACCATTACCATTACCATTACCATTACCATTACCATTACCATTACTTTCACACAGAACATCAACTATGCACTGTAAGAGCTTCACAATAATGAACATACTGTAGATTGGACATTCCTTTTGGGTCTTGGACTGAATTCACAGACTAGAGCTGTCCTATCTAGTCCAACTGGGGTAGGCCCACCTCGTCTTTGAGCATGAACTAGAGAAATTTGTACGTTTTGTGCTTCCTTTTGATGTTTCGTTACCAGCGATGATAATGATAAAAAGTATCGCTACCAGCAATACTTTCCTTGGCCTACCTCTACCGCATGAGAACCGCATACGCCGCCACCCCGTAGCAAATGTTCCATACCGAGAAGCCTGCTGAGGAATACATGTACGGCTGCACCCTGACTAGAATGCAATCCCTCTTTTCCCACAGTGAGCATCATCGCCAGCATCCAGCCCGTCTCATTTCGACCGGCTGCCATTTAGCCGCCGTGTGGGACTTGATCCTCCGCACTCTCGTCTTCTCTCATCTTTCCCAGGAGACCTTTCTCCTCCCTCACGTTGGAGTCACTCAACAAAAAAGGCCTTAAACAATTCCCCGCTTTGACGAAAGCCTTTTAATTTCCATCCAAACGAGCTTTTATGAGATTAAACTCCTTCTTAAAGAATTGTTTCCCTCCTCCATGCAACATCCAGCTCCCGTTTTTGTCTTTTTTTCTAGCGAGGGATTTAAGTCGTGTTTGTCCTCATTTTCCCAAACAGCTGCGGGAACAAAGCTGCAAATGATCAACAAGCGACAGTGACGCTGGGCAATTGTATCGCTGCTAAGACAATGAAAGCACACGTGCAGCCACGCCTTTCATTCCCTTTCAAATCGATAAGGGCTCTTTATTGAGCTGCTATCAGTTTTTGCTGCGCCTCAGACCAAACAAAGAGTGGATGGTAGTCGGGCGCTGGAGCCAAAGCGGTACACTGCCATCTTGTGAGGGAACGGCGAGGCTGACTTCCAGGCTGCATTGAATGTAAAATAACGAGAGCTTTGCCTGCCTAATGACCATCGCAAATAGCTGCTGGAACTTTTTTTTTTTCCGTCTCGCGCAGTCACTGTCACTGCTAAGTAGCTCAAACGTGGCCCGTTTATTAGCAACCACTTGAGTGTGCACGCACACGCACACACGCGCACACGCAGTCAAATATGCATAAACTCATACGACAACTCACAGGTGAGTCACAAAAATATATTATGTGTGCGGCTCTCCGCAGAATGAGGGGCTTAAACCTGCATGAAAAGGACCGCTCGGAACTCTTTTGAAGCGCATTAGCATGCTAATAGCTCGCCGTCTTTTGTTGGCCCGCTCATCTGCGAGGACGTCAGGGCTAATCTGCGTGATTCCTAATGACGGCGGCGGCTGATAAACACCGCGCGCCGTCTTCTCTCTCTCCCAAGCGTGCCCAGAAGGATGATGATCACTTTTCTGAATGAGCCCGTGGAAGGAAACATTCCCTCACTCGATGGTCTTTATTTACGCTCCAATTTTAATCTCTTCTCATTCCCAATTCTCTTCCACTCTTCCATGATGACATCACTGGTGGGGACATCAGCTTCTGGCGTCTTGGAGGTGTTTGGACTCCGTGTCATATTGGAAAAGTGTCCAAATGTCACAAAACATGTTGGAATTCATCTTTCACCTCGATGAACCGCAGCTCCCCCCCGGTACCGGTATCACTCATGCAGCCCCAGACCGCGACACTATTGCCACCATACTTCTCTGAATTACTTCACCCAGCAAAAAGGCACGAGTTTTGTCACTATTGACAATTTAAGGTGCCGTGGTGCTGAAACGTTCAAGAAGACAATGCATGATATGCTGCATGCTGTTTTGCATTATTAAACTTGATCTACTCCACAATGTCACGGTATGAAAATGTACTTTGATATCTTTTACCTTAATGAACCACATTTCCCCAGGGTCAGCAGCTCTCTTGCACCCCCAGGTCATGGTACTACCATCATCATTTTTGGCTGTAGGAAAGACTCAGTTACTTCTCCAAAACATGTACTTTGATATTGTATATCATTCACCGCAGTTAACCAGGCTTCCCCACTCGTGCAGCCCCAGACCATGATACTACCACCACCATGTTTGGCATGTAGGAAGACGCAAATACCTAACTAACAAAAAATATATATATATTTTCCAATGAAGAAGACAATGCATGATATGCTGCATGCTGTTTTGCATTATTAAACTTGATCATCATTAAATCCTTTACTCGACAATGCCACGGTACGAAAATGTACTTTAATATTGTCTATCTTTCGCCTCAATGAACCACATCTCCCCAGTGTCGACAGTACTCTTGCACCTCTAGATCGTGATACTACCATCACCAAGGAAAGGCTCATCTACTTCTCCAAAACCGTACAAACATGTACTTTGATATTGCCCATCATTCACCTCAGTTAACTAAGCTCCCCCAGTGCCAACAGCACTCGTGCAGCTCCAGACCATGATACTACCACCACCACGTTTGGCTTGTAGGAAGACTCAAATACCTAACTAACAATATATATAGATATATATATATAGGAATCATGCTCTATGGTTCATCTTTCCCCTCCCTGAACCACAGCTCCCCAAGAGCTGGCAGCACTCGTGCATCCCCAGACAGTGATACTACCTCTTGCTACCCAGCGGCCTAATGGGGCTGGCCCAGCTCTCCCAGTGGGTTGTTGGTGAAGCAGGCCCAGGCACGGTCCGCCCTCATCAGGCTCGCTGCTCCCCTTTTCCCTCACTGGGGGCCAGCAAACAAAATCATTGTAATTCTCCACGCACGTCAGCTCGAATGGTAGCGTCCAAAGCAAAGTTGACCGGACCATGACTGCGATCTGCACAGTAAATCAATCCACCGTGTTCATTTCACACCATCCAATCACGTGGCTGATTGATACGCGAGTTGACGGGCAGCCTCCCTGGCCCCGGTCCACCTTGGCCCCGCAGCGTTGATGCCCGCCATCGACACCTTGTTATCAGACGCCGCGCTCCCCGCAGCAGATGACAAGTACACTGAGAGGCGGGGGCTATCTGCATGGCCAGGCAGGCTTAGCGGGGACAGGTAGCATTTAACACCTCGCCAACCCGCAAACACCGCATCCCCGCTCTTTATGGCCGCACAACGCGGCCGCATTACGAGCCAAAGAGCAGCGATTGGATTGCAAATTAAAAGCCTTTCAACCCAAGCAGATGGCACTGGGGGGCGGGGGAGTGGAAATAGTGGGGTGTGGGGGGGGGTGATCGGGATGAAAGTGGAGAGAGCATTGTCGTGCGTTGGTGCCAGGCCAGCGGCCAAGCGGCATCCGCAAGGTCACCAAAGAAAGATGGACACCGGCGATACGCTTGCTGGCGCTCGTCTGATGGCTCTTCATTTGCAAGCCTCCATCTTGTTATCGGCCATCATTACGCCAGCTGCAGCCTCGCTGACACGTGTTTATGTGTCTGTGTGCCGCGCTGTCCGCCGACACACTGTCGAAGAGGGACACAATTACAATCATGGCGGCTCCTCCCGTCCGCCATGATGGATGGAGGCGTTACGGCACAAATAAGACACAAAGGGTGGCATGCCGGTACATAAACCAGGTCCTCCCGCCGTCGCTATTAGGGCCGGAGGACAGCAGCCGGATAATGAAAGGTATATTGATTAAAGGATTTACTCTTGTAGCCCCTCCAAGCGTGCCCCTTGATGTGGTTATTATTACTGATGGATGCTCAACATTACCAGTGAGCGTCCTGATGAGAGGAAGAGGTATCGTCTACATAAACATGATGAAAATATCGAAAAGGAGCCTCGAAGTTCTAACACAATCCGTCACAAGAGGCTCGTCAACCTGTGTTTTGTTTGAATTTGGAAACCTTTTTTCCCATCGGAAATCATAGAAATGGGTTCCGGGGTCAAACTGTGGCTATGATAAAACCTTGATTAACCGCAATGTGCGATGTTTTAGGTTCCATTTCAACTCTTTCAGTTTTCTCTCTTGAGTTATACAAGTGTAAAAATAAGGCAAACACTGTTTTGCAGCTTCATCAGAATCAGAATCGCCTTTATTGCCATTGTATTACATACAACGAAATTTGAGTGCAACTCCACGGTGCATTTTGTAGAAGCTAAAAATAACAATAAGAAAAAGGACAAAAATTAAACGAGAAATAACAATATAATTATAAAAGTGGCAGGTGCTGTTCAAAATGCAGTAAAGTCTCGTTATATCGATATTGTCGGGAGTCGGAAAAAATATCGATATAACCGGACTGTCGATATATCCGATCCTGCGCCGAACTGCATTAAAAGTGGGCAATAATGCACTCGACATTGTTCTATAGTATAGAACAATGTCGAGCAGCTTAAATCAATCTTTGCTTAAGGATTTCAATACCAAGCAGCCGTTCGCCGTGTTCTTTTTTGGTATTGAAATCCTTAAGCAAAGATTGATTTAAGCTGCTTTTGTATCGATATAAGCAGACCAAATTGGCTGGCGGGAGATGAAAAGGGCATCGTAGTAACCGGATTATCATAATAACCGTGTATCGTACTAACGGAACTAATTATATCATAAAAGACTAGAAATTTGCCGGGAAATGAAAATAGTATCGTAATAAGCAGTAATTCGTTATAACCGATATCAATATAACAAGACTTTACTGTAAGTGTAAATATATGTACATCAAAAACAATAGACTATACAGTAACAAAATGTAGTATTGCACACCTGAGTTTCACTTGGCTGAATGAATCTTATTGCACATAAGTCCATTCTACCACGTTTTATCCAAAACTATATTCATGAATAAAGCATGCTGTTATGCGGTTGAGCTTTGCCAGCCAAAATTGGCTAAATGAAGTCATACCCAAATATAAGACATTCATAAGACGCATTCAAAGTCGTTGTGATGATACGTAGTATTGTACACTGCTCACTAGGTGTCAGTAATGTTACGGTCATGCAGCGCTTCCCAAATTGTCGGGTGGCTTTCAATGTCATGGGCAGTCTGCAAACAAATAAATACTTTCTCAATAGTATTTGGAATGGGGGGGGGGCATAACATTTCTGTCCCCCAGAGGGGATATGACAGAAAATACTGTAATGTACTGTATGTGACACACAAGCACCAGTGATCTCACAACAGGCACAATAATCCCTATGCCAGGCTACTGTTGTGGCGCTAACCTACACCAACTAACACTCAACTCTGAAATCCTGACATCACTTCCTGTCTGCTAGACTGGAACATATTTACAGCAAGGAGGAGTCATATTATGATTAGTTTTCTCTTATTATGTATATTATACTAGGTATTGAGAGTGTGAATGTGACTATAGGGGTGTTATTTAATATTTAGAGGGCTCTAAAAATGTTTTTCTATGCTCCAACTATGAACATATTCAATGTATAAATGAGGAATCCTACTCGGCCGAGGTTGACTTCCAGTGGGCTGTGGAACCAAGGGCGGAGAACATCAATGAAGTTCAGTGATTGCGCAACTTTGAGTGTCTTTGGATTAAGCTGCAGGGGGCGGCTGACGAGAACCTTGAGGGTGTTCACCTTTACCTCTTCCGGTCCTGATGTGAGGGAAACTAAGCATCTTTATCTTTGTGAAGGTGGAATTGCCGTCTTTGCTGAAGAAGCTGTTCCTAAAGAAGTGTCCAGTGAGTCTGTGGCGTCTCAGCTGTTCCATTGCTTGTTGGGTCGGGTCTCATTTGAAAAGTGTGTGTGTGTGTGTGTGTGTGTAGAAATAAATCAGTCTCACTGTAGTTGGCGGATTAGCGCACATGTGAAGTTATTAATCTTTGATATCACAGAGGAGATTTGATGTAATCTCTCTCACAGGAAGTCCTTTCCCTTTCACTTCAGAAGCTCTTGCAGATCTGACACAGTCTCCGTTGCCGAGGTGACTGTCTTTATTTTATTTTCTGAAATCAAACACGAAGGCAAAGAGACACGACGGGGGTACAGAGTGTGAAATGTCCAAAGATAGGCTAACTTTGACATCCGCTTTGAAATAAATTACTTTTTTAAATATATTTGACCAACTGATACAATATCTGCTCTCACTAACTTTTCTTGGACGAAACTTTCATAGTGGAACCGAAAGGGTGGGGGAAAAAAAGGACTTTCTTGTGCATCGCATAGTTCCCATGATGCCTTGGGATATGGAAACAGAAAGTACTTGAAGTACACACTCATCCAAATGTAAAACGTATGAGTACTCACCACAAATGAACGGTGATGGAACATGACGGAGGAGCAGATGGCATCGGAGTCAGGGTGTGGAAGTTACGAGAATGGCCGAATTGCTGCAAAACATAAACATAAACATACATAAACATGTAAAAAACTGTGGTATATTTTACCTGTATTATCACAAATATATATATTATTACCGACTTAGCCTGTAAGAAAAATTAAATGGCTGTCAGACTGCAAAATTCTGTACAATAACCGTGCAATAAACCATGCAATAACCGTGCAATAAACCTGCGGGTTCATCAACATGCACACAGCTGTTAATAGTGTACATAACTTGTTGATTTGTATTACCTTGATTTTGTAAGTATGGAATTTCTATATTATATAATAATATTAAAATAAAAAATAATGCATATAATTAATAATAAAATAATAAATATTTTATAATAAAATAAAAAAAATATATAATGAAACAATGTTAATAATTATATAATATTAGACTGTATATTTGTATGATATTATTGTATTATTATATATTAGAGTGTCAAAAGTCTGTATTTTTATGAGCGGCACATTTAGCGAGGCTCTGCTGTATGTCATTGCCATTCGTTGCCGTATTCTAGTCGGAGTGCACGTTGCCGATTGCAGAAACAGCCACAACGCGGACAGTCAAATGTGAGATTTTCTTTTCAGTCGAAAATAAAACATGTTTGTCGGTGACCCAGTTTCATTTCAACTTCCTGCGTATGATTAGACTGCCAGCTCTTTACCTCCAGCTGCTCCGTTTTTGTTTTGTTATCATGGAAAGTGATTAAGCTGAAATATGTGATGAAAAACTATTCCAGCATCTAAAACAATGGCATCAACTCCGCTGCCCTTTAGCTATTTCACTTTTTTTGATGCAAGTTCCTTTTGACGCCACGCTCCACTTATCTGCCGTTTAAAAAAATAAATACATGAACAAAACGTGTTGTTCATATTTGACTTGGGCTCGGCTTTGCTCTTCCGATGTGACGCCGCCACAAACATTACAGCAGCAGCCGTGGCGAAGCAGACAGGAGGAAAGGCTCTTTTCTCTGTGCTGTCATGGTGACGCGCTAGGCTTTTATTGTGTCAGACCTCCAAATTAAAAGCCCCGCTAAGCAGCATAGCCTGCCCTTCAGTTTGTAAGTTTGGCCTCATGAATGGAAAAGAGCTGATTTTAATGGAGCCTCTTCTTCTCCATGGCCCCACTTGACTTCCCAGCATATGACAGCCAGTGTGTGGGTGGGTGTGTGTGTTAGTGTGTTTTTGTGTGTGTGCGCCAGCCAGCGTCCCCCGCTGTGACAAAGTGGCGAGACAGGCTCTGTCACATGGCAGACAAATGCTCACAAACACACCTATCAATCACATAGGTCGCTTGCCACCTGCTCAACACACACCACTCCATTTTGTTTTTATTCACCTTTGGGCCTTTTTGGTGCAAGACTTTCACACAGCTGATGAAGAATGACGCTAGAATGCACACAGCTCGTATTGTGTTGACCGTGTTGGGAAATAGAAATGTAAAGATGACTATAGGGGTGTTATTTCATGTCTAGAGGGCTCTAATCATGGTTTCATTTGATTTGAACGTGCATTCAAGGCCCCTTATTGTAAGCGCTGTTTATTATTATTAGGACCCCAAGCACAAATACCCCACTGTAACGTTCATCCATCCACTACTTTGTATCGCGGGTATGCTGGAGCCTATCCCAGCTGTCTTTGGGCGAGAGGCGGGGTGCACCCTGGACTGGTGCAACCAATGAGAAGGCTGATGGAGACAACTGACATTCATACTTCTGGACAATTTGGAGTCGCCAATTAGCATGCAAACTCCAAGTGTGGCCGTTATGCTAACCGCTCAAAGGGGGCCGTCGCTCGCTTGAATAAAAGTTAAAACTACGCTCATTAACATTTAGCACAAGCAAAGTCAATTGAATCTTTGCCTTGTTTCACACGCTCGTCATCCAAAAGGTTTTGTTAAGAGCCTTATTAAGACGGATTGTAAAATCAGCGCCGCCATCAGGCTGTCTTTTATGGAAATAAGGAGGGTTCTTCATCTTCATCCATCGAGGACGAGGATGAACCGTGAACGATGGTCTCCGTAATTAGGACAAATGAAGTCATCCACACTTTTTTTTTTTTTTTTTTTTTTTACAAGATGTATACCTTTTCCGTCCCCATCTCGTGGCCCCCGGCGTGACGCTAAGTGAGCAGACAAGTCGTCAAATGATTCTCCTAATTTCTCCTCACCTCCCATCCATGAGATTAGCGCCACTATTTGTGTCTGCGCTGCAGGCTCTCGCGTCGCAGCTGATACGTGCGCTCGCTTGTCTTGTCAGCGTTTTGTCTCCGCTGTTGTCTTTGTCGCCCCGAGTAATCTGCCTGAAAAAACTAGAAAGTTAAGTAAAACTCTGCCCTTGAGCATTGTGTCATTACTCGTCTAGTCACACTTCACTTAACAATCTTGGTTTCTTCCTCTTTTTGAGCAGTGGTGCTTTTTTCGTATCTCGTCACGGGAAAAAAACAAAACAAAAGATGCAACTTTGCCACTGTAAATATGTCGCTGTGGGGTCTTGCCCACTGTCAAACATGGGGGCTGCACGAGTGCCGCCGTTACTGGAGAGCTGTGGTTCCTTGAGGTGAACCACATGCATTGTCTCCCTGATGGGGACACGTTTTTGGAGAGCTAATTCATCTTCCCCTATAAGAACCAAAGCTTCCCAGTGCCGGTGGCACTCGTGCACACTACCACCACCAGGACAAAGTGTCTGTGTTGACTCATTTTCAGTGATGGTAAAGTCGTACTGCTAAGCAGGCTGTACGCTGACTATTCTAAAGTTTATCTTTCAATGGAATTGTCCCCCGGCTCGGGCGGATGAAATGTTTTTGCAGTCTCAAGGTGGCATGATAGCTGTTTCTCTTCGCCATCATTGCCGCCAGCGTTGGTCTTCAGGGTGGCTTTTACAATGTTTCTCCTTCAGATCTTTATCTGCCTTTCATTCTCCATTTCTCCTCCGTCTCCTCCCCCTTTGAGTGCTTCTGTCCAGATGCTGCTGACAGCTGTAAAAGCTGGTATGGAGGCTTTGACCTATGCTACGTACCCCTCCTACGCCCGCCCTCGCCCCCTTCCTGGCCCGTGCCGGGGTCTGGCCCCGCGACGTGGCCATCCGTGGCGGCGGCCGATGCTGCCGAGCTGATAACAGCCTCTTTTATGTGTCGCTTAGCAGCACAAAGGGAGGCGGCCATTGATCAAATGCCAGCAGACTGATGGCGGCTCAACAGGCTGCTTTTTTTTTTACGACAGCGCCGAGGGTGCGGATGGAAGAGGGACGATTCAAGTCTGGGTGAGCGCACCGGGTTTTAAGCGACAGTTTGTTTCCGTGCTGGAAGACAGAAAGCGGGGAAAACGTCGCTGTCTGTGCGAGGAATGGCAGCTGCAAGATGGAAGCTGATGTTGTGGCGGAGGAACAACTGCTCCTGTCCTTTTCTTGCTCTGCGGACCAAATCTCAACACCTCAAAGCCAACACCTCAATATTTGGGAATATGGTCAAAAATAAGCGTGACAGGACTGGACGTGGATCCATCAGAGGATGAAAACACACCACGATGTGTTCCGATGCAACGTAAAGCAAAAAGTGGCCACTCCATGATTCCGTTTTGTTTGTTTCAAGTCACATGACCGTCATCAGTCCCAACAACAGAGCTGGTCTATTTTTAGCAAACTGATCCTTTTTTTTTTATTTTAGCAGATAAGCAACGACCCTGTCGATGTGATGACGATCGTTCTTCGTCGTGCTTGCATTGTTGCATTGCCCGTGCACGTCTCCACATGAGGCTCGCTTCAAAGTAATGGGGTGGGGGGGCTAAAATCTATAAAGTTTAAAAATGCAGCAGCATCCCGCGGCCATCTATTTGTTCTCTTACGCCTTTTGAAGTGTGTGAGTTGTTGACTCGGTGCTTTAAAATGTCCTTCACCACACCAGCAGGGACGTCTCGGTTCCGATTGTTTGCACTTTGTGGATCAAAACATCTGCAGCACGGATAGCTGCTATGCTTTAACCACACGGTAGGTGGGAGGATCCATCCAAATAGCGATATTATCCACACCACGGTGAGCGGGATGAGACTATTTTTCAGTTCTCTTCTTTGTGTCGTTTGAATATATTGATTATATTTACATATCTTATATTGATTGTTGGGGGCAAGAAGCCAAAAGATTTGAATAAAAGTCTTTTTTTGCATGTAATAAAAGGGATTACATGTATTATGTTGATATTGTCATATTGTCTTATATTGTTATACCATAAACCCTCATTTATTGTGGTTAATTTCTGCAAAGTATCAATGTAATATTTAGAAAACCTGCTTACAGCATTCTAAATATGTTTTTAACATTATTAGAGCCCTCGGAACATGAACTAACACCCCTATTGTTGTGTTTACACTTCTAGTACCCAAAATATAAGAGAAAATAATAAGAGAAAATAAGATTTATTTTTTAATAAAAAGTGTTCTGGATGCGTAGAGGACAGAAAGTGACGTCTAGGGTTCGGAGTTGAGTTTTAGCTTGGCGTGGGTTACGGATGCAACGGTTATTGCTCTTATTTTTATTGTGCCTGTTGTGAGACCAGTCAAAGCCTGTTCTGGTTCGGAACAGATCCATTTCATTGTAATGTTCTACTGGTTCTATGTGTTAAGATCATGGTTCATGGAAATGGGTTTAGGGATCAAATTATCCATCCATCCATCTTCTATGGCTTATCCAAGGTGGGAAGCCCAGGACACTTTGTCCCGCTCCTCTCGGTGTATCCCGAGGCATTCCCGGGCCTGCTGGGAGACATAGTCTCTCCAACGTGTCCTGGTAAGTAAAGAAGTCGCAGTTGCTATTGGATAAATACCAACATTTGTGGAGTACGGGAGTGGATTTCTTTCAAGGGGTACACATAATGGGAATATTTATTGACGCCGTGCGTCATTCATCGGAAAAGTGCATTTGGCAGACTAGAATAAACAAACGATGATGTTTTAATTTTGGTGCTGCTGACAGAGACTCTTCGTCTACCAGCAGCCGCACAGGAAGTCCAAGGGTTTTCGCCTACGTTGCGGGGGTTGATGATCCAGATGGAAAACTGGCATCAGTGTTTAATTACGGCGGTAAAACACCACAAAAAGAGAAAAACTGATCGTTAGCACCCAGATTCCATCTGTGACCCGAACGCTTTTATGTTGGATGTCTCCAAAAAATCCTCAAAATGTTGGACGTGCGAACCAAATGAAAACGTCATTCAAAAGTGTCAGCATGTGTTTCATACATGATCAGGGTCATACCATTTTCATTTATCCATCCAACCAACCATTCATCTTCTTCCCTTACATCATCGGCTACATCATTCAGGTCCTCCTGGCGGATCCTGAGGCGTTCCCATGCTGGGAAGACATTGTGTGTCCAACATGTCCTGGGTCTTCCCCAAGGCCTCCTACCTGGTCGGACGCCACTCCAGTATATCTTAACGACTGTCGTTTTACATCCCTAAAGAGTGAAACGTTCTTTTTTAAGACATTAACAAAGATGGCGGCAGCACAATGTTGACTATAACCTATTTAAGCCAATCAGAAGCCTGAAGAAAGCCATTTCCGGAAAAGGCACAATTGCAACAAAGGCCGGTAAAGGTCAGAATTTCAGATTTCTACATGTAAACCCAACAGGTGACGCCTAACAACCCCGCCCCAGTTGGGTCAGAGATTTTCTTCCTGTCACAAGACACAGACCCGCTGGACTATGAAGGTTTTCTGTCCTTCTGAGGTGAAAGTTCAAGATGGTCACTAACCAAAAAAGTATGAAAGAAACTTTGTAGTTTTCTTGGACTGGTCCTGGTGGTGGAATCCTGAAGGTAACCTTACGTGTTCTCCCCTCACTCATCATGTGCCGTCTGTTCTTCATTTCAGTTCCTCAACATTTTGGTGGCAGCGGGTCCCCTGCTGCCACCGCCGCCGCCGTGTCACTGCTGCGCTTCACCCGGGCCGTCACTTGTCAATCAAACCACGGCAGCGCCTGTGACCCTTCTCGTCCTTGGACTGACAAGCTGATGAGTTTTTCTCGCCTGAAAGTTGCTTTGAGCAGCTGAGGCCACGGGAAGCGAGGAGTGGGTGGAACCTCTCAAGTCGATTGGAGGACTTTGTACTACAGATATTTTCAAACGACCAATTTTGGGATGGTACCAATGCCAGACTTTTTAGACTGACCTACAGTTTGTGAACACCTGAAGGTAGGAAGGACTGGAACACATCAGGACTTGACCAAGACTACCTGTTGATTTGTCCTAATCAAATACCATGACATACTACGACTACATCAGTACTATCAGGAGAACCAGAGTATGGAGCGGAGGCAAAGTGCACAACATTCGATCACATCGGAGCAGCTGGCAACCGTTTTGCACTTTTCAAACGCCACGGCGTTGGCAGATAAGGTGCTTTGTGTGCTCCATGTTTGCTTTTTTTAGTACAACTAGCACGCCAAATGTCGTCTTCTGAAAGTTTGTTTACATGTGAGCTCAAGGGAAGTTCCACCAAGCAGGAGAAAAAAGGAGCACTTGATTTGCTCACCGGCACAGTGTGGGTTATTGCGCCTGGAGCGTTTTTCTAATCTGATTTATGGTTTTGATGTCATAATTCCCTCATATCAGCCCGATAGTTATTACGCACCTGCAGTTTCTTGTTTTCCTCAGCAACAGCCCAAATGCTCGCCTCTCACTCATCTCCCGATTGACGTTTTGCCAAAAGCAGGACCAAAATACCACAAGGAGACGCGTACCCTGCTGGAGCCCGCTGGAGTAGCACTCAACCATCACGCCTAATTCCTGAATACTGGCGCCGCTTCAGGCCGCCTCACGAGAGCCTCTTCTGGCTTTTTCATGGCGGTTCAAGGAGGCTTTAACTGGCATCAGGTGCAGAGACAAAGAGTCCTAATTATCATCCCAGCCTGTTTTTTCTCTCCGTAACGAGAGATGTGGGTTGCGGAATTGGAGCCGAATGATACGGCGTATGGACCGCTGAAGGAGAGTCCTTGTGAGAACTCCAGTCTGCATTCAGGCGCTGCCTTGTTTGCGCCGTGAGGAGCGCTTCAGCGTCCTTTTAGCAATAGAATGTTTATTTGCTGCAGGGAATCCGAATTCAAACTCCACGTGGGCAGATGTTGTCATAAAACACACGCACTTTACAGCCATGACACGTATTGGAAGAGCCAAAATGTCTACGAGTGCGAGGTCCTCCAAAATGTCACCTATTGATCGGGACATGCTCCCGTTTATTGACAAGAGCCAGAGCGGATCACAATACTTTAGCCGTGGTCAATGTCATTAAGATCCCCACCGCATGGACCCAAATATTACGCAACAGAACCTTGGTTAGCATCATTAATCCGTTCCAGAAGGTCCCACTCGAGCTGAAATCCAATTAATGTTCACACATAACATGCAGAAAACAATCTATATAAATTGAGAATGAAAGGAATAAATGAACCTTTTAGGTTACCTTTACCTTCATCGGAAAATGTCATGAGTGGTTGGTTGAATTCAGTCGGGTTTCTCACCTCAGGTCTCCGCTTTTCTTATTGATCACGACTGCAAAATAAGCCAAAAGGAAGACAAAGAAAGCATTTTGATAAAAGAAGGTGAGAAGCTTTATTGAATTCAAGAAATAACTCATGGAAAAACCGGAAGGTGTTGCTCTCGCTGCCAGATTGTGTCTTTGGAAACAATCACGTGTACAGTGAAAGTAAAAATAACTCACTAAGCTTTCTTATTCATCATTTAGATACATTTATAATTGTATTCTGTATGTAAAACTGTAATCGTAAAACTCTAAAAATGTGTGTTGCATTTTACAGACTTGTGTTGTGCCTGTGTTAGCTAGCAAACAACTCACAACATCGATGGGTGACTTCCTGTTCCGGTTTCTGTGTATCAACACGCTGATAAGATGCTAACAAGGATGTTTTGTGCTAGTTTGAGTCACACGATAAGACACACATCATACGTTTCATAACGTTTCATAAGTTAGTTAAAATGAAAGTAATAAATAGCTAAAAGTTCTAATAAATATTGTTAAAAATGCTAAGGTTAAAAAGTTTACAGAGTGAGACATCTTCTCTAGAAAGTATCGTTTCGGGCCACTAGACAGTGAGTGCTCTGGCATATAGAAAAGCTTTGTTGCAAGCTAGCTTTTCTTCACGGCCGAAATGAAACGGGAAAACCTCATAAAGACGCTGAAAGTTGCTCTAAAAGCTTGTTTCTTGGGAAATGATCGTCTTTGTAAGTATATTGGTGTATAAAGCACTTACATAGATGCGTTTTCTATTTCAAAAGTTGTACTTGTTTTGTCAAGTTCGCTAACTTCACGCTAATGCTAGTTTGCTTTTGCAGTTGGTGTACGTGTGTTAGCTAACTCTTAGCTGATGTGTGTTAGCCTGCAACATGAGCAGTATTGGAATTTTATTTTATTTTTTCCTTATGTTTCAGTTACTGCTTATTTTTACAAGAAAGCTTCATAAAGCAAGAAAAGCAAACTTTGTGTCTAGCGTCATGCAGACACGTGTTGTGAGGACAGCACACACAATATGTACGCTAACTGGGCAGACATGCTAACCGGAGCGTCACGCTATTTTTCTTGAACTACGCAGTATATAACTTAGTGTCTATGTGCGCGGCTTTACTAAATATCAAAACCTCGCTGGTTTTGAAAACATGTTTCCAAAATCATATTTTGATCGTCATTGTGTATTTTCCAGCTAGTTTAGACCTGAACCGCATGAACCCAATTCTACTTTTGATTGGCTTTGGAGTCCCTGTGGGGTCTACGGGCGCCGCCCGCGTCTGGAGGGACCCAAATGGACTCCAAAACGGACTCGCCTGTTTCAGACAGTACCGCTGATACCCCAACGAGGCGTCTGCTTTAAAAAGCAAGACATCTGCTCAAAGGTGACATATAAAGTTATCTTAGCGGGGACGTCTCGTTTGCGCTAAATCAGATTAAAGTTCGGGGCCAGATGGGACGGAGGAGATGAGCTATGCGTCGCTTGAGGCGGCGGCGTGACGCGCGGCGCAAACCATCTCATTAGACGTGGAAGGTTCAATGAGCTACAAGCATGACAGGAGTTATCTCAGGGCATCGCTGATGGTAGATTACATTTTAATACGTCAGGAAGTGGCTGCGTATGCCGAGGAACACGACTTTGCTAACTTGGACTCCATTTAATTAACCGTAGATCCTCCCTGTCAGCGTTTGTGTCATAAAATAAAGGAATTTTCCAGTGAAATAAAGGAAATTATGATCTTCCACAATAATTTCCACCAGCATTTCATATCACCCTCCCCACGCAATCAACTGCTGCAATTAGGCAGCCGCACCCCACATGGATCCCATCCGTGGAGCAGGACTTTAATTCCTGTCTAATTGAGGCTAAGACTGGGATGGCGGTGGGAGGGGTCTGGAATCCTGCAGGTGGACCCACTGCTGAGCCGGGTGATTAGCTGAGCCGTAGTTAAAGTATCCAGGAAACTGATCCTCACTAGAAGCACCTGAGTCTTCCCCCTCCTTTCGCTCCCCATCCCACGGCTCTCCACGGAGGAGTCGCAACCCAGCCTTCCCATTTTAGCTCCTCCGGAATGGCAGCCGCCGGCAGGAGGCGGAGCGAAAGGAGAGCAGGAAAAGGAAATTGATTTGCTTCCGATTAATTCATAAAGTATCTGTCCTGTGATCGGTTCACACCACAGCTGAGAAGATAAAGGACAAAGGGCCAGGATATTTAGAATATTCCGGGCGGTTACACGTGCTGAAGGACGTACATTTCTCCAATCGGCTTTTTCTCCCTTCTGTTGTTCTTCTTTATTTTACGATTCAGACTTTTTGTCGGTTAGCATGTTGGAGATCAAGGAGATCGATAAGACCTGGGTTGGAGTTTGCATCCGTTGGTTTTCTCCGGGTACTCCGACTTCCTCCCACATTCCAAAAACATGTTAGCTTCATTGGCGACTCCAAATTGTCCATAGGTATGAATGTGAGTGTGAATGGTTGTTTGTCTATATGTTCCCTGTGATTGGCTGGCCACCAGTCTAGGGTGGACCCCGCCTCTCGCCCCAAGACAGCTGGGATAGGCTCCAGCATAACACTGCGACATAACACTGGGTTAGGACTGTGGTTATGGTTTAGTGGTTGGGACTAGGTTGGGTTAGGGCTAGGGTTCCAGCTCAGTGGTTGGGAATAGGGTTAGGGTTTAGCGGTTAGAATTGAAGCTAGCTTTAGGGGGTTTGTGGTTGTGGTTTGTGGTTGGTATTATGGTTCGGATAAGGGTCCAGTGGTTGGGATTAAGGTCATGGATTAGTTTTTAGGACTGGAGCTAGGGTTTGGGGGTTCAGTGGTTGGGGTTAAGGTTCGGGTAAGGGTTCAGTGGTTGGGATGATGGTTCGAGTTTAGTATGTAGGACTGGAGCTAGGCTTTGGATGGTTTAGTGCAGTGTTTTTCAACCTTTTTTTGAGCCACAGCACGTTTTTTACGTTGGAAAAATCTTGTGGCACACCACTAACCAAAAATGTTACAAAATGTCACCACGACCTCACACGTGCATCAATAAGTCTATGGGAGGAACAAGGTAGGTGTTGCCACACGGACCAATATTACATTGCTCTGCCAGTCTTTACACCACAGACACTCCACAGTAGCCACGTTTTTACATCACCACTTTTTCTCTTTTCGAATAACCTTTCGGGAAACAATGGTATCCATAGAAAGGAATTTTCCAATCTCCTGTCTACATGCGCCGTGAAAATCAACCAGAATAGTCGATAGGGCATGCCCAGTAAAACATAAACACCAACATCACGTGATACCGACTTCCCCAAGTTTTTCTTTCACTTGTTGGAATAATTCCGTATTGCCAGTTTTTCGTCTGTCCAGTCTTGAAATTTAGTTTGAATCAAAAACAAACTTTGCTTAGTCCAGTGCCGATTGCTGGCCTCCATTTTTAAAACCGAAGAACATCTGGAGCTGCGTGTTACGTCATATCTGAGCATGCGCTGAAAGAACGCACCCGGGATAAATTTAAACAGGAAAAGATCAAATTCAATCTTGCTAATATTTTATCATTAAACTCGGGAAATGTTTTATATAGATATGTATTTTCTTTTTTAATAAAACTGGACTTGTGAATGGCGTATAGAAGGGTTTAGATTCTGTTCCACAGATGGCGGTAATGCACACGAAAGCTGCTTGCCAACCGCCAATAAACAACAGAAGAAGAAAAACACCACGAAGAAGAACTTTCCATTTGAGCGGTACAAGATACCTCAATCGGATTGGTTAAAGGAATATTCCATCCCTGTTCAATTCTTTCCACTTAAGCAATTACACCAAATGCAATTGGAATATTTGGGTCCATGTATACTATTGACATAATGGCTATTGACATAATATTTGCAAATGATGATTAATAAATGTTAATTATAAAAAGTGATATTGGATAATTCCTCACGGCACACCTGACGGTTTCTCAAGGTACACTAGTGTGCTGCGGCACAGCGGTTGAAAATCACTGGTTTAGTGGTTGGGGTTAGGCTAGGGTTTGGTGGTTAGACTTGGAGTTGTGGTCTGGTGTTTGGGTTCATGTTGAGTTTTTTTAAATACAGCTATTGTATTGTTGTGAGGGTGTGATACATGAATTATTGTCTTTTGTGTTGCCATGTGTATTGAGAACCTAGAAAAGCCATAAAGGATCTCTTTGTTATCAGTGGGTGAGCAGTGCCCTCTAGCGGCCACTTAATGAACTCCTAGGCAGCAAATGAGCATCCTCTGTCTTTGTTGCAGCCTAAAGCATCATGTCATTTCAAAGACACACATTTGTGTGTGTGTGTGTGTGTGTGTGTCCCAACAACATGAATACATTGATGTCATGCAAAGTGTCTCCCGGGAGGAGGGGGGATGGGGGGGGCAGAACACAAGTTACATGGATTAATTCACCAAACAAGCACAGCAAGGACAAGCAGAGGGTAAAGGAGCTTTTCTACACTTGAAAGGTGCTAAAGAAGTGACCTGAAAAAAAAAAGATTTTGCAAAAAAGGTCGAGACCCAACAAAACGGCACGAAATCGACGCCTTCTCAAGACCCCTGATGACTGACCAGAAACGTGTAGTTGCAGTGACCTGAAAAAAGTGCAATTGTAAACTCCTTGAGGATGAGTACGTGCCCCCTACCTGCAACCAGACCATGCAGGAAGCTGCAACAAAGTGAAAGGACGATTCTGGCAAAGAGGATTTGGGGGCAAATTTTGTTGAGGACCACCGGGGCGGCTGATGAAGGCGTGAGAGGGTTCCCTCCTTTCGGCTACTTTGGCTTCCTTTGGCTCACCGAAGGACAGATCTTCAGCAGCTGGTGTCTGCCGGGCCCAGAGGAGTCCAATCAATGCTCACATTTCAGGACAGAACGATGACAGATGAGAGCGACTCGCAGCACACAGAAGATCGATAATATTCATGGCCTCCAGCAGCTAAGTCGACGCTGCACAATGGACGCTCAGGTATGGAGCTGTTCACCTTTACGCTCCAGCGGGAGACAACCGGAATGAGACATTGTCCTCTGCTTCTCAAATAGACTCGCATTCAGGGAGAGACAATGAACTGTAATGTCGGACTGTTTAGGTTTCTCCTTTAACTCCCATAAAGGTGTGATGCTAGTTCATCAGGCCTGGGGTCAAGGATGGTTGACAGTGGTTTGCTTTGCCCCGTCATGTGATACCGTCGCCAGTTTGGAATTTCAATTAAATACGATTATCAAATTTACATCAATGAGCACTTCAAATTAAAAACACTTAAAAATGCATGAAAGGTATGATGATGATGATGATGATGATGATGAAATACTGTGTATAGATCATCCCACTGGTCACTCCTCAGCCTCAACGATATATCGCGGCTCGGTCGTGGGTCCCTAAAGAAAAGGACTGAAGCCTCACAGGCTGGACTAAATCCTTTTCATCAGCGTCATCGGTTTTTAACATCAGCGTCTCCGGCAGTCTTCCTTCGGTCTTCCTTCGGTCTTCCTTCGGTCATCCTTTGGTCTTCCTTCGGTCTTCCTTCGGTCTTCCTTCGGTCATCTTTCGGTCTTCCTTCGGTCATCCTTCGGTCTTAGTGCGTATTGAGGTTTCTGCCAGGAAGGGTTACGCCCTTCAAACCGGGACTACTGCTTCATGTTAAAAGAAAGAATCCTAGTTTGGGGATTAGAGCTGGCATTTGGGATTTGGGGGTTAGGACTAGGATTATGGTTTGGTGTTTCGGAATAAAGTTACTATAGGTTTATGTGTTAGGGTTTGTGTTAGGGCAAGGGGTATTGTTTGGGGTTAGAGTTCATTGGTTGGGTTAGGGTTTTGTGACTAGGCCTAGAGTTAGGGTTTGGTGCTTCCGGGTTAAGGTGTTAGTTAAAGGTTAAAGGTTTGGGTTAGTTCTTACAGTAAAGGTTCATGTGGTTGAGATTAAGGCTAAGCTTTAGTATTTAGGACTGGAGCTGGGGTTTGGGGGTTCAGGTTAGCGTAAGGGTTAATGGCCTCCTAATTCTCATTTCTTGCATGAAGACTAGGTCCACCGACTCCAGAAAGGCAGCCCATGTAGTGCACCTGATTCTAGATGCGTCTGGCGTAGATGTAGACAACCTGGTACCTGGAACCGCGGCTCCTTCACATTGAGAGGAGCCAGATGAGGTGGCTCGGGCATCTGGTTCAGGATGGCTCCTGGACATCTACCTGGGGAGGTGTTCAGGGCGAGTCCAACAGGTATTGGCCGGAGACAGGAAGTTTGGATTCCTGCTTAGGCTGCTGCCCCTTCGACCCTGCCCCTTCAGATAAGTGGAAGATGAATGGATGGATGGATGGGAGCCTCTGCATGGAAGACAGGGTCCTTCTTCCATGCATACAGATCCATCTGTCCATCCATCCGTCCATCCATCCTAAGTCTTCCCTACAGGTTGAAAGAATGTGAAGGTGGTGGTAAACTTTGAACATCTTCAGACTGAAATGAGGTCTTTCTGTCTTCCATAGACCAGCAACCTTAACCACTTGAAGAGGAATACGTGACATATGAAGGGATTGCCCTCAGCTGCCCTCGGCGCCTTGTGATTGGGTGTGATTGAAAATAGATAACATAGAAATGTTTGCCACTGCGACGCACCCTAAGGTCACGCATCAATGAAAAATCAATGAAGGTCTTACTCTTGATCAAGCTGTATTATCATAGCCATAGAGGAGAGATTACAACGTAATGACTTTTCCGTGGAATGTTCCGGTGTCTGCCAGCAGCAGCAGGAAGCAACGCCAGCAAGAGAGAGAAGGAGGACGCAGAGGACAAGTCCACCACGGACGATCCACAGAACATGTAGGAGAACGTCCACAGCGGGAGTGATGCGATACGAGCAATAATTTAAATAAAAGCATTGGGGCAACGCACGAGCGGGCTAACGACTGATCAGGGTGATGGCTGCCGGCTTCAACGTCCGACAGACAGCAAACGCCGTGTTCGTTCCAGTTTGTCCGTGAGCGGAGGCCATCTTTCAGAACAGGACTCTCCTCTACGCCTTCACTCAGTTTTTGTAGTCAAGTACTCCAGGAAGGAAGAACACATTCTGCTGGTCACAGTTCTACGTGTTCTGAGAGTTCCCCGCCGCCTGGGGCTCTGGGGGGGGTCCACTCTAGGACCTCCTGCCGGTGCAGGACCTGCAGCACTGCTCCCCGTAGAACTTGTGTCCGCACACGCCGTGCTGAGGGACCAGGTGGCACCAGCTGAAGAGGTCTGAGCAGGGGGGGTTCACTGTGGAGTGACAATACCACACTTGTTACCCCCGCCAAGGAACTTTATTCAAAGTGACGTGTCTTGATGTGTTGGTTGATAATGTTCACTACAGCCACCTGCAGGACTGGAGGGGAACAGCATGCACTGCAACGGCTCTAAGCGACTACCAACAGGAAGTCATCATGCTCTTCCTGCATCAGACCTTCAGGCTAACTAATTAATTTCAAGTTGGGCTTACTCATGAACGCAAGCAGACCACAATGCCTTGCCCTGAAGGAGTTTACCTCTCGGAGTCAACCCGGCAGCTGTGACCCGGTTCTGGTGTTGCTGCCACGGTGGCGCGGGTGCGGCAGGCGGGCAGAAGTGAGTGTTGCACACCCTGGAGGTGAGGGGTCGCTGTTGGGGGAGGCAGCCTGCCGCGGGACCACCCTGGCGCAGACACTGTACGGTGCGCGTCTGGACCCCCCCACCACAGGACACCGAGCACTGAGGGAAGAGGAGACAAGATGTTGAGGAACATGGAGGTCGCACCAGAATGGAGACGCTCCAAGGAAGAGGAAGGCAAAGAGAACGTTCTCTCTCCCCTCCAGTTAGCTTTCCACAAGCATCTCTGGTGGAGACATGGAGAACCACCCTACCAAACCCCCGAGGGCCACCTTAGCGGTGGATGAGCCAGCGTGCCATATCATATTGCGTTAGCATTAGCATTGGGTCATCTGTACCTGTTGCCATGGAGAATAGTACCAGCCCGACACCACAGCACTGGAGGCGGTTCTTCCCCCCGCCAGGACCCGAGGCACCTCAGGGCACGGACCCCGGTTGCAGACCTGCTGGAGTTCCACCGAGGGTTTGGCTAGGTTCCGGCACCTCCTCCCCGGGAATTCCACAAATCTGCATAGGGAAGGTGGCGGTTACCTGAATGGAAGAAGTGGTTTTTGTGAGCCGTTCTTACCCTCCCTGGAAGTCTTTCTCCCCACAATGGAGCTCTCGCTTCTGGGTGCCCAGACCGCAGGACCTGGAACACTGAAACACAGACAAGGTAACGGTTTGGAGCGTTTCCAGGGTTTAATGCTCCCTTGTGGTGGTGAAGGATACAAAAGCAGGACCCAGTACTACCAAATCATACAAAAACACACAAAAAAACTTAGTATTATTGACATTTCTATCATTTCTACTGTTGCCCCCCCGTTTGTAGCGGTTAACTGCGATTTAAGATTTAAGATGTTAATATATTTTTGCAGAAATTTTTTTTTGTAGAAAACCAGTTCATGACTTAACATTATTAGCGCCCTGTGGACATGAAATAATGCGCCTCTAGTCGCATTGTTCATTGCTTACAGCATATGGTGCAACTCCAGACAGCTACGAGCTAGCCAGCTAGGAAGAAGAAGCCAAAAACTTACCATTTCCACACCATATGGGAGGAGAACATTTTTTTCACATCATCATGTGGCACATGTCATGGCCGACTCCATGTTGTGTTAAGCTATTAAGTGTAATGTAAGCTATTACAATATACGTTGACCAATAAGAGACCATAAAAGATAATAGTCACCAATCATCAGTTCACTTCTGAAACAGACGATACAGCGAGCGGGTGATAATCCAAGGATGACTGAAATATAAAATAATCCTGATCCAGGAAATCGACCTTCATAAGCTTGTTGTTTTGCATCAGTGATACGTTTATGTTGCTAAAAATGGCTGCTCACAAACCTCGTCCTTTTTTTCCATTGGCAGTGAGACCCAGCCTTGTCGTGTCTGCCATCAAGCTATTCTATAGAGGACTGGTCCATATTTAAACATAAGAACGCAACCCAAGAGAGCATAGCCTACCTCTCCCCAGGAAGTGGGTGCCCACTGGAGCCTGTCGTTCTTGGGGCACCGTCGGAGGACGCAGGTCTCCTGGGCTTTGGGTCGCTGGTGCTGTCGGCACATGCTTTCTGGCACCACCGCCGTCTCCGCCCCGGGGTCGGCGCTTTGGCAGAAGACGCTACGCTTCCGTAGTCCGCGGCCGCAAGTCTTGGAGCACTGCGGGCGGACGCAGGGTGAGGGGGACACAGTGAGATGTTGGTGGTATCCTCTGCGGGGACGGAACCTGTGTTGACCTCATACTGGGTCGGCCTTCACTCCTTTGAGTTTGACATGTTTGACTGTGACTTTTGAAGGCTGGATTAACACTTCAGGTCTTTTTGTAGGAGAATATTGTCAGGTCATTCTCAGGGCATTGAACCATCGCAACTGGCAGTAGTGAGCACAAGAGCTTTTTAAGGTCTTCCGGCAAAATAATGGTCACGGTCTGGGGCCGCACGAGTGCTGCTCGTACGAGTTAGTATTGACATTCACCTCACGCTGGACTATCAAACCAGAAGGTCGCCACGGCGATGCTGGTCCGTTACGGCCCCAACGTTGGACACAGCAAAGCCATCACTCCCAAATGAATGTGACCTCAAACATCAGCGTATTCTCCGCCACAACGCCATAACTGTAAACTCATCTAAAGAGTCCCAAGTGCTCATTCGGGACTTTGCATGGCTTTATGCGACGCACGGCTATCATTCATTGCACACACGCAAGCTGCTTGATCCCGGCAGTGGGGGTTTTGGTCACTCAAAGCTTCCATTGATCGTTTCAAGGTGACCGGCTTTGACCGCCACCTGAACGCGCTCAAATAGTCAAGGAATGACGGCTCTGTGACAGCTGACTGACACCTCTTTAACAGCATGATTGGCTAACGCCGCCTGCAAAAAGTCTGATTTGCTGCATGACGCACAGGAAAAGGTGCACGGCGCCGGCCGAGGCTTAAAGGCTGTACAGGAAATGGTCATTTTATTATTACTATGACCAAGTTGTACATCAGTAATGTACGTATACAAAGGCTGTCTTAAAAATAATATCATTTTGGAAAAGTGACTTATTAGTAATCTTATTACCACCACATTTATTTCATTTATTTTATGGCATAATAGCATGATGATAATGAATACTGAATATAATATGCCAAATTATTTAAAAGAAATACTGTATACTAAGATAAGATAAGATATGCCTTTATTCGTCCCTCAGTGGGGAAATGTGCATTGCACAGCAGCAAGAGTACAGAATTGTATTATATTATATTATATTATATTATATTATATTATATTATATTATATTATATTATATTATATTATATTATATTATGATAAGATAAGATATGCCTTTATTCGTCCCTTAGTGGGGAAATTTGCATTGCACAGCAGCAAGAGTACAGAATCAGTTAAGCAGCATAAAAATACACAATATAAAAAATAAACAATATAAACAATCCAAGTATTAACAAATCAACAGTTTTAGAGTTATATACAAATACAGTATGCAGATAATATGAAACGAGATGAAATATATGACCAGTCTATACACTATGAGATCTTGCTAGTGAGTTAATATGAGGCATTATAGAAGTACTTCACATGTTATACAATTACAATACAATATACACATTATTATTATTCTATTATATTACTATTATATTTTATTGACTGTTTTATTGACCCAATATTAGCATTTTGAAATAACATACTGACATCAGCTCTAAATACTTTTTAAACTGATGTTCATCCGGCAGTTTCGCATATGTCCAGCAGAGGGCAGCAGAGCCACGAGGGTAAGCGTGTGTATTCTCTATGAATGTTTGAGTTGCATGTAGCAAAAGAAGTACATTTATCTGAAAAGTAACTTAGCAAAATGGAATACTGACATACTAGAAATATTAAAATGTATTTACTAGCCAACCTGATAATAATGCACACATAGTCTACGGAGGGGAAATGTACCTGAGACCAGGATCCAGTGTTCCAGTCCGGAGGGCAGGCCAGGTTGTTGCAGGGCTGCACCTGAGCAGGAGAGATGACGGGGCAGAGGGAGTGAGGGGCCACCTCCTCCCTCTGGTAGGTCACCTTCCTCATGCAGCGCAGAGTCCTGGTCTGCTGGCCTCCTCCGCACGAGCGACTGCAAGACCCCCAGCCTCCGGTCCACCAGCTGAACAAGATACCGGTGTTTAGGTGCACGGTCCTCAGCACACAAGCAGCAAACGCTTCCTGATCAAAGGTGACCAGGAAGGTCGAAAATAGTTGCCGTCTCGGCACCGCAGCCCAAGGGGGACATTACAGCAAACGAGTGGTCTGACCACCGCCGGCTCAGGCGGGTCGGGAGATGGAGAGACGGACAGATGGTTCGGAAAGGACGCGAGACCGCAAAAACACGGGCGAAGACCCGCCACAGGGCTTTAGCTTCTCCTTAGAATTCCGCAGCCCTCTGAGGGACTGTGGCTGCACTTTGGAAAAATGGGAATGATTGGACATTTGGCTTAGAGGACAGTTTCTTTGGTCCATGATGATAAATCCCACCGGCAGCTTGACTGCCTTCCTTATCCCAAACTTCATTTTGAGGTGGAAGAGTTGCCATTTTAAGCTAATATTGACTTTAATTGTAAGCCAGTGGGTATCTTACATTTGTTTCTGCAGTAAAAAATGCCACACAGCATTTATAAGCATTAAAAACACTCGTTCTGATTGGCGCCGGCTCCCCTTTCTGATGATTTATGACAATAAAATACATTATGGCCAATAAAAACGCCCCCCCATGCAAATTCCACATAGCACCGTTCCTTCCCTGAGGGGCAAACAGCAGCACGGGGGGTCAAAGTGTAAAAGCAGGTCTAAAAGTATGTCTAGAAGAGGGGCATGGGGGGGGTTTGGGGGGGTCGGACTTGCTCGGCATGGCTAGACCAGCCATGTCTCCCGGGAATCTCTGCACAATAAAACATGTCAGCGTTTTGATGCAAGACTTATACGCAAACGAGGATGAAAAGCAGTCACATGGCGCAGGGCGACCAAACAAAGGGGGCGGGCCCGGACGTGCGAGTGGACTGTTTAATACCTTCGACCGAGATAAGAGAAACGCTCGAGACGGATTAGAGACAGGAAATGGCGTCTCGGGTGGTGGGAACGTCAGCAAGAAACAGAGGCCGAGTGTTGGAGTGTAAGCGATATTTCTCTGGCTGGCTCCGCTCCGCCCGGACTTGTTTGCAGCCGCCCTCCTCGGTCGGCGGCGGGCGAAGTGACAACATCCTAAACATCCGACGCATGTGTTTTGTGCTTCTATTTCGGCCCGGTGGTTTGGACGCGCAGGGCCGTAATTTAGGCATTAGTTGAAGTGCCGGTGCTCTCCTCCCTGACCCCAAAAACGAGGTGTCCTGCCTCCGCTGTGAAGCGGAGACGTAAATCACCGGCCTCAGCCGAAGGCCTTTCATTGGGCGCTGTTTGGACTTGCACGCCGCCGCACTGAAGCCTGCTTGCACGCCCTGCTTTGAAAGTGAGCGCCATTAGACGCATGGGTGGGCTCGGGATCTACGGAGGGTTTTGATCTCAAGTTAAGGTTTATATCCTGGGGGCTGGACTGAAATAAGAAAACAGTCCAATCCCTGACTTCCACATAGTCGGACAGACGGATTAGAGGCGGGCAATATGCCAAACAACGCTAGCTTGCAGAGGAAGCCATCAGTTTGCTAAAAATATCACGTTAGGGGGCGGCACGGTGGATGAGTGGTTAGCGCGCAGACCTCACAGCTAGAAGACCATGGTTCAATTCCACCCTCGGCCATCTCTGTGTGGAGTTTGCATGTTCTCCCTGTGCATGCGTGGGTTTTCTCCGGGTACTCCGGTTTCCTCCCACATTCCAAAAACATGCTAGGTTAATTAGCGACTCCAAATTGTCCATAGGTATGAATGTGAGTGTGAATGGTTGTTTGTCTATATGTGCCCTGTGATTGGCTGGCCACCAGTCCAGAGTGTACCCCGCCTCTCACCCGGAGACAGTTGGGATAGGCTCCAGCACCCCCGCGTAGAAAATGAATGAATATCAAGCTAGGCTAGCCTCGTCTCATTATTAGCTGCCTCACCTGCATAACTAAAGGATATTTGGCAGAGCTTCAATTTAAGATGTGTAGTGAAGCCTGTTTTTTTTTTTTTTTTTTTAGTTTGTTTACAAAGCGGTGACCATAAATTTCCAGTAAGGCTCACCTAGCTGAAAGCATTTTTATAGCAGATTCCAAAAAACAGCAGAGCGCTCTTGGCATATAGAGGATCTTTGACAAGCGACTTTGCAGAAGATTCAATGAACATAACGTTCTTTAGTGGGACAGGAGAACACAAACGCACTTTTGATCAGGCTCCACAGCGGCGTGGTCCGAAGATAAGACTACAGGGTTGTGTCGCTACACGATGATGATGATGATGATGATGATGATGATCACACAAGCAAACCCACTTGGAGCGTCGCTTAAAAAAGACGCGAGGAAAGATGAGAGCGCGGGTCAGGGAGGAAGAAGGCAAAGTGCAGACTCCTCAAACCGCACGGTGAAAGGGTGTGCATGCATGTAATAAAAGCGTTTGGCTACGTGGACGCACACACGCCGCGTGTCTCACACACACACACACACACACACACACACACACACACACACACACACTTACTAGGCAGGGCAGGGCTGTGTGTTGCAGAGGTGAGATCCCAGTGTGGGTCTGGTGAGTGGGTTACACATGGTGGAGTTGACGTGGACTTTCTGGTCCAGCAGACAAATGGCTTTGGTGGAGATGCGACCTTGAAGGAAAAAATGAATGACATTATAAAAGATAGTACTCACATATTGGTAATACTAATACTACTACCTCTATGGGAGGGAGGGGTTTCATGGACATCTGGTGTGTGAGTACAGGGGTGGGCAAACTATGGCCCGGGGGCCACATCCGGCCATCCAAGTGTTTGAATACGGCCCAATCGTTCTTTCCAAAGTATTTCATAGTACTTCAAGTATTTCATAGACACTAGTAGTATGGCCCGCCGTCAAATTTATTAAATCAATGCGGCCTGTGAGTCAAAAAGTTTGCCCACCGCCGATTTCGTAACGTAGTATTTGTAGCCAAATAGCTACGCGATGGGAAGTTAGGTTAAACTCATATAAACAGTTGGGTCAATGGCGGCCATGTTTCATATGGTCGTCCCTTGTTTATCGCGCTTAATTGGTTCCAGACTCAACTGACTTAAATTAATTTCTCTGACATCATATTCAGATTCATAAAAGGAATATTTTCAAAGTTATAGAAAACCTGTCTGACTTTCTGAATGCAATTTTTAACATTCTTAGAGCCCTGTAGACATGAAATAACACCCCTATAGTAGTCACCTTTACACTCCTATTATTCATTGTCTACACCACATTGTAAACTCAAATTTATTTCTTCTAAAATTAAAAAGCAGAAAATTTACCACTTCCACACTGGATGGGAGGAGATCCTTTTTCCCATTGTGTCATGTGGAACATGCCATGACTGAGTTCACGACTTCATGCAGTATTAAGTTAAACTAATGTCTCAATTCTCGGTGTCATTACTGCCACCAAGTGACCAGGAGAAGTATAATTATAACTTAATTTAACTTTATTATCATTTTAATTTAACTATAATTATTCTCTCGAAAATGTATTTTGCGTTCATATTTTTGGGTTTGTGGAACAGATTAATTAGATTGAGTTGATTTTTTGGGGGAAAATGTGCTCGTTTTTTGTTGTTCTGGATATCTTCTTAGTTGTGGACCAAAGACAAAAATCCATTTTTTAGTAGACTTTGCCTTTGTCGGTGATGCTCCATCATATTTCTTGCTTTGGACTTCACATCTACACTTTGTACTTCATACTCCCCATCAGTTGATGGGTTTGTCAGGCGGTCTGATTCCCCCGAGGCCAAACCAAAAAGTGCCACAACAAACGTGTCTCACGTCCTTTTGCTGACAAGAATGTAAACAGGAAGCCTGTTTCGATGTACGGACCAGTTGGTCCACACCCAAGTTTCCCATCCACCACCGTGACCCACCAGAAAAAGCTCGGTGGAAGACTCCTGCCATAAAAACCGTCCATCCTGATCACCGCATGCGTGCGCATGAAAGCAGCCCTGGAAGGCAAACGTAGAAAGCCCACATCCAAACAGCGGCTCACCTCCAGCACAGGGAGCGGAACAGTCAGAGCGCACCACGCCCCAGCTGTAGTCCGGCTTCCTCTCGGTGCGAGGCAGCGTGTACTCCCAAACCACGCCGGGGTTCCTGCCCTGCAGGAGGATCTGCAAGAAGACCAAGAAGAGTCCTTTAATCGTCAGGGAAGACAAACTTTCTCAATCAAGGGCGTCCACAAATAGCATGACGTGTTTACATTACGCTTGGTGGTAGTAGAGCGACAGTTTAGTCCTTCACATTTATTTTATTTTATTTCTAAGCTACATGGTCTCAGTGGTTGTCAACACCGTCCCTCCACACCACGCACACACATCGCTAATGCAACCGTAGAGGAGCAATCGCACTAACGTCAACTATGCTGCATGTGTTCATGTCGATGACAGCCAAACCCCGACAACCACAATTACCGTATACATTCAGTGGTGGGCGGGGCATTTGGTACCTGGGCCTTCAGCGGGGACTTGACCAGCAGAAGTTTTCCTTGGCAGACAACATGAATGGAATGGCAGTATTATTTATACATACAGTGAAGAAAATAAGTATTTGAACACCCTGCTATTTTGCTATTTCTCCCACTTAGAAATCATGGAGGGGTCTGAAATTTTCATCGTAGGTGCATGTCCACTGTGAGAGAGATAAACTAAAAAGAAAAATCCAGAAATCACAATGCATGAGTTTTTAACAATTTATTTGTGTGATACAGCTGCTAATAAGTATTTGAACACCTGAGAAAATGAATGTTAATATTTGGTACAGTAGCCTTTGTTTGCTATTACAGAGGTCAAACGTTTCCTGTAGTTTTTCACCAGGTTTGCACACACTGCAGGAGGGATCTTGGCCCACTCCTCCACACAGATCTTCTCTAGATCAGTCAGGTTTCTGGGCTGTCGCTGAGAAACACGGAGTTTGAGCTCCCTCCAAAGATTTTCGATTGGGTTCAGGTCTGGAGACTGGCTGGGCCATGCTAGAACCTTGATATGCTTCTTACGGAGCCACTCCTTGGTTTTCCTGGCTGTGTGCTTCGGGTCGTTGTCGTGTTGGAAGACCCAGCCACGACCCATCTTCAATGCTCTGACAGAGGGAAGGAGGTTGTTCCCCAAAATCTCACAATACACGGCCCCAGTCATCCTCTCTTTAATGCAGTGCACTCGTCCTGTCCCATGTGCAGAAAAACACCCCCAAAGCATGATGCTACCACCCCCATGCTTCACAGTAGGGATGGTGTTCTTCGGATTGTACTCTTCATTCTTCTTCCTCCAAACACGCTTATTGGAATTATGACCAAAAAGTTCTATTTTGGTCTCATCTGACCATAAAACTTTCCCCCATGACTCCTCTGTATCATCCAAATGGTCATATGCAAACTTAAGACGGGCCTTGACATGTGCTGGTTTAAGCAGGGGAACCTTTCGTGCCATGCATGATTTCACATCATGACGTCTTAGTGTATTACCTACAGTAACCTTGGAAACGGTGGTCCCAGCTCTTTTCAGGTCATTGACCAAGTCCTGTCGTGTAGTTCTGGGCTGATTCCTCACCTTTCTTAGAATCATTGAGACCCCACGAGGTGATATCTTGCATGGGGCTCCACTCCGATTGAGATTGGCCGTCATGTTTAGCTTCTCTTCGTTTAGCATTTTCTAATGATAGCTCCAACAGTGGACCTTTTTTCACCAAGCTGCTTGGTAATTGCTCCGTAGCCCTTTCCAGCCTTGTGGAGGTGTACAATTTTGTCTCTGGTGTCTTTGGACAGCTCTTTGGTCTTCGCCATGTTACAAGTTAAAGTCTTACTGATTGTATGGGGTGGACAGGTGTCTTTATGCAGCTAACGACCTCAAACAGGTGCATCTGATTCAGGATGATACATGGAGTGCAGGTGGACTTCTAATGGGCAGACTAACAGGTCTTTCAGGGTCAGAATTCTAGATGATACACAGGTGTTCAAATACTTATTTGCAGCTGTATCACACAAATAAATTGTTAAAAAATCATGCATTGTGATTTCTGGATTTTTCTTTTTAGTTTATCTCTCTCACAGTGGACATGCACCTACGATGAAAATTTCAGACCCCTCCATGATTTCTAAGTGGGAGAAATAGCAAAATAGCAGGGTGTTCAAATACTTATTTTCTTCACTGTAATTCATTCACGCTGGAGCCTATCCCAGCTGTCTTCAGGCAAGAGGCGGGGTACACCCTGGACTGGTCGCCAGCCAATCCCAGGGCACATATAGACAAACAACCATTCACACTCATGGACAATTTGGAGTGGCTAATTAACCTAGCATGTTTTTGGAATGTGGGAGGAAACCGGAGTACCCGGAGAAAACCCACGCATGCACAGGGAGAACATGCAAACTCCACACAGAGAAGGCCGAGGGTGGTATTGAACCCTGGTCTCTTAGCTGTGAGGTCTGCACGCTAACCACTCAACCGCCGTGCAGCCAGGCTATTTATACATAATTATAATAATGTTTGTAGTCATTTGTTGCCATTTACCCTGACTAGGATTCAAACCACGTTCTGAAGGCCCTGGGCTGATTACTTCAATATGGCAACAAAAGGAAGGTGAAATCTGATTGGACAAAATGATCTGACATTTCCATACAGGACTGGGAGCAGTGCAAGCGAGTGAAATATGCCACACTGAGACCTGCAGGACTTGAACACACCGTCGACATATC
This sequence comes from Doryrhamphus excisus, assembly GCF_037039965.1. Taxonomy (NCBI): domain Eukaryota; kingdom Metazoa; phylum Chordata; class Actinopteri; order Syngnathiformes; family Syngnathidae; genus Doryrhamphus; species Doryrhamphus excisus. The sequence goes on from NC_136369.1 coordinate 1,727,635, forward strand.
AGTGACAACGTGGCAGGAAGCGTCAGTGCTCTCTTTAACTTTTGACCACCAGCCTCTTGAGAGTTCAGCACACATTAGGATGGATGCAACGTTTCTTCAGAACCAGCTGACCACACGAACGCTATGGTCACGTTATCTGGACTGCTCCATTTCCTGCATCTTCCACTGTACCACATCCTTTTCCCATTCCCATTCCCACCAAGCGGCCGTGATTCCTAGTTACCTCGCAAAGAACGTTTATTTGCACATCTAATTTGAGCTGAGTCTCGTGGAAGAGAGAAAGCGGAGGTGGTCATTAGAGGGTCCCAGAGTCATCCCGGAACGCACGCGAGGATTGGCTAAAAGCGTTTGGCGCTCATTTGCATATCAGTCTTTCACAGTTTAGCCATGATAAGGGATGATCATTTTCTGACGTCCTTCGACTGTTAAATTAGTCACACAGCTGTCGATACGGCTGATTTTCCTTGGCCGCCATCCCAGCGTACACAAAAGGAGTGGAAGCCAAGCGCCTCCTGGGTCCCGTCCATGTTTTAAAAGCCCCGAGGCAACAACAGCCACAGAGTCAAACAATCAGTTATCGCCTCCGAGTACGTGGCGGTCCGGTAGGCAAAAGGCGGAGCATTCATCTCCGGGCCTGCACATGCACGAATGTGGCTAAGGCCGCCAAACAAATGATGTGTCAAGGCTTCTAAACGCCGCTTGCACAGAAGGAGGTCGGCGGGCATGCCGAAACCGCCCGTGTACTTGTCAGAAATGAGGTTAGGCTTACATGTTGATAACCAAATGAGATGGCAAATGTGCACAAATGTCCCCTATTATGCCCCCTATTATGCCCCCTAATGTCCCCTATTATGCCACGGTGTCTTTTTAATGATGTTTAACAGTGACGTGTCTCACCAAATGTGAGAAAAATTTACCACTAGTCTCGGAGGAGTCCAACAGGGAACCTAACCAGGCACCCGACCCTCCTCATTTGGCTCTACTTTGGGTTTCTCTCGCCACCCTATGAAGGAAACTCATTTCGGTGGCTTGAACATGTGATCTTGTCCTTCCAGTCACTACGCAACGCTAATGAGCTCAACTCCCTCTTGAGGGACCGATACAGAACCAGCACCACTGCGACACCGTACTAATCTGTCGACCTCGTGAACAAGACCCAAAGGAACTTGGAGCGGGATCTCAGCCCGAACCCAGGGGTGGCATTCCATGGTCCAACATTGGACCGCAGTCGGAACACAGTCGCACATGCTCAGACTGACATTTCACGCAATGTTTCTCCAAAAGGCCTCATCGGTTTCCAGCATGTGTCCAGTCCATATTCGTTTTGGTGTAATGCAATGCTTCCTCCCGATCTCCAGTGCCCAATTCCCACCAAAACATGACATGAAGTGAACACTTCTTTTTCGCACCTTTCCATCTGTGAAAGCTTTGAAAGTAAAAAAAAATCTCCATGTTGAAGACACCGAAAGGACGTCGATGTCGGCCAGGATAAACACGACAAAAGTTCAGACAACGGATACGGACATCAGCAAAGTTGTGTACCAAACTGAACCTTGCTGCCGGGTGGAACGGCATCTATGCAGATCATGAGGAGGACAAACAAAAACCAAAAAACCAAATATCCAATTTACGCGTCCTGACCTTAACTCATCACATTCAAAGAGTTCCATTGCAGAATTCCTAATCTTTTAATCTCACCAGGAGCCGACTCTCCAAACCAGCCTCCATCAAGCTCTTTTTTGTAATCACAGGACGTACTCAGAGAGATTACGGCTGTGACATCTGCAGATCAGCGCAGATGCATGACGGCCGCACACGGATCATGGTTACTTGGATTAAGCTTCCTTTCTCCCCGGAGGACAACGTCCAGTCCTGGGAACGTTAATCCTGTTTTCGTACGTCGTCAGTCTCCCAATCAGTTATGGTAACGGAAAGCAAGTATCAAAGTCGAAAGGGGATGAAGGAAACATATCGTGCTAATACTACTGGTCATCTAAAGACCCGCTTTATTACCCTTTTAAAACCGCCAATGTGTTGCTATGGTAACTGCTGGGGATGCACCAATCCTGAATTCGGATATATGTCGATACTGATACTATTCTGATACCAGAGCTCTGTTTTCCAACCACAACAAAAAATATCAGCGAATGTAGTCGTCACACGGTGGCGCTGTTTGACCCCCTAAATTGGATTGACCTGAAATGTCTCCAATCCTGGAATCCTGGAGGAGCTCGGTCATCCAGGAGTAGAGCAGCTGGGCCTTCACATCAAGGCGAGCCAGTTGAGTTGGCTCGGGCGTCTAGTCCGGACTCCTCCATGGTGAGGTGCATTGGGACGCCCGACCGCTGGCCACACGGGAGCAGGTGCCAGGAGACCAGGAAGTTTGGACTTCCCTATCGCCGCCATCGCCACTCGGGCCCCGATAAGCGCAACAAAATGTATGGATTATGACTTTAGTTCCATAATATTTTGACTTAATCCCCATAATATTACAAATAACCCCTACCTAATTTTCCCCAAAATACAACTTTTGTTTTCTTTCTCATAATATTAAGATTTTTTTCATTAATATTTCAACTTCATGATACTAAAACAACATTCTTTTTCCTTGCTATTTGACCACATGTCTCCCACTCTTTGCTAGAAAGCATTTTGACTTAAATTAAACTCCTCAATTTTCTGGCAGCATGAACACCCTCCCCTCAAGGTTCATGCGGGGCAACATTTTATATCATTTGTCCATTTATTGTGTTGAAGTTATGGTATGTATATCGCAGCTATGAAAGGAAACAATACGTGCATCACCAGCCAGCAGTAGCTCAACTAGAGCAGAAAACCTTCTCCAAAATAGCCCCCGCAGCGGAGACATTCCTCCATTCAAGCGACAGTGACCAGCGAGTCAAGTAAACACCACGCTGGCATCCCTCCGCCCGCTCAACCCCGTCCTCGAAACCAGCGTCCCGCACGAGGACACAGCAGCTCCTTTTGTCTTCACACGAAGAAAGAAAACCTCACCTGGTTTCTACTTCTGTTCCTGCAGCCTGGAGGTCAGAGTTCGAGAGAAAACAGATGCTTCTGCTGACATGGTTACACCCCCCCCCCCCAACAAGACGGGGGATGAACAACTGTCAGCACCATCCACCTGTAACGCCGTCGCATTCTGACGTGTCGGGGCAAGTAGAGACTCAGGCGCCCGTCCCCTACCCCCCGTCCCTCCGCCAGCCAAGCGTCCATCATGTGTTTTTGAGGTGAGTGGCCGCCCAGTTAGCACGTGACTGCCTTTACTTTGGATTCTGATTATGCTCGGACTGCCACCATATTTATAAATCATCATGCAAAACTGAAATAATACTGAAATGTGTTGAAAAACCACAACAAACAAATTGGAAGCCGGTCCGCATCCTGAACCAGATGATGATGGACCCGTTGGAACCTTCTTTTCCTCTAGTCACCCTTTTGTTGAACATCAAAAGTTGAATAGAAACATTTATTTGCGAATATGCCAAAAGTAAACCAGCTGCAGGCCAGAAACGGCAGCCGTGCCACACGTTGGACAACACTGCTACTAAGTCAAAACGACCTGATGTTGTCCAATTTAAAATTCAGCCAGGATTTTGAGGAAAAACGCCTGGAGAGACCACGCATGACATCATCTGAGGATATCGTGCCAGACTTTTTGTGATGCCATTGTTGACAGCGTACAGCGAGTTGATTAACCCTTACATCTTCAACCTTTTGTCTCCTTTTCCCACCATTCGCCCGTTCATTGAACATTCAGACGGGACCCCGTGACCCCCGCCGTGATTTCCTTCATTGATATTTCAAGCTTTCAAACCTTCGCCAACCTTGACATAACACCTTAACCCTAGAAGACGGCCCCCCTGCTGCAGCGCTAAAGAAAGCCCCAGCGTTCCGTTCAATGACTCCGTCTATACGCTTCTAATTAATCGAGACCTCGTTGCATGAAAGAAAAAAAAGGAACAGTGGGACGGCATCTGTGGTCAGGGGGCCTGTCACCACCAATCGGCAAGAGCGCACATCACTCGGCTTACTTCAAACACCAGCGTCTCATTAGTCGGCCCGGCGGCGTGGAGGCTCTCCGGCTTGTTGAAAGAGCGTTGGTAGCTGAACACGGCTCCTCCGATGTGGAACTTCCCCGGCCAGTCCACCGTCCAGTCCCCGGTCAGGTAGTACTTCCGCTTCAGGGAACGGACCGCCAGGTAGCTGGTGGAGACTTCCATTTCTTCCACGTGGATACTTCGAGCGCCGGCGGGGATCGTTACCATGGAGTAATACTCTGCATCGAGATCAAATGGGTTGATTGATGAATACGGATACATTGGGAAGCACGTCCTAATCCGGAATGTAACTTTGCTAGGCATGTTCTACAGGAACAAAGCCCTCCCCGTTCCCAGCGTAAGCTAGGACGTGCTTACCGTTAGCCCTGTGCTGCAGGGTGTACTGGCCCCTGTGAAATTTGCACGTGGAGTTGCTCCCTTTGCAAACGCCGCACGCATCCAGAGAGGCCTTGGAACCTAAAACCTGATCGCAGCCGACAGCCTGCACAGGAAGCACGCAAAAAAGCAGACATGAATATGCTTCAAGATGGCAGAAAAGCAGATTTCACTGCAAATCCCACATTCATTTACAGTATATAATATCTGTGCATATAGTATACAATTATTAATTACATTTGAAATGAAAAATATAAAATAATTATAATAAATGAATGACATAAAAATAAACAATGTAAAAACATTATATATATATATATATGACATATAATGTATATTTAGATATTAATTTTAACTATTTAATAACAATATTTTAATGATGTATTATTATCATTCATAAAATATTTAGAATTTTTTATTTTGTAATATTAATTTTATTTAATTTAATATTTTTCTACCGCTTTTTCCACACAAGGGTCACAGGGATGCTGGAGCATATCCCAGCTGTCTCCGGCCGAGAGGCTAGGTCAGGGGTGGGGTGGGGGGGGGGGGGGGGGGCAGACTATATATTTTACACGTAACAGTCCACCTGGTATTATTGTATCTGTAAAATTGTCATGCAATCTGCTATTATTATTTATTATTTATATTTAAATATTTTAAAAATAATAAAATATTATAATAATTACAATAAAATTATAATAATAATTATTATATTATTATTATGTCAAATATGCAAATATAACAATAATATTATATATAATTAATATAATAATTAGCATTAATATAATAATTATAATAATCACAATAGTTCTAATATTAATTATAATAATCTAATAATCTAATAATAATCTAATAATAATAATAATTATTATTATTATTATGTGCTTGTGTCCCTTTTTTCAGGAGCACTTTGTAAACAACAGACCATGTCAAAAAAGGAAATTGATAAAACCATCAAAAGGTTGGCTCAGGCCATGATGCCAGGTTGTATGTTGAGTTTAAATGAAATACTTTGGAAAGATTGGGCGGGCCGTATTCAAACACTTGGCGGGCCGGATGTGGCCCCCGGGCCGTAGTTTGCCCACCCCTGGGCTAAATACACACCGGACTGGTGGCCAGCCAATCACAGGGCACATATAGACAAACAACCATTCACACTCACATTCATACCTATGGACAATTTGGAGTGGCTAATTAACCTAGCATGTTTTTGGAATGTGGGAGGAAACCGGAGTACCCGGAGAAAACCCACGCATGCACGGGAGAACATGGAAACTCCACACTGAGACCGAGGGTGGAATTGAACCCTGGGTGCAGTCCCTAGGTAACACATGAATGTATTAATTATTCCTTAAAATATATTTTGCTGTGATGTGTGTCTGTTTTACGTGTATATTGTATGACAAGACTGTAAATCTTTTTAAATATCCACAATGAAAAATATGGAATATTGAAAGGTAGAAGCTAGAACGACCCCTACACGGGTCTTAAAGTGAACGCACACAGCCGTAAACAATCACTGACGCCTTATCCAAACTTTATTTCAAGAGGCTCTCAGCGTTCCACGTGTTGCCAGATGCAGTGCCGTCCTTAACAAGCGTATGTACCGTATGTACGTTGGCCGCAGTGACTGTAATTGCCGTACCGTCCTGAACGCAGCATGTAATTCATGTCTGGGCCAATTAAAGCCAAAGCCTGGTGGCCCACCAAAAGCAACACTGTGGCCGACTCGTTCTGATTTAGTTTCTGCTGCGCGTCTTCCCCGTGGACAAAGTAAGTGTCAACGCGTCGGTTTAGGTCGAACCACAAGACAATTGGGTTAAGTTGGAGGAGAGATCATGGTCAGAGTTTTGAAATGATTGTTTAGAAATGCGCTCTTGACGGCTGCTGAAAAGCGACACTCGCGGTCTACCGCCGCACAGCCGGTCAAAAGCGGCGCTTCGTCAACAGTGGGACGGCGGTCACTCGGCAGGCGAGGCCACCTGACTCTCTCGAGTGAATCATCTCATTTCCAATGGAAAGGGTTCATCTGGGGTGCTGTTTCATTTAAAGGTACCTCACACACTCCGTCGATGCAGACGTCGCCCTTGTGGTCGGAACAGGAGGTGCCGTCTTTGACCTTGCTGGACATGGCGAAGAAGAAGTCAAAGTCCACCGCGGTGCAGTACAGCTTGCAGATGTCTTCATCTGTGCAGGGGTGGGGTTGCAGAAACAAAGTCAATCGACGGGAGAGGAAGAATCCCAAGACGTAAAGAGCTACTTCCTGGTTTCAGGATGGATGCTTCCACTGACAACGATACGGGAAGAGCCATTTTATCCAAGAGTAGACCGGACTGTTTGACTCTTGTTTTGCCTTCCATCGGAACAGACCTCACCCATTTATGCTGAAAGACTAGGCGGGACGTACAGCAATCCAACTAGATAGGACAGCTGAAGTCTGAGAGATCCAGTCTCCAGACAGGAATGGCTGTCCCACTGAGCCTTTTAGCATAAACTGGTGAAGCCTTTGTGAAAGACGATTGGATACACACGTAACCATTCGATTAAAGAAATAATCGATTTAAAAACGATTTGATACGATTCAATGCAGTCGACAAATTTGATTTGATTCTACGACTAATGTTCATATCTTATATTTGTGTCTGTTGGTCTGGCTGCTCAAGGTTTCTGCCCTTCTTATAAAATCCAAACTTCCAAACTTTAGGGCTTGGGTTTTTCCGTGACAATCCTTTCTCCGGCAGCCCAGACTCCGATTGCTTCTCTTGCCATAACCGGTGCACGAGTCCACAATCCATTCCTATACAGATTTATGGCTGAGTGTTATCCATCCAGGAGGCTGACCCTAACTGTCTTTTTCAATCAAGGTGATTCAGTTTTACAGATGGAAAACGTCAATGGTTGTAACAAGCCAAGACACCCAACTGGAGTGGAAGACGGACTGTGATTATAGCAAGGCCGGGTTTGTCATTGGTCCGAGCCAACCTTGGGTCTTTCTGCCAAATCCTGACTGATTACCGAACCAACAAAACTGATTGCCTTCGGTGGTGCTAAAACCGGCGTCGCTTTACCATCGGCGAGCTGCAGCACAGCATGAATGGGAAGGACAGACGCTGACAATGAAGTCGTCTCTGGGGATTTACTGTGGAGTTCAAAGGTCAGCCATCACAGACAGGTCTGAACAGCCGCCCGTGGTTGAAGTAAATGACAGCAAAGGTGACTTGGCCCAAGGTCCCAAAAGCACTTTAGAATATGTTCCTCCCAACATAACCTCCCATTCATCAAGAGCTTAAACAGGCCCGGGACGCCGGCCAAACACACCGCTGTCCTTCACTGCCCCCCCCCCTCTCTCTCTTTACCCCGGCTCAGAGAGAGCCAGAAGGCTTCCTTTTCAAATCTATTCCCACTGTGCGGAGGGGTGCAAGTGGCTGCATGCCTCCCATGCATATTACACACAGCCATCGTTTCCTCCAGCTTTTTTGGCCCCAGACACCCCGGCAGTAAATAGAGCTTGGCATCACAGAAAAAACCTCATTAAAGAGATTTGGGCTGGAACAGCACGGTGCAGAATACAGAAGATCAAGCCGAATTAAGACGAGACAAAGCTCGCCCGCGGCAATACGCATGGCTTTGTGTGTTTAAGAGCCGGCCAATCAGACGCTCCGCGCTCTTGTGCTTTACGTCAGAATACGCCCAATTGCGTGACGTCTTTACAAATCTTATGGAAACCCTTGGAAATGTTTGAAAGGAATCAATTACTGACATCCAGTTAAGAAAAGCTTTCCAGTTTTCACACAAGACAGAGCGTCCATTCATTGAGACTCTTGACAGGATAAGGTTTTACCGTACCGTCCACTTTGGTGTATGGCTTCCACTTGTAGTACCAGCCCCTGAAGGGCTTGCTGTTGTACTCGCCGCATTGCTGCGTCCGGAAGTCCACCGTGTTGTGCGGGCACGGCCGGGTGTTACACAGCTGGTTGAAGCGGCTGGAGCCCGAACAGAATTTACCGTTGTACTGCGGCCTGCATCACACAGGAAGAGGAAACAACCTTGTGTTACGATGAGGAAACTGTGCCACAGAGTCAAATCAAATGGCGGTTGGAACCCACGGGTGTCCAAACCTTTTATAGCGAGGGCCACATGGTGAAAATAGTAGGGATGTTTTTGCCGAGTTTTGCCGATATTGTCCAACTCTCAATTTCCGATACCGGTATCAGCCAATTGCGATATGTGCAACATGACATATCTGCTGTGGTAGAATGAACGCATATGTGTTGTACACAGCATTTTTAAAATATCATCACGATCGGGATAAATCAGATACTGATACCAACTGATTTCGCATTTATGGATAAGCTAAGAAGTTATATAAGTTATATATTGTTTATTTCAAGACAAAAGTGCATCTCAGCTTTGTGACGTTAAGAGAAAAAGCCTACAATTGGTATCAATTTCAGGTATTGCTCCTTTTGTGTTGTCTCTGTGGAGCGAAAATAAGCCCGAACAATATGAGTTTCAAAGAGAAGTGATACTGTACGGTACCGATTTTCCACCAAAATCCATGGTACTCCTACAAAGCACGATAAAACCATCATTTGTGTCAGGCTGAAAAGGACTGGTTGGGTATAAATCCAACAAAAGAGCAGCAACGAGACCATTGTGTTCTCCCATCAATCACCACATGTTGGAGAGCAGCGTCTGTTGACATTTAGCGGGCATCACATTTCCCACAGCTTTTAAACTCATCGTCGGGCATTCCAGCCCGACCACCAGCAGAGAAAATTGACTTCAGCTCTTAACGCAGTAAGTGTACGCCGAGCACGGACACAGGGAGAGACGGAAGAACCATGCTGATCAAACATGTCTCGTAAAAACAGGCGGTGATGCTGCAGGACGCTTGGCGAGGGAACTGGTACCCGGTGGTGAAGAATCTTTTAGTCATCTTTTCTCTTAAACAGTCCAATAGCACGGCGGAATATTGCAGACACATTGGAAAAAAAGGTCAAAAGTAGATAAGTTTATGAGAAAAAGTTGAGAAAAAATGTTGACGAGAAAAAAGGCACTGGGAGGGAAATTTACGACATAATTGTAATAAATGTACTACTTTTTGCTCTCGTAAATGTATGCCATTTGTTTGCTAAATGACTTTTTTTTGTAATTTTACCATCTTATTCTCGGAAATTTACAGCTTTAAATTTAAGCTATGTTTTGTTATTTTTTTTTTTACTTTTTATTTACTACAACAATAATTGACTACTTTATTCTCGTGAATGTACAACTTTATTCGGACTTTTTTTTCTTGTACATTGACTTTGTTTTATTCTCGAAAACTACATTTTCTTTCCATGTGGATTCTTTGACGACTTTTTCTCGCAAATGTACATCTTTATTCTTGTAAATTTTACGTTTTTCTGGTTAATTTATTTTTCCTGGCTATTTACCTTATTTCCATTTTTTTCTCACTAATTTATGACTTTATTCTTGTAAATGAATGACTTTTTCTTGCGAAATTAAATTAAATTAAATTACATTTTTCTCGTAAATTTACAACTACAAAATAAACATTAATGAGAATTTTTTTACAAAAATAAGGTTATAGAAAATGTACACAAAGTGTAAAAGTAAAATTTACAAGAATAAGGTTATAAATGTACAACTTTTTTAGTTTAGTAGACGTTGTCTTGTAAGTCCTCTCTGCTTGATTGGTCCTTTTCATAACTTATAAAATAAAAAAAATTAAAATAAATAAATAAATAAAAATAAAATAGATGAAAGACAAGTTGGTTTGTGTCGACAGGGTTTGTTGGTGGAAAATCTTCCTGGTGTTCCAAGTTGGGTCAATCGGCCTTGGGTCAGGGGTCACAGGGAGGTCGTTGGGATGTATTTTGATCCTATTAGGCCGAAAGCAGACAACATAGCAGACATATGGCAAAGTGCTCACGCACTCCGTTTGGGTCTTCTTCAGCACGTTTGATGGATTTTGGATGCTTGCATCCCTAAGTTCCACACAGTTCCCAGGCGTCTCTTTCACTTTTTGTCTTCTACAGCGTTGACCATTTGATATCATCCCAACCATAAAGCAACTTCCAAAAACAAAACATGACCAGATATGATTCTTTGGTTTGTGTCAGGATGCCGGGATGTCCCGAGTCGCTGTTAAATCTTCTCTAGCAACGGGAGGAGATGACTCTGCATGTGAAAGGTGAGCGTGTCGAAGGCACCTGTTTCATGCAGCGCTACGACAAGTGTGAAAGACTCTCATCTCCGGGTTCAAACCCGAGCACCACTCGCCCCATCATTGCCCTTAAATTGAGTGTGTGACAAAACGTGCGCCGTCAAAAGCAGGTCAAGATCGCGACCCTAATCTCCCAGGCTTGATGGTGAGGATTAGGGAGACCGTTTGATCTGGCAGGTGGTCTACGGGGGGAACCACGGAGCAAGGAGGCAGGTGGATGGGGGGTGCCGAGGGCGAGAAGATTCATTGTCTGCCTCCGAGGAAAAGCTTTCATCTATCAATTCCACAGAAGCAGACGCTCATGTCGGATTCCACTGATGATTTTGGGGCGAAATTGTCTGTTTTTTGGAATGAATGAACTTGAGAAAGGTTGGGAGTCGTTGGGGTCTCCCTTCTGAGGAATGAATGCATCACTGCAGCTTTTTGAAGATACAGTATTCACACCGATGCAGCTTACTTCAAAAATCTTTGTAAGTTTTCGTCTCCTAATATTTTGACTTTATTCTTGTAAAATTTCTTTTATTTTGCAACTACAGTAAAGTCTTGTTATATCGATATCGGTTATAACGAATTACTGCTTATTACGATAGCTTGCAATAATCACTGTTTTTCATATGTACATGCTGGCGTTCGTGGTTTCTCTCATGTGTATAGAATCTATACACACAAGAGAAACCACAAACGCAGTTCTTCTGTTGCAGGCATGTGTTTGGCCAGCTATGTGGGGCGGGTTGAGCATGACCTGTGAACCAGGAAGTGCGGGAATCGGTGTGTGTGCTGTGCTCTGGTGGTGGAAGTGTGAAAAATAAAGTTGACTGGAAGCAGCCGTTCGCCGTGTTCTTTTTTGGTATTGAAATCCTTAAGCAAAGATTGATTTAAGCTGCTTGACATTGTTCTATACTATAGAACAATGTCGAGTGCATTATTGCTCACTTTTAATGCAGTTCGGCGCAGGATCGGATATATCGACAATCCGGTTATATCGATATTTTTTCCGACTCCCGACAATATCGATATAACGAGACTTTACTGTATTTCAATGTTCTTCTTGGAAATATTATAAATACTGTAACTTGTCCCCACCGTAATTTTCCCCAAAAGTCACCATAAAGTCTCTGTACAGCACATCAGTTGCATTTATTGTAGGGAAAAATGTTAAACTCTATCTGCCTATTTAAATACAGACAAGGAATCCACTCGCCCAGACCTAAACTTGCTGATAAAGTGTTGCCAGAGCTCTAGGGGATGCTGTTCGACACCTTGGCATGTCATGGAAGCAACAAAATTAGGGTCAGGTGACCCATAGGTGCGTAACATTCAAACAAAGACAAACAGCAAGGGGCCTAAGATTGATCCTTGCTGCACACCTTTTTTCAGGAAACTGATGTATGGAATAAAACATCCCAATTAGTCGATACTTTTGCTGACCAGATGATGACTTTAGCGACAGGACGATGGATTCAGGCTAATCCATGTGGTTCTGGTCCGATTAGGAGTAGAGGGGCCCTGCCAAATTAATCACTGAGATTACCAACGGCCTACACACACACACACACACACACACAGTTGAAGGAGTTCAAGTCCCAAGATCTATTTATTGTCAATTATCAATACTAAAGAGTGTTTACCCAAATCAGGGGTCCGACATCAAACCCAAAGACTCGGCTGCCGTTCCCCCCTCCGTGTCCCACTGACCCCTTAACTCGGAGCGTAATAGCAGGAGCTGCTGCAACAGCGCCGCAGGAATGATAACTGAAGCTGACAGCTAACCTGCTTGAAAAGGGCTCCGTGGCCTTCGCCGCTCTGCCAGTCATGGCGTATGCGTAATGTGTATCATATGAGCAGAAAACATCTTTGATCCCTGGCGGGGATTCAGGAGACGGGCCGGCCGCGTCCATGTCTGCCCGGCTGTTAAGTAAGCGCCAATGAGCCCAGTGGAGTGAACAGTCCAAATATTTAAACTGACCCCTTTGTGTGTTTGTAGGGGGTTGGAGGAGGATAAAACTTCTCCACTTTTTACACGTCGGGTGTTACTTTGTGAAGAAAACCTTTCAAGAGTAGTCGCACTCAAGCAAGAAATGCAGGAAAAAGACGTCTGTTGGTACTTGACATTGAACGACGGGCAACAAAGAATGTCTTGAATGAATTCACAAACTGTAGAAAAGACTTGAAGACGTGTACTTCGATGCCGCTTATCCTGACTGGGGTGGTAGAGCTATGCTGGAGCCTATCCCAGCTGACTTCGTACAGGTCGCCAGCCAATCGCAGGGCACATAAAGTGTCGATAAACAACCATTCGCACTCATATTTGCACCTATGGACAGTTTAGAGTCGCGACAGGACTTTACTTGACTTCGTCTCTTCTAGTCCCATCCTCCTTATGGAGGGTCAGGGACCATAAGTTCCTTCACCGGTCTTCTCCATCCACATCCATCCCAAGCAGTTCTTTGTCAATGGAGAGGTTTTAGTGGGGTTTCTTAACAAGTTGGATTATTGATTATATTGATTATTTTGCCTTTTGTAATGAATAGAATATTTTCCATTCCAATGTCAGCAAAGCAGAGGAAAAATGTTCCATTCCTAAATTCCTAACCAGTCTTGCCCTATAACAGGTGTTACAATGATGCAAAAACGAGTAGAGCACTGTTGAAGAGGCATGAAGAACGCGTTGAAGATGCCATTTTTGAGTTCCAAGGGTCACATGTCCACTCGTACTTACGTCTAATGTCACGGAAAGTAATTAATAGCGCTTACGGTGTACAAAAAACAGCGTGTTGCACTGTGGGATGTGCAGCATTACGTCTGAGTGGGCGAGCAGCAATGCGGGACGTTCCGCCGAGCGTCTTGGCAGCCTTCGGGCCCACAGAGGCCGCTATTAGGAGGTCCCCCCCAACCCCCCCCCCCGGTCCGTCTGGAGCATGGGGAGAGATTGCCTTCTGTCAGTCTGGACGGTCAGCTGACTTTGCGTGCACGCGCTGACAGCTACCTGGCAAACGGTGCGTTCAGGAGCTCCAAGAGTGTAGTATAAAAAAACCTGTTGCATGTTTTGATGTCGTGGAAGCGGCCGTACGTTTGCTCTACTGAGGCGATGAATGCCATTTATGGATGTTTATGTTTTACCTGGGACTTGTGCACGAGCGCTCTCGGTACATGACCCCGCCTCCGCAGGTTCTGGAGCATTCCGACCACTGGGACCAGGCCGACCACTGGCCGTGGATGGCTTTGGGGCCGTGCTCCCCATATTTGACACACTGACCGCGCCAACACCACTGAGCAAAGACAGAGAAGAGCATAGGATGAACAATAACGAGCTTGTGCCGGCAGTTTCTAGGAAAAGCCGACAAATGGAGGTCGAGCGGGTGTTGGACTGGATCGTGTGTGTCCCAATCCCCACAAACACTCCTCACCATGTCTGGCCCGCAGCTTGTGCCCTCTGCGGCGGGCATGAACTTGGTCTCACATCGGTGGCCCGTGTGGTGACACCACAGCGACTTGCAGATGTCCTGCCCAAAAAGAACCACAAAAGGAGGTCAGGACAGGACGGCCAACAGACATTGTCTACCGTGATCGCCGCTTTCTTCCCTGAGTGGGCATCAGCTGCTCCCTGCCGGCGCCAGAACCACCCCGCACGATAAGCCCCGCAACGAGCTCCCCTAAAAAAAGCCTCCCCGTCAAATCCAATCACTGCGCTTCTTTAATGAAACAGGCCGTAATTGTGTGTGTCATCTGACCCAACAATGCGGAGACAGAGCGAGTGAGTGAGCACAGAGGGAGAGCCCGGACCGGGAGACGGGCTGCCGATCCTGGCAGCTGGCAGCCAGCCCGGCTGCAGCGGGCAAGGACGGAAGGGGAAGAGCGGGGAGATGTTTGAGGGTTTTCCTCCCCAGGTTTCCTTTGACAGCCTCGGCAGCAGCGTAGGATTCGATGCAGACGAGGCAAGACCATGTGAAGTTTGATCCACGGCGAGGATTTAAGGAACGTTGACACAAAAATGTTGCAATTTTGAAACCATAACAATGTCACGCCCAACTCACACAGACTTGCATAAACCACAGAAAACATTTATGAGCGTATGTGTGGGTGTCAGATTTGACATGTGGAAGTAATACAAACGGATGCAGTAGTCGTGCAGAAAATAACATTTTTGCAGAAACACAACCCTTAACATAAGCATGCCGTACTTTTCATAGACAACTATTGTATGTTATTTTGTTTGTACTTTTACAACTGCTTGTATTGTTTCTTGAATTCGCTCAAACAATGCACAACGATGAGCCAATTCAAGAAACAATACAAGCAGTTGATGTTTGCTAAATACAAGGATGAAGAGTCTTGAACCAGTCATGATGTGCTATATATATAGTAAAGTCTCGTTATATCGATATTGTCGGGAGTCGGAAAAAATATCGATATAACCGGACTGTCGATATATAGGATCCTGCGCCGAACTGCATTAAAAGTGGGCAATAATGCACTCGACATTGTTCTATAGTATAGAACAGAAGAACCAATTGCGTTCGTGGTTTCTCTCGTGTGTATAGAATCTATACACACGAGAGAAACCACGAACGCCAGCATGTACATATGAAAAACAGTGATTATTGCAAGCGATAAAAAGATATCTGAATACAACACAATTAAATACATGTATTTGTACGCTTGTGTCTTCGTTGGAATAGGTGTGTATGCTATGTCAGTTGGTTCTTCTGTTGCAGGCATGTGTTTGGCCAGCTATGTGGGGCGGGTTGAGCATGACCTGTGAACCAGGAAGTGCGGGAATCGGTATGTGTGCTGCGCTCTGGTGGTGGAAGTGTGAAAAATAAAGTTGACTGGAAGCAGCCGTTCGCCGTGTTCTTTTTTGGTATTGAAATCCTTAAGCAAAGATTGATTTAAGCTGCTTTTGTATCGATATAAGCAGACCAAATTGGCTGGCGGGAGATGAAAAGGGCATCGTAGTAACCGGATTATCATAATAACCGGGTATCGTACTAACAGAACTAATTATATCATAAAAGACTAGAAATCTGTATCGTATAGTATCGTAATAAGCAGTACTTCGATATAACCGATATCAATATAACGAGACTTTACTGTATATCACTATATTGACACTTATTATGGTACCCATTATGGCATTGGATGCTCATATCACCTCGTACTTCAGTACGTGTTTAAAAAAAAAAAAAAATACAAAAAAATTATTAAACTATATTAGGAAAGCAGGAAGTGAACAAATGTAACAGTTACTGATCGTAAAAGTACCAGATGGAGAGGTAGGATTTAATAAGCTTTGCTTCTTCCTACTCCTTTCGGACACCTTTTCATCGACAACTATTTTACAAGTAAACAAAATGTTGTTTTTAAGAGCTTGCATTTGAGTTTGATATGCTCTGTCAGGCTTTAAAAGACAACCTGCCAAAAAATTCTTCAGTGGGCTCAAGGCCCCCGAGGATGTTGTTTTTTTGGAAATGACAAAGCCACATTTTCCATGTTAAGTACTTAAGTACAACTGTACATGTTTCTGGAGGGGGGCTGCACGGCGGACAAGTGGTTAGCACGCAGACCTCACAGCTAGGAGACCCGAGTTCAATCCCACCCTCGGCCATCTCTGTGTGGAGTTTGCGTGGGTTTTCTCCAAGTACTCCGGTTTCCTCCCACATTCCAAAAACATGCTAGGTTAATTGGCCACTCCAAATTGTCCATAGGTATGAATGTGAGTGTGAATGGTTGTTTGTCTATACATATGTGCCCTGTGATTGGCTGGCCACCAGTCCAGGGTGTACCCCGCCTCTCGCCCAAAGACAGCTGGGATAGGCTCCAGCACCCCTTGTGAGGATAAGCGGTAGAAGATGAATGAGTGAATGTTTCTGGAGGAGTGTTAAAACACAAACAAAACAAAAGTGGTTCTTGTTTTGGAGCAAGAACGGAGCGGGAACACCCCCTTACACGGACCCGCAGGTCGTATGTTTTTACCGAGCGCATTTCCCAGCGTCTATAGCTCCCGAAAGGAGAGGTTGTCGCCTTTCAAACATTATTTCCATTTGAATTGGCACCAATGAATACCAGCTAACATAAAGACCTCATCCAGCCCACAGGGCTTGACCGGGGTGGGGGCGGGTGGCACGGGGATCTTTCTATTGAAGGAATTCAATAAAATGGTGGGGACGGAGGCCGTTTGCCAAAGATGATGCCAATTAATAAAGCCATGTCTATTTAGCAGGACATCATTGATGCTGCGAAGACGGAATATCCTCGCGTGATGGAGCCGCTTGTTACGACGGAAGCTCCTTAGCGGGATTGTTCTGGAAGACTCTTCTGTAGATTGTGTTTTCCATACAGGCGAGTGTGGGAAAGACTTGAAATTTGAATAAGAGTTCCGAAGAGGACAGAATCAGTCTGCGAATACTCGGTTTTAAGAACAGGTTTAAGGAAAGCCTTCAAAGTCTTCTACTTCGATATAACCGATATCAATATAACGAGACTTTACTGTATATCACTATATTGACACTTATTATGGTACCCATTATGGCATTGGATGGTCATATCACCTTGTACTTCAGTATGTGTTTAAAAAATAAATAAATAAATGCAAAAAAATTATTAAACTATATTAGGAAAGCAGGAAGTGAACAAATGTAAGTTTTGAGAACATCAAGGTCATCGCTTTATGATCGTTCCCTAGATGCATTTCCGAGACCAGGGATGTCCAAATGTTTTCCAGAGAAAAACTGAAGGAATGTGAAGGATAGGAAGAAGGTGAGAAACATTAAGTAGGACTGTAATGTAAAGGTTCTTGTTCACAGAGGTTGGTAGAGATGGCGGACCAGGTCAGATGATTGAACCTACTGTTGAAGATGACAATGAAGTTCAAGTGAGGACCTGTATTGTATTCTATTACAGAGGTAAAGTAACGAAGAAGTAAATAAACAAACGTCTCACCTTCACAAAGTCCAGGCTGCACAACTTGGCTTTGGCGCCAAACTGCCACTTGCACTGCGTGTCGGCGTCATAGAGCTGCCCGGGAAGCTTCTCGGGATATTTGTACTGGCCGATCTGCTTGGGCTCGTCCACCAGACAGGACGCCTGAGTGGTTCTGGTGAACACAGCCAGGCGTGAACATCACACAGAATACCCAGGGGTGATGATGATGATGATGAGGAGGATGATGAGGCTCACCCCAGGAAGCGGCTGAGGTACTGCCGGCTGCAGGTGGACCAGGAGAACACCCCGTTGTTTCCCGCAAGAGTCGGGGACATGATGTTGCCCTCGGTTTTACGACAGGGGTTCCCCTCGCCGTCGTGGATCATCCCGAAACTGGAGCGAGAAATACAAGAAGATAACCGCAGCTTTGATGGTCCTAGCCGGAAGACACTGCATGATATGCTGCGTGAGGTTATGCCTTATTAAACTTCTGAAAAAGGGAGGGGGTCATGTTCTGCCTCACAATGTCACAGTACATGTTGGAATTCATCTTTGACCTCAGTGAACCGCAGCTCCTCAAGTGCACTCATACCACATTACGCTGCATGATATGCTGCATGCAGCTTTGCCTCATTAAACTCAAGAAAAAAAGGGAAGGGGTCACGCTGTGCTTCCCAATGTTACAGTACATGTTGGAATTCATCTTTGACCTTAATAAACCGCAGCTCCTTGAGTGCACTCATACCGCACTACACTGCATGATATGCTGCAAGCAGCTTTGCCTCATTAAACTCGAGAAAAAAAAGGGAGGGGGTCATGTTCTGCCTCACTATGTCACAGTGCATGTTGGAATTCATCTTTGACCTCAAGGAACCGCAGCTCCTCGAGTGCACTCATGCCACACTACACTGCATGCAGCTTTGCCCCATTAAACTCAAGAAACAAAAGGGAGGGGGTCATGCTGTGCTTCCCAATGTTACAGTACATGTTGGAATTCATCTTTGACCTGAATAAACCGCAGCTCCTTGAGTGCACTCATACCGCACTACACTGCATGATATGGTGCAAGCAGCTTTGCCTCATTAAACTCGAGAAAAAAAAGGGAGGGGGTCATGTTCTGCCTCACAATGTCACAGTACATGTTGGAATTCATCTTTGACCTCAGTGAACCGCAGCTCCTCAAGTGCACTCATACCGCACTACGCTGCATGATATGCTGCATGCAGCTTTGCCTCATTAAACTCAAGAAAAAAAGGGAAGGGGTCACGCTGTGCTTCCCAATGTTACAGTACATGTTGGAATTCATCTTTGACCTTAATAAACCGCAGCTCCTCGAGTGCACTCATGCCACACTACACTGCATGCAGCTTTACCCCATTAAACTCAAGAAACAAAAGGGAGGGGGTCATGCTGTGCTTCCCAATGTTACAGTACATGTTGGAATTCATCTTTGACCTCAATGAACCGCAGCTCCTCGAGTGCACTCATGCCACACTACACTGCATGCAGCTTTGCCCCATTAAACTCAAGAAACAAAAGGGAGGGGGTCATGCTGTGCTTCCTAATGTTACAGTACATGTTGGAATTCATCTTGGACCTCAATGAACCGCAGCTCCTCGAGTGCACTCATGCCACACTACACTGCATGCAGCTTTGCCCCATTAAACTCAAGAAACAAAAAGGAGGGGGTCATGCTGTGCTTCCCAATGTTACAGTACATGTTGGAATTCATCTTTGACCTCAGTGAACCGCAGCTCCTCAAGTGCACTCATACCGCACTACGCTGCATGATATGCTGCATGCAGCTTTGCCTCATTAAACTCAAGAAAAAAAAGGTTGGGGTCATGCTGTGCTTCATATTGTCACAGTACATGTTGGAATTCATCTTTCACCTCAGTGAACCGCAGCTTCCAGCGTGCCGGCTGCACTCGTGCAGCCCCAGACCGTGACACTACCACCATCATGTTTGCTCGAGACAGGACACAATTATCCCATCAGAGGACCAAAAATGCGTTAGATTTGTTGCAATGAGCCATGAAAAAAATGTGCTAATGCATATAATGATGCATATAATAATGCACATAATAATGCATATAATAATGCATGATATGCTGCATGCCATTATGTGCCTTTCAGGAAGATAAGGCATTATATGCTGCATGCTGTTTTACCTAATTAAACTTCATAAGAACGAGGCAGGGCGTAATGCTCGTCTTTGTCGGAACAATCTTTCTCCCCAATGAACCACAGCTCCCCAGTGCCAGCAGCACTCGCGCGCACTACCACTTCCCGTTTGACTGTACAGGCAAGACACAATGATCTCGCTGCTCACGTGTGTTATCTTATCTTGACAAGATACAAACACGTACTTGCTGAAACGTGGGAGCTCACGTAAGTCACGTTTCCGTCCTCGTTTGTCACTTTGACTCAGCATGCTCCCGCTATCAAAACTTCTTGACATATTAGCATCTGGGCAAAAAGAAAAAAACATCTCCAAGGTTTGTGTTGGGAGCGTGCCAGGCAGATGGAAGAGTTTAACCGTGAAAACCCCCCCAACAAATGTCAATCAAACAAATCAACCTTCTATCTCAATGGAAACGCAAACACAAACAGAGTGCTTCGTCTCCTCGGGCCATCCTCCCGAACAGTCACGGGCCATGTTGACGAAACGCTGACAGGTCAAAGCCCGTTTGTGTCTTTGCACGTGACGTTTGAGGCCCCCTCTCGGCCCGACGCCGCGGAACGTGACTTGCAAACTGAGATCACCTGCTCTCAGCCGGACGTGTGATTGGCGTTGACCCAACGCGGCGGTCTACTACACGGACGTACGTACTTGTGTCCGGACTCGTGGGCGATGGTGAAGGCCAAGCCCAGTCCCGTGTCCTCGTTGATGGTGCAGCTTCTGTATTTGCTGCACATGCCGCTGATGGGAGCAAAACCTGCAGACCACAACAAACGTACACGTGTGAACTTTTAGAAGCAGGAAGTCTTCTAGCCCTCAAACGCTGCACACAAGAAGGTCAACATTTGCCAAAACGTGCATCACTACTGCGTTGTTCATTCATTCATTCATTCATTTTCTACCGCTTATCCTCACCAGGGTAGCGGGGGTGCTGGAGCCTATCCCAGTTGTCTTGTGGCGAGAGGCGGGGTACACCCTGGACTGGTCGCCAGCCAATTTAATTGTGAAATGTTTCGGTATCTTGAGAGCCACTAAATCCAATCCATTACTGTCATTGTTATTGTTTTGTTTTATCCACACAACATTAATGTATCATAATTATAGGAGTAAACCATTTCAGTATCTTATTGGCCTAATATTTGTTCATCAAAATGGTCACCCATGGTGAAATCGAACTTGTGTCCCCTAGCAGTGTGGCCGGTGCGCTAACCACTTGTCCTTATAGAAAACCTGTGAGACTTAATGATGATAATGATGAAGAATGTTTCTGTTATGTTAAATAAAGCTTGATTTAAAAAGTTATTAAAAGGATTTAAAGGAGGTCTGCGCGCTAACCACTCGACCACCGTGCAGCCCCCTATTGTGTTGTCTGTGTTATTATTTTATTGGCACTTTAAACCTCACCAGGTATGTCTGGATGACTGATGGAAATTCATCACACAGGTCTAAAAAACACCGAGTGTAACTTTTGGGCACAAAATTTGGTCCACACCTTTCGGGGACTAACATGCGCATGCGTGTAAAATTTGAGATTTTCCAAAGATTGCTGGAAAAATATGGCTGCCATGAACCATGGCATAAACCAGGATTTTGCATACATCTACATGTGTCGCTTTACTAAATATCGAACAGGCAAAGGTGCATCCATTCACTTTTGGCGGTGTAACGTCAGCACATCTGAGACGCACTTGAAATTGGTGAAAAAGATTACAATAAGGAGTTTTTCATGCCATTTTTCCAACGAACAAAGCAATGAGTCAAGTTAAGCATTACTTGCTTTTTGGGCCACTTTAAAGCCACTCATCAACAATTGAAGCCCTCTTCAAACACGGCCAAGAATGCGAAGCACCCATGAGAACCATCCCGTCACGGACGGACCAGCTTGGACACGGACGCTAAAAGCAACCGCCTTGCGTGCACACAGCAACACAAATACACATTTTGGTGGAGCCTTTCAGGTGTCCAAACAAGCCAAACCAAAATGCGCGGGAAGCGGCGGTGGCGGCGGCCGGCCTTACCCAAGGTGTCGCAGGGCTCATTCTTCCAGGAGCAGATGTCCAGCCCGGTGAGGAGGACGGCGTGGTCGTGCCGCTTCCCGCTTTTGCCCACCAAGCCCGACTGCCACTGACAGAAGCTGTTGAGCGACTGGTCGGCGTGGTGATTTATGGTCAGGCCCAGCTGCGAGACGAGGGCACAGAGTTGCTGAGCAGAAGTGAAAACCCCCAGAACCTTGTAAAAAGGATATTTGAGGAGTTCTAGCCAGAATGGACTCACGGGGTCTTGTTCCAGTAGCAACAAGCTAACTACCACAATGTTGATGTCTGTACCGATGGTGCCGTCTTTGAAAAGACTGGAAACCTGCAAGAAAATGCTTTTAATGCAACACGGGAGCCAAGTCTAACATCCATTAGCACCATCTTGTGTGCCATCACGGCTAAACGCGCACCTACCATCGCCAGGACGCCAGGACGACGAAAGGGGCTGTTTTTTGGATGCACGTTTGTGGCGTGAACACAAGTGCCGTATTTAGGAGAATGGGAAGACGCCACCGCAGTTTCCCTTAAAGACAGCTCTAGTGTAGTCCCACCCGCAAGAGGTAATGACTGGTTTTCACTGGTTTTCACTGGTCTGGTACCAGAGACGAAATACAACCAAGCATACCTCCACGACCTAAACAGCCAAACTTCTGTTTTCGTACGTCCCAGTTTCCGTATGATAGCTTTTTCATTGAACATGTTGCCTTGGTTTTTGTACAATATTACGCATATCAAAATAGAACTGTAATAAATAAATAAATAATAAAACTTTATCGTATTCTGGAAAATGGAGGGCCCAAACAAATCTGGCTAAGGATGTACGGGAAGTGTGCATCAAGTTCCATTCCTCATTTAAAAATATATTTTTTATTTTTTTCTGCATGTAAAACCATCATTATTCTCGATAAAAATCTAAATTTTGTTCATATTTTTGGTGAGTGGAAAATATGAATTGGATTTAAATATTTTTTGATGGGGAAAAATGTCCACGGTTGTCGTACATTTTGGTTTTTGTGTAACATGTCGGAGTGAATAAACCCAAAAAAAAACAGTACTTTGCTTATTTTTGCGTACTTTTCACAGCTAGCCTGTCACTGAACGTGTCGGACAAAGGAAGGGGAACGTACTCTGGAACCACAGCTCCCCAGTGCCTGTAGCACTGATAGCACTCATGCACACGACGTCCACTACCATGTTTGACTGTAGGCAAAACAGCCTTATCGCGTCAAAACACTGTACAAAGTGGCTAGTTATGTTGCTAATGGATGATTTTTGAAATGATTTGTTTTTTTTATTCTTAATGTAAAACCATCATTATTCTCGATAAAAAATTTATTTTTGTTCATATTTTTGGTGAGCGGAATTGGATTTCAATATTTTGTGATGGGAAAAATTTTGGATTTTGTCTAACTTTCAAAGTGAATGAACAAAAAAACCCACGGTACTTTGTTTACTTTGCGTACTTTTCACAGCTAGCCTGTCACTGAACGCAACGGACACACCGGATGGAAACACGACCGCCGTCTCGTCTTCCGGTGCGGACACTCACCATGTTCATGACAGTGAGGACGTAGGTGGTGACGTTTTCTCGGCCGTGTTTCTCCAGCATCTTCTTGTCCGCCACCACCAGGGTCTCCACGTTGAGGCCCCCGACCCTGTTGGAGTCGATGGGCGACCTCCTCGGCCTGCCGGGACCCTCGGCGTCCGGTTCGGCGAACTCATCCGGCATCAGGAAACGGTCGACGGCAGGAGGCTTTGGGGCGTCTGTGGGGGCCCAAAGCGTCACCACAAAGGTGAAATGTCTTTCAAACATAAGATCATTTCAACTGGCGATGGACGGACGAATGGACGGACGGACGAACGGACGGACGGATGGCTAGGTTAGCTAGTCAAAACAACATGGTGGTCCATTAGCACGTCTAAGCAGTATGAGGAAAAGGAAGTTCCCTTACATACATTGCTTGCGGCGCCCGCAGAAGTGTTGCCTGTGTGGGTCTTCCTGTGGGTCGTCGCGGTGCCGGCCGGACGAGCCGTCCGCCGGGTTGTGGACGACGTGTTCGGCGGAGCGTTTGTAGACAACGTGCGGTCGGTGACCGTCGGGAGCGGTGTAGTTGTGACGTTGGGCCAGATGCTGAGGCAGAGGCGAGATCAGGTACTCGTGCTCGGACACGCGGATCAGACCTGACTGGGGGACACACACAAATAACACGCCATCATTTTGTGTCACAACTGGCAACGTTAGCATAGCACAGACCTCCATCAAGGTTGGGGGTTAACAAAAGTGAAAACATCTCGTAGGGTATATTTAGGTTTCTATGTTCATCAGTATGCTAGCGGGTCGCTTCCTTGGATGAGAGGGAGGGTCACACCATTTTAGATCGGATGGGGGTGGTTCATTACAAAAAGAGCAGCTGGGGGGGGGGGGGGCATTTGCAGCCTGCCGCTGTTTATAATTTAACAAGAAAACTAAAAAAAAAAACAGCAAAAGTGGAAAAAATGCATAGCAATCTTACAATTTTTTTTTTTTTTAAATATGGTCATATTTGTAGCATAAAGGTGGACTTTTAAAGAAAAAACTTTTTTTAACTTTATGATGAGAAAAAATTTGGAAAATTGGCTTGGGAATAAAGTCAAAATATTATGTGAATAAAGTCATAATATTGCAGAAAGAAAATTTAAAGAAGAAGGCTGAAATATTTGGAAAATTATTTTTAAAAACAATAGCAGAAATGGAAAAAACTGTATAATTCTATGAGCATAAAGTCAAAATATTAATAAAAAAACTCGAATTTGCTGAGAATACAATCCTAATATTTTGAGGACAAATAGTATAGTTGGAATATTAAAAAATAAAAAAACATATTATTAATATGAGTTATATATATAAAGTTTTGTAATTTTTTAAATGGTGGTGGAGGTTGGGGAAAGTTATAATATTAAAGTAATAAATTAAAAATATTCTGCAAATGAAGCCATAATTACATGAATGGAACAAAAGGCTGAAATTTTACAAGAATAAAGTAAAATTGTTAAAAAAAAAACATTAAAAGAAAACATTTTTTTAAAATAAATGTAATATTTTTGTAGCATTTCACCAATACGACAAAGCTGAAATGCAGTACTGTATTCCAAAATATCATCTTGGATCCTTTCATTTTTTTAGTGTGACACCCTGATTTACGACCTGGAGCCGGATGAACAGCAAAAATGTCAAATCAATTAGTCTATTTTCATAGTATCCAGATTTGCACCATAAAATGTAATCCAAGTATGGAGAACGGTCTTGCTAACAAGTTAAATTTAGATGCTAGTACCATCATCTTCCATCGCCGCTAATTCGCATCAAATTCTTAACCAGCCCACTGGAAGACGAAACAATAATAAACACACAAATCAACCCACTGACCCACTGACCCTTGACCTGAGTGTGCATGCGTGTTTGGGTGTCAGCATGTGTGTGTGTGTGTGCGCCATTGAACTGACACCCCCATCTTCTCCCATCCAGACTAGCAGGTGGCAAAATAAACACAGGACGGACAAAAGAGAAGCCGCCGTGTTGTCAAAACACTGCAGGCCGCCGTCATCAGACAGTTTGAGTTGAGTGTTTCTAATTCCTGGAACGTAAACTTCCTGTAGCCTACATTTCACATGGAAAAACAAGAACATGCAAAGCAAAAGGCTGAACTGGAATTCATTTTTCCCCTAAATGAACCGCAGCTCACCAGTGGCGGTAGCATTCATGCATCGGTAGCACAATCACCACCATGTTTGACTGTTGGCAAGAGACCATTGTTGCAACTTACGTCACCCAAAAATAGTTTCCCATATTCAGATAGGTTGATGTCCCGATTGTGAAGACAATGCATGATATGCTGCATGTGGTTTTGCCTCATCTCACTTAAAAAGTGAAAGAGAGTGGGTCATGCTGTGCTTCACAAAGTCCCGGGGCATGTAGGAATTCATCTTTCACCTCAATGAACCGTAGTTCCTCAGTGCATGTAGCACTCGTGCACTCATCCACCACCACGTTTGACTGTAGGCAAGGCACTATTATCATTTTCAAAGTTGACACTTTTGTCGCTACAGCTCCCTCGATTGGCACGAGTGCGCTGGTAGCACTCGTGCACTATCAGCATTAAGTTTGACTGGAGGCAAGATCCAACTATCCTACCAAAACACCATAAAACCACCACACCAACAATTGTTTTTGATGTACGGGGTTTTTGGTGTCCCGATCAAAAAGACACGATGATGCATGATATGCTGCGTGTGCTTTTGCCTGATTACACACAAAAAGAAAAGGGAAGGGGTGTCACAGTACATGTTGGAATTCGTTTTTGCCCAAAGGAACCACAGCTCCAGAGTGCCCATTGCACTGATAGCACTCATGCACACTTCCACTGCCATGTTTGACTGCAGGCAAGACAGCATTATCACATAAAAAGTGGCTAATTTTGTTGCTAATGACAATTTACGTTGCCAAAAAATAGTTTTGCATGTGCAGCTACTTTGATGTCCCAATCAGTAAGACAATGCATGATATGCTGCATGTGCTTTTGCCTGATTACACTCAAAAAGAAAAGGGAAGGGGAACATACTCTGCTTGACAGTGTCACAGTACAGGTTGGAATTTGTCTTTGCCCAAAAGGAACCACAGCTCACCGGTGTCCGTACCACTTGTGCACTGATAGCACTCATGCACATTTCCACTACCATATTTGACTGTGGCCAAGACAGCTTTATCACGACAAAAGTTATGTTGCTAATGACAATTTACGTCGCCCAAAAATACTTTGCGGCTACTTTGATGTCCCAATCATGAAGACAATGCATGATATGCTGCATGTGCTGTTGCCTCGTTAGAAAAGAAAAGGGAAGGGGAACATGCTCTGCTTAGCAGTGTCACAGCTCGTGTTGGAATTCATCTTTCATCTCAATGACCAGCAGCCCCCCCGCCGTTCCAGCAGCACTCATGCACAATAACACCACATTTGACGGTAAGCGAGACACAATCATGGCACTAATTTGTGTCAACGACTGTTTCGACAATAACGGCTGTGTATTGACTCGTGTTCATGTATAGTAAGTATAGTAAATATAGTATAGTAGTATAGTATGTATAGTAAAGAACTGCTATGTAAGTTGTACACTGACTACTACTACTACACTACTACTACATTGTCGCCCCTTGACAAGACAACAGTCATAAAAACAGTGGCTTCCTTTGCTTATCTTTTCATCTTTTCCTCCGCGTCTGTAGTTTTACAACATCCACTTATTGCATATTCCTCGGCTAAAAGATGAAACCGAACCCAGCGTCATTCCTTGGGAACTTTTCCTCCCCTGGAGCAGGAACCGTAGAACTTTAGAAGTCAAGAAGGTTGTGAAGGACATCACCTTGTATCAGTCGTCCTTCCCGTTTCATCTCATTGAGCTGCTGAAGGTACAATTAGTCACTTTTCAACTGTAAAAGCGCCAGATAAAATGTCAAAAGACTCAAGTTTCGCCTTTTAACTCCGTCTTTGACACATGAAAGCGTCTTAAGTGAGTCTAGACTGAAGTACTTAAGCTCCATAATGACGAGTGTTCGCCACAATAGCCCACGGTTTTGCCAGAAGTGTGTTTTGACGTCCCCATGATGGCTACAAATTCAATAGAATTAAACCTTCCGCTCTTTCCGAGCCTGCAAAATAAATATATAAACAATGCTCATTTGATTGACAGCTGATCTTTATCCAAAAATCCTTTGGGTATGTTGCTGCCCGCATCATTTGCCAAGCATTATGTACATAACGATGTGCTAAGCGGATGATTAGCTGCACTACTGAATGTTTAAAACGTCTTGTTAATGATCTGACACGTAAAAATATGACCTAGTAGTGTCGCCTCTCTGCAGCCTGTTGGCCACAGCACAAGTTAGCCGCCATCTTGTTCAACTGCTAGTACTTTTTTCCTCTCTTCTGATGCTTTTTAGGAACTCACTATATTCTCTACTTTATGCACTCAAACCTTGATTTTTGGTATCCTTCAGTTTTTGTATGTCTTTGGTAATGGTAATGGTTTCATTTCATTTGAACATGCATCAGATTACAATTGAGTGCATCCCATAATCAGTTCCCAGTTCAACATGTCTAAAAGGAGTAGGAAGAAGCAAAGCTTATTAAATCGTACCCCTCCATCTGGTACGTTTACAATCAGTAACTGTTACATTTGTTCACTTCCTGCTTTCCAAATATAGTTTAATATTTTTTTTGTATTTATTTATTTATTTTTTAAACACGTACTGAAGTACGAGGTGATATGACCATACAATGCCATAATGGCTACCATGGTAACCATGGTTTTTATTTTTATTTTTATTTTTATTTTTATTTTTATTTTTATTTTTATTTTTATTTTTATTTTTATTTTTATTTTTATTTTTATTTTTATTTTTATTTTTATTTTTATTTTTATTTTTATTTTTATTTTTAGTCCTAGCATAGTTCCAAAGTTTCTACCATCCCATAACAGGACGCCCATGACGAAGCGCTTACATGCACTTAAAGGCCAGCGCCCCAAAGTGGTGATTACTGCGGCTACACATCTGTACGCCAGCAGCACAGTCATGTGATCCTTTGGGCGGAGCCCACAAGGGGGAGGTGGCTTATTTTAGTACAGTAAATCATCGCCACTGCGACCTATCGATGGGGGTGCCGGCCCCCTGTCTTTGAAGGAGGCGAGCAGGTTGATGTTAGCACACATGCTGACAAGCGACGTCAAAGTGTCTTTGTCTCTGGACACGAGTCCCCCCCCTACGTCCCCCTCCCTTGTTATCCCGTGCGGACCCAGCAGGGGACGCGTGGACCACTCCCTCAGCAGCCCATACAAATGGAAATACGAGCGTGACGCGTGACCGTGCTCCATCAGTCTGGAAACAAGGCTTCAGCTGTGATGCTAATGACGGCAGAGTGTGATGCTAATGGCGTTTAGCTTCTTAACGAGCGGAGTTGCTAAAGCGAGGTCATCCAGTGTAGAATTGCAGGAAAAACAAGACAGTGTATGACGTCCAAAAATGTGGGCAAATATTTTAACTATATCTTGTCGAGCGCAATACTCTCAGTGTACCAAAATGGTGGAGCGTATGAAAACTGATGTTTGACCGAAATTAGTTACACGCAATATTGTCAGAAAACAAAGACGATGTACGAGGACCCATACAAAAAAAGAAATGACGTAAAAACCCTTATAACCCTTAATTAAACTAATTAGCTAAAAATGTCATCCAATACTTCTCTACAAGAGAGAAGAAATATGATCACAGGGAAGAACTACATTTGAAACAAAAAAATGAATATAGTAATGAATATATGAATATAGTGATATAGTAATATAGGAATATAGTATAATAATAATAATAATATAAAAATAAAAATAAAAATAAAAATAAAAATAAAAATAAAAATAAAAATAAAAATAAAAATAAAAATAAAAATAAAAATAAAAATAAAAATAAAAATTTAAGGGGAAGGATTTAATTCCTACTCCTTTTGGACATGCGGAACTGTGAACTGATTATGTGATGCATTCAATTGTAATCTGATGCATGTTCAAATGAAATTAAATCATTACCATTACCTAAAACATACAAAAACTGGAGGATACAAAAATCAAGGATTGAGTTGCTAAAACACATCAGAAGAGAGGAAAGAAGTACTAGCAGTTGAACAAGATGGCGGCTAACTTGTGCTGTGGCCAACAGGCTGCAGAGAGGCGACACTACTAGGTCATATTTGATGTATGGGCTCACTTTGCACACTTTCAGTGTCCACTTCAGGTCCTCCACAAAGCCCATTAGTCTTGTGTGAGAAAGACCTCGCATCAAAAACAAAGGACACACACACACACACACACACACGGCATCCCACGGCCACCCCCTCCTCTCAAGTTGGCATCTAACAGTGGGCACTACATCACTGTCACCCTGCAGACCACCAGGGAGCGGCTCGGCCCAATTTGTTGAACCCGTACACAAAGTAGACAGGTACAAATGTACCGAGGACTGGCTGCAGATCAGTCACTGGAGTGTCACCCATGCCCGCCCCCGCCCCCATCCCCGTGCAAACACCGCACCAACCTTCCGCAGATCACCTCTAAATCACATTTAAAGAGTCGTTTATAAAAGTACACAATTGTGGTTGCAATTGAACAGAAGCCAGACCAAAAGGATCTGATGCGGTCTAGCTTGGGGTCAAGCGGTTCAAAGGAGACAACCTCTTCTGAGGCACTGTTGATGAAACATCTTCATTCTTTGAGAGGGACTCTTGACTGGAGCACCGAGCCATTAAGGACGCGGGGAAAGTAATTAAAACGTGTGTACAATTAACAAGGCTTTGCCGGAGCAAATCCCTGATCGGTGCTGCTCTTAATTCCATGGGAATAGCAACACTTCCATCTGTTGGAGGCCTCCGAGTCCAGAAGCCCGGTTGACTCCCCCCCTCCTTGGCGGCGTCTCCTTCGAAGAGGCTCCTCTTCACTTGCTCTCGCTCCATTTTGTTCCCTTTGACACGAACGGTCCGTCTCTGTGAAGAGACGAGCCGGCCTCCCTGGGAGATTCCGAGCGGGACAATAGCCCCCCCACTTTATCCTCACACAACACTTTCTCTCTCCGGCCCGGCACTCACTTGCCATTCATGATGTCACCCTCCTTTCTTCCTGCCCGCCATTGTTTGTAATCCCACCTTAATCTCCTCCAGCGGCCCTGAATGGACTCCTCTCTTTATTCCACTTCATCCACAAACCCAAGCAGGGCTCGTCTTTTATTCCACAACTCACAACACCGCAGTAGTCGGGTAAATAGAGAGAGTGGGATGTCGTACCAACTTCTGGCTTCTGAAGACCAAAGTGATGCTAATAATCAAACTAGCATTCGACCAACTGATTTCTTCGAATTGAATATCATGACATTCCTACCACCAGGAGAACCAGAGCAGAGAGGGGAGGCAGCCAGCTGCTGTGGCCCAGCAAGGTGCACTGTATTTGGGCACACACCCCGAGCACCGGAGTTCCAGGTGGTTGCTAAGGTTCAATGTTTTTTCTTCTTCCTCGCTGTTGAGCATTTGGTACAACTAGCATGCCAAATGTCCTCCTCAGAAAGGCAAGTGTTTGTTTACAAGTTAGCACGGCGGAGGTTAAGACGGGTCCTCAATGTCACAGGAGCCAAAAAATGATGGCCAACCATTGGAGAACATTTCCAATAATACTGCAGTGCCCATACCAGGCCACTAGGTGGCAGTGAGTGTAGGTTATGGCTGAGAATAACAAAGATGACTTACCAGTCCCGAGCACGTGGATATGGCCGCCGAGGACGACGACAGGTTCCGGATCAATCCCTGATAGAGGCAGCCCTGAACCTCTTGGCCTCCCGTTAGCGTGGTGATGCCGTCCGAGCCCAGCGTCTGCACGGTGAAGCCCGGCCCGACCACCGGGGACGGCTCCAGGTCCAGGTGCACGTCCTGGCCGAAGACTGAGAGGCGATAGTGCAGGGACGACGAGGCGGACCGCTTTCGGCGGGATCCTCGCCAGCTCAAGTCGTGGCTCAGGTCGCGTCCCTGGGCGTCCACCTCCACCGGGGTGGCGAAGGCGTAGTCTGGGGAGGACAGGAAGTTGGAGGGAATCACTAGCATACAAAGACCCACTGGAAGACTAGACTTTGGACTCCAAGGTAACAGCAGATATCTTCCTGAGTCTGGTAACAAAAATACACAGGTTGATGGTTCCACACCTGTAGACGTCCAGTCCCAGAACCAGGTGGTACCCCCCCCCCCCAACCTCAAAGCGTCAAAGCCATCACAGCGCACGGCAACTCGGCCAAGAGGGAATCCCAGAGTGTGGAGCACATTCTGGACCCGGACCCGCTCGACCCCGACATTGTCACACTGCTAATTTGCTCCTGGAGGACTCCATCCTGGAGGATGAGCCTCAGGCTAGCCCACCCGTTTTCTATGCCGATTGGCAGGGTGCTGTCAAAAAGCCAAAGAAAAAGCAAAGCCGCACATGACTTTGAGAGTATTTAATGAGGAAATGTTGACTGGTTCTGAATGGTACCGCTCTATTTCCATCATTTCCACTCAACATGAAGTACCTCTGCCGCACAACAACAACAACAACAACAACAAGAACACAAAGGAGCACTCACCATGATTTAAACCCTGGCTGGAGCTGGCTGACACTGAGTGGGCGGAGCAAATGTGCAGAGTCTGCCAGGAATGAAGAAGAAAGAGGAAATAAGCAGGTAGCAGCAGGTTGCCAACACAGTAGTACACACCGTGTATGTATATTGATGTTTAACATACACAGTAAATAACCGGAAGTGTCAATCACAATCCGCAATGTTGAAGTGCAGCCTACCCTGATGAAGCTCCAGGTGAGCAGCAGCCTGGCCGGAGCACAGCCCACCGGCGGGGTGAGTAGAGCCCAAATGAGGAGCAGCAAGCAGTCCATGGTGGCGGTGGTGGTCGTGGTGGTGGTGGTGGTGGTGGTGGTGGGCGCAGGCGAGCTCACACCTCCCTGTGGCTTCGAAAAGTGCGCACAAGCCCTAAAAGAGCGCCACTTCCCTTTATCATCATCATCATCCTCGTGGACCCCCTCCCCACGCGGCTCCTCGCGTGCTCAGGTGAGGTCCGCAGGTGGTGGCCCAGGGCCCAGTCATGAGTTGAAGGTGTAGTCCGCCGAAGCCGACTGACTCGCTGCCTGAGCGTTGGCGCTGGATCCGGGAGCGCGAGTCATGTGCCGGCAGCCAATCAGCGTGCGGCATCACGGGACCACGCGTGGACACGCGCATGCAAGGCACTGTGCGCGTACACGTGTGATGGAGCGCAATAGGGTGCTAATGGAGCGTCTGCGCGTCAAGCGTACCGACGCACGCGCAATCAGCGCCGACAACCATGAAAGTTATGAAAAGAAAATAAATACACACAAAATACAAATCCTGCAAACAATGGCGACATTAGGCCTATTTTAGCGGGATAAAAAAAACCTAAAATGTTCTTAAGCCCCCTTAAATAATTTTATATTTTTATTGATTTTTTTACAAAAAAAAATCTCTGACAAATTTAATATAATAGGGCAAAAGCAGGTTAATAAGTCAATAAGCAGGCTAATAATAGCCTACTACTACTGTAATAATCCGAAATATAATTATTTATATCCCGGTTCTATTTGTTTTTTTGAATTTTTGGATTTTTTTTAATGTCTACTACATTCATCCATAGTGAATTTCTATAAATCAACCCAAACTGCTAACCACATTCGAAATATAAGATTTCACATTGTTAGAGCCCTCCAGACATATAATAACACCCCTATGTTCACCATCACACGTGTATTATCCACTATAGTAACCATAAGAGAAAACAAAACACGCAAAACATAAGACTATGTTGCTGGAAATGTGTTCCGGCGCTCGGGGAAATGAGTGGAGGGGGCGGACAGGAAGTGCCGTCAAGGGTTCAGATTTGGGTTTTAGCTTGACGTGGGTTACAGCCGCAACAGTAGCCCGAGTTGGGGATTACTGTTGCTTCAAACCTGCAACAAAAGCCTGATGTTTGCGGGAATCAATTCTGGTGCTTGTGTGTCTCAGCCAGCATTACAGTAACATTGCTGACACCGAGTGATCAGTGTAGAATACCGCGGTTTTCTTGTAGCTGAATAAAGTACATATGTAACTACAAAAATAGATGACATTTGCTTAATTGTGCAAACTTAAAAAAAAAATTATAGGCCAAATTTAACCACAAAACAACATGATTTATTGATATATTTTTAATTCCAATTCATTTAGTAAAAACCGTGATTGAAGTGGCAAAATTTGAAGCGAAGATGTGGGAGTACCACATGAAGTGGTACAGCAGCAGTAATGACACAAAACATTGATACATTACCTTACATGACATTACCTTAACACTGATTGAGTAATTAAGTCAGCCATGGCATGTCCAACATGATAGAGTGAAAAAACCTTAACCTCCCATTGTGCGGAAGTGGTAGGTTTTTGACTTGTTAAGGTTACAAGTAAATTCAAGGCTAACTGGTTAGCTTCTGCAGCATAACGGTTGGACAATGCGATGTAAATAATAAATAAAGGTCACTATAGGGGTGTTATTTCATGTCTACGGGGCTTTAATAAGTCATAAACAGCTTTTCTCTGCTCTAACTCCAAATATATTCCATTATATCCAATATGAGGTTAATCCAATGATAAAATAAAATACTTCCAAAATAGTGCATTGGTATATAACACGAGAAGATGAGCCGCTCTGTGGGTCTATTTCCTGCACCGGAAGACATCTGTTTGCCCGCCACTCATCTTTCCCTGCCCCCCCCCCCCTTGTACTGTATCAAAATTCACCCGATCTGGCAGCCGTGCTGCTGTCGAATACCAGCGTGCCGCCATTGCTAAAGCTGGCATTGCGGGGAATGGTTCAAAAATGGGTTCTGCTGTGGGGATGCTCGTGGCGGGCTTTCAAAGTCAAGACAGTGCATGATATGCTGCTAATACCTTGCTGAAATTTACACAAACCTGCGGATAAACAGGTGGTACCTAGCTTGGCGCATCAGGCTTATTTTGGTCCAAATCAGGACGCGGCAACATGAGTGGTGGCAAATATCTCCCGATCCTGCGAAAGGCAATCGTACTCCAGTTCCGGGCCAACATCTGTGATAGCGCTTATGTTTGGGGCAGCGGGGAGAAGCGGAGGGGAGGTTATACGATTCTACCGAGAGACGTCCGCACCAAAATGAAGAGGATTGTGGATTTGTCCTACGAAGTATCGTCTTTTACGGGTAAAGCGAACGGTTGTGTGCACCAAAGTCATTGTCTAAGTATAGATAACTGGACAAGACAACAATGAATGGACATGTCCATCGTCAACAAACCTCATTAGTAGCCTAGAATGATGGGTTGTCCTAATTGTGACAATATAATAACATTCAATTAAAATTTGTTCAATTTCAGGTCATATTAAGTTGTATAAAGGCAAAACAAATACAGCAATAAAAAGCAAAGAAAAATATCATTTTTAAACAAAAAAAGACAAACATTGAGACTTTCCAGTGCTCCGAGAGCTATTCTTTTGATATTATAATTTTAGTCCTGTAATATGACTTTATGTTTGCAATGTTACAAATGTATTCTTTAGGGTACAACTTAGTCTAAAACCTCGGAGGACAAACAGTATAGGCTGCTTGGCTTTAGTCATGACAGTGCATGATATGCTGCTTACTTTTATGACTCGCTGAACTCATGAAGGAAAAAAGGAGATATTGGACCCAGAATTTGCAGATACATTTAAAGTTGAAATATGAAAATGTTGGGAGCAGAAATTTTACAGGAAGACATTTCAAATAGTTGGAAAATAAACAAACAATATCAAAAAAAATAAAAATTAAAAATTAAAAATTAAAAATTAAAAATTAAAAATTAAAAATTAAAAATTAAAAATTAAAAATTAAAAATTAAAAATTAAAAATTAAAAATTAAAAATTAAAAATACAAATTTAAAATTTAAAATTTAAAATTTAAAATTTAAAATTTAAAATTTAAAATTTAAAATTTAAAATTTAAAATTTAAAATTTAAAATTTAAAATTTAAAATTTAAAATTTAAAATTTAAAATTTAAAATTTAAAAACAAACAAAAGCATGAAAACAATTAATTTATCAGAATAGAGTCAAAATATGAAATGTATATTCTGGAGAAGAAATAGCCACAATTGAAAGAAAAAAATAATAATAAAATAAATTTGTAATTTTGGGGAAAATTCGGTTGGGGAGTAAGTCAGAATATTCCGAGCAGGAAATGTTATTTAAGCCCACCTTGAGATCCATATTTCAAGGAAGCAAATTTGTGTAATCACAGCTATCACACCCGAGTGGGCAACATCCGAGTGGGCAACACCCGAGTGGGCAACATCCGAGTGGGCAACATCCGAGTGGGCAACACCCGAGTGGGCAACATCGGAGTGGGCAACATCCGAGTGGGCAACATCCGAGTGGGCAACATCCGAGTGGGCAACACCCGAGTGGGCAACATCCGAGTGGGCCGCACTTGTAGGACTGGCGTCATAAACGATAGAGTCCATTCCACATCCAAACTACCAACGACTGCAAAGTCATCTCGCTGGAGTCTAACGCACATTCCCAGCCTCCTCTGCTAAGGAATCTTCAAAACGGGCCTGGGAATGTCAGCGACCCGGCCTTCCTTTAATGTTTTTTTTCTTTTTTCGGTCACCTCAAGACCTTTTTTACTGCAAGGAAATGGCCGCGCTAATCAGACGACACCTCGACACGATGATTAGTTGGGATTCCCCGCTTTCACTTTGAAGTGAGAGGGGGGTTATTAGGTGAAAGGGGGGGTGTCATCACTTTGTCATCTAGGTGGTAGGAGACGAGGGGAGGGGCCAAGGAGGCATTCCCTGTCCCATCAACAAGTCAACAACTGTCT
Organism: Doryrhamphus excisus; assembly: GCF_037039965.1. Lineage (NCBI taxonomy): Eukaryota > Metazoa > Chordata > Actinopteri > Syngnathiformes > Syngnathidae > Doryrhamphus > Doryrhamphus excisus. Next base: position 1,763,945 of record NC_136369.1, read on the forward strand.
TTGATGTGCTTGTTGCCGGGTAGATTAAAGCCCAGGCACCTGCAGCTAACATATCAGGAATATTAATAGTCAATCATTTTAAGATTCGCAGTACTTTTTGCTACCGTGCGACAACATATTTATGTTGTTCGAAGATGCATTTCATGACAGCGGTTTGTTTGGAGTAAGCAAACAAAACAACAAGTGAGCAATTGTGTTGTCGCAATGACATGTTATGGCTGCCAAAGGAATTCCTCCAGATTGAGAAAAGACAGGATTTGATTGACAGGAGGTTTAGTGTGTAAAAATAGAAGTAGCAGGAAGGAATCTCAGCTATTTTTTCAAACAAAAAAGTCAATAGCAAGAATTGCTATACTGTAAACATGTCCATGATAAGTAAAATTAAAATACTGTATTGAATAAAATGTGAGAAAAAATAATTATTTAATATAATTTAATTTCATAAAAATATTCAAAATTAATTTACTTCATGATTGTATTTATTGTCATTTAAATGTATTGTCATTTAAATATATTGTTATAAAATACAACAATTTTATATATCTATATATATATATACATTTACTTCAATTCATCCTGAATGCTGGAGCCTATCCCAGCTGTCGTTTCTCAAGAGGCGGGTTTCAATAGCATCTACCTTTACCTGTGAGTGAGCCCGTGCCATTTATTCTCCATACTGTTCCCCATACAGTATCGTCACGTTAGGCGAGCCGCATTACCTCACCAAGGGAAAGAATAACAGGGGTGCGTTTGTTTTGTGTCAGGGGGCGCCCTGGCAGCTTGATGGCTCCGGTCACAGAGCTGCAGGCGTCAGGCGTCAGGCGTCGAGCGATGAAACACTAACAAGACTCTAACGTCTCACTCGGCGCTTTGGCGTTCATTACCTGTGGAGCCGGCACATCTTACCTGCTTTACTGCTCTACCGTTAAGGGGCGGGGCCACCGGCTGACGGCTCAATTCTTCAAGCTGCAGCATAAAGAGCAAAAAAGATGGCGTGTTAACTGGAAGTCAACGGAGTCAACGAAGTCTTAGGATTTGGGGTACAGAACACAGCAGCAACAGAACCAATGTCGTTATAGTGGTAAGGAGGTTGCCTACAGCCACAGCGGTTAATGCCAATGTTTCATGACCTGGTCTTAATTAGAGAGTAACTGTAGAGGTAGGGACGCTTATCTCTGATCTCCCTTAGAGATAAGGTGGGAAGTGTTGTCATCTGGGAGAAAGTGGGAGTAAACCCCGAAACGAAGACCCCGAAATGGCAAGGCGAACCGTCCCGTGCGTTCTTGTTCTTTGTTCCTTACCAGCACGGCTACCATCTGATTGGTTTGATTTCCCTCCTGGAGTGTCCCAACGTGTCAAAGATGTCAAAATATTGCGTGTCCCTTTCAGTAAAATCCGCCGCCTCACTCGCTCGGTCTCTCGTGTGCCGATTCGCTCCATCGGATCAGATTCACGATTTTTCTCACCGGCGGCACCGGCGTCGATTCAGTGCGCCTAATCGGCCGTGAGAAGTTGTCGACAAAGGCCAACGAGGTCCAACGGGACACGCCGCAAACGCCGACGCCGACCGACCAACCAACTGCCGCAGCGTCGGAACGCCAGATCAAAAGGCTTCGCCAAAGAGGCAGGACGCACGCGAGCGAGGCCTCAGTGAGTCGCTTCAGAGGTGATGAGATAATGAGGTCCCGTCAGGAGATGATGGCTTTTTCCGCCGCGCCACAAACGCGACGTGACAACCGACAGTACTCGCCGCCTGTACCCAAACGCCCCCTCGCCGGTTTTCACCTCGCAGCCTCATGTCTGCCTGGCTCGGAGCGACGGAGGGGGATTTCCCATCGTCCCACACGGTGTCCCCCCCTTTATCCCACCCGCCGCCATCATCACTCACTCGCATCCTATCGGGGGGGACGTGACAGAGAGCAGGTCCTGTCATGGCACCGCTTAATTGATGCTTGACCTGCCGCCTTTGTCTCACGCTGCACAGTCTAATTGAGATGATTGGCTCGGCCACAACGAGATCTGGGCTGGGACACTTCATTAGGCACCCCTGGCAATAAGCTTCTCAGTCAATCGATAGGCGTCTCAATCAATCGATAGGCTTCTCAATCAATCGATAGGCTTCTCAATCAGAAAAACAGCCCACACTTGAAAAGATGTGGATGGAAACGCACAGACGAGGCGGCATCCCCGTCGCGGCGGTCAGCGGCCACAGGCTCTCCTTCCCCGAAAGGCGGACAGACAGACGGACGAGGCTAAATTACAGGATGGAGGATAAACATGTCGTGTAAAAATACACGCGGCAGCCAGCAGGTTCATCAGGCCGCGACGGGGGGAGGCTGTTTTTAGAACGTATCTTCTCCGGGATAATGTCAACCTCGGCGACGCCGCATGGATCTTCATTTGTGGCTCCTCTGGAAGGGCAGGGCCATACTTTGATGCTTATATTTAAAAGAGCGTTGCTTCTTTGGGAAACGCAGCGTGAAGTGGGGGGGGGGGTTTCTTTTCATGGTGAACGGCCCGGCTCCACGGCGGAAGCCTCGGCGAACAATGCGCTCGTGCGCTGATAAGAGAAGAAAAGTCACCATACTCCAAGACTGCTTTCATACGCTTTGTTAATATTCATAATGTTCAATAACACTCATAATAGAAGCAAGTTTAAAAGATGCAATAAAGTGAAGAAGAAAATGGGGATAATGAAGATTTTTTAGGGCTAAAATGGCATTAGTAGTATTATTATCAGTACTGCAGTAATCCCTCACCACTTTGAATTGGGCAGCTTTACTTTGTCATGTTTGTAAAAAAAATATATGAATTAATTATATAAAAAAATATTAAGAGAAAACAACAAAATGTCATCATTTTGCAGAAAACGTTTTGTTACAATAAGAGAAAATACGTGAAAAAAGTCAAGAAGGGAATTTACAAGACAAAAGTTTAAATACTGTAGTTGGAACACAACAGCAGAAATGGGAAAAAACAGCAGTAATTTTACAAGAATAATGTCAAAATATTATGTGAAAAAAGTTGTAATCTAGCAAGAAAAAAATCATAATTTAATTTTATAAAAATAAGAAGAAAAATAGCAAAAAAGTAGAAAATTTTTTGTAGCATTAAGTTGAAAAAATAATATATTTTTTTTAATTTATCGTAAAAAACAAAACAATTAATTAAGTTCAAATTTGGGGACAATTTGGTTGCAGAAAAAGTAGTTTTGGAAGAATAAAGTGAAAATATTATGAGGTAAAGTCATAATTTTGAGAAGAAAATATACACATAGAAAGTTAAAATCATGGGGAAAAAAATTGAAATTGGCAAAAATTTAAAAACAATGCTGTCATCCTATGTGCATGAAAACAATTTTACAAAAATAAATATAAAAATATTATAAAGCAGCATCAAGTTAAAATATTGTTTCTTTTTTTTCATTGATTCATCTTTTGTGATGCTAAAACTAATCCAAAGCAGTTTGCTCTATAGTACAAATCAAAAGTTTAGATACATCTTCTCATTCAAAAGCATGACGAAATGTCCCCAAACTTTTGACTGGTATTGTATGCTAAGCTATTTGAAGAAATCTCAGCTGTGTTGTATTTGCCACAACAAATAGTGACTTGTATAATTATTCATACGCTACTGGCCAAAAATGGACACTTCAGACACCCCAGGTCTAAAGTTTTTGTTTTGAAAGCGATATCACGCAAACGCCCCCCCCCCCCAAGCGTTGGCTTTCAAGTCAAATGTTTGCGTTGATGCTTAACTCCAAAGAAAGGCGATATTGCCTTCGGTCGCCCAGAGACAGAAGCTGGATACTTGACCCTACCTCCCTGCATGAGTGGACATCCAGCGAGGACAACCCCTGGACGCCACCCCCCCAACCCTCCCAAGGTCGGGTTATTGTGTCCAGTGTTGACTTTTGCACCCTTTCTTCTCCTTTCACCTCAAAGACAAAACACAACAGAAAGCACAAAGTCCAATGAGAGTCTCTCCCCTACGGAGCAGAATATTGCTTTTCACCATTCCCGCCACTCAAAAGTGCTGACTCAACAAACGCGGACGTTCAAGGCCACCACAGAAGGTTCCGTCCGAGTTTGTATTGACGCAAAGTCAAACACTAGCGAGACAGACAGAAGGCAGAAAAATCATAAATGGAGGTTTCAGACTCTCTGGGGAAGACAAAAACTCGACATACTGCGTTCCTGTTTGTTCACCTGTTGACTTCCTGGTTCATGGACGGTAGACCTACCATGGCAGGCGCATACCTTTTTTCCACTTTGACAGTGGCCTTCCTTTGTGACTCAAATATCGGAAAGCAGGATTGTCCCAACTTTTCCATCGAGGGCCACATGGTGAAAAATGAAAGGATGCAACTTTAACTCTTTGGTATTTTGGTAACGTTTGGTATTTAGCACTATTTTGTAAAGCGACACATCCTTGGGTATGCTAACCCACTGGTACCGCCTCCCCCCAACCTTAAATCATAACCTCACTGGGGTTTATCACACCTCAGCTTAAGTGGAAAAGGTTATAAGGCCATTTCTAAAGGTTTGGGACTCCAGCAAACTAGAGTGAGAGCCGCAAATGGCTAAAACATGGCACAGTGGTGAGCCTTCCCAACCAAAATGACCTTGAGAGAGCAGCGACAACTCACCCAAAAGGTCACAAAACACCTGGCAACAACATCCAAAGATCAGGAGGGGGGGGCACTGCCCTTTCCACATTTTGGACCTACGAATGTTGTTACAATGTTGTATTCTCGTGTTAAACCATTCAAAGTTTCCAATAATGAGGTTAACAGACCATTTTCACGGGATTGAGCTGGAATAAGTGCAGACTCTGGAAGATCTAGAAAGCTTTCTGTCCTGATTATGATGTGTAGCTTCTATAAAGGAGTCAACAACGCAATACAAAGGACTGAAAAATTAGCATAACGTGTCCCCTTTAAGGTCAGTGTTCACGGGGCATAAAGGGCCCACATGGTCTTGGAGTTCCAAGACCCAAACCACTGCAGAACCAAAAGATCATCTTGATGAGCCCCGAGACCTTTGGGAGAATACTCGGTGGTCTGACCAGACAAACGTTGGTGTGTGTCCCGTTACATCTGGGATAAAAGTAATGCTGCATTTCAGAAAAAGAACATCATACCAAGGGTAAAATATGGTGGTGGTAGTGTGATGGACCGGCCACCTTTTCACACCACTGTATATTTCCAGGAAAAATGGCATCTGAGCTTTGTCATTTAGGTGAAAAGGCCTCTTCTTATTGAACAGTTGGTGTAATTCGGTACTCGATGGGGACGTTGGCGGGCGTGGAGAAGCCAGAGGTGGTCCTGACGGGAATGGCGTGTGATGGCGAGAGTTCCATTGCAGGCTCCTTTTTGCGCTTCCTCGTGGCAACAAAGGAGCTGCATGTCAGAGCGACCAAACACCGGCGGCGCTAAATAATGACAACGGAAGAGCGTGCACATGGACTCATCAAAGTCCCGCCCCCACGGCGCTCTCCACGGCGGCTTCAAAGAGCTGCCGTGGCTTCTCGTAGTCCAAAGCGACAATGGAGGCCCAACTTGCCGCCGAGCGCTTTTTGAAGGCGCCGCCGGGTCCACGGAAGGCCGGTCATCGGAAAGCAAGGGAGCGCATGGGGGGGTGCTCTCGGGTGTACGCGAGGTTGGGGGGTAGGGGGGGGGTTTGGGGGTTGTCTCTTGTCTCTCAATTTTCCGCCCTGATTGGACTGAATGAGCCAGCATTCTGTAGCTCAGCTGAGTCGGTGGCGAGAAGACCCTCTCACAGCCAGAGACGTGACATCACCGCAGGCCTGCTGCTTGTTTACATTGTTGCTATGACGACACCATAATTCCATTTGCTATGTTGCAGGTACGCATGTCACCCGGTCTGACCAACATCCACCACTCTGGATTCCATAATCAATCAAGTCCCAAGTAGACCAAAACGATTCTTTGATGTTTACAAAAATAAAAACATTTGGGACTTCACGGACGCCTCGAAATTGTCTTCCATGTTTACGAAAACACTTGTTTGGTTCACTGAAGATGCTAAGAAGTTTTTTTTGAGGACTCTAAATTGTCTTTGATGTCTACCAGTATGGATTCTAGGTTTGTTGAAGACTCGAAATTATTTACAAAAAACCTTGCTAGCATCACAGAAGACTAAATTCTCTTCGACGTTTACAGAAATGGTTTAAAACACGTGTGACGTTTACGCAAACCTCGCGGAAGCCTCTAAATTGTGGTTTTATGCTAGGCTAGTTGAAGACTTGAAATGGTCTTTTGTTGGGTTCAGATGCTAAGATGCTAAATCACTGATGCTTCTAAAAACACGTACAGATGCTAAGATGCTAAATCACCGATGCTTCCAAAAACACGTACAGATGCTAAGATGCTAAATCACTGATGCTTCCAAAAACACGTACAGATGCTAAGATGCTAAATCACAGATGCTTCCAAAAACACGTACATTAGCTTCATTGGAGACTACATTGTCTTTGACATCTACAAAGATCTAGACTAGGTCCGTTGAGTAAGTCATGGATTTTCGATGAAGACGCATGCCCCGCTCGCAAGGTTCCTCTTAGGCGAGCTCATATCCTCCCCACGCGCCACCGCCAAAAACATCAAACCATGCAATTTTCATCACGGCCTCCGCATCGCCGTACCGCCAAGTCTGGTGCGGCTGACAAAGCTTTTAAGCAAAGGTTTAGGAAGCATTTCCATACCCAGGAAGCTAGCTTTGTTCTGGGAATGCGGTCCGTGATTCAGACCCCCCCCCCCCCACTCAATGCTAACGCGTGCGTGGCTACAGTGGAAGCAGATGTGACTTTTACAGTCAGAAGTTGCTGGTTTTGGTGGAATACGCTGCCATGTACTAAATGTACCACTTTAATCCACCACTAGTGAGAAGTAGAAAGCAGGGCTTTAATGACAAATAATGTTTATGATAAAAAAAACAAAACATAAATGACTTTGGTAGGCCACATACTAGCTAGAGTAGTAACTTGTGTACCTACCATCTGATGGTAGTGTTATAGAAAAATGCTGCAGATTTGTTTGTTTCGGCTTTTTCCTGATTATTTCCATAGCCAGGCTATGTTGGTTGTTGCTAGGCAGAGTTGGTCGGGCTACATCACAACTGCCCCGTACGACAATGAAAAGATGCACACGCAAAGAAAATGGCACCAAAAACAACACCATGGAGGATTAGGACATTAAAGTACAAAAAAAAAAAAAAAGAAAGAAATAGTAGGAAAATATTATTACCATATTTAAATATTTTAATATTTGTAAAAGGCACTACATAAAATGTTGAATATCTATATCCATTGCATAGAGTTTTCCAATGTATCAATTTTAGGCCTTCATTATTCTGTATCCATTTTTTACTCTATGTTTTTAACTTTAGGAACCTGCACATTGCTCTATGCACTCATTGCCAATAAAACATAATATCTTGGTTGTGAGTTTGTTATTTTATATATATATATATTTATTTATACATATATATAAACTAGTTATTTAATGACCTTGCTGCGAATAGTGGATGAATGACAAAATAAAATCGCCCACACTATGAATAAGTTGCTATTTGTCACCACCTAGTGGCTTGATTTGGTAGCAGCCAACAAGTAAAATTGAGCTGCACGGTAGACTGAATGCCTCATACACATATTTTATAGTTTAATTAATTAATGTGTTTTACATTGGCGATTATGTTTACATTTGTTACATTTTAATTTTATTTGGTTTACTTATATTGTTTAAAATTTCATTGTCTTGTATCTTTTCTAAGAGTTTGTAGTTTATTAGCTACAAATCATATGACGGCGGTTGCTTGCAGTTCTAAACCTTACCACGAAATGGCGCTAGAGACTTATTGTGCGTCACAAAAACTTTATTTAAAACAGCGTCCAATGAATTCAGTGTTTGAATCGCTGATGCAAAAAGAAAAGTGACCGCTACCCTCAAGGTTGCCATGACAACTTACGGCGGAGTTACGCGGGGGACAACGTGACACTTTCTTAATTGAGAGCAGTTTCAGCAGCTGTGATCCCCTTTTATTGTCTGCAGGCTGGACTGTGATTCATGACATCGCCAAATGTGTCCCCCGTCCATCCCAATCAGGACATGTTGATCAGTGTGTGTGTCACCTTGGAGCAGCTGTGGCCTGATGTGGAGTTACGACGCCAAGTGTCGTGAAACGCAAGGGCAGCATCGTTCATTGGATTCATCCGTGCTGGTTACTTCTTCCGTGTCCTTAATGGCGTTCGCTTGTATGGATCCCCGCTGCTTTGCCGGGAGGCGTCTTCACCCTAAAATAACATTATCTTTGCTTTCAAGGTGCGCAGACAATTAGAGAGAAATGAAAAGTCAATTAAAGCGTTGATGAAAAATTCCCTCCAGTCCAGGCGAAGTCTTATCGAGCTTTGTCTCTATAAAAACAAACAAGTTTGTCAGAGCTCATTTATCTTGACGACAGTTGCTAGGTGTAACGAGCTAGCAAGGGCATACGATGTGGATTGTTAGCAGACATCACTCTAACACACTTTTAAATAAGTTTTTAATCATTTCTATGTCATCTTGACACCGGTTTTACTTCAGTTTCCACCATTCAGCAAAATAACTCCCAACTTCGACAAGAAAGAAACTGCAAACAACATTCAGCAGGAATGCTGACACAGAAACGTCTCTAAATGTAGCCCATTTGGCTAGTTATGCTGTTTTGTCCACCATAAGTGCAGCTGAAGCATGAGGAAACAAGAAGCAGTCAAATGCCGGGTGGGAGAAGCTAATTTAGGTCAACAATTATAGTAGAAAAGGCATTTCAACATTATTTTTGAGCCGTAGTCGACTCATCTTTAGATGCTCGTCCACCTTTCCAAGATGGCTGCCGAGTGGTAACAGAATACAGCGTATTCTGTAAGTACTCAATTAAGTGCTGAAAGATAGGTTCCTTTATTTATGCTAAGCTAGGCTAATTAGCATCATCAACGACTACAGGCAAGGAATAAAGTGCTGTTAACGACTGCTAGCATTTAGCTTGTTGTTGCTAATGTTAAATCCTGACAGGATTAGCGCAATCGCAGAAAGCGGCGCCAAAGGTACCACTATGAGTCGGTCATGATGTTAGCATACCACAGGCTAACAGCTAGCGTGACAAAATGGGGCTCATAACAAGTCTCATATGCTATAGTAGCTCGCTGAAACAAAAAAATTGGAAAAGATACGCTGATTGTATAAACGGTGGGTAAAATTGCAGAGTGGAGGAGCTAATTCAGAGTGTTATTATGGGCCATAATCAACAAACCTTTACAAGCAAGCCTAAGACCTTTACAAGATGGCTGCCGCACCGCAAGATGATAAATTCTAACCAAAAAAAACAGAAAATCTGCTAGCAGTCTTCATGTTCAGAGATAGATTGTTTCTTTTCTTAATAATAAGGCAAAATAACTAGCGTCATCAGCTACATGTATGACGACAGACAAACAAAATGGCGTCACTACTGCTAGCATTTAGCTTCTGTTTCCACCAAAAATGATTTTGTCTCACCGTTCTTTGAAAAACAGTAGCAGCAAAAAACAGAAAAAATTGGTTAGTTGGGAGAAGCTAATTCACAAAAAAAAAGAATTTTAACATTATTTTGAGCCATAATCAAATCTTAAGAAGCTCGACCAAAATCTTTCCAATATGGCCGCCGAGTGGCAAGAGAATAAAGAACTCCAAATAAAACCACCGACTAGCTGCTAGCAGCCTGAATATCATTGAAAAGTTATTTTAAAGAGGTAAGGGTTTTCCTTCTTTATGCTATGCTAGGCTAACCAGCTCCATTTTTTGCCACCAACAACAGAGTAGAAACTAAATGGCGGACTCACCAACATGGCTGTTAGCGTTTAGCAACAGGCTAGCTTCTACGTAGCTTTCCATCAACCATGGGTTGCTAACAGTTTTGCTTTAAATCTTGGGCCGGATTAGCGCTATCGTGCTAATCTGGAGGACAATGAGTGTTAACGGCGTGGGTGGCGGACGGAAGTGATGTCCTCCTAGCTGACGGAACACGGGTCGTCCTTGCAGGGCTTGACGTCCCCCTGCAGCAGCTGGATCATGACGGCCTTGGTCAGGTAGCTGGAGGTGCCCCTCTGCCCCACAGGGGGGGTGTTGTAGAAGGCCTGCGGAGAAGTCTAGATGTATTTTTTTGGGTGACTCTAAAGTTTGGTTGACAAAGGAAGGGAGGAAGACTTTGGCGCACCTGCTTGTCCTGGCTTTCCAAGTGGTTGCCGTCTCTCTGGAAGTCGGCAAAGGCTTCCTTCACCAGGCCGTCCAGGTCCACCTTGTTGCTGAACTCCAGTTCTGGGTTCCTCTCCAGCACGATGGAGACCACCATCAGCAGCTGCTCACAGCAGGAGGGAGGACAGCGACACCTTAGTACACCTCAGTACACCTTAGTACACCTTAGTACACCGCTTGACCAAAATGTAGTAAAGTCAAGGAGATATTGCTATTAATTGCTATTAATGAATATTCAATTGTCCTTTCATTTCACTGCGAAATATAATTTTTATGAAGTCGACTTATTTATCTGCCACACTGAGCGTAGGAATAAAAAACCTCAAACAAAATAGGTAAATATGAAGATAATTAATATGATGAATAATAATACAATTTCCCATTTGTTTATTTGAAACCCGGAATACCTTATTTTTATTTTAATTATGTAGCTGTTTCAGTGATTATTTTCTTATTTTTTTTAAAATTAATTGTTTAATGGCATTGATTTTTTTTATTATTGAACCAAAACAAGTTAATATAAAGTAAATTAAATGTTTTTCAGAAACTAAATTGACTGAAATCTAAATTGAAATATGGAAATTTCATATATTTTATTTAGTATATTTTTCCATTATATGACTGCTGCACCGCACTAAAATTATGGACTAAAAAAACAACCACAATTAAATAAATATGAAGCCAATTGAAGAAATTATAATACAATTTTACAGGTATTTATTTCAAACCTGAAATATATATTTTAAAATGTTTTGTTATTTTATTAGCTAGTATTTGTAATGTCAGTAATATATGAATTTAGTAGTAATTTAAATACTACTACTACTACAAATAAATCATTTAATAACTATGTATTATTCAAAATACTTAATGCTTTCTACTTAATAGTTTCAGCACTTAAATAAATAATGCAAAGTAATGAATTAATTAACTTAGTATGGTTCATTCTTTATGTAGAGTAGAGTACATGGAGTACATGGAGTACATGGAGTACATGGAGTACATGGAGTACATGGAGTACATTGATTTGAGCTGCGACAGCAGTACGTTTACCTCCACAATGACCTGTCTGTACTCGGGTAGGACGATGCTCTTCAGCGTGTCCTCCACCAGCAGGGAGAAGTTCATCTCGTACATGGTCATGTCGGATAGCGTAGGTTGCTACCAAAAGACGGCAAGTATGAGGAGACGTCTTCGTGGAGATGGAATTCCTCGCGGCAGGTACCTGTGGAAGGTGCGTCCCGGCCACTAGAATCCCGTCAGGTGTCCTCTCCAGGATCTGCCAGACCCGGTCGTAAAAGCCCAGCGGGGTTCTGTTCAGGGAGCCGTCAATCTGGCGGCGGTGGAGCCAGGACCTGCGGGAGGAGCAAAGGAGGACAAGCGTGGAAAATCTGTCTCTCCAAGAGCTGACTTGATAAGATGCGATGAGATAAAAAGTGCAATAAAATCCTGAGGGCTCCAGAAGGCGGTACGAGATGGACGAAGACGTAATTAAAACTTCAACTCCCCCCTCTTGTGATGAGGATGTCCTCACAGGAGGATGATGATGATGTTGGGTACCTGCCGGTGTGCTCAGGTTGCAGAACGTCCAGCAGGAGCTGCTTGATGTCGCTGGGGGACAGCTGGTAGATGTCCTGGGGGGGCATGTCTCCCGCTCGGATCTTCAGCTCCTGCTTCATGGCCTGCACGATCCACCTGCGGACACGCCAACCAGAAAGGAGGGACACTGAGGACCACGACTCTAACGTCAACGTCTGTGACCGAAACGAAGACACCCACCCCACTCTGATCTTGAGCATGCCGCTGAAGAGCTCGGGGCTGTTGGAGATGATCCACCCGATGTGGATGACCAGCTCCTGCTGCAGGACGGCCTCGCGCTCGCCCCCCGGTGGGCAGCACTTGCTGTAGATGATGCCCTGGATGACGCCCGGTGACAGCGGGTTGGAGATGACTTCCTCCTCGTGGCCGAACACGCCCAGCGTCACCTTTGCAAGAAGAAGTAGAGAGCTGCTGACGATCAGCTTCGTACGTGACGCAGGGCAGTGTTGGCGAGGTGTTAGCATCACGCCATGCGTCCTCTCCATGCTTTGGCCACGAACCTTAAATCTCACACGAGGAGAACATCTCAGCCCTTTTGTAGCACTTTGACGACATAAATGGAAGCTCCAAACTCTTGTTTGTATCGAGAATTCCCAAAGAAAAGCGACTGCAAAAAAGCTGGTAAATCTTTTAAAATTTCCTACAATAATACTAATAATAAATAAAAATAAAATAATAAATAAACAATACTAATAATAATACATTCTTCTGTTGACCTGACGTCAAACCAGGACTGAACGTGCCGTCAGTCCAACACACAGCTGCAGATATCTGCTGGAGAAGATTGCCGTAAAGTCAATGTTTAATGGGTTTTTATTGTTTGTAGGCCAAATAAGTTAATAATTCAACATAAAAATGGAAAAAATATATTAATAAACATTATATTATATATATAAGAATATAGAAATATTTTTACTATCATAATACATTTATATTTATAATATAAATAATATAATATATAAATAAAATAAATGTTATTTATATATAATATATATATATATATAATTTATTTATTTAATATTTTTTATGGGCTATACAAAATAAAATTTTTATTTAATACAATTAATGCAGAGCAACAAATCACATGCAAATTTGTCTCATTGGACTCTGGGGTGGCCAATGAAGTCTGCCTAGCAACAGGCCTGTTTCTGGACTAAATCCCGCACGTGAGGCTTATTTTCTTGATGGGAAAACACGACAGTGGCAGGTGACAGAGCATCTTCAGTACAAGCATGCCGCATGTTGAGATGAAAATGAACAGGACGGGGGTGGCCGACGGGGGCTGCGATTGCACGGCGAAAGCTGCTTGCGCACACGTTTGGAGGCAATCTATATGCAGATGCACACCTTCAGCTACTTCGGCGTAATGAAACAACTAAAAGTGCTCGCGGGGGTAAAAACTCACTAAAGAAATAAATAAAATGAGAAAAATGAGGTGAGATAAGCGAGGCTGGAGAGGGGAGGCTAATCTCGGAGAAACACTCCACACCAGAGGACCGGGTGCACGAAACCTTGGCGGGTCACGGCAGGATCAGCGAGCACGTGCACGGCGTCTAGACGCGGTGGAGAGTGTGAGCATGCGGTGTTCGAGAAATCGGTCAACATTAAAACGACTGAAAGAAAATAGACAAGGAATATTAGGGCCACACTGGAAAGTCATACCTCCAGAAAAAAAGGCTTCGCTACACAGCTTAAAACGAGCTCGGCCAACTAGCTGTCAGCTAGCATGACGTTGCTGGAAAATGTGAGTGTATTATTAGTGTTGCTAATGTTGCTAATTGTTGTACGTGATGCATGGCAAAGATAACAACGGTGCTAAATCCGGGTGCCCAAAGTGCTGCCCTGGGGCCAGTTGTGCTCCATAGCTCATTTTCTGTCGGCCCTCGTCACGTTCTAAAATGCAATTAAGCAAGAACAAAATGGAGCATCACGACTTTATTCCTTTCTCGGGATGAATGTCCATCATGATCCCCAAGAACTTAGTCCATGAACCCCGTTTAAGAAACGACCAAGTTGAACTGATTCAGGGACACGGATAGAAACAAGAGACAGTTCTGTTTTGGGGGTTTCGTGACCCCCCAAAGGTGGGAGTTACTGTATATTTGTTGTATATATTCTATATTTCCATGAACTCCAATTGCACTAAAGAATAGGTCAACTCTTGCATGACATGTTTTGGTAAATTCCTCGAGTGTTTCCATCGGACAAATTCTCATACATTTTTTACAGTGTGGTCTTAATAAAGGGGCGCACTTACCTGCTTGCCATGCACTAAAACACTAGTAATACTGGGGGCAAGGCTGTCCACTAGCTTAGTTAACAGACTGGCAGCAAGACGGACAACGGACCTAGTGGGCGACAGAGACATCACAAGGCGTCAGGACAACAGCTAGGTGGCGTTAGAGGAGCCTGCTGCTACACGGGCTGCATGTGAGGCGCCTCTAGCACAACAAAAAAAACAGCAGGTTTGCTAACCAACATGTGTCCCACTCCACGCCAGCAGGGGGCAGCGCATTAGCGGCCTGCTGTGCTGGAAATAAACATTTCAACTTAATTTAAATTGAATTAAAATTAATTCTTTAAGTAAAGTATTTCAATTACATTTGACTTATTTTGATCATTTGGTTTAATTTAATTCAGTTTAATTACATCTACTTTTTAAATTTAAAAATAATTAAAAAAAACTATTAAATTAGATAATTCAATTAAATTCATTTTAATTGAATTAACTCTTAATATATTAATTAAAACATTTTAATAAATGTATAATTACTTGGCTAATTAAATTAAATTAAATTTAGTTGAATTGAACTACATCTAAATTTATTTGTAAAAAGTCATGCATTTGAATTGGCATTAAATTAGATTATTATTTAATTAGCTTGAAATGGTATTTCTAGGGACACGTTTAACTGAAAGAACAACGACTAACACGACTGACTTTTTATTTGATATCGAGTGTTTACAAACAAAAACTACAATAAAAAATCAGGCCTATTTTTAGCTTATTTTGAAGATCTTTAAATAAACAAAAAGAAAGAAAAAACTGGTTTTGAAGCTGGAAAAAAGGGTGTAGCATGAAGTCAATCAAGTTGGTTAGCAAAATGTTAGCATCTTGCATCGCTTGGCCCAGAAACAAACCCAAAAAAAAGACAATTGCTTTTCCTCTTTGCCTTCCTGCAAATGAATAAACCAAGCATGAGACAAATGGAGAAGGATCATTTTCAGCCTGACTGCAAAGATGAATACATAAAACAAAGCAGATTTCACCCTTCCTATTTGAATGTTTGCTTATTGTGTTTATTATTATAGTGTTGTTTTTAAACGTGTTGCCGCTGCAGGAATCCAAGGAGGGTCAAAAAGCAGCAGGCGTTGCTATCGGCAACCGCGGCGCTGAAGCCTCACAGCTCTCAGAGGCAGTGAAGAAATGAAATCATGTCATTAATAGGGATGGGTGAATGACTGAATGAGTGTGTGTGTGTGTGTGTTCTGCAGTGGAACACGAACGCGCACGTGGAGCTGGAGTTGAATAAAAAGCAACAAAGCCTCGGCGTTTATGAGGCATGATGCGGTGTCAATCCGCCGCTGCTTTGTCGGCCAGCCTATTTCAAGCTTCACTAGCTGGCCAATGTTAGGGAAATGAGAAAGTAAATTGAAGCCGGCGCTGATAGCGTTTCCACGCGGGGCCCTCGGGATGGAAAAAAAACAAAAAAACAGCCTCTCGGCTTTCTGCCGCCCTCTCTTTGCCGTAATCTCATGTCTGTGCAAATACGCCCCGCTCTAATTAATAATAACACCACACGGGGGGAAGTTGTCGCTGTCAGTCAAACGACACACACACTCAGGAATACACACTTCTACGAGCTTTCATGTTCGGTTAGCGTTCAGTCGGATCGGTGGGATTCCACTCACGCCGCGTACGGTGGAAACTCGGCCGTGTTTGACCCGCCTGTCATTTGTTTGGCCCCAAGAGAAACGGGCCACATCACGGAAGAAAGGAGTGTATGTGACGGAGTAGGAGTCATAGTCAGTTACAGGGTCAAACTGTCACCATCATAAACCTCCATTAATGTACAAGTAACGGCATCAACTGTAACAAAAAGTTATAAGTAAAGTTATAAGCAAACGAGCTTTAAAACATTTTTTAATATTCATTTTTAATGAATGGATTTAATAGCGAAGGCACAATGTCCATTTTTTTAACATGTCTATTTATCACACAAGTGTAAAAGTAAGTTAGGCACTTTTAATACGGAGCCAAACATTTATGTTTTTTTTATTAATTTTATTAATTTAATTTATTAATTAATTTATTATTTTTTTTATTAATTTATTATAATTTATTAATACATTCTACTACTTTTTTTCATCTGTTGTTTATGATTAAATGTCTATTTGGCTTTTTAAAAATTATTTAGAATTGAATTTTGAACAAATTGTTATTAACTATACAAATATATACACATATATATTTTTTAATTAAATTAAAGCATTTTAATGTATGTAAATATTGCGTGTTTGGAAATGTATTTATAAATTTATATACACTCCCAGCTAATCCTTTTAGAATCGAGGTTCCACCGTGTAAAAGTAAGTTAGACACTTTTAATAAACCAAACATTTCTGGTTTTTGTTTATTTATTTTTCATTAATTTATACATTCTTTCACCTTTTATTTATGATTAAATGTCTATTTGGCACTTTTTTAATTATTTAGCATTGGATTTTGAATAAATTGTTATTAACCATACAAATATTAAATAATAAAAGCATTTTATATATACTATATTGCATAATGAAAGGTTTTTAAATGTGTATAATATTGTATTATTTTCATTTCTTTTTATTTAGAATATCTTTTATTTGATTTTTTTCTACTTATTTATTATGTATATAAATATTATGTGTATTATTTATTTGTAAATAATACACATTGGAGGATTGGAGGTTCCACCGTACGCTGTGTGACATCTTCTGGGTTCTGCAAAGCCGTCCGAGCGCTCAGCCAGCAGGGGGCGACGCTACGGCGCCTGTGTAACGAGCCTCAACTGACGAACGCGTGTTCGTTAGCCATCTCCCGCGAAATGACTGGAAAAAGAAAGTGGCGAGCCAGCCAGGTGCATGCAGAGGCGGCCCGCCCGTCGCCAGCATGATTACCTGCTTGCCATGCACCAGTATTGAGGTGATGTGAGGCGCGATAGAGCTGGCAAACTTCCTGATAAGGACGGCGGCGTGGCGCACGGCCAGCCTGCACGTTAGGTCACATGGGATTCAATTATTTACAGGAAGGAAGACATCCAGTTTTTTATGTGTTGGTCTGTGTGTGTGTGTGTGCATGTGTGTGTGTGTGCGCGACCGTCAGACCAAAGCTTCCTGCTGCCAGCTCTCCTGTAGATCCTCTCCAGCTCGTCCGTCAGGCTCTCTGCAAGTCAACACAACGAGGTAACGATGGCACCCACTTGAGGTCATTTTACTATTTCAACACCAAAGACGTGTTTATTGCTCGTTTTTGTGCTGGAAGCAAAAAGAGGTCATGATGTCACTGCTGGAGAAGTTTTAAGCCATAAAAAGGGCCACAAGGCGGCATTGGGTAAGAACTCGGCGTGGGAGTCTCATCTTTCTTTTGGCTTCTTCTGGCTATGCTAGCTTCCACGTAAACATGGAAGCTAGCATAGCCAGAGAAAACAATATTCTGTGTGCCTTGGAAGTCCAAATCGTCTAAAATGTCCGCCGCTGAAGGGGTTGTCTTTTGAAAAATGGCTGGGATCAAATAAATTGATAATGATTTGGAGTGCATGAGAAAATGACATTAACATGTGTATTGTCCAACACCGCAGAAAGCGTATGCAGAGGTAGATGAAGCCGCTGGACACTTGAAACGCAGCTACCGCCATCTTGTGGAGGTAGTAAATGTACTACATCAGGGGGTTGCCTACAGCCACACCACTGTGTTTTGTTGTAACAATGAAATAGTCTCACCGTCTTTGTTCAGGAAGTGCGGTCCTTCCCTCCTGAGCAGGATTCCGGCGAGCTGAGCCTGGCTGGCTAAGCAGTCGCAGTCCTGGATGATCACACAAACACGCACACACACAAACACACACACAAACACACACACACACGGATGCAGTTAATCCACACGTCGTGTACAATTCTACTAATACAAAACTTGCACATTTTACTTCCGCTGACGAGCCGCTGTGAAATTCTAATTAGGCGTCTCACAGAGCTGCCATTGTGATGATAATGGATAATCGCTCCCGTATCGCCTCATTTACATTGGAATTAAACGAGGAATATGCGTGGAATGGGGAGGAAAAACAAGGTGTTTTCATGCATGGCGTTTTTGGAAAGAAGCCCTCTAGTTGTTTTGTTTTTCGTACCGGAGAGCCACGCAGCGGCCACTTCATTAGGTACGCCCTGATGACTTGTGCAGTTGTACTCAATGAAGTGGCTGTTTTAACAATGCCATAGGGGGGGGGGGGGGGGGGGACTCACATGGAACTTCTGGAGGATCTCATCGGTGGGCTTGTGCAGCCACTCTTCCAAGCTGATCTCGGGCTGCTGCTCCAGGTCGGAGGCGTTGGGCGTGCTCGTCTGTCTCTTGACTTTGGAGTGTTTGGGCATCTCCAGCTCCTCGAAGCTCTTGAACTCTGGGATCCTTCATGAAACAAACATGGAGTAAAACGGCAAAGTCGGGCCAGCATGTGTGTTGCTTATTGATCAACCATTTTACTTTTCACTTTCTCATGCACGGGTTTCTAATTAAACTTTTTTTACACGTAGGAAATAACATCCTCTCTGTAATGGGATTCCATGGTGTCCATCTTTAGCTCATGATGATCATGGAACGTTGCCAAAGGAAGATCTTACTCGGCCTCGTTGACGCGCAGGAAATCCAACTGCTCCACCACGGCTCCGGATATCAGCGTCTGGGAAAGGCCATGCACAAAAATCAGCACCAGACAATCGCCGGGATGACGGCGGCCCACACGCACCCACCTGAAGTCTGTCCACGTGAACTTTCACCCCCCCGATGTGGCCCTTTTTGAAGGACGCCAGCATGTCCAGGACTGGATTGAAGCGGCTTCCTCTGGACAGACGCAAAGACGTTAAGACGCTCCGTCGGATCCTTCCTGGACCGGAGGAATGCTCCAGGATGGACGACCGGAGCGTCTTCTTCCACTTCCTGTTAGCTATTACATCTCTCTTCTCTCTTCAATTGCCATTGTTCACTTGCGATTTAAGCCCTAAATGTGTCTCATATATTTAATAAACACATTCCATGTGTAAAACGTGTCATCGCTGACTGGTGGCGTAAGATGACAGATGGAGGAGACTCTCGCTTAGCTGCTTAGCTTAGCTGATTAGCTTAGCTGATTAGCTTAGCTGCTTTAGCATCTCGGCTCCGTGATGACTCTCACTACTACTATGGTGGGACATTTCAAGGCTTGCCAAAAACACTCTCAATGTAAACATGCTAACGTTGGACCAGTATTATCACGTATTTATGAAGTATTCATTTATTTAGAAAATTAGAATAATAATAATATAATAATAATATTCATAAAAAGTATAATAATGTTCATTAAAACATATTTTTTTCACCAACCAAAAAAATCTAAAATTGTTTTCAGCATCTTTAATGTACAAAGTGCCCCCCCCCCCCACGTCATTCCGGACTTACTTGATGTTGTCCTCGTGGATGAGGACCAGGAAGAGGGGGCGTCCCTGCATCTTCCAGCACTGCTTGATGAACTGCAGGGCGTTCTACAAACACACGGAATACAATCCCATCCACGCCATTTGCAAGATTACAATTTTCATTTGTGCGAAGGAAGTTTGCAAATCAATTCCAATCCGGCCCGTGGGACAATTTGCTAAACGGAATTGACGTCGCCCGCATCGCCGAACTCGAAAATAAACCAAGTGCCTGCCATAATCTGCATAAATGCGTCATTCTTCCAGTACGAACTGGTGCCGTATTCAAACCACAACTAAAATGGCGTCGAGTCACCAGGGGCACATTTGACACAATTTTGAAAAGTGTGATTAATCACGATTAACTGATTCGATCCCAGCCATCCCTCTCAGTAATGGCCCTTTTGGACTAATTCTTCAAGGCACATTTGGAACTGATTGTGGCCGCGCACGAGCATGCGTTACGATCTCCCTTCAATGTGGAACCTCCTGCCCCCCCCCCACACACACCTTATGATCCCTTGGAAAATAACTGTACAAATACATCCCTGGTGGCGAATGAGTAAATTAGTTGGATACCATTTTTTGCTGTGAACATTTGCCAGCCGTAATGTAAACACATTCAGCAGCTGCTTTATGTATTTTAATAACACAGCCGCAGGGGTGCATTATATTGGTATGCTCCAATCCCGACACTGCAAGATAAAAGGTAGGCTAGCTGCTTATGTTAGCTGCTTATGCTAGCTGCTAACTTATATGTTTACCAGTGCTAATGGGACATTTTCTCAAGACGGGAACATGCTACTATTTTCTGAGCCTGGATTATTGGGGCATGTCCCGTCCTGTTCGGCTTTGAGTTTGTGAGTTTGACGCCCCTGACATAAGCGGGGTGCCATTGATGTTTATTTACAACAGACACAAAAGCAGAATGTGCAATAATAAATAAACACTTTATACTTCCTTTTCCTCTATTAGGGTATATTATTTACATTCTTGTGTTTTCCACATATTTGATACTTTCTGATTAACATGAACGCACCATGATGTGTTTGTCATGGAAATAAGATTGTTTGCATGCTGCGGTGGAATGGCTTTTACGATATCATTTGTGCGCACTATAGTTTTTATTTGCTGCTATAACAGCTTTAGCACCCAGACGTGGCATTAAACTCACCATGAGTGATCGTCAGTAAACCCAAAAGACTTTTAGCATTTTGACCTTCCATTAGAGCCGGTGGAAGGCCATCCTGGCAGCACCCCCCCCCTCCACCCCCCTTCCAAATGTCAGCTTGTCTTGTTAGACAAAACCAATAGAATATATTCCCCTTAAAAGTCTGCTCCATAAATAAAACATGGCCGACACGACTTACCTTGATGTCATCAATCAGCAGCATCACATCCTGGGACAGGTAAAAGTCGCTGAGATCAAAGACGATCGGGTAGCACACCACCGTCTTGCCGAGGATGCGATAAATCTACACACACACACACACACACAAATATAGTATATATGTGTGTGTATAGGGAGACACCCAGTGACGCTGATGATGATGATAACGGCCTCTGGCAGCCAGCCACCCTGGCCATAAGCGTTCCATTATAATATTGTCTTTGTCATCATTCATCTGTTTGGCAGGAAGCCGCTTCAACTCAATTTATTTGCTTGACCTTCAACATCTTGGGGGCAAAAAAACGTGTGCAAAACATGCAACGGACACCCCAGGGGGGCGGAGGGAGCATTCGTCAGGGATCTTTGCGCTGAGAGCTCCTCGTCCTAAAACCTGATCCAGAATCAGCAGTGGCAATAAAAAGTGTTACCTCTCTACAGGCGCTCACCAAACAGAACGACATACTTGCTCCCGGTGCAACAAAAGGAAAACACAACACATCCACAGCACGTCAACGCATCACATAAATCAACTCCGACTTCCTGGGTGATAAACAACTCAGCGCTAATAGCCCCCTAACTGTTATTTCCAGATGCCCACAAGCTACCCAGCATGCCTTGCGGCTTATTTGAGCTGCTTTGCATTGCTAAGCTCCTCAGGAATGAAAAGTAATACGCTGGCGTACATTTCCAGTACGCCAACTAACGCCATGGACCGGCCCGCTGATGTCACATTATGGGCGGTGCTAAAATAAGCCTCCGTATTCCAAGATGGTGCATGATATGCTGCGTCTCTCTGCGTTAGGTTCTCTGAAAATGGGCCTGGATTGATGCCCCAGTCCATACCCACAATGTAAAATAATTTGTTGGTTCAAGAGAGTGCATGATATGCTGCGTGATGCTAATACATTGGAGCTAACGTTTACTGCAGTCGTGTACTAGAAGCGCTATTCAGATGTTTGATACCGAAATGTTTTGATTTCAGTGGAAAAAATTTTTTTTTTAGTATTTGACCGTCACAAGTCCCGAGGGTGTATGATATGCTGCTATTAGCTATTAGCATGTGGCGTTCCCGCTTTTCCTGACTGCACCTGAATGCAGCATGAG
This sequence comes from Doryrhamphus excisus, assembly GCF_037039965.1. Lineage (NCBI taxonomy): Eukaryota > Metazoa > Chordata > Actinopteri > Syngnathiformes > Syngnathidae > Doryrhamphus > Doryrhamphus excisus. The sequence goes on from NC_136369.1 coordinate 1,786,024, forward strand.
GTGAATTTGCGTGTCCAAACGCGTGGGAGGTTTTACTCGAGGGGGCTCACCCGTGACCCGCGTCGTACGTGAGGTGCCGCATACGCGTGTTCGCCTGCGTACCTTGGAGGTCCCGATGCAGCCCACGGGTCGATCCGGACGCCCACTCAGGCCCAGCTTCTTATTGACGGCCAGGAAGCGGTACGCCTGCGGGGAAGACACACCGACATGATGGACAGCACACAATCATCCTCGGATCGTTATAAGACACTCGGACAAATGATTTTCTGTGGGGGGACCAAAGCAGTGACAGGGTACCTAAAAGGGGCGGAGCTTGAGGGATGGCCCCTCCTCACATGTCATGCTATTCACGTAAGTGCAGGTACGCATCTTTAAAGAGTCAGGACACGTTTGAGACAAGCCGGACTCTTTCACGGCGGTAATTACCAAGCCGTTATAGCAAAGGGCAAATCTGGGGGGTGGGGGTGGGGTTTGTAAGGTCGCGACCTTCCCCCTTAATCGTCGCCGAAAAGCATCTGAAGACGGCATCAAGGAGAAGTGCAAAGCTGGGCTAAAAGCCTCCGAAGGCTGCTGCTGTCCAAACGATCCAAAGATGCAAAGCGAGGCGAGGAGATGGACATCGATTCCAACGCCGGGTTGCCAGATCTGCTGCTGTGACATCCTCGACGGCCACGTGCGTGGAATACATCAGCACAGCACCTCGTTACCCTTGGAACATCAGAATGCTACATTTAAAAAAAAAAAAAAATGTCCTTTCTGAATCTGAGCTGCAGTTCAGCAGCCGGACAGAAGGTGGCACTGTGCCCCTCCTGCTTGTCTGCAGGCTGGGGGCTGAGGACTCCAGGAGGGGCTGCTAAAAGGTTGATCCAATTAAAATAAAAGTCAATAGTAAGTAAAGAGCAGGATGTAGTGTTATTTTTTTTAAAGGCAACTGTCCATTGAGGATGAAGTGGAATTGTAAATGAACAGCCAAGGAAAGAGGAGATGAGGAGAGAGGAGATAGGAGGGAGGCTGCTCCTGTGTGGAGAATAGCAATGAGGCAAAGGGTCACGGCGCGACACGTATCGTCTGACGCATTCTGCGACGTCACCAGCGACTGGTTCCCGTTCTGTTATTGAAAAGCGACTTTTTCACGATGTTTAACGGCATTGCGTCCCTAGAGCCGGAATGTGATGACGCCATGAAGGAAAAACCTCCAGGGGGCCAAGGAGAGCTTCATAAAAGCTTCTAAAAGGCTTCACTACACATTTACGTTTCACGCTCGCGCACTTTTTATCCGGGTTGTTCCCATCGATTCCCATTGGCAGCATCTTTTTCACATACGAGATCCCTGCTATTCCCTGCCATTCCCAGGCCCATAAAAGTGTCTATCTGACACTAAAATGAGCCAACATCAAACCAAACGCCCCCCCCTCGCTCACGGTGCAACCAAAATACAGCATAAAAGGCTTCCCGGCATGCCTTGCGGGTTCTAGACGCGCATGAAATAGCATTGTTTGGTGTGTGTTATTTTTGGCTGCACCGTGAGTGAGGCGGCTCCAGTGGGTTGGCGATGATGAGTCAGGGTGGAGCTACCAAGCGGCTTCCGTGCACGTGAAGAACACGGCCTCAAGCGAGGTGAACACTGACTCTGCTGCTTTGTCGGCGCGCCCGTTCTACCAAACGCTCTTCCACGATTAGCAACCCACGTGCTGGGCTTGCCCACGATAACGTTGGATGAAAAATATGGCAAACACGAAGGCATCCACTTTGCCATAATCCTGACAAATGTTTCATCTGTACTCATGGATGCTAAACCTACTACAGTTGATGGAGGAAGCTTCACTACACATCTTAAAATGTCTGACCCCAGTCATCTGAATAAGTAGGAGATGCAAGGTTTGTTTTTCTTCGGCTGCGAGTGCACCGTTTAGCTCACATATCGGAAGGCTCCTCAGTCTCAGACAACAAATACATTATTATTATACTTGTTGGTTAAGTTTGCTGAGAAGAGGTTTTAAACACGGGACGCCATTAAAGACGTAAGCCAAAACATTGAGGGTCTGTGTTGCACGTATGCTAGCATGCTAGGGATAAAAAGCCCATATCGTGTATCAAAACCGTGAGGTGGCAGCGGGCGAGGAGCGACCACTGTGGCTTAGACGGGGACACGCCGAGGGCGACGCCGTGTAATTGCCACTCCGCCGTCGTCAGGCGGCCGCCGTCGACACGCAATCACAGGGCTGAGAGGGACGAGGCGAGACCCGCGGCGCCCCGGCGTTGGCGGTAAAGCCGAGATAAACACATTCCGTGAGTACGTTTGGGCTTTCCAATTTAATATTCAGCACCGCGGCCCCTCGGCCCCCCGCCCCATCGCAATCCATCTGAGTGAGGCGGCCGGCGGCTCCAACACTGATGATGGGCCTGGAGGTGTTATGGGGGGGCGGGGCATGTGAGGCCCCGAGGGTGGGACGGCAGGGAGAACGAGGGAAGGAAGAGCAGGTCGGGGAGAGGATTTTAGTGGCATTCCGAGACAGGAAGTGATTTTTATTCTCCAATTTTCCATCAATTTCAATTTTCTCCTCAGAATATTACAATTTGACAAATTATGACTTCATTCTTTCTTTTGTTTCTCTTAATATTACAAATCATATTTATTTCATTTTTTTCCTGTGACCTTGACCCTTTTTCCGCCTCAACATTTGAACTTTATTCTCGTCCATTTAGAACTCTTTTTTCCATTTCTGCTGTTGTTTTTTTGTTATAATTTTCCAACTCTTTCAACTCTCTTCTTTATTTCCATAATATTTAGACTTCACCACAATATTGTAATTGTATTTTAATTCTGTGACGTAAAAAAACATTTTCCTTAAAATAGTTCAAGTGTGTGCTACTAAAATGATTTTATTTTTCCCTAAAATATTGCAGCAATATTCTCACCAAATCACAGCCTTTTCTTTTGCTAATATTAAAGATTTATTCCCACAATATTTTGACTTTATTCTCATAATATTACATTTTCCAACGTCATTTTCCAAAAACGACATTATTTTGTTTTGTTTCCTATAATATTCCAAATTCTTCTCTATCATATCAACTTTATACTCCTGAAATGGAATGAAATCATTTTATGATTTATTTTGGCCCATAATTATTATTTCCCCTTCTTTTAAAAACAGCATTTTGTAATTGGAATACAACTTTTTTCTCGTACTATTTTACATTTCTTTTTAATTTGTATTTTTAGAATATTAATCCAAAAACAACAGTAGGTCGCAAAAGGCCCCACAAAGTAGAAATCAGAGCAGGGGGTGGGGGGTGGGTAGTAGGATGAGCCAAACTTCTATCGACGATCCGTCTTTGCCCACGTCTGTTCGGTGACTAACAGCTATGGAAGGTTCCATCGTGAGGAAATGACAGCCACGTGTCGGCCATTACGCCAATCAATGGCGGTTAACAATCCGCACTCAGGTGATCAATCACAGACAAGCCTTTGATTAATGGCGGCGTCCGAGCGAAAAAGCTCACGCGGCTGAGGTCTGGAGAACCCGGCTGCTCACGTGCAATCCGACCGATCGGTGGATTGATTAGCCGAGCGGGGCGGCCGAGGGAAGTCTTCTCTCCGCAGACATGAGACATAACTCTGACGCCAAGGAGCAGCAGAAGTCATCATTCATGTCAGAGAAGCTGGTTATGATACAGTATATGTCATAATTAGGGAGAATGACTTTTCACATGCTGCTTCCAATTAACGCCGGTCCTCTTTGCGCCTCGGATAAATAAACGGATTTTTCTGGAAACATTTTTGTTGGATCTAATTTGACTCATTTGAAGGCAAAAAACATCAATAAGAAAGAACTTGTCATCATAAAAATGACCTGATTCCTCAAAACAGGAACAAAGCCATTGTTGAGACTTTTGGGTTTTTAGATTTTAAGCATAAAAATACTTCCAGACGTCATTATTACGTATTTGGGGGTCCTGACGTCTGCGTCAGTAAAGACGACAAAAAGACGCAATGTCCTTATTTGGCATCTATGGGATGGAAATTCAGCAAATTCATTTTCTATACATATGCTGGAGCCTACCCCAGCTGATTGTGGGCGAGAGGCGGGGTACACCCAGGACCGGTGGCCAGCTAATGGCAGGGCCCACATATAGACAAGCAGCCATTTTGGAATGTGGGAGGAAAGCGGAGTACCTGGGGAACCCACGTCTTCCCCTGCTAACCACTCGGCCACCGTCAACAAGGTTCCAGGTAAGCGTGTGTTACCGACCTTCACGAGTTCCTTCTGAGGCCAGATCTGAATGGGCTCCACCTGCTGGGGCGTTTGGGTCTGAATGCCGTACGTGTTCAGAAACACCTGTAATCTACACACACACACACACACACAGAATGATAAAACACTTAGTACGGTCCAACAAAAGCAGAACATGATTGTTATTAGTTTAGAAAGGAGTGAATTGAATTTGATCTTTTCCTGTTTAAATTGACCCTGGGTGCGTTCTTTCAGACGTTCTTCACTTTTAAAAATGGAGGCCAGCAATCGGCACTGGACTGCTAAGCAAAGTTTGTTTTTGATCCAAACTAAATTCCAAAACTGGACAAAGGAAAAACTCGGGGAAGTCGGTATCACGTGATGTTGATGTTTACGTTTTACTGGGCATGCCCTATCGATTATTCTGTTGGATTATAGCAACGCATGTAGACAAGAGATTGGAATATTCCTTTCCATGGATACCGTTGTTTTCGGAAAGGTCATTTGGAAAGAATGAAAGAATTATTCCCCAAATAGTTGGCTTCCCCGATCAAAATTTCCAAAAATAACAACAACCTTGTTTTGTGTCTCATACTAAGACGACTGATTGAGATAAAGTGCAACATCGATGGATACGCCGTACCTCTGGCTCTCGGCGATCAGCGCTACGTGGACCACCACATCGTTCTCGATGGGCCCCTGAAAGACAGAAAAGGTGTTCAACGTGGTTCGGGTCCGTGTGGGATTTAGACCATGTCCACACCAATAAGGAGATTTCTGAAATGCTATTTTTGATGAAACTAAGCAACCGTGGGATCCAATCCCAGCAGGACAGGATGTCGTTATTCCACATGCCGTAATCATTCCACCACTGAGCTGTGGTGTCCATCGGGTTCCCTGCCAATACCGTGAAGCAACATGGAGTTGATTGGATGTGAACCGACTTTGACGACGTAGCAGACAACATGCAAAGGAAGACAAAGGCAGCTAAAGTAACTTGTAGTACTGCCATGCGCCTCTAGAGGCAACAGTGAGGCACTCGGGGCCAAAGCAGAGGTTCCCATGCCATCTGGGACAGTCGGAGGTTCCATGAGCACCTGAATGCACCAACACATAACCAATCCCGGCTCCATAATCCCCTTCCACGGGCACTACCGGCTGCTATCGCTTGGTAACAGGCTTCCCGTTCACATTGTCACTTGGCCTCCACAATGGAGCACACAATCCTCCTTCGGTTGCTCCTTCCATCATGGAAGCATTCCATCATGCATGCAGGAATGGTGTTTCTGATGGCTGGGGTGGAGGGGGGGGGTGTTACATTACAGCAGCCTAGACCGCAAATAGGCAAAGACACGTATGACGAAAACACGTGACGCGGTCGGCAAAGTGAGATGAGCTGTACGACTCAACACAAGCGTTTAGAGCAGGAAGACCAAACGAAAGACGGCTCATTCAGAAATAATGCAGCGGGACAACCAACGTCGTGTGTTGGACAGTCCCTCGGGGGGGCTTTTGGAACAAATGACAACGGTGGTACTGCTACATCATAAGAAGATCGACTGGAGATGGTGAAACAGCCTCGGCGAAGACTTCAATAGGAATGTTAGGAATGTTACATTTTAGCTCCTGAGAGAAGTTTTCTGGCTCTCGACTTCTATCCGCCCTTGTCTTTTCTTCCCCTCCTCATTCTTCCCTTCTTACCCCTCCCTTCCTTTATGATGGTACCTCCGCCCCACCCTCGCCATTCTTCATTTGAACCTTAATCTTTCTGTCCTTCCATATTTTCTTTGCGTCCGTCCTCCGGGAAAAGAAAGGAAAGACCAATTCCCTCTCTCCTTTGTCTCGGCGTGGCGAGAGCCAGCCACCAATCAGGCGTCTGCCGGGTGGCGAGAAGTAAATCTGTTAAACAGCAATTTGGCATGAGCCGAGCCTAAGCTGCTGGCGTGGGACGCACCTGAGCCCCGAGAGCGACATCCAAAACCATCAAAGCCAAGTAGCGAGGACGCTCACGATGCAAGAAGGAGATCATAATGGCGTTAATGATGCGTGCCGCTCGTTTGGCGAAGGGAGCCGCTACTGTGGTTTTTATTTAAGCGTCAACAAGTACATACACGCTGACAGTACGTAAGTACTTGCTAGTACAACGCAGCAACTTATGCACGATGTCGTGATGCTAGTGGTACGCTGTCATCGTATGTAGTCAGGAGATGGAGTTACTACGATTGTGCATCCCTGTCATTCTGTTGAAAAACTGAAAAAACTGAAAAACCAAACCAAAATGTGAACAAGCAGAGCGCTACTTAGCTCATTCAACCCCTTTAGCGCCGACCTTTGGGCTGATCTTTCAAGGACACAGAATATCGTGTTCTACGGTTATATAAACATGGAAGCTAACAAAGGAGAGATTAGACTCCCGCCTTTCATCAGGAAAAAATAGTTTGTTTCTATCTTTTCCCGTTGTCTAGTAATCAGCAGTGAAATGTTGGTAAGTTTCAGGAAAATATCAGTTTCCGACTAAAAAGGGAGGAGAAACACCAACTATTTCCACTTTTCACATTTGGAACTAAGTGTGTGCGTGTGATTTCCCTAAAATGTCATTTTTGTTGAGAGCTGTCTCTCCGTCTGGTCTGGTCCAGTCTGGTCTGGTCTGGTCCAATCTGGTCCTGGGTTCAGTGGATTAGCAAACGAACAGAAACCAGCCACTCAGGTTGTTCCAGACAAGAGACAATCTTGTCGCCTGACGCTGCCGTTTCTCCCCGAGTGAGACATCCATTAATTTAAACATCCAAACGAAAGTTGGAGATGGAAAAGGGGGGGGGGTGGCACCGAACAAGATCTGTTTCAAGGTCGCCCCCCCCCAGTGTGCCGCGGGGCCTGGAGCGAGCGTCACATCACAAAAGGAATGAAACATTCCAAAGACTTTCAGAAAGTTGAAGAGGAAGCGGGAAGATTGTAACATATTCATATTAATTCATATTAAAATATTGTCCCCCACCCCTGAGAAAACATCAGACGTGGGGGGAGGATGATACAAAACACGCCAATTGTCCTCGAGGAGATGCCAACATCAGCGAAATAGCCGGCAACGCGAGTCAGCAGCAGCGAGATACTCGTCTCCGCGGTGTCCACGAGTGCCGCCGGCACTGGGGAGCTGCGGCTCATTGAGAATTTCAAGACGCTCGCTCCCCTCTCTCAGCCCCCGTGGAGGTGTTTTGGCCACATGCATCACGGCAGATCGTTTTTCTTTCGACCCAGTGAGATGTTTGGGCTGTAACCATGACGATGCCGCACACACACACACACACACACAGATCCATATACAGAGAGACAAATGCAGCGTGGACGCCAAACGACACGCTGCGTTCAAGTACATGTCAAGTGTTAATGCACACACGGTGTCCTCACAGGTGAAGATGTCCCTGAGGCTTTTACTGTCACAGATGACTGGATGTCACGTTTACTCACTGCTACTTGGCAAACTACACAGTCAGTGCTCTTTTCACTCGTGTGTGTGTGTGGGGGGGGCGAGACGACAGAGAAAATATGTACATAAGTCATAAATAAATAAGACACTACATATCATGCTTGTTTTCCCCATGAACATGTTGCTAAGACGTGCCAACATGTCAGTGTTGCATTGGGGGGGCGTACAGTACGGACAGTATTACAACTATTAAGTATACAAGTATTAGTACGGACAGTATTACAACTATTAAGTATATAAGTATTAGTACGGACAGTATTACAACTATTAAGTATATAAGTATTAGTAGAGACAGTATTACAACTATTAAGTATATAACTATTAGTACGGACAGTATTACAACTATTAAGTATGTAAGTATTCGTACGGACAGTATTACAACTATTAAGTATATAAGTATTAGTACGGACAGTATTACAACTATTAAGTATACAAGTATTAGTACGGACAGTATTACAACTATTAAGTATATAAGTATTAGTAGAGACAGTATTACAACTATTAAGTATATAAGTATTAGTACGGACAGTATTACAACTATTAAGTATATAAGTATTAGTACGGACAGTATTACAACTATTAAGTAGTATATACGTATTAGTATGGACAGTATTACAACTATTAAGTATATAAGTATTAGTAGAGACAGTATTACAACTATTAAGTATATAACTATTAGTACGGACAGTATTACAACTATTAAGTATATAAGTATTAGTACGGACAGTACTACAACTATTAAGTATGTAAGTATTCGTACGGACAGTATTACAACTATTAAGTATACAAGTATTAGTACGGACAGTATTACAACTATTAAGTATACAAGTATTAGTACGGACAGTATTACAACTATTAAGTATATAAGTATTAGTATGAACAGTATTACAACTATTAAGTATATAAGTATTAGTAGAGACAGTATTACAACTATTAAGTATACAAGTATTAGTACGGACAGTATTACAACTATTAAGTATATAACTATTAGTACGGCCAGTATTACAACTATTAAGTATACAAGTATTAGTACGGACAGTATTACAACTATTAAGTATATAAGTATTAGTATGGACAGTATTACAACTATTAAGTATACAAGTATTAGTACGGACAGTATTACAACTATTAAGTATACAAGTATTAGTACGGACAGTATTACAACTATTAAGTATACAAGTATTAGTACGGACAGTATTACAACTATTAAGTATACAAGTATTAGTACGGACAGTATTACAACTATTAAGTATACAAGTATTAGTACGGACAGTATTACAACTATTAAGTATATAAGTATTAGTATGGACAGTATTACAACTATTAAGTATACAAGTATTAGTACGGACAGTATTACAACTATTAAGTATATAAGTATTAGTATGAACAGTATTACAACTATTAAGTATATAAGTATTAGTAGAGACAGTATTACAACTATTAAGTATACAAGTATTAGTACGGACAGTATTACAACTATTAAGTATACAAGTATTAGTACGGACAGTATTACAACTATTAAGTATACAAGTATTAGTAAGGACAGTTTACAACTATTAAGTATACAAGTATTAGTACGGACAGTATTACAACTATTAAGTATGTAAGTATTAGTACGGACAGTATTACAACTATTAAGTATATAAGTATTAGTACGGACAGTATTACAACTATTAAGTATATAAGTATTAGTAGAGACAGTATTACAACTATTAACTATATAAGTATTAGTACGAACAGTATTACAACTATTAAGTATATAAGTATTAGTACAAACAGTATTACAACTATTAAGTATATAAGTATTAGTATGAAAAGTATTATAATTATTAAGTATGTAAGCATTAGTACGGACAGTATTACAACTATTAAGTATATAAGTATTAGTACGAACAGTATTACAACTATTAAGTATATAAGTATTAGTACGGACAGTATTACAACTATTAAGTATACAAGTATTAGTACAGACAGTATTACAACTATTAAGTATATAAGTATTAGTACGGACAGTATTACAACTATTAAGTATACAAGTATTAGTACAGACAGTATTACAACTATTAAGTATATAAGTATTAGTACGGACAGTATTACAACTATTAAGTATACAAGTATTAGTACGAACAGTATTACAACTATTAAGTATATAAGTATTAGTACAGACAGTATTACAACTATTAAGTATATAAGTATTAGTACGTAGTTTCGTAGTTCTAGGAATACTTGCTGACGGTTTAAGTGAGGAAAGATAGGATTGATTCAGATGCAATGATTAACAGAATGTAGAACAGCCTAACTTAGGCTAGGCTCTAGCCTAGCCTCGCGTAGCGTAGCGTAGCGTAGCGCAGGGTAGCATAACATAAACATAACCTAACATAAGGTCACATAATGCGAGGTAATGTAACGGAATTTGTCATAATATAGCCTGGCATACTAAAACATAGCATAACAAAATATAGGCTAGCTTTATGTAACAAAACAAAACACACATCATTAACTGGTGGCAGCATCCATTTTTCCATTTGGTATTCCTGGCATTCCTGGTATTCTCTCTGATCCCGTCACTTTAAAAGCGGACCTCCCAACAGGACACGCTATCGCCATCACCACAGTGTCATTATGATCATAGCGCCATCACGGCGGAACGTTGTGAGCCAATGTTCTGCTCCAGGACCTCGTCCTGCGTCACTGTCGAGATCACAGCTGCCTTATTTGATTTCTAAACGCCATTTATGTGGCTTGAAATAGAAAAGGAGGAGGCCCAACACGGATCACACGTGTCCTTTACATGCCGTTTACCATCTACCGCCATGGATGGCTTCAACATGGCCGCCCAAGCCGTCTCAGCAGGCGAGGATAAACGATGATGCCGGTGTCGCTTGCGATCGCACATCCACGCCCCCCACCCCTCAGCTAAATGGACCGGAACGCATTGCCCGCCCCCGTCCTCCTCATCTCACGCTCTACTCCATTGATGACGATGCATTCAGGGTCTTACGTAACAATACAGCCACAGAGTTTGTGGTGGACAACGAAAATGAATAAAATACGTAAAACCCCAATAAACCTCCAAGTTATAATTATGCTCATCACATGGATCCACCCTCACCCCCCCCCCCCCCCCCTTCCCATGCATCCTGCTTCAGCCTCGCCCAATAAGTGTGGATGACCAGCACGCCGCCTTTCCATGAACCTCCACTGCGGTTGGGTCTTACGCTACGCTGTATTCGTAGCATCTAGTATTGTTTTTAGCCGTACATGCGCGTGGGCGTCTGCGTGGGAGGGAAAAGCTCATCCAAAAAATAAATAAAAGGAGAAAATTCAAAGCGACAGATGGAGAGAAAGAGGGAGTGAGTAAGTGAGGAGGCGTCGTCAGCGGCGGCGGCGTTGCTTCATCATGCGGAGGAATTTAACGCTGACCCTTGTCGGCCACAGGAGGATCAAGCTTTGCAAAACAATATTAGTGCAAAATACGTTTCGCTAAAGTGCTTTAAAAAAAACGTAGTGTAGTGCACATTAATATTGCATGAGCGCCCCCACTGGCCAACTGAACGAATAACACCTGAATGTGGGAAAACATAAGCAAAAAAAAAACCCCCAGAAATATAAAATGCTGGACTTCCCACTGAATAATGCAAAGGTCATGCATGGGTCCGACCTACAGGATGCACATTAAGGCCACGTGTGCTACGCCATCACATAGAATATTTATATTATTATTTATTATTTATATTATCAATGTATTCTAATGATTGGCTATTTTTTTTTATTCAATTGAGAAAATTATATTCATGACAATAATTAATGTTCATATTTGATAATTACCTTAATCTCAAAATATATTTATTTATTTATATTTTTATTTATATGTATTTATATTTAAATTTATTAAATATTTATACTTTTTACAAAATTGTATTGCAAATTTCTTACATTTTTAATTTTTTTAAAAATTTAATAATAAACATGATTTTTTGTTTTTATTATCAATCTGCTTTAATAATGATTTGGAGTGCATGAGAAATTGGGAAAAAAAAAGCTCCATCTGACCACGTGGTCGTGCAGCAGCAGAACCAATGTTGTAATAGCTAACGCAGCCAACTAGCATTACTACAACTGATGAGCTCAGTGGCAGGCATGGCACAGCAACAGCTGAGTCACAACATTTTAAAGCGCATGCAGAGGCACATAAAAGGCTAACAGCCATGTTATCTCAGATTTCTGAGTTAATATTGCAAAGGGTCGCACTGATGCGTTGACCCCAAGTAAAAAAATAGCGCAGAGTCAGCAATAATGTTCCGTGTACACGCGCATGGGGGAGAGTACGCATGCAAAGGTGGAGCTAAGTGGAGCACCATCAGGCTGCACTCGAAGGCTCGCCTCACCTGCCTTGCGGACCGAACCCGGGCAACTTCTACCGTTGGACCCCAGCGAGGCGCTCTCGGCTCCGCACATGAATAAACAAACGTTCCTAATTTCCCCTGGCGGAGGGCGGCGTGGAGACGAGCTCAAACTGCTCGTTTGCAGCACAGCACTCACGTCATCACGGAGACCAGACAAAAGCGCTGAGAGCTTTCAGGCGGAAAGGAAAATCAAAAGGAATTGTCTGGGAATTTATAAAGATGGCACCTGCCATCCGTGTACAACATACAGTCTGAGACGTGTTAAAAAAATCAGGATATTTTCAGTGCATGCCAATATAACATGGGATTAAAGTTTATCATGGATAATTGGGTCCAGACCCTGCAGTGATAAGTGAATTTCTGCCAAGTAGGATTCGGTATATTAATAACCAGAACATGTTTGTAAGTCGAGTATGAAATAACGCGCGTATAGTCACTTTTACACACGGAATTTACCACTTCCACACAGAATGAGAGGAGAACCTTTTTTTCCCGCTCAGTCTCAGCCGTGGCATGTTGGCTCGGAAGCCAAAGGTCATTTCATCTAAAAGCATTACTGATGTCTGGCGACCACAATATCAAATATTATTTGTCTTTTAATATTTTTGGACTAATATGAAACCATCATTAATTAGTTTTTGAAAAAACCTGGTCCAGCGAATGATGATTGTATATAAGTTAAGAAATAAATTGTGGTAAAATAAGGCCATCCTTCATTTATAATAAATTACTTTATATATTGTTGGCCTCGTTTAAGCATTTTCAAGTACACAAGAAGAATCCAAACATAAGGCATAAGACAAAGTCGAAGACGATATGTAGTACTGCACACTGGCCACTAGGCGTCAGTAATGTTACATGGATGAGTACTGTACACAAATTGGAAGTAATGTAAACATGTGAGTCTATTTTATGTCTTACTTTCTCTTATAATGTTTGGTAATAGGAGTGTGAAGGTGACGATGGATATGTTCAAATCCGTATTTGATCCTATTTTGCAGAGATTCGCTTATCTCAGTCGGGTCGGGAACCAATTAAGCACAATAAACGAGGCAATTTTATTTTGGTATGATTTGTGTTTATCTTCTCGTGTTGCTTCCTGGCTACCATGAAGAAGGCTGACCTGGTTGGAATATCTCATGCTGACGTTGCGTTGGTCCTGGCGGGGGACGTAGCGATGGATGGGGTCGATGTCTTTGGGGCTGATCAGCTCGTCCACTGGGAAGGACAGACGCAAGGATGAGCGTGCGGACGTACATTTCAAGTCCAGTATGGACCACACCTAGCAGCTTGGCGATGCTGTAGAGGGCTTGGCCCCACAGGAAGATCTTGCCGTCGCGTCCCGAGTTGCTCGGGAAACGCTTCTGGCTCCCGTGCTTGCTTTGCTCCGCTTCCACAAAGTCTGCGGGCACGTAGTAGTACTTGGGAACGACGGCGTGGCCTGGAGTCAGACAGCACGCACTCACACGTTAGCGCACGATGCTAATAATAGCCCCATCTGCATTCTTATCGTACTATTCCACGACAGCCGAGATACTTGATGATGACTTTTCAATGATGTTCTACCTTACAATAGCGTGCTCAGGCTTCGCTACACGTCGTCACTCAGCTACGACGTCGCAGCGGTGAGATTTCTTATTTGTTTAGCAGCTGCTGCTAAAATGCTAACTCACAAACGCTAACTTACACTTGGAGACAGTGACAGTGGAGAAGGTTACGTGTGACTTGCCCTCAAAAGACTGGAAGATGATGGGTTCAAGGAGCTCCTGGTACTCTTTCACTTGAGCCTGGTTGCCCCTGAACACACCTGCAACACACACATGATGAAATGATGCAATCCGCTAGTGTGAATCTCATGATGGTAGACCACCTCCATGTATCCCACTGGACTGGACGAGCAGAGTGGTCAATAGCACTTTTGGACAATTTTGACATTTCAAATAGTATGACCAAAAAGTACAAGAAGTTTACATTTGTACATTTTGTGCTAAATGACTTTAAAAATGTTTTATTGATTGATTCAGTTTTGCTAACACGCAAAATGTCATTAAATTAAATACAAAGTTAAAATAAACACAACAAAAACAAACATTGCAGATGGGTAATTTGGAGTGTAATAAAATATTACAATGTTTACCTTAGTAAATATACTTATACTTATAGTATATTTAGTTTATATTTCTATAAATAACCAATTTATAATAGTTTTGATGTTTTACTGCAATTTCCGCCTTATTTGTTTGCTTATCAGCCCCATTTGTATTGCTTTGATGTGTCTGTACATACGGTAAATGTGATTGGATGAGCCACAGAACGACATTCAGAGGATTAAATGTTGCGTTCGCTGACATTTTCCACTACTACCTATATCGCTCCATTCACAAGTCGTCTAAGTCGTGTAAATTGGGGCGTATAGAAAAATGTCATTTGGCTGGCAGGCGGCTTGTGGCGGGCCAAGGAGGCACTTGAGGTGCGGATGGAAGGAAGGACGGACGGACGGAAGGAAGGATGGAAGGAAGAAAGGAAGGCTTACCGTCAATCATCATGAAGATGAAAAATATGGGAAACTCGCACTCGATCCCATCAAAAAGCTGTCGGGGGAAACAAGACAGGAGAGCAGGGTGTTATTGCTTTTCCATTTCAGAGAGGCGAGGGGGTCGCGTGGACTCTAAACACGGCGTGTAGCTGAACTTTTTATAGCGGGGAAAGGAGAGGAATAGAAGTAGTCCTTTGCAAGGTCTTACAATCAAGGTCGTGCTGTACGTACAGTGATGGAGCAGCGATACCAAAACAGCTCTACCTGCTGTGAACAACATCAAATGTAGCTCAGATAACTGATCATGAAAATGTAAAAAAACACAGGACAGATTACCTGCGCTGTGCAGGTGAGCAAATCGAGCACTCCATTTTTCTCGTATGCCAGTCGCAACTTGTAAACAAACATTCACTTTCCGAGGAAGACATGTTGCATGCTAGTTGTGACAAACGCTGTGTGGGGGGTGGATGGTGGGGGGTGGGGGGTGGGGCTTTTCAATCACACAAAAAGTGCAAAAGCTTTGCCAAAGACCTCCATGGTGTCACACCTGCTGCTCGTAGCGTGTGCCCGAATACAGTGCACCTTGCTGGGCCACAGCAGGTGGCTCCCTCCCCTCTATGCTGTGGTTCTCCTGGTAGTGGTGATTATAGTACGACAAATCAACAAGCAAAGTTGGTCCAATCCAAATTTGAAAGATCAGTTATCGGCATCATATTGGTGGTGCTCGACAATAACAATGTACCAATGTTAAAACAAAATTGGGGCAAGTAAATCCAATCAGTGATATTCCCGTCGGGCAAGTGCACTTTGGCATGCCTTACTGCCAAGAGTTTTTTTAAAAGCGGTTCTTGTTGGTAAAACACGGACTGCGTAATTCCGGTGGTAATTTGCAAATCTTGAAATGGACCAATCAGAATCGTTTATTTAGACCGCGGTCCGTAATCCACAGTCCGCGATGGTTTGACTAGGAAAACATCAATCATGGCGTCCCTGCCAACATGGTCTAATTCTTCAACAACTTGTGAAGGAAAACAGCAAAAAGTGATGAACCAGTGCCTCCTAAACAAGTATTTTATTAGCGGCAGCAAATCAAATGATGGCACAGGTGAGTGAATCACATTGCTGTGACAATTTGAAGTGGTCACAATGAAACACCACCGATTAGATCCAATACCAAGTGCTGATTTTGCACAAGCTACAAAATCTAGCGCTTCCATTTCTCTGTGTATTTTTCTCACCTTTGTTTCACAAATTATTGTTTGACCATTCAGCATTTTTTTCTGGATTAAAAACACTTTACTAGTACACAAATGTGTCTATTCAATAATGTTTCATTGTGGTGCACAACTTATAAATATCACTGCTTATTACGACTACGATGTGTAAGGTAGTATGGCATGCCATGTTAACATACGTACATCCTCCAAATACAATGCATCAGTACTATTATCTGATGAATTATCAGCATATATTGATATATGATATCATTATGGCAGTCTTTTCATTTTACATGGGGCAAGTTCGGGCAAGTAGTTCTCACCTTAAGGATTCCCCATGGGCAAGTCATTTTTGTTTTTAATGTAGAGCCCTGATATCGGTCTTGAGAAGCACAAAGTTATCTGTATCAGTTTGAAAAAAGCAGTCAGAATTCATCAGGAGATGTTATCTCATTGCAGCTGTGATGAGTCGATAAGAAATATCATATGATAAAACTACTTTTCCTTCCACCTGTCATTGTAAGTCTCCATTTCAGTGCTTTTCAGGACTTGACTGCATCACAATACAAATCACATGTGAGCATCGTCAGATACAAAGTCGAGAATGAGTTATGTGTGCAAGGTGGAAAAATACACGTCTCCCAAGCCTGGGGCAGTGTCTTCTGATGGCGTCAAAGAAAAGGAAAGTGAAAACGGAAGTGCTGGACCAGCGCGACCACGGTGAAGGATAGACATGCTATCTTGGCGGCTGAGGATGTTTTAGGATCCTGTGGGAAATCCATCATTGTTAAACGTGCCATCATCATCCCTCCCTCATCACCCAATCGTCTCCATGGCGATGGATGATACCACGTCCGACCGCGTCCTCAAGCAACAACACACGAGGCGTTGCTGGTCCTCTATCAGGATCCCTCTGACGCGACTTCACGGTGGCGCCACGCAGCCACGCGTGTTGTCTTCCTGTGCGTGTGTGTGTGGTGATAAACCGCCATCAGGAGGAGACACGAGAGAGGAGAAGGTGCAGAAGGAGATAGACGAGGCGCTGAGTCGAGGCAGTCACCCGGACGGGCGGCAAACCGACTGAGGTCTCAAGGATTTTTTTTTGTGCTTGAGCGACTCGGCTGATTGGTTAAACTGTCGATCATACGAGTGGCCGCACTCTGTCAAAGGTAAACAACTTGACTCCGTTGCGTTACGCTAGGTCGACCCCAGACTTCTGTTACGTGCTGGGAGGATGCTCACCCCCCGCTCCGGCATCGGGACTGGACTGCCTGTCACTGAGCTGGGAATATTACTGCTTAATATTAATATTAATCCGGATGGCCATCAAATTAAACTTCTCAATAACAAACCAAACAACATCTCTTCACAGGAAACAGTCCAAACCATAACACATGCTGACTTTATCCCAGAGGAGATTGAGGGCAGCGCCTGTGGCGTTGGATTAGCTTTTTATTACGCTTGGAAAGCCACATCCATCCGGGAACCGGATTTGGCCCGTGGAGAAGCGCCAATGACGAGTTGAGCTATGATGACTCGTTTTTGCACAATTTAAAAATGGATATGGAAGCATGGATGTATTAGGTTATAGGTGTCAAAATGGGGCCCTGAGGGCCATTTAAGGCCCACGGCACATTCTATACATAGCAAACAGCAGCAAAAAAAAAACCCAAAAAATCTAATAAAACTAATAAAACAACAAAGTTTTCAAAAATGTTATAAGAGAATAAAGTCCAAATGTTAGTGAAACAATAATTATGAAAATTTACATGAAGAAAGCTGAGAAAAAATATATATTTTAAAGCTGCAGCTATTATTATTAATATTAAAAGTTTTTAAGAAGAAAGTTTAAATATTTAGAACATTTTAAAAAAGTACTTCTGCATATGAAACTTTGGTAGTAAAGTTAATAAGCGTATTGCGGTGTTCCTCAGGTGTCTGTCCTTGATCCTCTATTGTTTCCATAAACCAAAAAGCTGCCAAAGCAATTTCAAACGCACTTTTCCAGAGTGTGGAACACAGACTATTAAAATTCACAAAATGTTCCCACCTTCATTTCCGCAGGTTTGTAGTAGCGGCGGTTCTCGTCTTCGTTGGAGGTGCGGTAGCCGTCGCGGAGGAAGCGCTTGAAGCCGTACTTGCCCCGCAGCTTGCGGACGATTTTATCCAGCGTCTGACTGTAGAGGGCGTCGTCGTCCACCGCAAAGGCGGGGTAGCTGATGGTCGGGAGCAAGGCCGCGTCCGTGTTCTAACAGCAAGAAATAAAGTCATTAAAGTCTCTTCAACGAAGCTGAGGTCTGGAAAAACAACACCGCAAGGAACCGCTCGCCATTTGGTGTTTTTGTGAACAACCTCGGATAATAACGATGTTGGATTCAATGCGGATGGACTCCACTGTGGCCGTGGTGCTACTCCATACGTACAGTACGTTACATCATTCAGGGTTCCTTCCATCCATCTTCTCCTGCCTGTCATCGTATGGTTAGAATGGTTAGATGGCTTTAAAATGAGCTAGCATGACAAAGAAGCGAGTGAGGTTTAGCTGCCGTATCCTGAGATCGTCACATGACTTAGACTCCAAAATCTTTCCTCTCCGTCATTTCTTCGGGACTTCATGAGTTCAAGTCAAGTTCTTATGAGTTAAGGATGAGAATTGACGAGACGTCGCCTTCTTATGCGAGCGACAACTTAGCATGACGAGCGGCCGCTGCTCACGTGGAACGCCCGGCGTCTCTTGACGGACGGCGATCGAACGCGTCCCAAATGAAATATTGAATTCCAATCCTCCGTCACAGGCGAGGAGGTGGCGGGATTAGGATTGATATTTCTGCTTCTTTCGACATCATCCTCCTCTGGCACAAAGCCTGTCATGTCGCCGCCAGCTTCTTCTTCTCCTCCTCAGCATCCCACAGCCGTCATGGCCCCCCGATGCTCTCATTAGCCTCCTCCCCTCACCGCCTGATGGAGGCCATTCTGCAACCCGGGAGAGAAGCGATTTTCATCCTGCATTTCCCTGAGAAGGAACTCTGCCTCTCTGGCTCTGCAGCTACTTTAACCCCCCCACCGCCCCGGCGTCACCGGAGCGTCAATAGTGATGCGCGGCGTAATAAGCGCCCCCTGTGAGTGGCGCGCATTGTTGAATTACAGACACCCGCCGACATCTTGACATCTGTCTGATGTGTGCAATTAACCTTTTAAAGTCTTTGGCACGCGTGTTGGCAGGCTTCTATTTCAGTCCGATGGCAGAAGAGGAGGATGAAGATCACAGCTGCTGGGGGTGGGGGGGTCGTGGGGCTGGGGGGGGGTTGGGGCGAGGGGCGGACCGCAGCTCCTCCGAGAGGAAACACTTAAGATTAGAGCCAATCCAGCGTGATCGGTGCTAAAATGCAGAGTTTTAGGAAAAAGCGCCCACTTGACCAAGTCGCGGACCGCCAATAGATATACATAGATAAGCAAAAGTGACAAAAAAAGGCTTCACTACACATCTTAAAATATATATTATACTTTTGTTTTGTGCAAGTGTATCAAACTGAGGCAAGTGAATTGCAACTGGCAAATGCATATGATACCAGTCAAAAGTATAAAGACACTACAGCATTCATTTGAATGACAAAGTGTCTCCAAACTTTTGATTGGCATTTCCAGTTTATGTAAGGTTCCCTATTACGCAAATGATGACTCTGACTTGAGCCCGTTTGCAGGCACCAAACGTGAGGAAAATGGCCTCTGGGCTGCCACTCGCGAGCCACATCAAGAGGCTTCACTACACATAAAAAAAAACGTAATTGAAAAAATCATTTATTTTATTTGACATAGGAGACTTGAACCCCCACCCCAAAAAAAAGGCTTTGCCAGGATTTGTTATTTCCTTTTATTTTTTGACCCAATACTTAATTTTATTTCAGCATATATAGAATAAGAGATTTGCAACTTGGGGGGGAAAAAAGGCTTCGCTACACATCCAAAAAAAAGTTTAAAGACTAATTGTATGAAACTTGATTAGGGTTTGCTTTTAACTTTTATTGTTTTTATTCGTGTATTTTATTTCACGGTGTATAGAACTTTGCAACTTGAAAAAAAAGGCTTCACTACACACCTGAAAAATGACTAATTGTATGAACCTTGGCTGTGATTCATTTTTTACTTTTGTTTAATTCATTTCTTTTATTTCACTGCGTATAGATTTGATTGTGGATAAATAATCGCTGCATCAGCTATCATTTACATTAACGGGATCTCGCTGCGAATGTCCTGAACTCCTGTTTTAATGCTGCCATTGTGTGGTGACTTTAACCACCCAGCTGGCATCGTGTTGCTCAACAGTGCCTCCACTGGTCGCATCCAAGTACTGCCTTCCCTTTTGACCCAGCGGAGGATAGCCTTTTCCTAGAAATACCGTATACTTACTTTGATTTCTGTAAAACTTGCGTATGTTTAGGTCGACATTATTGCGCCAAGAGTGGATGGCGGACTCACGTGGGAGCGAGACTCTCGGGGCAGCAGGGAGCAAAGCGTTTGTCTGTTTCTGTTGTGGGCGTCCAGGTCCACGAAGATCACCGACCAGGAGCAGCCCTGCATGTGCAAACACATCACATTGAGTGTTTAAACGGCCACCCCCCCCCCAACATGACCGCCGCTCCAAACAGACATTTGACAAGAAAAAGCACATTCAACTCCTCCGCACCGGGAGATATTTGCGGCTCGTACACGGATTTTCAAGTACAGCGTGGGAGTGCTTGAACAACAGCGAGTCAAGAGTTCGCACTTTGCTCCAAAAAAAAAACGTGTCGGCCACTTTAGCGCCTCACCGTTGGCGCTTTTACTTGAAACCAACCGGCGCTGGTGGTCTTTGACATCCAGCCATCGTCTTCTCTGCCCGCACCTGCTAAGCACTTTCTAATGTAAGTCCCATGCATTATGTACGATTATTGCCTCGCTCTGCTTTTTGCTGCCCCCCCCCCACCCCAAAAACACATCTGAGCGAGGCTTTTAGTCAAATCAGCAGCCTACTTCCTGTCGCAGTATGCAAAGTGTGTTGGATTGTGGGTCAGCGCCGATGGTGGAAAAAGCAGTCGTGATTCCGACGTGCTCCGATTCTGTGGAACGCAGAACTCATGGCCGCCGTGTGGGTGTGGCCTCCGCAGATGAAGTGGTTAAAGGATGTTAGCTAAAGTGCAGCTAGCGCTACACAAGTCGCCAAAGTTGACATTGTCGTTTTGACGTAGGAGTTAGACCTGCTTAAAAACTCCAACGCTCGCTCCCAAAGATGTATTTATATGTCTATATGTTTTTTTTGGCTATGTATATATTAATAATATTAATTATATGTTTTTTTTGGGTATCTATATGTATATATTTAATAATATTAATATATACACACACAAGTATTATGGTTGAAAAATAAAATAAAAATGACAAATTATGTATACAATTTCAAAAGTTAAAATAAATGTATGTAAGAAAATATAAAATATATAAAAATAATAAACACGAGTCAAAATCTGAAAGAAATATTGTACAAGAAATAAATAATAGCTTAATAAAATCGATCACTTTTATCAGCTGCGAGGCTGGCGGCCATGATGGGGAAAATCCAAACTTCCCAAAACACGGCGCCGCTATTCACAAGGCACAAAAACGGAAACGTGACGCCATCGTGATTCACGGGCCGGGGAAACCAGAGGAATGATGGAGGAAGAAAGGAAGGAAGAAAGAAAAGAAGGAAGGAAGGAAGGAGGAGCTGAGCCAACACGAGAGAGCGGTGGACACAGACGCCACCTCCATTAGCGGCTTCTTTCATCACGGCACGCTAGGCGGGAAAACGACAATTAAACGCTGATGTGTTGAGGCTGCCGATCAAAGACGGGAAGCGAATGCGGGCCGCGATGGTCTTCACCGCAGCAACGTCGCATCACGCAAGACGCTCCAAAGTCAAAATGCGACAAGTTCTCAAGGCTGCAAAGCGTCTTTCATGGGAAGTTCACGCTCTGTAGGACGTTTTGGAGCGTTCCTTCCAGTGAGCAGTCGGTGTAAGTCCATTCAGTGAATAAACAACAACGTTTACGGTCATGGGCTGCTGTGGCTGTAGGCAACCTCATGATGTGACGCCTGAAGTATCACGGCTGGTCGGCATTCACCATCTTTTATTATCCTTCCCACTTTCTCATGCACTACGAATCATTGTTAACATTGAATAATTGGCACATTTATTTAACACTTTTTCCAGCGTGAGCCACATAGTTTATTTAACACTTTTTCCAGCGTGGGCCGCATATTGTGAAATGAAAGGTAAAAAGTGACATGATTTTCTATATCGCATCTCAGTTTGCAAGCTGTTTTTTTAATGTTCCGATAATTATTTCCTGATCATGCAAAGCGATATAAAAAAATATACTGTATACAACACGTATGTATGTGTTCATTCCATCACAGGAGATATCGGCTGATATCGGTATCGGGAGTTGGACAATATCGGCATATCAGTTTTTGGTAAAAAAGCCAATATTGGACATCCATGTAATTTTACGATTTTTTTTCTTTTTCTTTCATAATATTAAGACTAAAAAACAATGTACTTTTTCTTGAATATTTCAACTTTGTGTCTTAAATGATGTTATTTTTCCTCATAATACTATGATGTTATTCTTGTCAAATTAGGGCTGATTTTTCCATTTTCTTGTACAGTTCTATATTTTTAAAGTGCCCCCCAGGCCGTACTTTGGACCCCCCCGTGTCTGGTATAGAGTCTAGGCCTCCAAGTGCACAGCAGTTTGTGGCAGTGGGGTTTCCTGCTTACCTGGTTCCCAAACAGGTTAAATCCATTGATGGCCTCCAGAGCAGCTTTGGCCAAACCTACCGAGCTGCAGAGAAGAAATAGAAACGTGAGACATTGCAGACACGCGTTCACGCAATAAGGAAGATGTGACCGGAATTTAGTCCGAATGCAGCACGCCACTGCATGGCTGCCGACTGTGATTGTACCGCAATGTGAATCAATTTCACTGCCGTGTCGTTTCCACTCTGCCAAAGTGTCCCGAGGCGGGAAGGAAACATGGCGGCAAGTGTGCTGACGCGTCAGAATACGTCCAATGTCGTTAGCGGGGCGGGGATCGATAGCCGAATGTAGCCGATGGCTACATGGTGGCCACGCGTGGGACTCTTTGGATTCCTTGATGATGCTGACGATGCGGTACATTTTCCCTTTCCTTCCACAGATAGCTTTGGTTCTGCTGTGGGGAATCCAGGATTTCTGATGGCTCAGCCACATCTGGCCAGCAGAACATCCTCCGCTCTGCAGGGGGCAACGCAGATGACGTCTACACCGTCTATTTGTATTTGTTGGTACGTGTTAGCCCTTCACATAAATCTCGATGTCTAACTGCCGTATGGAGGGCCAATAACGACACAGACAACTCCTACTTTTCTTTACATTCTTATTTTTAAATACTTTTGTAGGATGGAGGAAAGCTCTTCAAAGTTCATTTGACCCGACTGACCTGGAATGCAGCTCGGTGCTGCCGTTGTTGTACTTGCTGCCTCGTTCCCACATGCCGTAGTCGGGTACTCTGTAGGCTCGTTCCACACAGAACACCAGGTTCTGGATGAACGCCACCTGCAACACAACATGATGAAGACGACGGTGATGACGACGACGCTGCACCACATATACAACTGCATGAATAGATGATCTTTGGTTGGTTAGAAATGTTAGTCCAGTGCTTGGGGGCTGAGACGGACGGGAGGCGGCACTTAGGGAATGTTTTGTCTTGATTGCTTTGATGAGGCGTCCACAAGGACACGTGACGTCTATGCTATCAGCTTCTGAAGGTCGATGCTCTTCATTAGCGGGGGGGGCACGTCACCATGGAGATCGATACCACCACGTTAGCATGATGAGTTTCTTAACTGGCATGGGAGTAAACAGGCTTAACGGTATTGGCTGTCATATGTAAATACTGTTGTGTCCAAAGTGCAGCCTGGGGGCCATTCGTGGCCCGTGGATGTTTTTTTTAATGGTCTGCCGGATGTGAAACCTTATAAAAAACTGCTTATTGCTTTTTCCACTTTTCTGTAGTTAGAATGTTGTAGTCTGGTGTTCAACCGTGCCAACGTTTCACATCACCACGTTTGAAAGAAGTTTGGGATGGCTCGCCACGCTCGGTTTCAGAAGGCGTGGTAAAGCGGCCCCTTTGTGATGTCACAGAGGAGTGGACTCCCTTATATGGTCGTGGCTGTAAGCCGGATAAGCTCCGACGTCTGAGCTCAACCGCACCAGCGGTGCCTTTTTCTGACGGCAAGTTCATCCACTACACAACTCCTATAATATAACGAGTATATTAGAAAGTAGCGTTCCTAGTAGTAGCATTTGGACATGTGACCAATCGCAGCGCAGTGGGCATGCCCGGAGGCGTGGGTGGAATAAATCCAAAGAAATACAGCTGGAATATGTAGGGCTGTACCCACTTTTGGGGAGGAGCATGTGCAGCGGTTAGCTTATTTTTACACTTGCATGGCATTGACATACATTTACATGATGGAAACACACGGAGCGCTTGTCTGGAATGAATACAGACTCCATTAAGTATCAAAACTCAGCAGTAGGAACAGAAAATGTGTTGTGTCTTGAAGGCTTTGAATCATTGAAAAGACCTGAGAGTAAAAGGCAGGTGTGTGTGTGTGTGTGTGTGTGTGTGTGTTCTTGAATGATTGGAGATGTAATCTAAAATGACAAAGCTGCAGGGAGAAGCAGCGGAGAGGAGGAAGAGTTGCCGTTTGTCTTCTAGTTTTGGAGTGAAAATAAAATGGACGTATGAAGTGGGGGGGATTAAGTGTTAAGTATCTTAATGGCATCTTAATGGACGCCACCGGCCACACGTAAACACACGCGCCCACCCCTACCAAGTACGTGTGTGTGTGTGTTTTTGTACATGCAGTGCATGGACACACACGCTGCAGATAAAAAGAACACAGCGAGTGAAAACGGCATCTGGGAGGGGGTCGATAGAGCATCTTCAGAGGATGGACATCAGCTTTTTGGCAGCTTTTCTGCACGTAAACAAAATGGCTGGAGGACTGCTGCACTGCAGCTTCCACTTGCACCTGGACAGCCAGCATGCCGAATAATTGGAGAAATAATGTTTATTCATCATTGTGTCACATTCAGGGGATCAAGGGCGGGAAAAAGGCATTTTCACACATTATTCACACTATGGTTAGCTTATTTTTACACTTGCATGCCCCACCCAGTTCCCCTGTTATGCCAAGGAGACCGTTTCATAATGTTCTAACAGTATGTGTCCCGAGAGTTATCATCAATTTTCTTCCTGGTGGATTTGATAGCACCGTTAAAGCACCCCACCTGGATGAGGAAAAAGGCTTTGCTACACATCTTAAATATTTTCAACTGTCAGTGAAAAGTAAACAACGTATTAAGTAGATGAACATTTTCATATGAGACTTGTCATGGAAACTCCCGTGGAAGAAGCATCCAAAATATTAGCTTCATGAACACCTCCGTGACCGTGTCACCCCCCCCCCCCCCAAAAGGCAGACGTGTAGAAAGCGGTGCAGCTCTGCCGTTAGACCGTGGAGCTAATGAGGAGACTTTACAACCGTTGGCGGCTCCGAACGACGTCAACGCTAGTGTTTCAAACGGGGGTCATTAATTCAGGGGCGCGCGCCCCGGCCAAATGTAAACAAGTTTCGCGTCAATGGCTAGGCTTCCCTTCTGTCGATGCCCAAAGTCATTATTAGCACACACGGGCACGCTGCCAACGGCGTGCACCGCTCAAACCTTCCAATGAGGAAAAAGCAACATGAAAGCGGATGGTCTCGTATTCGCCTTGAGCATTCAAACGCTGCACTTTTGGTCAGAAACTTTTTTATCTAATCTTCCACAACGGCTGGAAAAATAGAAAGTTGGTGAACCGCTGGCAGCCATGTTTGTTTACCTCGTCCGTGTTGTAGATGATCTGCAGGCCGGCGCATATCATCTCCACCAGGTAGAGCAGGAAGAGGGACACGGCATCGATCTACAGATGAAAACCACACACACGTCTCCGTCTCGCTTGACCCGTGCCGAGGTGGCCACCATCGGATCTTTCTGACAAACTGACCTGCAGGTGGTGGTACTCGCTGTAGGTGTGGATCTCATCGCCAGTGTCCACGTTGAACATGGAGTGGAGACACTTGGAGGGGCTCGGGTCCTGTTTGAACTCTTCAACCTGAGCACACACACATCGATCAAACGCCCCCACCTGAGTCAAAACATCTGCCCAAAACCTGCAAACCATTAACATACGCGACGTCATGACACTGGACTCTTCAGGTGGGCTTCATTAGTTGATGCTCAAAGACCAGGTGGGACAAACACTTGATAGGACAGCTCTGGTCTGAGAACTTGGTGTAAGAGCTGCGTCCAGAAGGGAATGGTTTGGCTCTTTTGTGGCATCAGCGACGGTGGTCAGGACCACCAATGGACGTTGGATGGTTGGGTGGGTGGAGTCAATGGTTGACCCGCCTGAAACCAAGGCGACTGCCACTTGTTGAGTTGTTAGAGGCGACATGATCGAATCTTTTCGGGAATGGAAGGGAAGGAAAGGACTGTACATGGGAGGAAGACCCTCCCCTCTGCTCGTGTTTGTCCCACCTGATCTTCCAACATGAACTGATGAAGCCTGCCTGGTGTTCAAAGACCACCTGAACAGTCCAGTTGCGATGGACTCGATGGCCTGAGAACACGAAGACAAGAAAAAATAAAACCGCCTGCTCCTCCACTGTGCGCTACTAATGAAAAGTCTTTAATTCTACTGTTTTCTACGTCTTTATGGTTTATTATGATTGACAATTTACTGTGTATATCCTTTGTTTAACGGAAAGTATTTCTTTCTCAAAGTGAATGAAAGCATGTGGTGATGGTGTCCACTGGAACACAGCAGGGGAAACATCAGACTGAGATTTGTGCGAGTGTGCTGGGCCACCATGCCCCCCCAAGCCCCCCAACGCCCCAACGCCGTTATAAATAATTGTCTCTTTGTCCCACTTTCACCTCATTTGTTTGTACTATCCCTGGCTCACTCCATGGTCACAGCACCTTTCCCGTCTCACTCTCAGCTTTCACTCATTTCCTGTCCCGCCCCAATCCCCCCCCCACCGAGAACGGGGCAGCCGATCCAAAAACTGACATTTTCCTTCCATTTCTGTGTGAACAAAGCATCAATCTTCATGAGATGAATCTAATCTAATCAATATCCTGCAATTTTGGATATACTTAGTCATCTATCTTTCATATCAAATATTACGTATTTTGAATTAATTAAATAACAAATTTATTATTATTTTATTATTATTTTTATTATTTATTATAATTTTTTATTATTTTCTATTGACTGTAAATTTATTGTTAATTTATTTATACATTACTTTATTATTTTTTTTAATATTTATCTACCATTTTCTTTTTTACGCTTACTTTTCCATCAGTACAGATTACAGTACATAATCGCTACACATTCTCTAAAAAGCCTCCCCAACCTTTGGCCATGCACGGTTTTAGCAACAGCGAGGCCAAAGTCACCTTTGACCCCCTCCGAGCTGCAGTCAGAAGAAGGCCGGCTGTGCGTCGTGATATCTGACCCGTGGAGTCACCCCTCGATTAAAACCTCCGTGTTCCCGTTAAGCGATGGAGACAGCGCCGCGACCAACATGTGATTAAAATGTGTAAACGCCGCTTTTTAATTAAGAGCAGAGCAGCTCTCGCCGACGAAATTAGGTCATCGGGGTCACGGCGAGACGTTGAGGCTGAAACACGCTGCGTAGGTGCATGCGAGCAAATATGTCACCCATATGGTAATAACAATAATTTGCTGTCTTATATGATTATTTTCCATGCACTGTATATAAAAATATAGAAAGGAATAGTTTGGAGACGCTTTGTCATTCTAAAAGGTACAAAGTTGTCTCCAAACACCTCACACTAAACCTGACCGAGTATCAATACTACAGAAAGTAAACTTGGCTATACTTCCGAGTAGTCTCTGTACAGCTTGCCCAGCCTTCTGGTCAACTCACAACCATTATTGTCAAGCTGGCACCAACATGGCAGTGTTACGGTCCACGGCTGCACGAGTGCCGCCAACACCGAGGAGCTGCGGTTCATCAGGCCACTGATTCAGACTCGGGCTGTCCTATCTGGTGGTTGAGCTAAAACTGATGAAGCCCGCTCGGATGAGAGGCTATTATTTGTTTGAAATATAATTTGACAAGTCTAACAATTCTTTTGTGATCGGTTCGCCGCCATGGGAATACCACCTGAAGGAAGGATATCCTGCTATACCGGCTGCACACTGACTACTCTAAATCCCATCCACTACTTTCAACAGTACCGAGGACTTGACACGGCCTGGACACGCCTCACATGGCGCTACGCTCACCTTATGGGCCTGCCTCATGTAGCAGTAGAGGATGCCTCGCATACACTTGATGGCGGAGTGCTCCAGTTCGTGGGTCCGCCCCATGTCGTCGTCGATGCGTCTGGAAGGCAGGAAGACGGCGTGAGAGGACATACAAAGACACGACACGGATTTGTCACATGGGGGAAAGCAGCTTCTGTTGACATCAACCACAGCCCAATCGCCACAGAGTAGGCGTGGTCGAGGGAGGGGCCTGCCGAATCACAGCGTTTCTGATATACACCTTGATATTTATGGAGCATTTTATTATTTACATACAAAAAACATAATCATTCAATAGTAAGATGTACATGTTTTTATACGTTCCAAAAGTGAAAATTGCAAATAGTTAATAAATTGTTATTATTTTGTTTATGTCGGTATAGTTGTTAAGACATTTGAGCTGTCTGCCTTTTTTTTTTTTAGTCGGAAACTGATATTTTCCTGATACTCACCTATGTTTTACTGCTGATGACTAAAGAGCAAGAAAAGTAGAAACAGATGTGTTTTTTTTCTGATGAACAACAGGAGTCTAATCTTTATTTTGGTAGGTTCTGGCTGGGATTGGATGTTTGCAAAGAATGAATACAGATGTATGCAAACGTTTGGGCACCCCTATTACTTATTCATTTACAAGTCATTTGGCAAAAGCTGTTTCAGAGACGGAAAAGAAGCTGAAACCAAAAAAAGAAAATATCTAACTCTGTTACATCCAATGTAGCTCATTTCACTCCTGAAATACTACGATCCGTTATGTGATATGTCACTGTACCACAAGCTCCTAAGACCCGATGGTTTATTCTGGAAACCCGAAGGATGGATACTGTCAGGGGGGGCAAACTATTGCATAGGACTGTATTAAAAACCTCTGAAATAAGCAGGATAGGAGCCGTTTCGATATAATTGACTGCCGTCTAATAGGATTAGTTCCTGTGTGGATCAGTGAGCTGACTTGACTTCACAAATGCTGTTTGTCACGTTTGCATTTCAGCTGTATTTGCAGTGGGCAAAGTTTGTGTGCGTGCATACGTGCGTGGGGGAGGGAGGGAGGGAGTGAGTAGCTGGCACTCAGCAACAAGGTCGTGCTAATAATGACTTTGGGCATCGACGTAAGGGAAAGCCTCGCCACTGATGCGACACTTGTTTACATTTGGAGCCGCACGCCGTCCCAATGAATGACGCCGCGTTTTTGCATGCGCTTTAAATGCGGTGACTGACATATGACGTCTGCACCAATAATGGTAAAACATAACACATGAATATGTTTTCAGTTAACACCGACTGACCATTCCAGGATTCTTTCTGTCAGCTAAAAACATCCATACACCCAAACAAAAGCACCGCCGTCTTTCAGCCATTTGGGGTCGAGGCCTGGCTTTGGGCTCTTTGAAAGCTTTTGCTTTTCATCCTCTTTGACAACCAGAAGGTACCTAAGTGGTACATGCCTTCGCAATAACTACTTTGGGGTTACAGACTGGAAAACAAGATAGCGTGATAACTTGAGTCCTTATGTAATAACACGTCAAATTTGACATCTCTTGTTATGTAAAATGATGGCTGTTTCGTGGTTTACTGTGGCCTGTTATTTGTTGTGGAAGTGGTACATTTTTTAGCTGATTGTGTCCATCAAATCCTCTTCAAAACCGTTCTGACGTTTATCAAAAATAACTTGCAGTTTTTAAGACGGTGGTCGTATCTTGCGATGTATCAATGTATCAATGTGACGTAAAAAAAAGCTAGCAGTACCGCATTTTAGCATTTATGTTAGCGACTGGTCTGACATTCCCCACGGAATCCTGCCCAAATGATTGTATCCGATCGCAACAAACGACGCCTTGGTATGCAAATAGGAAGCGCGGTCATGAATATCGATATTGTCTGACAGTTAGGACTGTTAGAAGGCGGCCGATATACGTCATTAAAGGTTCATGAAGACGCCAACTTGACCGCAGAACGGATTATTACTATTTCAACGACTTCCGATGAGAAAAAGGGTTTGGATTGGGTATGCGAGGACATGGCCGGCGAGCGTAGCGGGACATGACAAGTAATTAAAGGCTTCGGAAAGGCTGGACAACATCACACATGCATGTTGATTACAATACAAACCAACGGAAGGAACGTTATAAAAAGTGACACGCAGCAACGGCATCGGCGAGGCTGTCAGATGAGAATCATCTTAATTAAATCCCAGTGACAGTTCTAATAGGAGGCGGCCGTGACTGATGACTGGGTTCTGCCGCCGGTCACATCGCAGCACGGCGCTCTATTTTTAATTCCACTCCTCCATCTTTTCTTTTCGTCGTCCCTTCCTTCATCAGCCTCATCGTCTTCTTGGTCTTCACTGCCTCTCACGGGCCTCGTGGCTCATTTTGCTTCGCTGCCCCCATCTTGGCCCCACGTCCGACGACAAGCCCCAGCATCCGATATCCTAATCATTTTTAGACTTGCAGCTTTTTCCCTTCCAACGGAGCCAATCACAGCGGAGCAGAGGGATGGAAGGATAATCACCGCTGGGTGGGTACCCACGAAGAAGGTACGTTTTGCATCACACAAGCAAATTAATGATCAGAGTTGTTTGAGAGGAGAGAAAATAATATTTAAATGGTAGGAAGTCAACATACTAAAAATTAATGATTACATTCAGGCCATTTATGGCCGGAAGCTTTTTTTAAAATTATTATTTAGCTTGTTTTATTATGATTTATTTCCTTATTTTCATTCTAATCTAACATGTAATTAGACACTTGGAAAAAGGGAAGTGGAGCCACACTGCAAGGAAACCAACACCTAGTAGTAGCACCGAGCGCACGAGTGACGGCGTGGACTGACCGGTAAGCCATGGCCAGCGCCCAAGCTCCCGCCGCACAGTACAGGGAGTCCCGCACCCTGGCCTCTTTGCACGTGGAGCAGGTCTTGACCGGGAAGAGGCCGGTGGTGGGACTCTGGTAGTTGAGGATGGTGGCCTTGACTGGAAGCACACAGACACATGACCGCCCAGATGAAGGCAGAAGAAGCAGGTTCTTCTGTGCTGATCAAACATGCATGAAGGAGTTTTACTCAGATTTAAAGCTCCGCATCCACAACTTATCTCCGTGCTGCTGAATGCTGAATAAGTAACCGCGTGTGCTCCTCGCCCTCCAAGCAGAACGCAATCAAGCACAGTTGAACATACGTCCACATTTTTAGGCAGTTTTTGGACAATCACAGTGATGCAATATTTATGTCACTTCCTGTCTGTGAGCTTCCCCGACACGGCCAACACTTTGCAGCCTTGCTCCCATGATGTCAGCCGCCATCTTTTGCATGAAGCCTGAACCACTGCAGCCACCACGGCACAGCACGGCAAGATCCAGTACAAGAGATGTAATGTCAAACTCTGCTTTTCTAAAGAGAATGATGCCTTCATGGCACTGGCAGACGGGGACAAATGGGATACGAGGTTATTATTACCTGATTATCACAAAAATATTAATGTCAAATACACTTTTGATATGTTTTTGGGTTAGGTTGTTTACTTTTGAAATGGTTTATTTGATGCTAGGAGTCCACTGGGCCGGTGCCAGTTGGCGGCAAAGATTATGTGATTGGCGCGCAGTGGCTCGCTGTGGCGCCAAAATAATGTTCGCTCGGCATGTTGCCATGTTGCCGTTAATTCAGCGCCACAGCGAGCCACTACACGCCGATCACGTAATCTTTGCCGCGAACTGGCACCCGGCCCAGTGGACTCCTAGCATCAGGCGGATTGTTTGCCAGTCTTCCAGGTCCTGAAGCAGCAAAACAGCCCCAGACCATCACACTACCACCACCATATTTTACTGTCGGTAGGATGTTCTTTTTCTGAAATGTGGCGTTATTTTAGACCAAATGTAATGGGACACACAGTTCCAACTTTTTCTAGAGTATTTTCCTAAAGATCTTGGGGATCATCAAGATGTTTTCTGGCAAAATTAATGTTCTTTTTGTTCAGCAGTGGTTTTGGTCTTTTTTACGCAGTGTCTTTCTTATGGTGGAGTCATGAACACTGACCTTAAGTCTTTGGATGTTGTTGTGGGGTCTTTTGTGTGGGAGGCAATCACCTTTTGACACAGGGCCGTGTAGGTTTGGATTCTTTTCTCCAAAAAAAATAAAGTGTTTCATTTTAAAACTGCATTTTGTGTTCAGTTGTGTTGTCATTGCCTAATATTTCAATTTGTTTGATGATCTGAAACATTTATGTGTGACAAACAAAAGTAAAAAGGCTGGAAATTACATTTCAGACCGCTCTCTTTAGAGGTACTGTTCCGAACACGAGGCAAACTCCAGCTGACTTATGGCGTTCGATTCTGGAAACAATCAACCTCAAAGAACAGCTGATTACCGTATTGTTAATTCTAACAATTACTAATTACTTTTCAATAGAGGTGGGCGTACACACAAGGTGGGCTCATCTTGCTGTGGGCGGAGCTGAGACGGTATCGTGACCTTGAGAAAGGGGGTTTCCCCTTGAAAAAGCGTAACTTTGGTCTCAGAAGTGGAAGAAAGGAAAAGAAAGTCAGGGAGATGATGGCTTTTTATCACGTTTGGTGCCCGTAAATAGGCTGGAGGGACACAAATTACTGTTACAACATCATTAAAAAGTCAGTCAAGTAACAGGGGACCTTTCCCTCCATGGCCGCTAATGACAGTTTGATTAAAAATAAACAGGCCGCTGTGGAAGACAATGATGTGAAGGTTACATTGAAAGCAACACAGCACTCGGATGCCAAGGCATCGTCCCCCTCCTCTAACATATGCAGATATATTTCCTAATCCAAGCTTCTGACAAAGTCATTTATAAATTTCAAACAGACACACACACCCCCTCGCTGGTGACTAATCTGTCTGGAGGGATCGCTTCATTTTTCATCAGCACATTAGGCAGTGCAAACGAAGGCGACATCCATTCTGCTCGTGGTTTGCTCCGCAGTCAGCGAGCGATAGTGAAGGATTTACAGCAGCGAAGACACTTGACAGATGAACATATAGTCTCAAAGAAAGTAGAACGCGCATTAAAGCCACCCCCACGCATGTATTAAGTCTTATAAAGCCACCCACCCATTCATCATTTCTGTGAGTTATGCTGTGCACATCCGTGGGAGGAGCCTCGGTCAGGTGACACCGGGTCAGCCAATCAAGCGTGCCCCTGAAATCGCCATAAAAAGGTAGCCTTTTCGAAAAGCACAAAAAGCGGTCCGACCGTCATAGTGACGTTGTCTTGATGCCCCCCCAGTCTCATTTTGGAAGAACACGTAACAAAGTCATCACTAAACAATAAGCGCCCACGGCGGCGGAGGCAAATCAAAAGGTTTCGGGGACGTTTTGGCCGACATCCATCAGGCTAATGTCTCCGACACGCACAGCCTGCTCGCATGTAAACGGACCATTTCATCGCAGCGGCATGGCGGAATAAGAACAGATGATGACACAGGAGGGAAGAAGACGCACAATAGATGTCACAGACTCATGATGTCGCTGAACTTTGTGAAGGAATCATTTTTTACATCCCGAAGGCGCAGAGCGTATTATTCTATCTTGTCAAGGGACAATGCTCCAGAAAGGATGTTTATTCTTTAGAGTAGTCAATGTAGCGCTTGTCCTGACTGCACCTTCTGTCCATAAAAGTCATGAACGGAATTGATGGCAAAGGGTAGCTCTGGCTGGGAATGATGACGACCTATTGTGGGCAACGCGGACCAAACACCGGTCATACAGAAACCGCCTGAATTAGGTGGCCCAGTACCCCATATTCCTGGAGTACTCCCTGCAGGATTCCTGAAACGAAACTGTCGAATGTGTTCTGCAAGTCCACAAAACGCATGTGGACTGGTTGGGCAACAGTTCCACCCAGAGATTCAATGACCTATCTCGTACTGCCTTAACCCTCTTGGGTGTAGAATTGAGCACAGATACACGTAACTAAAAGCCTCTTCCACTCCTCCATGACGGCACCACTGGTTGGAGCTGCTGGATGTTCAGGTGGAGACATACCCGGCCATCCATCACTTTCACCTTCATGCGATGGAGGTTCTAGCTGTGGTCCATATGGGCAGCATTCTTTTATTTACTTTCGACAGTGTTGTCTGATAAGATATACTGTCGTAAAAACGGCGGTTGAAATGTGAGGGGTGTGCTCACTTTTGGGAGATACTGGATTTGGGGTTCATGAAACTGGACGCATGAGAGAATGGCAGCTCAGCCACAATGGCCGTGGAAGCTAAGCCCCATTGTGAGGAACTTGAGGGCAGACACGCACACAAAAAGTGGGAAAACAAAACTGGTTTGATTTGTCATTGTCATCCAGCCTCACCGCCCAACAGACGGACGAGCGAGAGGAAGCGAGAAGGAGCGAGAGGGAGCGAGAGGGAGCGAGAGCAGGTATATTGGCAGGCGGGTCTGGGCGACCATGATAACAATGTTGGCTTTGTTCCCCGCTCGAATTGGACGAGCGCTTCGACCCGCCACCCGACACGACAATTAAAACAAACCCAACGCCGAGGCTTATTTCTTTGACGATAGCGACTTCACGTGGGAGGGAGACACCTGTTGCAAGCTAAGCTGCGGTAATTGTCTCCCGTTGTTTTTGCAAACACACATGCAAACAAACAAAAACACCCAATCAAACACCCGGCAACTTTGTCCTCCCTATAGGACCGCTGGGCTGCCTCACTCCGACGCCAGCTCCATAAGTAACTTTAACATGAATATAGTCTTTAAATCTTAGTCTGTTGTTAAGCAGAGTTTAGTTACATATTCATTTTAGATAAAAGTGCAGGAGAATAACAATTGGAACAATGATTTGTTTTGTTAATTAACCGTAAGAAAAAAGATATGAAGCATAGAGCTAATTGGACATACACACAAACATAACGATCAGCATAGCGACTGATTTTTGTTTTGTTTGTTTGCTACAGGGAAAGTGGCTGGGAGACGGTCGCTATAAGTTGGATGCTGCAATTGGGGGGGCGGATCGGCGTTGTAAAGCAAGTATCGGTATACTTGTATGTAGTATGCCGATACTGTTATATTATATTTATATATGTTATATTATATTACACTGTGCTTTTTCAGGGAAAGGGGCCCATACTGATCGGTGGCGGATGGATCGGATCACCCGTATTTACAACCTATTTTAACAGCAGAAGTCATTTTTATAAAAAATGGGCTGTCAATTTCAATTCTTTACAGTGTAACTGATCAAAGTAAAAATATCAAGCAGGCGTCTCCAAAAGGGAGATGTCCTGTCCCATTCTGACGTGCGTACAACATACTGTAGCATTGCTAATATAAACATTACAATTTCCAACTAACTTCCTTCAAACTATGAGGAATAGTTCCACAGCATCAAGCAAAAGTTGCTTCCAAAGTCTGCCTGGCATTGCGGCCATCTCCCAAGTACAACTAGCGTGTTTCCAAGAGAACTTTGGTCTGGAATTGATTTTAGATCCTGTACCTCCTCAGTAAGTGTTTTTGCTTCTGTAAGACTCATGCAGGAACACACTTACCTTCCACACACACTCACACACACACACACACACTCACTTAACAAAGGCAGGGTGTCAGATGGAATCATAAGAGTCAGTAGTCCCAGCCATATTTGGTGGGGCTTTTGTGTGCTTTGTGCAGCTATCACCAGCGTATTACACAATCCTCCCCATCGCGTGGAGATAAGAGATAAGTGTACTTACCGGCATTGTAGTACCGGTCCAGTTTCTCCCACAAGGGCTCATCCTCCCGCTGGAGAATGGACAGCTTGAGAGGCTCATAGATGGATCCTGGGAGGGAGACTCCACTGTTACTTTTCTTTCTACAACGTCTGCACAGTTGGACATCATACGTTGGGACACTAATCACAGATTACAGTTTAACCTTGGCTCTTTACCATGGATGGATGGATGGATGGATGGATGGATGGATGGATGGATGGACGGGTGGACGGGTGGATGGATGGATAGATAGATGGATGGATGGATGGATGGATGGATGGGTGGATGGATGGGTGGGTGGATGGATGGATAGATGGATGGACGGACGGGTGTATAGGTGGGTGGATGGATGGGTACACGGATGGATGGATGGATGGATGGATGGATGGATGGATGGATGGATGGACGGGTGGGTGGGTGGTTGGATGGATGGACGGACAGGTGCATGGGTGGATGGGTGCATGGGTGGATGGATGGATGGACGGATGTGTGGATGGATGGGTGGGTGGGTGAATGAATGGGTGGGTAGGTGCATGTATGAATGGATGGATGGGTGGGTGGGTGGATGGATTTGGGTGGGTGGACGGGTGCATGGGTGGATGGGTGCATTGGTGGATGGATGGATGGACGAACGGATGTGTGGATGGATGGGTGGGTGGATGTGTGGATGGATGGGTGGGTGGGTGGGTGAATGAATGGATGGATGGAATTGGATTTGGGTGGGTGGATGGATGGATGGATGGATGGATAGATGGACGGATGAATGGATGGATGGGTGGGTGGGTAGGTGCATGTATGAATGGATGGATGGATGGACGGATGGATGAAAATAAACCCATGAAGCTGCACAGGAACCGTTGTGTTGTGCCACTGATGTGGGCTGTTTTCCAGGGTCTCCGTGTCGAGGAAGACGACCTACACTTCCTTTGCCTAAAAGAGGACATTGGACGGCTGGACATGCTGTACTGCAGATATAAGCTGTGGTCTGCTACCAAAGCCCAGGAGACCCCAAAACCACGCTCACTTTCGCATTTGCTCGTGTGACTTGCCAGCAGATATACCCCTCTGAGCCTGAGAAGACTTTGAGGGAATCCCTCTTCTGTTTAACTTTCTCTATCTTCCCACTCGTCTCACTCTTGCTGAGATTTGCATTTTAATAGGTACGACCTCGGGTCAATACCACAGGTAGAGAACATCTCACATTCGGACTGAAATTAGCATAATTCCACATCATATTAAAAGTTTCGGGCTCTCTCTCTCGCGCTCTCGCTCTCTCATTTGTGGAAAAGATAAGGCATTTGAAAGAGTGTCAATGGAAGTCCAGTGGTCACATTTCTTCACTTTCTAACATGAAATCTTACAAATGCAGCTGCTCTGACACAATCCCATGACTAAATTCCCTGATAAAAAATATTATATATATATATATATAAATCTCATCTCATGAGACAACCAATAGACTAGAGGTTTAGTGCATACATATGTATTATTTGACAGCTTCAGTGCAAAAGTACAATAGTTGTCTGACTGCCTCGTGTAATTACGTATGCGTGTGTGCGGGAGGGGGGTCACAAGATATTGCAGGACTAAAATGCCTCGTTCAGAAACACTCGGACACTAGGTCTGGGATGATAATACGAAACGAATTAATCACACAATGAATGAAAATTAACTTGTTAATTTTGCTGAATATATTGTTTGAGTTGCAGGCAGTTGCAGCATACGTTTGAGGCATGTCACCTGTTCAAGCGGGGGGGGGGGGCATTTGATGCAATACGGTAGTCAGCAAATCAAATGTTATCTTCAACCCAGTGTCCAGTTCACATGTAATGTATGATGGATGGTAGGTTATCTTTCTCAACTCCACATTTTCATCACTTTTCACTTCCTGTAGATGCAATGTGTCTCAATACCTTTGCCCATATACCATATGCATCATCATTGTCGATCCTTTAAGACTTGGACTCCTTTGTAATATCATATAATACGGTATCATCATGTTTCGTCCCCCCATTCAGAACATTTCTCCCCCACTTCCTGCTGCTACTTACCGAGTCTTTGAACTTTCGGAGGCCGGTTTATCGCAGCCATTCTCAAAAGGTGAAATTAAGTCCGATCGTCACTCTCTCTCTCGCCCTCTCAGCTAAATCACAAATCTACAGCAGGAGGTAGTTAGTAGCACACGTTAGCATTCGGACACATGCATGAATTAACATGAATCACATCCCACATTGACGATGATGATGATGGTTATCACAGACAGCAGCATGCAAGAAAACAGAAACCTGTCAAGAAGAATTCTATCCAATCACCACTAAGTGCTATGGTCTTGCTACAATATGTTAAAGCTTTTAATGCAAACATTGGCAGTACATCAGATGTAAACCAATCAGTTCGATTCATTTGCATTACATACAGTGGAACCTCGGTTTGATTCCGCTATCGCATGGCCAAACATTTTGCCTAACAAACTAGTCTTGGAATGGAGTGCCCAAACAAAGCATCCATTTCCCTTAGAGTTGGGACACTACAGACAGATTCTGGTTAGGGAATTATAGTAGTCCCTCGCGGCTTCATTATGGTTTTCAAAAATATATGAATTAAATCACACTGTTTAATGGTTGAACACAGCCAAATATGTCAAAATGTATGTATATTTCAGCTAATCTTACATATCTTTGGCCTTAATGTAGCATTTTCACGCATTAAAAAGACGCATTCAAAGGCGTTGATGATTTGTTGTAGTCTTCACTCGTCACTAGGTATCAGTAGTGTTCCTGTAATGTTGGCTGAGACACACAAGCACCAGACTTGATGGCTGGAACAACAGCATTTTATATCAGATTTAAATGATCTCGTATAAACACGGGCTACCGTTGCCGCCAAGCTAAAACTCAACTCTGAACCCCTGAGGTCACGCTCTGTCTACTCTGTGGAATTCACTTATCATGGTCGGTCTGGAGCCAATTAACACCATAAACTGGGGATGATTGCATTATCAATAATTAATGTGTAGGTCTGTGTCTGACTCCTGGCTTCCTGATGGAGAGCTGTTCATGGCGCTGTCCACGTAATGAGGTGTTCAAGCACACAATGACGTCATCATAAAAACCGAGGTTGCACCGTTGTTTGGTAAAAGTAGGTACCTAGTAGAGCTGTTGGACGGTAAACATTTGTTGCATTGTTGAATAATATGTTATCAGACATTTACAACGAAAACGGTTCCCCACTTGGCATATTCCGTCAATCCCAGATTCATCCTGAGAGATCAAATATTAGCAACAAATAAGCCATTCATTCATTCATTTTCTACCTCTTATCCTCACGTGGGTTGCACGTGCTGGAGCCTATCCCAGCTGTCTTCGGGCACGAGGCGGGGTACACCCTGGACTGGTGGCCAGCCAATCACAGGGCACATACAGACAAACAACCATTCACATCAAACTCACATTCATACAAATAAGCCAATTCCATCCAAATTCAATAAGTGTGCATGATTTTGATTGACTGAATGGCTATTGAATATTGCTGTTTCTCCGTTTATAAGTTGTCTACTGACTTAAGGGAAGTGGTTGTTCTGTCTCATGTTGACAGAAATGCTAGTTGATGTTTTCTCGAGTTTTACTACACAATCTTCCTGTTGCACAAGCACCTGAAAACAGTCACCGATATGACACCATGCAATGTTTTATACGTGCACATTGGAAGCAATGTTCAATCACCTTTGTGGCAGAGGAGGTGAGAAGATCTTAAAATAGCCCCCAAATGCTGCACATTTGAACCTCTGACCTTTCATGCTTGGACCGCCTCCGCATGCAGGCAGCTTAACACCGCACATTGAGCCACCTTTAAACGTGGCAAGGGAGGGCAGATAGAGTCCAGAAACGGTACAATCGTTGTCAGCAGACGTGGAGTGTAAACGCAATCTCACCTGATCTTTTTGACCGGGCTTTGAATTCCAGGAGTTTCCAACTGACATCTGCCAAGCTCGCCATGTTTGCAAGCTGTCAAGTTATCTTGTTTAAACCAAGCGTCAAGTAGAGAATTTCAAAATAAAACTAAATAAGCGATCTTAAATATTAATCTGTGGAGCAAAGTCACCATGACCTTCAATTAACGGGATATAATGTTTAAAAAATGAAAAATAAATTTGAAATTGTATTTTATCTGGGCATTTTGCACACTCTTTAAAACCACTAAACCTTAATTTTCATAGCCAGGCAACTATTTCCGGTAGAAGGATACTAACTTCCCAATCCTTCCACCGCTGTAAACAGTGTAATAATACGAACACGTCACTGACGTAAACACGGAAATGGAAATATATCACCGATTTCCACACTTGGGAGAATTATAACGTACATTTCGCTCCAGCTTCCAGTGTGAATAGTATAAAGGTAGTCTAGATAACCATTTTCTTTTATCCTGTTATGTGTTGGGAAAAGTATAAAACATGGGCATATACTCCTGCCGTAAAGGCGTGTGCCGTATTGCAGTGTGTATGTTGTTGTCAGACGCCGCACCTGCTGCAGGATGTGGCCGTTTAACTGGGTCGTTTTGGCGTTTTTGGTACCGTTCGCCGGGAAGTACAAGACGCTTGCCCTCCAGGATGTGACGGCCGACCTGTTCGGTGCCGAAAACAACGGCACAGTCGCGGCGTTCGGCGATTTCAACGCCGATAAACAGACGGACATCTTCATTATAAGGGAACGTAAGTCCCGCTTGCTTCCATGATATCGGCGCATTGACCCAAGCGTGGGTAATATTTCGCACTTGCTTATTAATAATTATGACTTATTTTAATTCAGAGTCTGAACTGGTGATCTTCTTAGCTGACTCCAAAGCACCTTACTTCAAACCCAGGGTGCACATCTCCAAAGGCATCCTGCCAAGGTGATTGTTTACATTCAAGTTCAATGCGGCCAACACGGTGCTCAATATGATGGAGATTATCTCATGTTAATATATTGCCTTCTTCCTGTGGCAGTGATACTGTCCTCACCAGTGTGGTTCCTGGCGACTATGATGGAGATTCCCAGATGGATGTTCTCCTCACAGCTCAGATTAACTTAATGGCATCTTCTGTTTTCATCTTTTGGGGCGACAACCAGACATTAGGTATGCGTAATATGAACTCTCAGGTCACCGCTTGGTTTAATTGCCGTTTTATTTTACAAGTATGGACATTTATGGTCACTGTTTGGCTCTCCGCAGACACAGACGGTTGGATCAGGCTGAACAAAACCTTCAGAGATCAACCTCTTGTCATGGAGTAAGTATAATAATTATTAAGAAAGCCGCTTCTCTGTCGTAAACTGCAACTTTGTTCATGTGTTGTTAATGGTGACAATCTCCTACCTTTCCTGCAGCTTTAACGGCGACATGATCCCAGACATATTTGGCGTGACAGGGCAGGCAACCACAGAGTATTGCTCTCTAACCAACAGGTGAGCGATGGCAACACACCGGAACCTCAGATTCATCCTTTATTAATGACACCAGCCACGTATGAAGTCACATTGGACCGCATTCTCACAGAAGATTTCATGGCCTTTTCCTCTCCTTGTTAGGATCGCGGTGTGTCAGAGTGCTCTGAGTTCACC
The DNA here is from genome assembly GCF_037039965.1 of Doryrhamphus excisus. Classification (NCBI taxonomy): domain Eukaryota; kingdom Metazoa; phylum Chordata; class Actinopteri; order Syngnathiformes; family Syngnathidae; genus Doryrhamphus; species Doryrhamphus excisus. The sequence continues at coordinate 1,827,681 of NC_136369.1, forward strand.
CGTCAATATGCGCATCCCTCACGCCAACGCCTTCATTGACCTCAACAAGGACTTAACTGCTGGTAAGTTCGAGTTTACAAAATGTTTCAGATTTTGTGTTTCAGACAGTGAATGCTGTAATTATAGTCGGGGAAAAACCACAAGTGGGACATGATCCTGAGCTATCATAATCCATCATGAGCCATCCATCATCATCATTATCCATCCATCCATGCAACCATACATTTAGAATTAAATTTAAATATTTTTTTATAAATTATAAATTATTGGAAAGTCTATTAAATTGTTTAAAATTGTATATTACATTAAATATTTGAATATTTATATATTGGAATATTTTCAGGTAATTTAAATGTTATACAAATGAAGCTTAAAAATCCTTTATTTTAGTAATTCAACTTAACAAGTGCAACCTCTATTCTATATTTTCACTATTGGCACGGTGGCATATTTCAGGAATGTGTTTCTTTAAGGGAACCTATTCCATTCATTCATTCATTTTCTACCGCTTATCCTCACGAGGGTCGCGGGGTGGTGCTGGAGCCTATCCCAGCTAGGGAACCTCACTTCCAAATGTGTAAACATCATTGTTTAACACGACAATACAATATTTTTTCAACATTATAGGTCAGAAAAGTGGAAAAAGCACTAATTTATAATCTATGACATTTGGTGGTTGCAAATGTACTTGCACTAATAATTAGGTTGATACAAAATAAGAAAGAGCACTTGTTAGGTGCCACAAATAGTGATGTGTGGATCTATACTGAAATATCGATACGTCTGATATTAGCTCGTCATGCATTAAAATCCATTCTCAAGTCAAAATATCCATACTTTTGATATTTGAGTCATTTGCGGTCGATGGAGATCAGAAACATTTTAGCTCCTTTTTATTTTTAGTTCTTTTTTAAATTTAAAATACCGTATCTTATATTTTTCACATATCACAACGGTACGGCACGTAACATGCATGACTTTCACACCCAGCAGGTGAGTAGCAACGCTTGAAAGTGCAAGCAGAGCTAGATAAAGCTGCTGGATGCTGACCAGGCATGACACTTCCAGTGTGGCTACTGCCATCTTCAGTTAATTAAAACAACACCTGGAGGTTGACAACAGCCGCAGCGTTTTTTTGGAGCCCCACTAATCAGGCACCCATGTCTGTGTGAAAGTGGCCTGCCTACAGCAGGATTACGATGCAGCCTGGTGGAAACCACAGCAGAATCCCGGCTTAATCCGCGTCCTGTGCACGGCGAGGGCGGGATTTAACGGCTGTGTTGTCTGTTCGTGTCAGGTTGAGCAGTCGTCCAACCCGGCAGCCGGTCAATAGTCGCCAATCTCGGCATCACTGGCGGGAACAAGCAAAAGTTTGGAGACAGTTTCACACCCGAATGAGTTGGCTGAGATGTGTCTTATATATAAATATTCAATAATTCACGGCATGGATTTGCCGTTATTTCTTATTGTGGAGGTTCGCCCCGCGTCACACGGAGAGCTTAGCTGTGTCCTACGTTTGCCTTGCCTTATTTATCTCCACAATACAAGAAAAGTCATTGTGGAGATGGAAAAAAACAAGCGCTGAGATGGAAAGCAAATTTCCTGTGGAAGATTACGAGGCGGCACGCGAGCTGACTCACCGCAATGGTACGGGCAGAAGCATGACTCAGCGTCTCCACTCCTCCATCTGGGGCGGGGGGCACAAAACAATAGCATGGGGCCTGGGGCTAATTGTTATTGTGGCGTCTTATTCAAATATGTGTTTACTTCCATGGTTTCCATCTGAGTCGACGGTACACTGGCAAAGGCGTCTATTTGCTTATTTGACTTATTCATCAGAAACCAATAATGGCTTCATTTCATGAATAAATGAGCTGAGGAAATGATAATGGAAAAATGATTTTAACTGTAAAAAATTATGATCTGGCCATTGTCTTAAGTGTTTTGCAAAGTAGTTGTCCTGTAAGTATAAAAGATGCGATCATTTGACTTTTGGACCATGTTTTTCTCCTAAAAACTCTGTGATTTGAACCATTGAGTTTAGTGGCACCACTGCACTTTGAACCCATTCAATCAGGGAATTGTGTGTGTGTGCGCGTACGTGCTCGTGCACATGTGACTGGGTTAAAATGCCGCTACATTGTGTAACCTCACGTCCTCCTTGCTGCCGATACATGGAAGAGATCTGTGCCAAGCTCAAAAGCACTTCTGCCACCCTGTGGCTTAAAAGTGATGCTTATGAAACGTGACCTCTTGCGTCTCTTTTTGCCTCACACGCCGAAACAAAGGTAAAAGATGTATGAATGTGGGAGCGAGCATTCGGGTTTAAAAAGGGTAGAAATACGCCTTTGGTATTGAATGAGTTCATGCTTATTTTACCTCGAGCATCTACGTGTCGCCTGAGAAAACAGCAGGACTCAATCAGGAGGCCAGAAACCCAAAGAGAATCGCTCTTTTCTTGTTCTTCACTCCTGTCTCTCTGCTGGCTAAGTGCGATGCTGTCACTTATACTTAGTGGCTACCCCCCCCCCCCCATTCTGTCTGGAGACTAATCCTCATGTTTAAGGTAATCATGCAGGATTTAGCGATGTCGTACGCACTGCAGGTATCTTCCCGTGCCGTGTGGTTTTTAGCCCCCGGGGCTGCCGTCGTTTTAACCTGCACGCATTTTAATTTCTCATCTGTTTAGGAATGAATGCAAGTCAAATAAATGGCGCTTTTGTGCCTGACTCTGATCCCGCCAGCAATAGTTTGCTGTTATTAATATTTCATGTGCCTCATTGCAGATTGCGTTTCGCATCAATTACTTTTATTAACCGCCGCAAAGCCACAAGTTCCCCTGTCTTCAAACTTTCATGTCTTTTCCTGTTTTCTGAACTCGTCGTTGTTGCAAAGACGAGCTGTCATCTCAGTAATTCACAAACAAACAGTCCAATTATGGAAGTCATTATTTGGTAGGATTACACAAAAGTCAACATAGTTTGGCTGGCGCTGCCACCGAGAGGCAGGTACCACTTACGCGCTCCGGATCAAAATGTTGGAGTAAAACATCTTTAAGTCATCTTGTTCATCGGCCATTACCACACAGACGAGGGCCTTTGGTCATGAGGGATGCCCCCGGCTACACAAAGACAAACGATACACGGCACACTGGAGGCTTTTTCTTACGGGACACGTGCTAATACGCGCCAGCCTGTGTCTGTAAGTAATGTGCAACTATAACCATACGGTACCTTTTGTGGATGAAGAAATGTGGTATTTTAGTTTCATTTGGACTCTAATGCCTTCTATTTGAATTCTTTCCTGAATACAAAAATGAAGTTTGGGTGTTAAAATGCAGCTTTTTGATATTTGTCTACATTTTCTGGTATATCCAGGTGTCATGATGCGTACTAAAAGTGCCGCTTATCCTCATTAAGCTCGCGGTTATATGCTGGAGCCTATCCCAGGACCCCTGCACTGGGGTAATCGTCTCCACCATCTACCTAGAATAAAGCTATTTCAGCTTCTGCTTGTTTCAGATAAAATATGGATGTACTATAAATATGGATATGGATGTATGCAGTACTTTTTTCCCTCTTTGGAAATAGTCGGGAAAATACAGTACGTTCTTTTATACCATTCTTTTATTACATTTACATTTTATTTAAGCGCAGATCTGTATAAAGAGACAGATTAAGAAATTGATTTGCATGTTTTGCAGTTGCATTCAGAGCTAAGTGAGGCAATAGTCTTTTAGACGCTGCCTGGGTGAATAAAAACTAAAAATGTGACTGCTGGTGCTGACCTTCTAATGGACTTTACCGCCCCCTACTGGACTGGAGTTCAACAGCACCACTCATTAGCCTTCAGCTCAGGAGAAATTGGCCTTGGTGGAGGTCCGCCCTCCACCGTAGGTCTCCATTCCACTATGTGAGCGTCTAGTTGTTGTGTTTTTTATTGGCTGCTGCTTTAGATGCAGCAGGGTTCTCCCATAATGCACCATTTTCTTGTAATACCAGCAATTAGGGTGCCTTAAAGGTATCCTATTATGCAAAACGGCCTTTTTAATGTTGTTCTGATACTAATATCTGTCCCCGGAGCCTGTTCATGAGCGCCGTGACAAAAATCCATCTTCTTTCTCACACACTTTTGTGAGAAGACACTAGTTTTGGAAGTTGCGGCTTTTCATGGAAACAAAACGTAAAACGCGTCTGACCCGCCCCTCAATCCGATTGCCTCGTGTATATGAGCAGTGAACGTTCGTGCAGACCTGCCAACATGTACAGATGTATAACACCCCACATGCACTTTGACTCGTATGCCCTCCATGTTGTTTCAGTTTTAGTTTCAGCTTCAGTCTGTAGAGTACAGATAAATACATGGATGTTAGCAGGTTCTTAGTATTTAAAATAGGGGGGGGGCGTGACTGAGAACTCACAGAACAATGATGATGCTGCTAAAATGTGAGTGTAATGTCAGCACGTTAGCAGCACGTAGCAATGCTAGTGTTGCTAACACTGTCCTCCTACACCAGTCCTTAATGTTACGGTGTTGGATGTGGTATTTGGCATATGTCAAGTAGGACAAGTGCAGGGGGCGTTGGACGGCGCTGAAGGCCTTTCTGGGGAGTAAGAGCAACAGAAAGGCTAATCAGCAGTCAATCACAAGACATAAATTCTGTCAAATATGATTATTGAATATTAGTCCAGAGAAGGGCTCCTAAAACGGAGACGCTCCTCACGGATCCATAACATCGTTTGGAGGCGGTGAGGGTGTTTTAGTGAAGTGCCACAAGTCCATTTTCAATCCAGCGTCTCGACTGTTAACGGTCCCACGGCAACGTTTTGTCCGAGGCCGCTGCCTCCACGCCGCCAGCATTCAAAAGTCTGGAATTGTTTGCTAGCCGGTGTCAGGGCCTCATTTAATGTGAGGATTGGACTCTACAGCCCACTGACCTGCCGGCTACTTTCTGCGCACGTCTTGTAATTTCTTTCTTTCTTTCTTTTCTTTTTTTTACAAAGGGGCGCCTCCAGTCTTCTACAGCACCACAAAAATATGCCTTTTTTGTCCTTCTCCCATTTTGTGACACTTCCTTCTGTCTTTAATAGTGCATCCCATTCAGGGAAAATCCATTTGAGTTGTCCCTCAAAGGGCTGCGCGCTTCACTTTGTACTCTTGCAAATACACTATGAGGACAAAAGTGTTGGGACATTCCATCTTTTGTTAGACGGATTGAGCAACCTCTGTCCAAAATGGCTTGTAAAGATAGACTATGGCGTTTCTATGACTATGGCACGCCTGAAATATTGGCCATGTGGTGCATCATCATCATCACCTCGAATAAATAAGCGCCTATTTCTACATGTAACTATTTATAAACTAAAAATGTGTTTGAACTGGAGTAGGGAAGCCAAAGACTTAACCACTTCCACAATGAACCTTTTTTATACTCGATCTCATCCATCTCAGTCGTGTCATTACGGCTCAGCTCTGCTGGTTCAGTAGCCGGTCTCCATGCAGCGTGAAAGGTGCCTAGTGACCACAATGCCACATCTAACTTTTCTTTCCATGTTTCTTGCCTGATAAAATGCCATAGTCAGCCCTGAAATAGCGATACAGTGAGGGAGCGATATTGGAACCACAATTATAGCAAGGACGACAGAGGGTTTACAGAGGGTAGAAGATCCTTGGAACCATCTTTCTTGTATATAATTGGATATTGAGAAGAAAACGGGCTGACCTCTAACAGACGCCTGGCACTTCTGCAGTTAAGTAAACATGCCTGGGCCCGAATATGTGCCTCGCATGTACAGTCGCATCATTGGCGTGTTGTCCACGTAGTGTATTTGAATAGACCCAGTGGTTGTGTTGGGTTTCTAATGAGCGACGGCATCCCAAATGTCGGGTTCCACACAATAGACATCTGACGTGAGCAGGTGCTTCAATCGCTCCGAAGATTCAAAGCCGCAAAAGCCGAACGGCAGCGGGAGATGTCCTTATCGGCACGCCAACCCGCCGCAGCCATTTTGCATCAATTCAGAGGCAGCAGCAGCCAGCAGCGAGCCATCAAAAACTACCTGGGGGGGGGCAATGCTTGTAATTGCACCTTATAGATTCCATTTTGGGGGGTGGAGACAATCCTGGCATAATGACCCATCGCTAGGCAACGAGGCACGGAACCGCACAGTGCAGCATCCAATCGTGGTGGGTAGTGAATGATTTGTGAGTATTCAAGGATGGTCAACAACTAGATTGATCCGTTTTGGACTGTGGAGAGAGACTTTCTTAAAAAGCGGCTTTGGTAAATCCAGTAGATGAACAACCACTGAGCTGCACGTATGGCGTTTCCTGCATTGTCACATGATTGGTATGATTTGACAATATTGCCCACTAATTCACTGCTGGATGATTATTAGTTGTCATGCTGTTTTATATGCTAAATACTTAACAGTCCTTAAGACTTGTAAGGTCTGGACAATGTCAAGCATTGACCTGTTGAGATCTGACTTGGACTTGTACCTCTGGACTTGAGACTTGGAAAACAGTGACTTCCTCCCACCTCTGCCAACTGATCACGCCATCGAATGCAACAACAACTAAGAAAATCATCCTTCTTCAACACCCTTTTCTTGGGTCTGGGTCACATCCCGACTCTGGCAAGTCCCTTCCAATGTAATACACTCTGGTACATTTGTGGTCATAGAATGTACTGCGATCGCTCCCCTCACCAGTCATGAAGGACAGCCGCCACCTTGCGCTCATCAGAGCTCATCAAAAGGGCTGGAAATAATCCACTAAAGCGGCGTAGAAGCGATGGGAGGCGTTTGTACAAACCGCCGGGTGAGCTGCTTTCACAAGCGTTCGTCCAAATGTGATAACATCTGCAACACCTTGGAACTATTTCCAAGTTAAGCTCACGCTGGAGAAGCCCTGGCCTAGTGTGAGTATGCACTGAAGATGCAAACGCAGTCCAAAGTTATTTTAGCTTCCACAAGGTTTTGCTGCAGAGCCAAATGTTTGTTTACTAGATTTTCAATATTTTGTGTGTGTGTGTGTGTGTGTACTCCCTAGATATTTAATTAGTTCACACAAATAGATACAAAGTAGATCCTCCCTCTTTGCCGCAACACCAAAAAGGTGCATCATGTACGCACTACACACACACATATACACACTTATATACACGCTTATATACACAATATTCCATCCAGTGTGTGGAATCGGGCTTTGCTATGCTTGTTACAGTAGTCCTGTGAGCACTCTGTTCACACACATGCACATCACTGATGGTGTGTGTGTGTGTGTGTGTGTGTATGCATGTGTGTGTGTGTTGGGCCATAATCCTCTCTCCCCCCGAAGCTGCTGCACCTACGTTGTTCCCCCGTAATGGTTTTAGGAGATTATGTCTTCCGGGAATAGCACGGCTCCATTCTCTGCAGCGATGTTTTCCCGTGTTTTTGCGAATGAGCCATTTTGATCGATTGGGGCGGTAAGTCGAATTAGCTTGGAGACCATGTATTCACTTTGTGCCCTTCTCCGGATTATGCGAGTGTGTTAGCATGTTCACGTGGATGTCACCAAGAACATACGTGTGGAGGTATTGATATTCTGTTGCACGCGTGAGGTTAAATCATTGTGAAAGTGCGACAGGCGAGTGAAGGAGCTGGACTGAGCGTATTAATAGAAACCACCGCCATCACATTACGAGACGATGTTACGGAGGCCCAGCAGAGCCTCCTCGGAGAGAAACGGCCACGTCTCTCAAGTGATTTTTTTTTCCACACCATTTAGAGTGGGCGGAAATTGATGTTGTATTTCACCGCATTAATAAGAACGCTGCGGCACCAGTGTCAGCAGGTGAGCCGGCGGCGCAAATGCATTTTTTAAAAGGAAGTTTCATCCTGCCCCCGCTGACCCTCAAGTAACTCCACTTTGTGGGCCATGGCCAAGTTTTTGAAAATCTTGTTTCACAGTCTGCTGCCTCCTCCGCAGGAGGACAGGACCACAAATCAGTGGACCAAGCCTGCATGGGTCCGGGCCACCGAGCCAGGGAGGGCGGGCGCGACACGGAAGATGTGCGTGCCGCCGCTGCCGCTCGTTTTGAGCAAAAAGTGTGTCCGTTCATGTAAAGCATTAATATATGAATGACTTTTTAGGAGGCGGTTCGTTTTTCTACTTTGGAAGGAAAATTGGATTTTAAAGGGGCCCCATCTTTCATTTCTAACTTTTCAAACTTAAAGTACTGTACTCTTTCTACGTCAAGGGCGTCCAAGGTGACGTTCTAAACATATCATTTAACAATAAAGCAAAACTGGAAATGCAAAAATTTCAGGAGTAATTTTCCAAGAATAAAGTAAAAATATAAGATGTATAGATGTAATATAAAGAGAAAAAAAATATTTTTACAAGAATAACGTCGATATGATAAAGCTGAAATACCGAAGTTGATACTAATAATGGGCGTCCTCCTTTTGGACACCCTGGTTCTACATGACATCATCAGGTTCTTTTCATTTCTTTTTCAGTTATTGTTCAGTTCTTTTCATCATTTCTCCTCAGCTACCATAGCTTCTTAACAAGTACAAGAACTTGACGAGATTTCCACGATGTCACAACTTAAGGCCCAACCAATGAAGTATTCTCTGAAAGGAAACTCACTGGGATCATCATAAAATATCATTTGAACCCCCCTGAAATGAGCACAGCCCCCACGGCTTGGGGACCACTTTACTGTGTTCACACTTGGTTCCCAATCGGGCATTTGTTGACGCAGCCTACTCACGATCGCTTCTTCTTTTACCAATTACTGCAGGCTGAGACACGCTATCGTCACCCCACACGCTATAGAAAAAGGTGAAAAAACAAAAAGGATAAAAACACAGCGGCAGTGTTTATTAAGTCTTCAGAAGGATGAAATCGGAATAAAAGCCATTAGATGCTGAGAAGAGGATGACAAGCAAATAAATAGCTTTCCCCTTTCTAAGACGACGGAGACATCAGAACCAGGGTTCTCCAAAGCTCCACAGCTCTTGCAATGCTTCTCACTGGATGGTGTGCCTAATATTATGGCCTGGCCTCGTTCCTCGACCCACCGTGACGCTGGCGTGCCTCCAGTTCCAGACAAAGTGTCCGTTTCACTGGCGGAGACTCGTGACATTTCCCTCCAGAATGCCACGGGCCGGCCCTCGCCCGCCCGGTCGAGGCTTCATGCAGCACGGGCGAGGCTTAAAAGCCAATCGATGCCGACAGAACAACACGCAGGACGTGACTGACGGCTACGCGACTGTACACAAGCCGCGGCGCCGCCACATGCGCTCGCCGCCCTCGGCCTCCTCTTGTCGTCTCATTACTGTCAGCCTTGCTCAGACGCGCAAACACAACGCGCCAAGGTGACATTTGTGCCCCATAACAGCGATCTGAGATCAGTCGACATTCTTCACAACGTCTCCCCGGCAACCTCCAGGGGCTCCAGCACGCGACAACGTGTTTGTTTGTACTCCGTGGCTGCTCGCGCTGCGGCGGTATTTCATTTTCCTGGCATAGTGTCAGCATCACACACCACGCAACACGCTAATGGGGCAGGTCAAGGTGTCCAAATTGCAGCCCGGGGGCCATTTGCTGCCCACGGCTGCCCATAATAACCCAAGAAAAGGAAAACATTGTTCAAAAAGCAAAAAGAATGAAGTCAAAATATGAGGAGAAAAAGTTGTAATCTAACAATAACATCCTGATGACGAGGAACAATGAAAATATTGAAATATTAAAGAAAACACTTCATAATAAAGTCGTAATATCAGGCGCCGGCTAGTCCAGCTGCATAACGACATTCCAACTACGATTATTTGGGAAATGAAAAATACGCCACAAATGGGGAAGAAAAGAGCAAAGACCAAGACGGTGCTGATGATGGCCTTTTTCTTGGTCACAGGGGCACTGAGGATCAAACCAGCAACCTTCAAGTTGGTTGACTCACCGGAGTGCACATCGGGTGTTCTTATGACCGTAAATGCCATTTGTGCCGCCTCCTATAGGTGTGGTCAAGGCATGGTAGCTTCCACATAAAGCTTGATAACCATGAGCGAAATGGTCAACGATGTGACATTTTGTGGCACATTTTCGCCCTTTTTTATGCGGCGGTTCCGGAATCGCAGACTTTTGACATTCAAATTTTTTCACATGACCGCATACCGTACACTACAGTACGTCCGTTTCCTGGCTGTCACCCTCTTGAATGCACATGCTTCCTTCTTCCCCCTTCAAAGCTTCTCTTTTGGCATCACCTCGGGATGCTTAGCGTAGTAACAGCTTGCAGCATGTTGACAGCGCCCATGTACAAGCGCACAGCACATCAGGACCTAATGCAGGAGTCGCAGTCGCGGCCTGTCAGCTCCGGTCTGCACCGCCGTCTCAACGCGTCCCCGCTGCTGCCGTGAGGCCTTTTAGCAGGTGTGCGGCTAGCATGTAACACGACTCCTCCTCCTCGCCCTTTTCGGGCTCAAGTCATGATTCACATGTCTCGTTTACAGTTGTTTTAGATTTAGGCAATTATGGAGGTGTACATCCTCTGGAGGACCGGTTCTCTACCAAAACCTTGTCCACTGGCAAATGCAGGTACCACCATGTACTCCACCCGGTAGGGTCAGTCGGGGGTCAATGTTAACGCATAAGAGGGCGACTGTGGTTGTTTTTAGGGGCATTCTCGAATTCATTATTGAATTGGATCTTTTATTGAGTTTCTCGTTCTCATTATCTCACGACTACTTTACCCTGCCTTCAAAAGACACTTTGACTAGTTTAACTTTTAACCAACTCCTCAGAGACTCTAATCACCCCGCCGCCCTCCTTCCTGGCAGGTAAAGTTCAGGACAAAAGACCAAAAGACGACCCCAAGCAAGGACGAGACAAGTGGAGGGTTTTTGAAATATGCCGTGCGGTCGGCCAATTAGGACATGTTGTCCAGTCTACGCTGTCCAGCGCGCTGCAAGTCGTACGCCACGTTGGGAACTTAGCTGACTTCCCTCGTGAGTCGGTGCTGAACCCGAACTCAAATGCTCCCACTTCCTTCTGCAAGAGCACAGCAGCACTTGTGATAAGCTGCTAATTGGAAGCTTTGAAAGCACAAGCTGGCGGGATAAAATGACTGCACATTACTGAGCTATGTGTGTGTGTGTGTGTGTGTGTGTGCGCCATAAGAGTAACGGGGTGCTGGTGTGAGGAGAATAATGAGCCACATTTCTCTGCATTGTGTCTCTCTTATACCTCCCACATACTGCTGTGCTTTTATATCCAGTCATCTTCCCTCATGACTGCTGCTCATTCGGCTGTGGATGTGTTCTGCTCCGCCATGATTGTTTACATCGATAAGATCTGCCGTCAAGAACTTCAATGGTGTTGGTCAATGCTGGAAGAAGGATGTGCTTGGCTATCTGGGAGGGGGATTAAACGAGCCAAAATAATGAAGAAGACGACTTTCGCCCCTCTCAAATTTAGGCCCCATATTCCAAAGTACTATTTTTCACCAATTGTACTTCAGTGTCAGTGGTCCTCGGTGCTGTGGTAAAGTGGACCAAACGTATGGTAACATTTGACAAAAAGTCATTTGTCAAACATTCAAACATTGCACTCGCACAGCAAAGTCGAACTCAGTCAATCTATTTGCTGGAGAAAAGCAAAATGATCCAACAAGTCCAATGCCTCTAGCTAACTGATACCTTGTAGGTATTTTCAGATGTGTCGTGAAGCCTGCTGTTTGTCAGTAGTGTATACATAAAACTTACTACTTCCACGTCTGTAATTGATTGATGAATTGTGGGCAGAGTGGCAGGCTTTATTTTACAATAGTGTTTTTTTGCAAAGCTATCCTCAGGTAAAGCTTCTTTCTTTGTGCCCTCAAGAAAAGAAGCAACTCCAAAAGCGCCTCTTTTGAGGTGAGATGGTAGATTTTTGTCCTGTTTGGTTAAAACGTCATTAAGAAGTTACACATCCAACAATGTGTGGAAATATGGGGTAATACGTAACTATAAAAGCAATCTTCACTCGCTAAATGTACTGCAAAAAACATACTAACTCCTTATTTCTAAAATCACAAATACTTAAACTTGCTGATATAGTTCATCTTCAAACAGCTAAAATAATGCATAAGGATAAAAATAATCAATTAGCTAAAAATGTCATCCAATACTTGTCTACAAGAGAGGAGAAATATAATAATAATAATAATCTCAGGGAAGAAGTACATTTGAAACACTTCCGTTATGCTAGCCATAGCATTTCAGTATGTGGAATCAAACTATGGAATGGATTGCGTAAGGAAATCAAACAATGCACAACGATGAGCCAATTCAAGAAACAACACAAGCAGTTGATGTTTGCTAAATACAAGGATGAAGAGTCTTGAACCAGTCATGATGTGCTATATATATCACTATATTGACACTTACTATGGTACCCATTATGGCATTGGATGCTCATATCACCCAGTACTTCGGTACGTGGTACATTATTTAAAAAAAAAAACAAAAAACAAACCTTAAATTGTATTATGGAAAGCAGGAAGTGAACAAATGTAACAGGTAGTGATTGTAAAAGTACCAGATGGAGGGGTAGGATTTAATAAACTTTGCTTCTTCCTACTCCTTTTGGATATGTGGAACTGGGAACTGATTATGGGATGCAGTTGTAATCTGATGCATAAATAAAACAAATTCCCATATAAAAAAATAAAACCATTACCATGACTTATGTATCATCATGCAATTTTAGTGTCAATCTACGCCAGGTATTTTTGTTCATCAGAACGTTGGTCATCGAGGCTGTAGTTTTCCGTGGTGCAGCACCACGCCGCATCTTGTTCGCAGGAGCGACTGTACGTTGATGCGCTGTGAATGTGGAGGGCGCACGGCATTACAACAAGCACGTTCCACCCAGCGCTCCGGCTGCTTTACATTTTTTTCACTTAACGCGCTCATCCAGTGACTCATCCTTGGTTCGGTCACAGCACCTCTTGATCCGCAGCCATGATGCTAACTGGCCTACATATTGCGGAAACATGCATGCCTGTGAAATACGGAGAAGCAGATACATTTCTGCTGTCTCTTCTCCTCAGTGTCAGAGTTCTCTTTCCCTGCCGAGGCTTAGCGCCTGTCTAGCACGGCCCTATCTGTTTATACAGAGGCTAATAGGAAGCCCGGTCTTTATCCCCACAGTGCGGCTCAGCAAAATGGAATAGAGAGACATAATGCCGCTCGAGTCAAACAGTCGACGGAGGCCCCTTAAATTGCCTCCAATCCCCTTAACAAATCTGATGGAGAGGCTATGAATAACTCAAGGGCCGCTCATCTCCCATGATTCTCCCTTCTCTTCTGCTGCCGACAAGTCAAAAGTGCTGTATCAACTTGAATTAGCCCGTCGTACGTCACCTTTGCAAATGTGGGAATATGTTTGAATGTATCATTTTCTACATTTTGACTTTTGTTGCCGTCCATCTTCATATCCGTGTCAGTTGTTCCGGAACAGGCTCATAAAAATGGAAGTCAAAAGAAGGTGATTCTGATAGTTGATTGAATGTACGCCTTCTTTTTCTGTTGGTCTCTGCATCACCGGACTGCACCACTAGAATGTGTTTATTGGCCAGGTTTGCGTATCTTATCAGATAGAGCTTTCTGCTACAATAGATGCCATACACCAATTAACTGCTACCTATAGACTATAGACTACGCCAGACTATAGAATACACCGGTTTTTAAGCCCCACCTACTAAATTTGCAGCAACGATGAGTTGCACCTACAAGTTGCATGTTTGCACGTCAAATGGGATATTTCGATTAGCTTGTACTTGATTTATCCCACAACAGTGACATTTAGAATATTTGGTACAAAGAAAGATGTTACACCCAGAGATTGAACATAAACAGTAGTCCGCCATTGCTGTCTTCTCTCTAAGACAGGGGTCCCCAACCTTTTTCGCACCGCGGACCGGTGTGATTTGGGTCTTTTTTTCACGGACCGGCAATCTGTGGCAGAAAAATACAGCATAGATATTATATATATATATATATATATATATAACATAGATGTAAAAAACAAGATGTACTGCTAGCTCAAATGGATTTCTATGACGACATCCTATCCAGTTGTATTATTATATCTATAGAGAGTAGACAGGGATATTGGTGGGTCAAGGGGCACAGGCCAAAGTTAATTTGGGCCCGGTAGCAAATGTTCCATGCACCGGTCCCCGGCCCGGCGGTTGGGGACCCTTGCTCTAAGAGACCAGATGTCACAAGAGCACGACATGACCACTGATTAATGTTTATCCCATCTGGTCTCGTCTCGTTTCCGTGGACCCGATCTTGTGTATTGGGTGTCCCGTCACACCGCTAGCCAACAGTAACACTCACAGCAAAACAAAATTCCTCCTTGCTCACCTGCAGTCACCGCAGTCGAGGTACATTCCCAAGGAACAAGTCCTATTTTAGCGTGGTCCCTGTGTTCTGTATCACTGCTCATTTTGATTTGGTAATTATGACATTTCACTTAATTGTTGGCGAATTTATTTTATTTATATTACTGACACTTTTACTCAGACACTATTTTTTATTGGAGCTCAACAGCTGCCACAGTGAGCAGAAGCTGTGGTCATTCTCCACTTGATCAAATTTACTTACGATTTGTCAGATGAAAACCGGATTGCTGATATAACGCTTCAAAATGCAATATTAACATCACACTTTACTACTCCAATTCAATACTTCATGATTCTTTATGGTATTTTCCCTTTTAAAGGTACCGGCTCAGCCAACGTTTCTACAGTTGAACTTTTCTATAACATCCAGGTTTCTCAAGATGATGCAAAGCTAACGTTTGCTGTGTAGCTTTCTGCAGTAAAGGGGTCTTCCCATGTAATATCTTGGACTTGGTATTATAATGCAAATGGATGAATAAAAGCCCCCCCACTATATTAAACATCGTACTTGTACTCACTATGCTAGCCTTGATTATGCCAACATGCAATCATTCCTTTAGCGTGAAGGGACATGTTGATTGGAGATGATTGCACTGATCACAACCCGCAGACAAAAAGGAAGCGTCGGCATGATCTGCTATTAATGTGCTGTAAGTGGCTGCACGGGCGCCGGCGTTGTTTGTGCAGGCTGCTCATCATGCACGCGTGGGCGGGACCGTTTACCCTTTCAAGTGTCATGAGAGACAAAAGAGCCGATCTGAGCCGTGCGACACGGGCAAAATAATGAAATGATTATAGACTGCCTCTCGCCGCAGTTAAGAGATTTGTTGTGATTTGTTTGGTAAGTCACTTTTTTTCAGAAGCTGCTGGCCTTGTCGCATCAATCGCTCTCTCCCACCGCCGTGTCGCTCTTTTGTGCTTCCTCCGTTCCTCCGCTGCAGCCATTGCTCCAGCCTTCGCAGCAAGCATGCCTTTAATTAGCCTGCAACACGACATACCACTTAGTGCTCAGAATCCCTGTCGCCGTTACGCAACCCCGACCCTCCCACACAAACACATTTCCAAAGCTCGGTTATGTGTGCCTTTTTCCTGAGTGTTGGGAGCGTGGCGTCTCCATTGGCTTGTGCTCCTCGTGTGTGGAAGCGGCGTCCAAGCGTAACATATTTGTTTGTCTGTGGTTCACTTAAAGCGGATGACCAATGACTTCATGAGCTAGCCGTCCATACATCCGTTTTCTATACTTGTCCAAGCTGACTCCACATTGAAACCTGTGGACAGTTTAGTCTACGACAAACCCAACAAGGATGGATTGGGGACGCAAATGCCACGCGGAGATGCTCCACTGCAATGCCAAAACCAAACTAGGTCTACCCAATAGGATGTTGAACTCCCATCATGCAACACGTGGCAGTCAGTAGAGCGCAGACCTTCACCAATCCCTGGGGCAGATGGGTTACGTCTGTTTCTATGGAAACTGCGACGTGACACGTGCCATACATTCACGTAACCAGAAGATGAGTGACTTGAGTGACAATGGCTTCACTTCCAATACAATACCGCTGTTAGCCTTGAGTAACGACCGATACCGTACATATTGGCACGAACCATACAGATTATTACTGGAATCTTACAAAAGGTTTGATCAGGCGCTATTACTCAGAGAACAGGAGTTGACCTCGTTGGCCTCACCTTTCTGTGATAGCTGGAGACTTCTTCATAGGATATTCATGATGAGCATCAACACCAACAAGCCACTATGACGATTTGTTACAAAGGGGTAGCAACATAAAAGACAAATGTTTGATTGGCAAATTAAATACAAACGGACCAGCGTTCACAAAAAGTGAGTATTGATGCCTCCAATACATTCTACATACTACATACCACTTTTTTAAATCAAAACAATACATGTCTTGCATGGTCCATTCCATGACCCCACCCCAAGAAACAACATGTCTGACATTGACAAAGACCATAATCTCGGGTTTTACCATCTTGTTTACAACAGCCTAATGGCGTCTCTTGCTCTTCTGTCTTTCCGCCGTGAGCATTGATGGGATTAAGCGGCTGTTGATGGTTTTTGTTGGTCAGCACCATTCAGGTGTAATCGGATTACTGGGAGGGCTGGCCGTGATGCTGGGCCAGCTCGTGTGATCTCCCGGTCGAGTCCTGAAGTCCCGTTATTGTCACCTCCACTTAAAAAGCACACGATTGAACCTCTTTGTCACTACCTGGTCCTTCCTTTGGGTGAACCTATTCAACGCCAAAGATCTCCTTTTTATTTACGCCCCGATATGCCGATTTTTGCCAAAATGAGTCTCCAGAATGCGAGTAAACGTCTCAGCAACTGTAAAACACAGCCTTAAAAGTGAGCGATGGTGGCGGCAGATGGGTTTAAATTGCCATCGAGCCGCTCTTTAGAAGGATGGCTGTGGATGCTAAGTAGGTGAAGACAGGAGTAGGAGACAAACATTGGACAGAGGAGCATCATTTCAGAAGAATGTCATTAAAGGTCTTTGCTGACTTCACTCGCATTTCCCCAAACCAGGACTTCTTTCAGGAAGCAGTAGCAGAAGGACTCGTGCATCAATCATTCTGCACGCCGCCTGGCGACGGCGAGGATGAAGCAGCCAACACAAAAGCAGGGAAGATTGACATTTTAGTGAAAGATGAGACGAGGGAGGAAGTAGCGTGGGAGCGGAGGCGAGATAAAACTTGGCGAGATGATGATGCCCCGCAGCGAGAACTTTGAGTGTTTACTAAAGTGACGATCTCTCCGCACGTCTCACTCCTCGCCCGAACCCCACCGCCGAGGCTAATCAGCCAATCATGGCTGGAGCCTGCCTAAGAGGCCTGATTGGCTGATTAAGGCGGCTCATCAACACACCACCCGCCGAGACTCAAACGCGCAGCTTCCCTGAATTTGGGAAGTGTTTCTCAGTCTGTTTGCGTGCCGTACATCCACAGCCTTTTAAAGTCACACTCTCTCAACGGCTTAGAGGCTTACGGTTTAATACTTGGATATTGGAATTGGATAGACAAACCAAACCTTCATCACGTCTCACACGTCATGCTATTAGTTTGGCAGTATCCATTCCATGACTCCGACCCGCATTGACCTGGACTTTACATATTTGTCATGTCCTTGGGGGGAGATTTAAGCTAACCTAGCCTGGACGCTGTGGGCAACTGGAAATAATACATGACAAAAAGACACTTTTTATGTGTGTACTTTTTAAGTGTGTTATCTACAGTATTGATACTATATTACTACAGAAGCGATTCTAGTTCTGATTTGAGTGCAAGTTTGTTAGCAAAACATTGCTAAGTGAAAATGATAATGCAGTAATCAAACATGTAATAATACCATGAAAGTAAAAATGAGTTTGACGCCCCTGCATTAGAAACTCTGACTGGAAGAATATTGCGTCTTTGAACTCTAACTCTAACTAACTAACTGTCTTAAACGCTAACAAAATGTGTGTATTTTCTGGAAAGGAACACTTTGGAACAGTTTGCACTGGCACGGCATCACAACTCGAACGGACATTGCTGACATTTTGATATGGCCAAATACTACGTAAACGTAAATACGTAAATACTATGTATCATTATAGTAGATGATGCAGTCATCCCTTGTTGGTCACGGTTATTTGTTTCTCGATACGACTGTGATAAGTCAGTTTCCACCATGTAGGAGTCCTTATCTATGAATGCAATATATTTGTAGTTAGAGCACAGAAAACCTGTTTACTTCTCAATATCTTTTGTTTTGGATTATTGGAAACCTCTAGACATTAAATAGCACCCCTATAGTCACCTTTGCACTCAAATTACCCAATGTCCATCCATATTCTTTGTTATTCTCAAAAAGGTCACAGGAATATGCTGGAGCCTATCCCAGCTGACTTGGGGTAAGAGGCGGGGTGCAGCTTGGTGTGGGTCATGGCTGTTTTTGTTAGGGATTATTGTCCCTGTTGTGGGGTCATTCAAACCTGCACTCAAAGCAATCAAGTGTTGTGCTTGGGTGTCCCACCCAATGTTACAGTAACATGACTGACACCTAGTGACCGGTGTAGAATACTACATATTGTCACAGCATTTTTAAATGTGTCCTCTGAATGCCTTGTGTATTTGTTTGACTTCATTGAACCACTTTTATGCTTGAAAATGCTCAATTTAAGTACAAATACATTAAATGTGCTTAAATATGTTTATTTGAAGCTGTCAGTTGGATTTTATGGTTACTTGGAAAGCTAGATTTCCACAAATGAAATGTCCCGCCTTGAGCCAGCCGGGTGTTCCTAGACAGGAAAGCTTCAGACATCTCTTTGCCCCGCAGCCGAGGTTATCCTTGATACCCAGGATGACGGCCCCGGAATCCCGGGATTGTGGAAGCTTCTGCACTCCAGTCAGACAAGGCCGTTGAAGAATCGCGGCGCTGCTTTGTGAACTTGCAGTGGCCTCTGCTGCATCGACGCCGCTCAGATGAATAATTTAGTCGGGAGTAACTGTATTAGCCCCCCTGTCATTGAACACAACCTTCACTCTCCCTGTTATCTGTGCCCCGCCTCCTTCTCACCTTCACCGTGCCCCGCCCATGTTCCATCTTCATTAGTGTTTTTCGTGCGGAGCATATCGGCGGCCCGAAGGCAAATCGATGGCAGTTTTTTTTTCATGTCCAATTAGTGGATCCGAACCGCCGCACGGTGAAAGCCACAAGTGTAATACCACCAGCTACAGGCGCCACCGAGGGGGGGCAGCGAAAGCGAGGCGGAGAAATCCTGTTTCCTTCTGCCATCCTCTTTTTTTTTGACACTTTTGCTCGTGCAGCTTAAGCAGGACGCGTTCACCGCCCATCGTGCCCTCGGGCAGAAAACCTTTATATCCATCACTTTTTTTTCCACAGTTGAGTCAGTATCAGACTTTCTTAATACACAGAACAAGTCATAAAACCAGATATTTTTATTATTAGATCTATGCCTCCACCGAATACATCTTTTGCCATAAGGAGTTAATAGAAGAGAAATAATTATGTAAAGAATCTAACACAGGCTGCACGGTGGTTGAGTGGTTAGCGCGCAGGCCTCACAGCTAGGAGAGCCAAGTTCAATCCCACCCTCGGCCATCTCTGTGTGGAGTTTGCATGTTCTCCCCGTGCATGCGTGGGTTTTCTCCGGGTACTCCGGTTTCCTCCCACATTCCAAAAACATGCTAGGTTAATTGGCGACTCCAAATTGTCCATAGTGTGTCCAGAGTGTGAATGGTTGTTTGTCTATATTTGCCCTGTGATTGGCCGGCCACCAGTCCAGGGTGGACCCCGCCTCTCGCCCGAAGACACTTGAGATAGGCTCCAGCAGTAGAAAATGAATAAATCTTCCACAAAATAGAAAACCTGACTGTGTGCGTTGTTCATATGAAGCCATTGCATCAATTATCACGGCTTCATGATTGAATATGAATGCCTGATTTAAAAAGCTTCTTTTATGCCTTCCAGATTTATTCCTGACAACCGACGGGCCCAAGTTTGAGACCTGGATCAGCAAGGTAAAACACATTTGATTTACCATAAATTCTGCCAAATGTGCCTCTACTTTTTTTCTTAAACTTTCACCTAGCTGGTATTTATGGCTGAATTGAAATGAGCCAATCACAAGCCATCATTGCACTTACCACGAGCTTGTCAACCCATTGGAAATGGCGGGACAGCATGATAAATATCGGTCTGACTCACAGTGTCATCTTACCAACAACTCTAAACTCATCACACAGCAACTTAACACCCAAAGGATATACGGCCATATGAGTGTTAAGCTGCTGTGTGATGATTTAAGATGACACACGGTTATATTGAGTAATGACCTCCTGCAATTTCCAATGGCTTGGCAAGCTCATTGAGAGATCTTTCATAGCTTATGATTGGTTCCTTTAAAAAAAACAGCTGCCTGGTCTTCACGGGCTATATTTCAATATGTCCCTTTACGACATGGACATGTGTGGCTCATACACCAGAATTTACAGTATCTCCCTCTTCTTTTTCCCTAAAGTCACTGAAGAACTGTTTTGGCATCTTTCTAACTACATTTATAGGTCAGAAAAGTGGAACAAACACAAAAGGTTCCCTCTATTTGGTTCTAGCATAGAAGGTCCCTAGTGAGGAAAACTATTTTGTTTTTGTTTTGTGAAAGAAAAGGTACTTTTGACCTTGATTTCAGAGATTAGACTTTGCTACCATCCCACTTTTAGTAGCGTGGGTATTTACTGTATGATGGTGTGTGCTGTGCAATGTGGCAAGTCTCCAAATTGAAATCGCTCAGCCTTGGCGCAGGTCGGCGCTCTATGAAATTATCGTCCTGAGAGCTTCTGTAATTTGGTATAAACCGAATAAAATCAAGTATTTGTGGCTACGCTGAGCGGTTTAAGAGGCGGCTGAGTATTTTTTGGAGGGCGAACAAAAGTGTGTGTGCGCTGTCCGAGTTGTTGTTGTTGTTGTTGACCTGAATGCGTGAACCCGCTGATCAGAAGGTGATGAGTCATGAAGCACCCACACCTCTCATCATTTGCGATCTGCGAAGCTTCGGTGGGTTGCAGGATCGTGAGCACTGCTGCAGGAGGAGTTAATATTCCGGCAGTGCAGAGACTGTGGCTGCATTTTTTTTTTGCGGATAGGGGCCTGTTTGAAATTCAGCAGGTTGAGGCGCAAGGCGAGCAGCAGTCTATCTTATCACAGCGAGAGGCAATAGGAGGAGGTCGGGAAAAGTCTGGCAGCGAAAGTGACGGGCCCGAGATGAAGGGGGGGAGGGGGAGCTAGAAACGAGCAAGTAAACAAAGCGAGCATTTAGAAATTGCAAACAAGTTAAAGCCTCCTCTCTTTTCTTTTAATCTCCGCCAAGGATGTTTCTGAGTGTAGCTCGGGGGATGGCTTCCAAAAAGACGTGTTTCTTGGAAAGTTTGGCCTACAGGAGATTATTAGCATTATTTTGTGACGCTCTGCAAACAGCTGCTTGTTCTCAACTTCCATAGTCGTTGCAGATCTGTATTGAAATGCAAGATCAACGTTTAAATTCACTGTAAATTCACGGCTTGGTTCGATACATTAGTGTTAGCGTCAGTGTTTTTTTCAATGCAAAAATATTTTGGGGTACTAGTATTTTTGTATTTATACAACAAAAAAATATTTATTTATTATTTAACAAAAAATTATATGACTAAATATCTAAAAATTTGTGTTTTACACACAAAAGGCACAAAGAAAGTATTCCATCATGTAGCACACGACACACACAGCTAGCAAGTAGTGCACTCCCTACTGTGCAGTGCCCCACCCATCCCCACTGGGACAAAGAGACCACTATAGAACCAACACACCCAGGTGTTCAGAGTGATACACAGTGTGAAATAAGACAAAAATCCACGCTGTCCAAAATCCACACAGCGACTTGTGAAAAAAAAATTTGACGTTTTGCATGAGTAAACATTGCAGTTTATCAACATGGCTGAGAAGGTAGAGTAGTTGTCTCCCGATATTCATTCAGTTCAGCTTCAGCGTTCTAACGCGGTTTCTACCGAAATTTATTTATTTAGTGTCATTCTTTTTCTAATTAACAATCGCTTTACTGAACAAAACAGTTTACTGTCGATCGCGACGGCAATATTCTTTTGCGGTTGTTGCCAATATATGTAGCTGTGATGTAGCTGTAAAAATGTAGCAGTCTCTACGGATGCGAGTGGTCAGCCTGATGCATTCACAGACAGTCTCCTAAAGGAAAACTGCACTTTCTTTTGCAATTTTGTCCATCATTCACAAGCCTTATGTGAAACGTGAACTACATCGTTTCCGTCGTTTCTTACCGTTTTCTTTGCATTCTAACAAGAGAAAATGACTTCATACGAACTAGCTAACCTACAGTAAAGTCTCGTTATATTGATATTCTCGGGAGTCGGAAAAAACACCGATATAACCGGACTATCCATATATCCGGTTCCCAAGGAACCCTTCCCAAGGAGAGCGGACATTGCGTCATCGTCGTTTCTATGCTGCTGTTGTTGACGGAAATAGCGCAAGCTCTTTGGCTAAATCAGTGCGCTGAGGAAAGACGTTTCGCTAATGTTTGAAATCTTTAAAATATGGCAAGATACTGTAAGTATTGCATATAATTGTCAATGTGACTTGCATTGTTAGCTAGCTTATATTAATTTGATTGAATTGTGGATGATGGGCAAAATTCCAAAAACAGTGCACCTGACTTCCAAGTCAACAGGCAGGTGTGATGCTGTAGCCAAACACGGAAGACGTCTGTAGGAGACGGCTACGTTCACTGATGCTAGTTTGGCTACGTTGGCTGATGTTCTTCCCACTACGTTTGCTAACAATGCAATCGCGAATCACTGCAGGTGGTATTGGACATTTCTGGCACCAGAACCCGATTTGAAACTGGATCAGTCCCATTCCTGGTTACTACCACCCACAAAGGTCTTTGGTTCAGTGCTGCCAACACCATCCTTGGCCTCTTCTTCTTTAATTACCGTTCTCTGTCCTTAAGCCTTCTTATTGCCCACCACCCACTGCTGTGTTCGTGTGATGAGAAGCTTACGTGAAGAGAGATGTTTATTAGCTGGCAAGTAGAGCCGGTGGGTTTTAAAGGTCAACTCTATATCAGCTGATAATACGCGGCGGGAAAGCAACTGAATAGACGCGCAGTATGGATGCTTTCATATGGTGGCTGTTGATTCGGCCGCTTTAAATGGCATTTTTGCTTGGAAAACCGCAAACGGAGAGCGAGAGAGTGAAGCGGGGCTGATGAGAGCAGCCGGTGAATATTAATGGCAGTCCTACTCGCACATTCATACTGAGCGGGTTCACGTCTGAGTCCACCGTGAACACTTGGACTTGAACAATGTTCCGCAGGGCCGCTTCCGAGGGTCACACAGCAGCCCGGTGTGCGGCATTGTGTAGCCGTCAGGCCGCTTTGCACTTCAGGACAGGTGAAGTGTGATAGTTCACTTGCATGTGTTTGTGTGTGTGTGTGTGTGTGTGTGGCTTGAAGTAAAGTGAAGAGAAGGAGGACTAATAAGAAGAAGTGTAATGCTCACATCTTCATGCCACACATGCAAGCACGAAGGCACACACACACACGCTGACAGATTGAATCATGACATTTAGCAATCATCAGCCAGCAACTGTCAGTCATACTGCCTCTGATCGCATCTTCAATCAGCAGACATCCTTGTGTGTGTGTGTGTGTGTGTGTGTGTTATTGTTTTACTACTTTCAAAGGGACTGTTGTAGTTTTGCACAAATTTGAAGTCATAAAAAAACACAAACAATTAAATATAATAGTGATTTGGATTTAAAAACAGTACAGTAATCCTTTGCCACTTTGCTGCTTCACGCCGTCATGTTTTTTTTAGAAACATATTACCGTATTTTCCAGACTATAAGTGGCACTTTTTTTCATAGGTTGGCTGTTCCTGCTACTTATACTCCAGAGCGACTTATAAATGAAAAAAACTGTTTATGTTACATAAACACTGGACACCTTTTCTGTTCATGTATATTTTTTGTGTAGCTGAATAAGCATTGTGTTAGCATATCTTACACCTATTCAGCCTGTTCTCTGTTCTTTTATTGTTAGAACTTGCCTTCCAAGAAGATGTAATGTCTGTTTTGGTCAAGTAGTTTGGAAAATAAATTATCCGCAAAAAATACGACTAATACTCCAGTGCGACTTATGTACCTTTTTTTCTACCTAATTATGCATTTTTGGCCTTGTGCGACTTATACTCCGTAGCGACTTATAGTCCAAAAAATACGGTAATTTATAAATGTTTCGTGGTTGAGTACTGTCTGTTATTATTATTTTTTTAAATGCATGTGTAATGAAATTGTTACTGCAATGTTGGGTGAGACACACAAGCACCAGACTCGATCACCTTAACAACCGGCATTTATAGCAGGTTTGAAGGCACAATAGTCCCTAACATGGCCTGCTCTTGCGACCAAGCTAAAACACTAATCTGAGCTAACCCCCCCCCCAACATTTCACTTCTTGTCCGTCCCCTTGCTCAGCACCCCGAGCACTGGAACACCATTACAGCAGCACACACAGACGCAAGTGATGTCTTATACTATGTCTAGTTACTACTTACTATGTCTAATACGTTGTATAAAGGGAGTTTAAAGGTCACTATAGGGGTGTTATTTCATGTCTAGAGGTCTCTAATAATGTTAACAACTGCATTTAGAAGGTTGTACACAGGTTTCTATGCTCAAGGAAAATGTTTTTTTATAAATAAGGAATCCCACTCAGCAGAAATTCACTTACGTATCAGGGTCGGGTCTGGAAGCATTAACTGCTATAAACCAGGAATTGCTGACTCCATGTTTCATATTTCTCTCCCATGTCTTCTCAGGATGGCAATTTCACCCGAGCAGAGGTTCTCCCTGAAGACCCGCCCTTCCCCACTGTGGGCCAGTCCTCCTTTGCGGATTTCGGTGAGTGTTTCTCTTAAAACTAAAGTTTCTTCGAAAGTGTGATTTGTACAGAACCGGATTAAAGCCAATCCGGTCCCGCACCTCGGCTCAGTCCTCAAAGCTTCGTCTTGCATTTTGATGCCGCGCAGTTGGCTCATCCCGACGCCCGCGCCAGACAGGCTAATCTCACAGCAGCGCAACACACCGATGCACACATTTGTATTTTTTTGTCAGCATCTTATCCGCCTTAAACAATCTTGGCCAGTGAGATTCATTGTTGGGCTCAGCTTTACATTTATCCGCTGCGAATCTCAGCCGGCTTCTTTTAATCTCCGGGCTGCAGCCTGGGCGCCGCAAAGTGGCCGGTGGGTGCTCTTGACGGAATTAACATCAACCTGCCGCCATCTTGTTGCTGGAAGGTGATTACCAGTCCTTCTTTCGGAATGAGTTAATGGGAAGCAGTCATGGTGGCGCCAATATCAGTCATAAGTAATCCATGGAGTCCCAAGTCAGTTTTATGTGTTGTTCAAATTTATGTTCAATAGCCTGCATCTATGCTGCAGAGCCAGGGGGCGGAAAACGGATAAATAACTCTATTCTTTTACCTGTGTTGTTGCTAATGGCTTTTACTATCCCTAATTAACTTTTTGCATGGCAGACACACACACACACGCGCACACACACACACAATGACACACTGATTCCTATTGGCAGGATTAATCTGTTAATCCCTTTGCTGCTCAGGGTGCCCATCAAATATTTACTAAACAAAGTTCATCTTCTTAAATTGGCAATAATGTATAAGCCAGAGGGTAAGCGACCTATTGGCCACAGGGTGTGTGCGTGTTTGTGTGCGTTTAATTCAGCCTCTGTAAGGGCCGCAACCCTTATTTGTTCAAATCCGAAGCTGCCGTCAACAAAGAAGTCTTTCCACTGCTTTAATCTAATTCCATCTCTTCTGCGCGCCCTTTGGCTCGGAAGTGTCACTTCGAGACTTTGCCCTCGTTAGGCGGGGACGGAGGCCTCCGAGGGTCACGCTGCTTATAATCTGACAAATTCAGGGAGGGGGAGAGAAAGCCGTCTTCCTTATCTTTCATTCTGCTTGGCCCGCCTGCTCCTCCTCTCCTCCTCTGATCTGCAGATGGAGGTCTTTTCTTTCAAGTTACACCACAACTCTGTCAGTGTGCGAACGCTGAACGCCATCTCGTTTTGAAACTCGGAGGAAGAAGGCACGGGGGATGGAGACTGCTGGGCTGGAGACAGGACGTACGTGCCCTCCTAGGAGGCTGGTAGAAAGGAGGGGCTGGGAAGGAGACTGAAGGACGCAGGAGGATAGGAGGATGAGCTACGAGGAGGCAGGAGGGAGGGAGAGACAGGAAGCATGAAGGCTCAATGGAATTGTTAGGAATGGAATATCTTCCACTCTGTTAGTGTCTCTTCGACAAAGTACAGCGTTGTGTAGAGACGTAATACACACACCCTGGTGTTCTTATCCGCACACACACGGTTTCTAGATACGCCTCCATTTGAATCCCTGTCCAATTTAGACCGGCTGGTGCCAAATATCCCAAAAACTAAAAAAGGGAAATGTGCACCTATTGCACCGCCTGTCTGACAGAGGTCCTAAAATAAAGTTCCTCTTTGGCCATGGATTGGATTGGGATTTGCTAAAACCTTCACTGGCTGCTAATCTCTATCTCCAGCACTGCTGTTTGAATGATATTGTAAACTGTCCTTGAGACCCCTGGACTCATTCCACCGCTGTTACAGTAAAAGATGCAGGAAATAAGGAGGGGTCAAGAAGGACAGACACTGGTGGGAAATAGACAAGAAGGGGTATCTGGGTAGGAAGGAGATGTGATGGACGCTGGAGGGAAGGAGGGAAGGAGGCAAGTGGCAAGCTTTAAAGGAGGCTTCTAGGAAAAAGGCGGTGGGAAGCACGCAGGTATAGGAAGGAAGGATGAGTCGCAAGGAAGGAGGTTGCTGTATGAGTGCAGACTCCCACTAAGGAAGACCTCTGAAGACTGCGAGACACAAATGTGTTTTGAAGTGATATTTAAACGTGTGTGTGTGTGTGTGTGTGCAGGTATGTCTGCATGCGAAGAGGCTGCAGCCTGTTCATGCTGCATATTTCTTCCTCTCCCCCGCCTCCCCCCTCGGAGTCATCTTATTATACGGTGTTACATGCAACCTCGCCACCTCTCTTCCCCGTCTGTCGGCCTCACTCCCTCCTCGCCCTCCGAGCTCATGTTTTATCCCACTCTGCGTCATTTCAGCTTTGTGTTCGTCTGCCTTTCATCCGCTCGACTAGACTCGCTCGCTCGGCTTTTTGCAGGCTTAGGTCCTCCATCACGTCTTTCAGTGCAGTGCCGCTCAGGTACTTGTCACCAGAGGCGGATGTCTTACTTTTTTCCTTGTTTATTTCAAGCAGACGGAGCATATTCATCAAAATCACTACGAAGCACAAAATGTCAATTCCACTCCTTGAGCTAGACTCCTAATTTGCTTATACTCTGGAGGCTACCAATCACCGATGCACGGCCGAGACAATGCAGTACTTAAATGTCCTTCATGTTATTTATTGTGCTAATCAGCACCCAGGGCGATTAAATGCTTAACAAAAAACAGATTAGCAGTCATATTATGGAATAATGATATTAAGTCATCTTCATGATGCATCCCTGCTTGTGTCACATTTCCTGAACACCATTCCATTCCATTTTCGTGGGGGCAGTGGGCTCAGTAGGGAAGCCCAAGCTTCCCAGTCTACGGCCACCTCTTCCAGTTCCACTGGTAGGACCTCAGGGTGTTCCCAGGCCAGACATAATAATAATCCATCCAGCGTGCCACTTGAAACAGACGTTAGGACGACATTGAACTGTAATCTCTGACCAGTGTCTGGATCTAGTGATGGGAATGGAACATGATTCATGGTTTAGTCTTTTGTCAACCCTCAATAAGGCTTAGAATATAACATACTTTATTTAAATACTTAAATACACACATTTTCCCCTGACTATAAGTCAGGGGTCAGCAACCTACGGCTCCAGAGCCGCATGTGGCTCTTCAGCCTCTTTGTTGTGGCTCCCTTTGCAATGCTCAAATATTTGTTTTAACACCCAAATGAGGAAAATATGCATCTTTTGAACAAAATCTGACTTTCTGTGAGGCCGTATACTAGCAAGAGTACTTGATCAACTCCGCTTTTTCTCTACTTTGATATCCCAAAATTCCCTCAATCAAAATCTTGGGAGACTAGCAAATTGCTCTGGATGTGAGCATGTTGCTACACATTTCTTAAGGCGTGCATGGGGAGAACATGCAAACTCCACACAGAGATAGCCGAGGGTGGGATTGAACTCGGGTCTCCTAGCTGTGAGGTCTGCGCGCTACCCACTCGACCGCTATGCAGCCCCTATATTCTGCTGTTAAATTATGTTTCACGGCTCCATTCTATTTTTCTTCAGTGAGTGAGGGGGTAAAATGGCTCTTTTGATAGTAAAGGTTGCCGACCCCTGCTATAAGTGATAGTTGGAGCGCCCTCTATGGGTTGTGGTCAAACTGTTATTTGAAATGCTGAGACAAATAGTCAACGACTAATTGACAATTATTTGCCAAGTGCCGCCCCTGCATCTACAAACATTTTTGTTCCACCAGTCTTGCACAAATTCTACACACACTTGCCAGTCGATTTAAAACATGTTTAAAGTTAATTTCTTTGTACTTTGATCTGTACAGGGAGGAAGGAGAAAGGTGGGAGATTAGGAAGGAGTCAGCAAGGATGGAGAAGGGTGGGATGGAGACAGCAAGTATGGGGAATTGTTGGAATTTTTAGGAATGGAACATCTTCCACTCTGTTTTATGAGACATTTCACTTGGAAAAGATGCACTCTGTTGTTTGTATCTACACACACACACACACACACACACACAGTTTGTGAATATGTCACCATTTACTGTAAGTCTGTCCATTGTGCCAACTTAGGCGGGCTGGTGCCAAATATCCCAACAACCCAAAAAAGGGAATTTAACACCCTGACAATTGAATGTATTTTGTTGTATTTTATTAACTGAATTTTGAGGTGAAATTAATGAAATTTAAGTGTAATTAAATTAATGAAGTAAAATCACATTAATACGCATTTTAAATTCTATTTTTAGATAAAAACCTGTTTGGTTTATTATATTTTATGTAATTTTAAATTTCAGTTTAGATGAATAAAAAACTAACAAATACAATAAATAAATAGTGAAATAATTTGTAGGGGGAGTGTAAAAACACACACAGGACTGGAATTATTACCTTATTATTATTATGAGGTATTATTATAATTAGGTATTATTGCACTACATATTTGCCGTGATCTGGGCCATATATATTTATTTATTTATTTTTACATTTTCTTATTTTTCTTATCGCTCGTGTCTTGACATTTTTGCAGAGCTGCTAGAAATGTGAATTTCTCTTGATAAAGTATTTACCTACTTATGGAAAATGCGAGCCTTTGCCCTGATTGTGTGTGTTTGTGTAAAAATGATAATTTGCATTTTTTGCTGAATCGTGCAGCCCTAGTGGTGGTTTACTTGACTTCCTGTTTCTTCTGGCCGTGAACATTTGTAGGAAAACAAGCTTTCTCGATTATGTTCTGCTATCCAAAAACTGAATGCCAATATATTTCATCATGGAAATGGTTCATTCATGATTAATCCATCAATTAACAATATCTTCCCACAATCATTTCCTGGCCCCGCCAGAGCCCATCCCGTCCCACACTTTCCCTCCTCCTCGCCGCCGTCTTCATTCCAAGCCACACCCACAGCTTCATTCCCTCCGCCGCCACAATCTCCATCTCGCCTCGTCAGCAGGAGGACGAGATAAAAAGCCATCAGCATGAGGGAAGGAATGAAGAAAGAGCAGTAAAGATGGACAGAGACACTTGAGGCAGGGGATGGGATGCGAGGGGAGGGGGGAGGGAGGGAGGGAGGGAGACTGACAGAAGAGAGCGAGGAGACGGGTGACGGAGGGCATAGTGGGAATGAAAGGGAGACGGATAAAAGATAGATGAAAGGAGGGATTCATGGAGGAAAGGGCAGGTGGGACACTGTGTGTGTGTGTGTGTGTGTGTGTGTATGCGCGTGTGTGTGTGTGTGCGTAGACAGTAAACACTGGAGACGAGACGGCAAGTGTCAAGCCGAGTGGGACTAAATTACAGCAGCTCTCATTGTGCATCTCACTCATCTTGGATCTCCCCCTCCTCGTAACAAATAGCGTGGCATCTGAACCCGCAGGTCTCCATGGCTACAAATCACCCTCCAGATGAAGAGATAAGCATCTGGTCCTGATTGTGGCCCCGCCGAGTCCACGTGAGCTGAAAAACAAGAAGCAGAACTAAGCCGCACTTTTCAAACGTGGCCTTTAACCGTTGCTCGCTCTTAATCAATAAGTCACCGCAATCGATTTCATTTTCACTTTTCCTTTTCTTCTTGAGAGGCTAGATTATTTCGGATGAATAACCCTTGCATGACCTTGACAATCTGCCAGTTTCCTTTTTGGTGTTGATGAACAGGCTCCTGGGGCGGGTACTGTATCACTGTCAGGTCATCATTAAAATGTAATATAGCAGAATCGCTGATGCACACTGACGGTCAATAGAAACCTGGACAACCGAAGCCCTGAACCGGAATGTCCTCATGTGAATCATTTCTTTAGGATGTTGCCTTACAGAAGCTGAAGAAAGCGGCAGCTGCCAAACAAAGACACGACCGTCGCAGTTGGGTCGCAGCGGCTCTATCATCAACTGTTGCAGCGTTCGTGCAGGGTTCCGACCTCCGCCATATCCGATTCAAAGCTCATTTGTATAATTGGCCCTGGTCAGAGTAGAGTACCTAATGTATCTGTGGCGGTCCAGTTGTATTTATGGCGGGCCACAAATAAATGCAAAAAGTCATCAAACAAGACAAGCTCTGCTTGCTTGTGTTTGTGGGAGGCAAAAAAGCAGGTGTCCCTGTGGTCCGAATCGCATGGGGGGGGGGGCAGGAAGTGGTAGTTTGCTGCCAGGAACGACGCCAAGCTGTAAAACTATGCTCCTTTCCAAAATGTGTTGAAATAGTAGCTCCCTTGGGTCGCCTGTCTTTTTACTGATCTATGTTTGGCGTTCTGATGTTTGGCAGATGGCGACGGCTACCAGGATCACCTCCTTCCCGTGTGCTTGGATGAAGGCTGCCAGCGTAGCGCCATTTACCTGGCCAAGTCCGGCTCCAAAGAGGTACACACACACATATACACAAGTATGTAACACACACACTGGAATGACCCCAATGAGTCAGGAGACAACATTAATAGTGTAAAAAATAAGCCTTATTTGTCATTACTGCTGTTCTCTAATGCGCTGCCCTTTTTCTTCTCTTCATTTGCACTTCATTATCATCCCTCAAACTGCTGCTTTTTATTTCAGCACTTTCACCCGGAATACAAACAAGCGCTACAAATAGTTTCCAAATGTTTGTTTTCATCACAAAGCAAGAATAAAATGGGAACCAATTTTAGCCAACCTTGCTGGCATTGCATTCATTCTGTTTTGCAGCGTCCGAATATAAGATGAAATAGAAAGGATGGTTTTCAGGCTTTGGGCTTTTATACTTTGACATGCATATAAATGCATATAGTCAAGACCAAGGGAAGGTAGAGAGGAACCTTTACCTTCATGGTAGATGTGATCGTTACCAAAGGAGAAGAAGTCAACCACTGATTTTTAAGGCCAGGTATTGTTTGTCTTCTCTTTCAAGTGTGTGTGTGTGTGTGTGTGTGTGCTTTAGGGAGCACAAAGAACACGTCTTTGCTGGTGGAAACTTCTGTTTCCCCGATATTGACTGTGGGTTATATAAGAAGGTATTTTGTCGCAGGCGAAGGTGTAATTTTTCATCAGACACAAAGAAAAAAAAATAGTCGCTGCTGCTCATTTTGAAATGGGGAAAAACTTTTTGGAATTGGACGTGGTACTTTTCTGAAAACAAGCGGGGGAAAGCACTTTCCCAAGTTTCCTTGTCCTGATTTTAGCGTTAAAAGCCCCGGGATGAGCTCTGGGATCATGTTGGAGAATCATGGCTGTCGGCTGACGAGAAGGAAACATTTGCTCTTTACGTTCTACAATGCTGATTGGGTGGCTCCTTTTGTGGACTTGACCCCTTCTTTGGGTGCCTGCATGTTAGACAACACCCCCCCTTCTCTATTTTGATATTTAGGAACATTAAAAGATAGAGGTATTTGTGATGTGAATCACAGTCAACCTTGAATCCAGAACACATTTAATGAATTTCTTAGTTAAATAATGAGTCTATTCATTCAGTTTCAATACCACTTATCCTCGTCGGGGTGGCGGGGGTACGATGCTGGAGCCTATCCCGGCTGGCTTTGGGCAAGAGGCAGGGTACACTTTGGACCGGTCACCAGCCAATCGCGGCGCACATCTAAACAAACGGGCGTTCATGCTCACATTAAGCACTGAACCTAACATGCATGCAGGATGGGTCCTCTCCAGTCCAGGATGGAGCGGGGGTGTCTAAACGCGGGGGCCAGCGAGGGCCACATTGGGAAAAATGAAAGGATGCAACTTTTGATATTTTTTAAAGCTTATGTTATGCTTATACCCTCGGCCATCTTGTGCATGCGTGGGTTTTCTCCGGGTACTCCGGTTTCCTCCCACATTCCAAAAACATGCTAGGTTAATTAGCGACTCCAAATTGTCCATAGGTATGAATGTGAGTGTGAATGGTTGTTTGTCTATATGTGCCCTGTGATTGGCTGGCGACCAATCCAGGGTCTACCCCGCCTCTCGCCCCAACACAGCTGGGATAGGCTCCAGCAGTAGAAAATGAATGAATGTTCTGCTTATGCTATAGGTTTACATGCTAAGAAAAAATAAATCTTGTTAGCATCATCTTCGGTCTTTCCTCACCCCCCCCCCTTTTTTTTTTTTTTTTTACATTTCCAGATAATTCACCTTTTTTTTTTTCAATAAACTTTGTACATTTTCTTTCCTCTTCTTTATTATAACTTTTACACAGCCTCATTTTCCCCAAAATAAACTTTATTTTGGTTTCTTTTTTCTCCTATTATGTCATAAAATGACATTATTTTGCCTCATAATATTACACGTTTATTCATGTCAAATTCATACTTTTTCCTCGTAATAGTTTAACTTTATTCTTGTAAAATGACAGCAGTTTCCTTCCATTTCTACTGTTTTCTATTTCAGTTTTCTGGTTGTACATTTGATTTTATTCCCACAACATTTGTACATTCTTTTCCCCAACCTAGTTTTACAAAAATTACAATATTTTGTTTTGTTTCTCATCATATTATAACTTCAAAATAATAATTTTTTTCGTGAATTTTTAAGTTTTCGTATTTAAAATCTTTGCGACTAAAAGAACTGTATAATATTATAGGCATAAAGTGTGGCTTTTTCTCTTATTTCTCTAATATATTTCCCTCTTTGTAAAATCAAAGCTATGTTTTCCTTTTCAGTTGTTTTGAATTTTCCATCCTTTTCATTTTTGTGCTGTAAATGTTTTCCCCGTAGTTATGACATTTTATTTATTTATTTTATATCCATGATATTTTTCAAAATCTTTCTGTTGTTTTGTTTCTCATAATTTTCCAACTTTTTTTATTACAACAATATTACAAAAAAATATCTCTCATTCGAGTGACACTTTCTTCTCTTTATATTTTATTTTGGATTGTTCCATTTTTCTAATTCTATTTTTGGAATGAACAATGAAAGAATAGCAGCGGGCTACAAAGGCCCCCTGGCCACACTTTAGACACCCCTGCAAAAAATGCATGCTAAGCGGCATGTAATCTCACACAATAACATTTGTTTTGGTTTTTTTACCACATACACCCCCTCACACGTACTCACACATGCACGCATGCACACACACACACACACACACACAACACCCACATACGGTCTTTCAGTTTGCATCCGACAAGCTGGCAGGACGCCTCCGTCTTCCGCCACCAGAGAACCAGCTTCCACTCTTTTTCCCCATCCAAAATAGAAATATTATCGGCTTATCCACCACGTCCGCCCACACATGCACACGCACGCACACACAAACCCGCACGCCAAAGAGCACTCCCCGAAGGCGTGCATTTCTCTCGCTTTCCTTGTGTCACGTTTTCTTTTTGTCAAGAAAAAAAAGAACAATATAATGGAAAGCTGTAGTGGGGGTTGGGGGGGGGGGCGTGGTGTTATCATCACTGATGGATGAAGAGAACACATGCTGTTACGTGATTGAGATACTCATCGCCGCCACAGGGAGGGAGGAGGCGTCCGTACATTCCTGGAAGGGTGATGGCGCCATCCAAGCGTTCCCGTTCCAGCCAATGTTA
This sequence comes from Doryrhamphus excisus, assembly GCF_037039965.1. Lineage (NCBI taxonomy): Eukaryota > Metazoa > Chordata > Actinopteri > Syngnathiformes > Syngnathidae > Doryrhamphus > Doryrhamphus excisus. The sequence continues at coordinate 1,862,001 of NC_136369.1, forward strand.
GCATGTTCTTTACATACTGTATGGATCCATACTGTACGTAGCAGACGCCACACACGGAAGTCATCGTGTGTTGAGACCAAGGTCTCCAAGTCCCGGGTCTCCAAGAAGCACAATTATGGACTTTTTACTGTGATTGTCACATTTTTTGATACTGTGAACAACCACGTAAAAACTACAAAAACTACCATGATTCCCCCGTATTGGTATTTACACCAAAATATTAGTTATACATATATTTGATCTGCATATTTAGATTCTTTGACATTGAAAACATACCATGACATCAAGAATGATAACATACCGTAAAACAGGGTTATAAGGGACGGCGGAGTAAAAAGGGACAATTTTCGGGAAAATGTTTTTTGAATGATTTCTTCAAGAATATATGCTTCTTTGAAAAAAACAACACAAACCAGCTTCCTGTTTAACATGAAAAGGCAGAATTACATTTAAAACATTTTCCCGAAAATTGTCCCTTATTATCTCGCCGTCCCTTATAACAGTGTTTTACAGTACTAACGTTAGCATGCTAAAAACCTAGCATGATCGTGCTGAACATCTGCTTAAGTTTATATTCATGAAAAAATGCTGGTATGCTCCTATTAGCATGCTAGCAATGCTAGCATGCTAATATTAACATAGTAGCATTAGCACCTAGCATGATAGTGAAGTGTTTATATAAGTGTCGACCCATGAAAAAGCAAAAAATATGTTAATATGCTAACGTTAGCATGGTGACTCCCAGGATGACGGTGCAATGTACCAGGAAGGCTAAATGTCCTGAATTGGTCTGAGCCTTTTTTTTATATGCACAAATACTGAAGTGTTGTTCCACTCTCACAATGTTAAAGAACCCTTTAAAAAAATAAATTCCAGGATCCAGACCGTGATCCAGATCGCCTCCGGCTACGTCTGTAGCTGTCTGACGGATAGTTGGTGGAGCTTTCTTTTAAGATCCGTAGTGAAGCCTGCCATCATCTCTTGGAGGTCATGAAAAGCCAAAACCTCAAACGCGAGTGTCTGAGCTCCTCGCCAAAGTGGAGCAAACAAGTGAGGGTGATGATGGATTTGGCTCTGGGGACGCATGTGATCTGGTTTGATGCTTTTTTGGCCAAGGGCTCTCATCTCACGTGAACCTTCTCTCTGACAGCCGTTTCAAAAGTTGGCATTTCAGCCAAAACAGTATTCGATTAAAAGTGGTTGTCATGAAAACAGATGGGAAAGATGGAGGAGCTTTCAGTGGGGCTGGAGGAGGAGGAGGAGATGGAGGAGGTTGAACGCTGCGGGGGAGAGAGGGGAGTTATTTCTGTTGCCTTCATTACCACTTGAAGAAGAACATGTCTTTAGAGAGCAGCGCGGGGATGAGGGCTGTGTGTTCCGTACAAAGGCAAAATTAAAAGTACATGTCATCAGATGCCCCCGGGTGGGCAGGGGCGCCCTGGTGAGTCCAAAGGAGTGTGTAGCGTAGTGTCGGGTGGTGCATCCACGTCGAGAGAACTAGTTGTTCCATCCTCAGAAGAAGAAATCTCAACCTGTGCACCTTAAAACCACCTCAATGGAATACAAACAAAAAACAACAGGAGGCTTATTGTACAGATGTTGATGTATGTTTGACACGTTCTCATATAAAACCGGATGGAAGAAAGTTTTATCATGAAAAGCTTTGGGGTTCGGAAGTGCTGTTTGAACCCTGATTGTTAACACGGCACTGCAGCACGCTTTTCCGTTTCTTCATCCAATGAAATTGCTGCCTTTGACCTGAACTGCCACCACAAGTATCGTGATTCAAAGCATCTTTGTTGTTACGTGTCACTTACATCGTCAAAGTGGGTGAGAATATATGTTTACATTTTTTTTTTCCTTTTCTGAAATTGTGAAATCTTAGCCGCTCATATTGTGTGCTGCGTTGCGCACTCACCAGGACATGTATAATGTATTGGAGGCCCATCTTGTTGGACTCATTACTACACCGGCCATCTTCAAAAATAATGTTGATAAGCCGCCCACGTACATGCTACACACATACACTACCGCTCAAAAATTTGGGGTCACTTGCAAATGTATTTGTTTTCCAAAGAAAAAAACACATTTCACAAACATTTTTATCCATTTCACAATCAATGAAAATGAATTAGATGATTTTCAAAGAAGGATGTACATTTTTGCATAGAGGCCTACTATCAACAACTGTCAGTCCTCTGCGTCAATCTTCTGGTATGGCTGCTAATTTTAATCTAAAACAGATTATTAGAAAACCCATCTAAAAATCTAAACTAAAATCTCTTACCATGCTTTTAACTACTCCCTTCAGAGAGCAGCACAAACTGGGTCTAACAAGGACAGAAAAACGCTGCACAACTGTGCAAGAAGACAAATATTTGAGTGTGTAGTTTAAGACACCTGGCAGCTGCACTAAATAGTAGCCGTCAAACACCAGTGTCAGTATCAACAGTGAAGTGGCCACTTCAGGATGCTGGACTTCATGGCAGGACTGCCAAGAAAAAGCCATATCTCAGACTGGCCAAAGACATTTCCAAGTGATCCCAAACCTTTGAGTGTACATAGTCAAATAGAACATATTGGTGGAAAGACAAGCGAGGGATCCCCACCTTTGTTACCTTTTGGGGGTCACATGCACGTGGCCCCCTCCAGCTCCCAGCTCATCTTCTCTGAAAAAAAGAGCCAGACTGTTCCTTTTGGCGAAGAAACAAGGCATGCTGGAGAGACACCCATTCACAAGATCCACAATCAGAGTCAGAAGTCGTTGTCTTGGGCACTTTCTTTGTCTATTTGTCTCTGTTAGAGCCCCAGCCAACACGCATCTATCACGAGCAGCGTGCATGCTGCCCCCACCAAGAGGCGAGCCAGCTGCCTGCCGTTACTGGCCAGACAGGGAAAGGGCAGCCAGTGTGGAGCCAGACAGGCCACGCCCCAATCCGCCCGGTTAGCGGTCTGGACAGGTGACGCTGACAGAAGGTAGCGGCGACCCCCCACCCTTCCTCACCAACACCGAGACATATGGGCTCCCTCCATCTCGGGCTCCGCGGCCAAACTGTGACCTCATTAATGCCCACCAGTGAGGTCATACCTGACTTTTCATTTGGGCAGAATTAAAAATCATCATCAAAAGGCGTTTGGTGCATGGATTGCCGTGAAAGTGGCCCCTCCCTGGACTCAAATTAGTCTTGTGCCCCCCCCCCTCATTTCAGCGGTGAGAAAGATAAGTTAATCATGGTGTTTGCATGTGTGCTCCCGGCACCAGGGAGCTGCGGTTCATTGAGGGGAAACATGAATTTCAACATGCACTGTGTTATTGCAAAGCAGAGCATCACCCCCCCAGGTTGGGACACTGGACTGCACAGCAGTTTTCCAGCATGATAACAAGCCCAAACACACCTCCAAGATGGAGAGGGTGTGCCCGCTTTTGGGAGATAGTTACAGTTGTGTTACGCATTGCTGCCATCTCGCTGGTTGTTGGAAATTGCCTCTGGGGTCGCATCCCCATCCCGTTTTACCGAGGTAGAGGTGGGAACTAGTTTCACAGCATCCTTCTCAAATCTCCACGGGTCAGCCATGGACCCACGAGTGATCCCGCTTCTGACACCAAATTGTCATGGGCAGAAGTAGTCATGAAAGTAGTCTGGTGTCCCGTTGAAGGACAGGACAGAAGCATCGTTCTCCAAATTTTATCAGAGCCCGCTGATGAGGAAACGCCATTGGACAGAATTGTTTTCCAGACAGGAGGTCTCTCGCCTCGAGCGTATAATCCGTCCCAGGAACTCCAAACATTGACACTACGGAAAGAAAACCGAAGCGATACAACAAGACTGGACTCATGAAGAGTGAAGAGGATTCTCTTACATTTAAGTCAATAACTGAAAAGTACCGTAAAGTACCGTACAGCTTCGCCTAGTTCCCAAATACCATAAAATACCTTCAATCCCGAACGTTCGGGTGTTCCAAGCACAAATAAAAATGAGCAGAGTTCACAATGAGGTTGATGCAGCTGAGCAAACACGTGCAAACTTGCACTTGTTGACTTCTAAAAACGCCGGCTTGACAAATGACATTCCACCGGGACGGGGGAAGGGATGAAGTTGAAGAGACTGAAGTCGTGGAAGATCATCGCCTCGTCGCTCAAAGTCAAACAGGAACTCATGGTCGTCTTGAAAGTCACTCATGATTTGCACTTCAACTACTTTGTCTGCATTTGCATTTCTTTCTTTTTTTTTGCCGTTCGGGGGATTCATGCCCCCCTTTTTTACGATTTATCCCAGTTCAATAAATCTGGTATATTTTAAAAAGGGAATTGAGGACAGCCGAGTGTTGATACTTGAGTATTTTCCCTGAGCACATACTAGTATTATGTGTGGTTTAGACTTTGTGTCCCACTTGAAGGGCTGCACCCTTCCAAACGGTAAACGCAAACGATAATGACGTCACAGGCTATTGACAAGTCGGCAAGTTTCCATACATTTCAATAGCATGTGACGTTATTATTGTTTGCACTTACGTTTATCGTTTGGTTTCTAAACCTCGCTAATAGCAACAAGAAGGCATTTCTACAGATTTGAGAATTTTTTTTTTATTTCGTTGTACATGCTCATGTACATGTCTGTAATTCATACAAAGATGTTATAATCCTCAGCTTTGGCTGTGAACATGGATCAAAGATGGATCAAAGGCCACGATGCGGCCATCCGATATACTATGCGAGGGAAATTGGAACGGGACTGGAGATTTTGTCCGAAATAGGTGAAATCCGTTATAAAAAATCTGATATATGCAATGTATTTTTACTGGAAATGCATTACAGAAAAATTGGTTCTTTTTTATTTGTCCATTGTGAGCGAATTTCCGATATATCCGAGTCCGATATATCCGAGGTTTACTGTACAAAAAAGAGGCATTTGATATAATTTTGTTCATGTTCAATACAATGTTGATGGGCAGTGACTGATTGACCAGAGTCCCAAAATTCAGCCAGAGAACACTATTGGATTGGATATGTTTGAATTTCCTGGCTTTATTGGGTCAGTTGGTCATGGACCTATCAACATTTTTCATTTGGGATTGTACTCTTTTTAGGGGGGGGTTGCTCAAAAGAGTACGGTTTGTACGCTCGTGAAAATGTTGAAAATTATGGATGGCCCCTAAACGAAATGGACAAAGGAACATTTAACGGCACTGAGGAGAGGATGCCACCTATAATCTCTGTGGGGCGGTTGAAAATGGAGTTTTGACGCTATTCCTAACTTGTCCCAACAGTCTACAAGAGGAAATTGCTTTAATGTCTATTTGACGAGGAAATCTACACCGGTATCCGCATGTTTTGGCTCCAACTCGGCCTGTGGGTCGCCAGTTGGCTAGCCTTGCCGTGGCCTGTTGATGTATATCGGTCTAGATCGCGTCGTCTAGAAACCACGTGCCATGCTATCTCCAACCCCGTCCCATGCTGTCCATCTGCTCTGGTGCCTTAGCGGTGGCTGTAATGTGTTGAACGTTCCACTCGTGTGGGATCATAAAAGCCGTTAGCTGGTTACACGCCGCTTGTCAGAGCCATTCTATGGCCTCGTTGTCTGTCGTATGGCATCTCCCCACGTTAACCCATAAACTCCATCGCCCTCTTTTTCGCCTCCTCTGCTGGCGGCCCCGCATTTTCATTTCTTGGCCTAATGAAGCGAGGGCACTTTCCAACAAGTCGCATCCATGGGAGTCTGCGACAGAGCCGTGCCTGTTTGTGTCCCTTGTGGTTCTAATGTCGTCTGTTTTCCAGCCAGCTGTTTGATCATTTGTATGTACCCCCCCATGCAGCCATTAAAGGTATCGGATTACATCGTGAGCCGCAAATCCCATCATGGTCTTTATCTCTATTAACTAGGCCATTTGGTTCTCACGTCATACGTTGACATTTGAACCGTGGCACGGGCAACTTCCTTAGCCTTTTTAATGGGGAGGGCTCTTAATCCATGGACATGTGCGTTTGATTTATGTGGTGGTCACATGTCAACACACTGAATAGCACACGGAATAGCTGCTGTTGTTCGTCACGGTGTCAAATAAAACCTTTTGGAGAGATTAAAAGAGATTAGAAAGCCTTTCAAACGCTAATTGGATAGATGGGCGAAGACGATGCCCACAAGGACCGCTCTCATCTCACTGACAAGACCAGAAAGTCTTTGAGGCTTTTTTTTTTTTTACATTGTGATGACAGCGGCCTCGATGAAGTCTTTTGTCCGCCTCACTTCTATGGCATGATATGATGCTGAATGATAACATATCGTCATGTAACATCTGAGAGCCACCATTCCACCTTTATCCCGAGGACATTGTAATACATAACCGATAGGGAGACCGCTACCGTAATCCACTAGATTGTGTTCATATCTGAGATGAATTCACTGTTCGGTCTCGCTGTTTGTCTTGGCCCACCCGCTGCCTCTCATGCAGTCGTTGACCATTCCCCAACACTGAGCCATTGGCGCTGGGATAAATGGCCTCTTCAGTCCAGCACTTTGAAAGAAACCTCATCATATTGCACTCTTGCCTCAGGGCCACCCCCGGTACTCCGGTCTGCTGATGGGCCTGTGGGCCAGCAAGACCTCTAACTCTGTCCTCCAGAGAAAATGTCACGGCCATGGTCAGCACAGACCGAATGGCTACTCGCTACATGGAAACATTACTCGTCCCGACGCTTTTTGTTTGTACATTTTAGGAAGTATCAATATGTTTAGAAAATGTGTGCTCTGTTTCTTTGAAAGCCATCATCGGTTTGGAATGTTTAAAGTGCGGCCCAGGGGCCATTTGCAGCCCATTTTCATTGCCCACAGCAGTAATGTTACAAGAATAAAGTCAAACTATTAAGAGAAAAAAAGTTCTAACAATTAAAAATTTGTCATTTTATGAGTAACATTTTAACAATGACGTCCCTTTAATCGCATAAAATTTAAATATTAAAGAATAAAAAATGTTCTAAAGTATAAACATTATATAGTATAAAGTGAAAAAATATTTCTTTGTCGGAAAAGGTTAAAGCAAGAGAGAAGAAAATTGAAATAAAGAAAGTTGAAATAGAAGCAGCAGAAATGGGGGGGCGACAACAGAATTTTTTTGTTAATAGAGTCAAAATAGTCAGAGGAAAAACTTGATGAGAAAAAGTTGCACCTCTTCATCTTATGAGGGAAAAATCATTTTAGTAGCATAGAGATGAATATATTAAAGGAAAAATGTTTTTTCTTGTAAAATTATGAGAAACGAAACCAAATAAACTTGGACAAACACTAATAATATGGTATTTAATTATTCAATACATTTGACTGATTTCCTGCCTTTCTTGCCCTGTGGCGTCCCGCAAGGCTCAATTCCATGCCCCATACTATTCCCTTGTTCTCTTCTAATTAAAGCAATCCAGAAGCACAAAAAACAATTACCCTTCACTACCCCTCAAACATAACGTTCTCCCTTGTAAAGCAGGGATGTGCAAGGTACAGTACAATTGGTCTAGTCGGAGTGCACCCCCCCCCCCCCCCCCCGCATGCTCAAACAGCAGCTTGTAGCATCAAAGCCAAGTTAATTCTTCCTTTGTTTGTGTGTCAAGGTGTGCTTGTTTGCATTTGCGACCGTGCGCCACGTTTAGCATTGTGTCGACACAAAACGGACTTGGACAGGAGCCTCCCAGGAGGCGCCGTTGGCCTCTCCACTTGCCTGCCAGCCGCCGCCGCCAGAGTGATCACGTCAAGCACTCCCGTTTACTCCCGGCGGCGGTAATCATGGCCAAGCTTTGCCGCCATATGGCAGGTAGTCATCCTCTTAAATCGCATCGCAACGATCAGTCGACGATCGTTTAATGGCCGTTCGGAGGAGACACATTTGCATCAGACATCAGTCTTACTCTCGGAGAGACATTCATGCCGGGTCTGAGTCTGGCACTGCTTTTATGTAAAACTGTGCTATCACCTGTAAACACCTTTTCGGGTTTATTCACCTGCATGGTGAAAGTCTTTTTTTGGTCAATATTTTGTCAAAATCAATGCAATGGTTAACTTACCACCTATCAGTGTACTCAGCTGTGACACAGCAACCGCTAATAAGGCTTTGGTCGTCTACCTCTGACACTCTGCTGCTAGTTAGCGCTATTAGCGGCACATCTCCAATGGCCGCAGAGCACCTGCTCTCTGTTTAACAGTCATGAATACTTGAAACCGCCAGCATCTGGCTCCACCTGGGGCGGGGGGCTGCACGCTCTGTCATTGCTCGGTCTTGTTAAATCCGTTCAAAAATAGAGCAGCAACGATGTTGTCGTTTAGAAGCCTTGATTTATCACCACTCGCTTAAGTGCACCATTGTTCCAGAGCTCATTGGCCCCTGTAGAATTTACCAGTGTTCCCATATAGGACAAACAGTGTTGACACACTTTTTCTTGGGCTTTGTTGTTTTAAGAGTGTGAAATCAAGGAATCTGGTGCAGGCGTGTGAAAAGGGAGTCTCCTGTTAGTTTTTTATGTGACTGTTTGTTTTTGTAAGCTGGAACCGCTGCACACAAAAGGGTAGGAATTGGACGTGCAACATTATCTGTACTGACAAAGTCTGTAAGGTGCATACGCATACAATAAGGTCCTCGCTGCATTTGTAGCAAATAGTTCCGTGAAGAGCCCTTTAAAAAATGTTTTATTATACATTGAAAAAGTCTTCTATGACTCAAGTTTTTTATGTGTTTTCTTGACTTTGGCTGTGTTGCCATTTTGATAATTGTTTTGGTTTATTCTATAATTGAAACTGGATGCGTACTTTAACTACGGAAGTAATGAACGCGGCATAGTTTGATTGAAATATAATTGAATTGAGCAGACCTATTGATGAATTGTGTGTCGTTATCTTTATTGCTACGCTAAATCTAATTTTGACAGACAGCAGGAAGCGAGGCAGGTCTAGCTGCACCAGATAAGTTTCATTTTTGAGATGGAACAAATGTTGGTTATGTTTTGCGGATTCGTATAGAGCAGCTACACACAATAACTCGCACGGAAAGCTTTCTAGATCCTCCAGAATCCGCACCTATTCCAGCTATATTTCCTTGGATTTCCAAAACGGTCTGTTTTCATTTATTCCACCCACGGCCCACCTCCGGGCACGCCCACTCTGCTGTGATTGGTCCCACTCGACTTGTACCAGATGGATGGAGCGTATGACTTCTCACGTGGCTTACTGTGTGATACCAAGTAAATACAGGGCTAGCATCGCCGATATCAATGCCAATACTTAAAATTTAAGGTGGATGCATCATCAATCTGAATGAATTTTTTTGATTTGCCTTTAAATAATCTGAGTTTACAAGTAAATATAAAGTACTTTATTAGTACAGTAAACGTTTTTGTCTTACACCCTTCTTACAAACTATACAAGAGCTCCTCCTTTCATGGGTAGACATGTAAATAAACACCTAGCACTATCATGCCAGGTGTTAGCATGCTAACTTAAAACCCAGTCCAACATAAAACTAATCCCCTGACTTTATGATTCGATCATTCCATTTTGGAAATGGACTCCAGCAAGTTCTTCGCCTCATTGCTAAGGTCGGTGACAGGAAGTGGCGGGGCCTCCCTGAGGTACGCCATGGAGTGAAATGCCAATCACTGGTTTTGGCTCTGCAAAATGTGAACATGAAAACAACCCCCGCCCGTCTCACGGATTCTCAGCGTGAAGATGAAAGCAGAACTTTTGAGGATCTCCAGGCAGTATGCGGCCCACGTATCATGTTAGCAAAGGTCCGGCCAGGCCAGCGAGAGTCGGTCACGAGCAAGTTCACGGGCGAAGGTCGACATAAAACATTTCACGCTCTAAAGCGAGCCGCCTGTGCGGAACGATGATGGGATATAAATTGCCTCTTGTGATGGTGTCAGGGTGATGACAGGGGACGATAATAATCCTGCGATTCCCTCGCTCTGCGCCGTAATACCCCCCTCGTGCATTTTACCTTTAACTCGCAGTCCGGCAGCTGCTAGCTAATTGTCATGCTTCGTATGACAGCCAACAGGGGAGCTCCTCACTTGTTGAACTGAATTAAGGTGAACTTTTATCTGCAAACTTCCACTGTGGATGTGGAAGGCCTCCTCTCTGGTTTGGACAAACGGGGCAGCTGCTCAGTGAAACAGAAGTCATATTAAGCGAGAGGTGATAATGGCCTCGCAGAGGCGTCGTAACAGGCCGTCTGCGGTGCTTGGTGCACACGTTTACGTCTTTAGCTTAACCGTTGCCGACAACACCATCCGTCAACGGCGATATCGTGCAGCAATGGAGGATGCTGGTTGCCTTTATTTCTGTCAGCTTCGTGCAATACAGAATCGATGGTGTTTAAATTACACTGAGCACTTACACTTCATGAAACGCAGCATTAGCTTTGCTAGCCAAACATTTTATATTAAAACAATGTACTCACATTACTTTAAGTAATACGTATGTGGCAAATTATTTGTTTATGGACAACTGTGTGATTTACTTCCTAAAAGAATTTTTTTTTTGTGACAGAAAAATATCAAACCACTGCCATTTTTTGCAATGTCAGCTCCACTTTATTTAAAAATTATTCTTAATTTTATTTATTTGTTTTTTGTTTTTATTGAACCGTTGAACGTTGAATGTTTAACTTCCTACATTTACATTTTTTGTGACACAAAAAAATTGAACCACTGCCACTGTCCCAATATTATTGGCTTTAAACACTTAATACTACACGTATTATTCTTATTCTTATTCTTATTACAGTAAAGTCTCGTTATATCGATATCGGTTAAAACAAGTTACTACTTATTACGATACTATTTTCATTTCCCGGCAAATTTCTAGTCTTTTATGATATAATTAGCTCCGTTAGTACGATACCCGGTTATTATGATAATCCGGTTACTACGATGCCCTTTTCATCTCCCACCAGCCAATTTGGTCTGCTTATATCGATACAAAAGCAGCTTAAATCAATCTTTGCTTAAGGATTTCAATACCAAAAAAGAAGACGGCGAACGGCTGCTTCCAGTCAACTTTATTTTTCACACTTCCACCACCAGAGTGCAGCACACACAGCGGAAAACACCCGTCCCTCGCGCCTACCCCTCCGGGTGGCAACACCTTCCCTATCGATAGTTCCGGGGTGAATTATGTCCCGGTAACCGGTAATCACTACAGCGTAAGTTTATTTTTATTTACTGTAGTACAAAATGTATTGTAGTACAAAAGCATGCTAGATACGCAATCCATGAACTCAAGGAGAAAATTACATGCCATATCAAAGATCCGCCCACTTTTAATGCAGTTCGGCGCAGGATTGGATATATGGATAGTCCGGTTATATCGGTATTTTTTCCGACTCCAGAGAATATCGATATAACGAGACTTTACTGTATGTCTGTTTGTAGTGACTTAAAATTGTATTTATTGTTATTAATATTATTAGACAATAAGTCTGTGTCAGACTGAGTGTATTTTCCATTATTATTGCATGATGTCAGTGAGCAATATTCATGATTTTCTTTGTTTCCTTTCAAGTGGGTCCCCGTGCTGTCAGATTTCCAGCAAAGGGGGGGGACAGTCTGGAGCTTCGTGCTAGGGAAGCCCAGCCAGCCCCTGTCCCTCCACCTGGGGGACTACAACCTGGACGGCTTCCCGGACGCTCTCGTGGTCCTCCGGAACACCAGTGGCAGGTAGGAGGACCTCTAACGCGACCACGCGGATCCTGCGTTGTGGAACGTGTGCGGTAAATGAATCGTATTGAGAGGTCCCAAGTGAAAATTGTATGCGGGCCACACAATTAGGTACACCTGGTAGCATCCGATGTGAGATTTTTGCATTTTACAGAACAAAACAAAGCTCAGTTATGACATAATTACAAGTAAACTACTACAGTATAATATACATACAGTATAAACAATAATATAGTAGATATCAATAACAGTGTTTGAAGTAGTTTTGGGCCTAGCAACTAAAAGTATGCATTGTTCCTAGGATAAGCACCAAGGCTTTTGACGGGCACTGTGAGTATGTATCAAATGTTATCAAATGAAACAAACCATAGCCGGGGGGGGTGTCTCTCCCCCTCTGTTAATATGGTTTATGCCTCATATTTCTTCTTTTCTGTTATTTCTTCTATATTAGGTAATAGGAATGTAAAGTTGACTATAGGGGTGTTATATCATGTCTGTAGGATTCTAATCATTCATTCATTCTCTACCGCTTATCCTCACGAGGGTTGCGGGGGTGCTGGAGCTTATCCCAGCTGTCTTCGGGCGAGAGGCGGGGTACACCCTGGACTGGTGGCCAGCCAATCACAGGGCACATATAGACAAACAACCATTCACACTCACATTCATACCTATGGACAATTTGGAGTGGCCAATTAACCTAGCATGTTTTTGGAACGGGAGAGGAAACCGGAGAAAACCCACGCATGCACGGGGAGAACATGGAAACTCCACACAGAGATGGCCGAGGGTGGAATTCAACCCTGGTCTCCTAGCTGTGAGGTCTGCGCGCTAACCACTCATCTACAATGCAGCCCATAAAATCCATAGGTCCTAAACAGGTCTTCTGGAATGAATTCATTAAAAGTTTTCATCTCCCCCTTTGGAACGCATTTTTACCGAAAAAGGAGTTAGCGCTGTAATTGCTTCTTTTTTCGTGTTGATTCCGTCAGCGTGTTCTGATGTGTGGTGAGCCATCAGTATTCAGTCGGTCGGAGCACACAGCCTGTGGTGGTGCAAGGTAGCTAAGGTGAGCCTGATCTTCAGCATGCAGACATGGCGGCTGATAAGCAAGCCCTTTAAAAGTCATTACAGCACGCGGCTAGACGTGTGTGCATGTGTACATGCATGTGTGTGTGTGTGTGTGTGTGTGTGTGTTGTAGGACCTATATGGATTATCTTAAGAGATGAAGATAAGATAGCTGAAGAGGTCAGACCCGTCATCATCTATGCATACTGATTGCTGTGTGTGTGTTTGTGTGTGTGTGTGTGTGTGTGTGTTAAGAGCCTCAAAAGACACACCCACCCACATACATTTGAACCCTACTTTCTGTCCAGGGCCGTATATAATCATCTCTAAGTCCCATCGGGCTTAACTCTTTGCGTGCCCCCCCCCCACCATCATCATGGTTGTGTAGAAGCGACTCGTATCTCGCCACCACTAATCACACGAGCTGCGGCTTCCTCTCCTCCTTCGTTTCCTACACATTTTTTTTTTAAGCCGTGTCGTCGTAATCCGCCAACCAGGGCGACGCCTTGGCTGCAGGATTCCTTCCCAGCGTGGTGGAGCTCCAGCAGCAAGACGTTCAGCAGCGAGTGGCTGGGAGGTTCTAACCGTATGTGCATCCACCATCGAATCACAAACGTCTTCAGCATTTGGTCCAAAGTGATGTCATTCTTGTTGAAGAAGTTCTTGGAAGTCCCGCAGGAAGAACCACACCACACGGACCAGGGCCCTCGGTCATGAGGGATGCCCGCTGCGCGTAACCGGCAGTCGTTTGACGACCCTGCACCACTTGAAGTGCCGGTGTTCCACTGAATGAAAAAGCACCCCAGATCACCCCCCCCCCCCCCCCCATCCCCTTCAGTTGGGATCTCCTTGTCATACCAGTAACGTTGGAAGCCATCTGGACCATCAAAGTTCCATTTGTTGTCATCCACCTTTTTCCACCTTTCAATGTCCCATGTTTGATCCTCCCTGGCAACGTCTAAACGGGCGGTTTTGTGGAGTCTAAGGAGACCAGGTCTTTGGATTCCTTTTTTGTCTTAGAAAGCTTTTTCTCCAGATTCCATCTGATGGTTGTTGCTGTGCAGTCGGCACCAGTAAGGGCCTTCATTCGGGTCCAGGACCGCTCTGTGTCTTGATGGACAGCCAATCGGATCCTCTGGCTCAGCGTGGGTGTCATTGGGTTTCTTCCGTAATGCTGAGTTCCAAATGTTTTTTATTTTACTCCCCCTTTTTGCTTTTGCATATTTAGCTCTACTTAAAACCTCATTAAGGTCCAAATGTGCAAAATGCATACTCTCATACAATTTTTCAACTGGTCTTAAGATTGTGACGAGGTCTGGATCCACACTGTTGGTCGCCGTGCTCCCAAAGAAAGAAGATGCTTTGTCATATTTAGTTTGCAGAGCGGTGTCAAAGGTGGTCTGCGAGCAAAGAGATGTGCTTCATTTGCTTTGGAGATTGTATCCGATGCGTCCTGTCCGCCTCCCAGCCCCCCCCCCCCCCCCCCCGTCTGATTTCCTCCCAGTGCAAATATTTGGACAGCCTACACTTGGCTTTTTTTTTTTTTTAAAACCTCACCCCCTCCTTCGCTCCTTTTCTCTCAGCCTCTTTATGCTGCCGAGTGGCTATTTTTAGCGGCTTTTTGTAGTACTCAGCAGCCCTCGTGGCAGGCGAGGTGAACGCTGCTTTTAAATGTTCAACATCGGAGAGATGATGATGATTCACTTTATGGTCGCGCTTCCTAAACAGAGAGGCGCGGATCTCCGAATTGCATTAATCGCATGTTCCGAGCGTTCCTTTGGGAAGCGATTACACTGATATCCACTGAGCTGTGGGCTGAGACTAAGTATGAAAATAATACCCAACATAAACCTTTCTTTCCACTTGTGTGCTTTTTTTGTTGATTCGTGAGCAAAATATGTGTAAAATGAAAGGAAGCGTCTTTAAAAAATAAAAATAAAAACTGCAGTTCTTTGCTTCCACTGCATCCAGAAACGCCTCATATTCATCCATTTAGTTTCATTTCTACCTTAAGTAATTGCCATTGGATTTTCTCCACTTAGCTCATCTCAGCTCACCGGCTCGTCAGCAGGGTGGTTGTTTATTCCACTCATGGATGGGCTGATTTGCCATCGAGCGTGCGGTGCATGTTGATCCACTGGACTCTTCATTAGGTACACCTGTAGACCAGGGGTGTGAATCTCAGCACTGAGGACGATTCCATACACATCTGGATGCATGAGGAGCAGAAAGTGTCATATAGCTTCTACCCTTTTAAAATTGTTTCACAATTCCAGAAGAAGCCAACTGCTCTGCTGTTCTAATGTCACCTGCTGTGCTGAACACTCGTTTTGGGGGGGGGGCACTTATTACAGGCATGGACAAACAGCTCCTGGACAATTTTGAAAGCAGCGGAAGATGCACTTGTTCTGACCTGATTAGCTTGGTTCTTCCCCGATGTCCGACGAGGAACTAGACGGGGAGGCGGCGGTAGACTTGTCCGTGTTGTGGTGTCCCCTTCTTAAGGGGGGGTCTGCATGTTTGCAGTGCTGCCGTTGTACGGCTTCTTAACGCGGCAAATGACGGACATTTTATCGAGCTTTTAGAATCCGTACTGTTTCCAAACATATCTTTTAAACGTTGCGGGCGGGGGGGGGGGGTTAAATATACATTCTCGCTGCTTCTTGCGTGCAAACGTCTATGCACCTCACGGCTTCCGTCCTTATTCAATACTAAACGCTAAAATAATGATGGTGCATTCATGGCGCCTGGGGAACAGCATATGGGGTGAAGTTGAACATTAATAAAACGGCGCTTGCATCGGATTTTACCGATACCCACAAATGCATCGCGATGAATCCCAGTGAATGAGCCGATGCACTCGCATCGATGTATCGATTAATATCGATTATTTTCCACACCCTTACTGTAGACGTGAATGTGATTGACAGGTCATCAGTCCAGTGTGTTAAGCCGGATGTGATTGCCCCCGTGACCCCGGAGAGGGGACGGTTAAGAAGTGAGCAGCAGGAGAGGTGCGAGTACAACATGGAGTCCGAAGAGTCGCTGTTGACAGCGGCGTTGTCTGTTTGTGTTACCGTCGTGTCATTTCCACCCCCGGCTTTTAAAAGCAACCACCCCGCCCGTTTCCACCGCCGCCCGGGACGCACGTTAGAATCCAGGTCACGGGACAGACGGCGCCTCCAGACGCTGCCAAGCCCGGCCTTGTTCCGACGCACCTCCCCCGCCGAACGCAACCTCTCAGGCTGTGTGCACAAACGCAAGCGTTTGGGACTGGGACGAGACAACGAGGCAATGAAAGAGAATGAGAACAGCGGAGCGAAGCGACAGAACTTCTGCTCCTTCTCATATCAACGCAGGAAACTTTGCGCTTGACGGGGAAGTGTCGTCCTTTTCAGGTGCACAGCGGTTGTCCCTGCAGCGAGGCTCCGCTCGTCCCATTTTCCCCTTCCCGACGCCTGCAACATTTAACAGCTCCTCTCGTTGATTGAGGACTACAAAGATGGAGTACTACAAAGTAGGCCTAGCCTACATTTGCAACTTTTCAGACTTGCGTACACTCCAGTAAAAAACATGGTGTGGGCCGCACTTTGGACACCCCTGCTCTATGCAGTTCTGAGTGGAAGCTGGGGGTGGGGAGGGCCGATTCCAACAGAGGAGGCGTGGGTGGAAGAGGAGCATGCCGAAAAGAGCGTTTCGGCCAAGAGGAGAAGAATGCCGATTCGCCCGATACACAACCTGCGATTTATGAAGTACTTCATTCAAAGAAACTTCCTATGGCGCCCCACTGGGGTCCAACATCATGGGGCCCATTTCATTATGGGCCATTTCATTATGCGTGCTCCTCATTTGTCATCCAGGAGCGTTATGGAAATGTACGCTTTGTGAGCATTGTCAGCTTATTGGTTTAGTTTGTGGCTATTAATCACATCGTCTCTCTGCTGCGTTTACATGTGAGTTGACGCATTCCCCGTCCCTCAGTGTCAGGGCCAGGAATAATGGAGGGAGCATGCTCCGCACCGAAGGACATTTAATGTTATTGTTAACGCGCACGCCGTCGTTTCCCATTCACGTTTCTTCCCATTGTAGAAGCTGCAAGGAATGCAGCACATTCCCACTGTGGTTCATTCCGTCTACGCCAGTGGTCCCCAAACTAAGGCCTGGGGGCCGGACACGGCCCACTTCCACATTTGACCCGGCCCCCTGAACAATAAAGCATGTACATTTTTCTGTCATAGATCTGGAAATGGTAACCTATTGTGAGCAACGTTACTACAAACACACTTTGCCCCAGTCATACTAGAACATAAACAAAAAAACGACCCTGACCCTGGCCCCCCTTCAGAGGAGGGAAAAGTCATGTGGCCCTCACTGGAAAAAGTTTGGGGACCCCACAGAGCGGTGAAAATCACGACAAACCCCCCTACTTATTTTCCTGACCAATTAAGCACCGTAGTTTGGAGGGAAACAGATGTTTGCCAAGCCAAGCGCCACAGCCCCCAGGTGGGAATATTAATAATGAGCAAGGTGAGTCCATCAACAGGAACACGTCAGTATGCCAAATATATATTTAAAAGTGGTAGCAACATAAAAGGCAACAAAACATCTGGGAAAATAAAGATAAAGAAGCTCTGCACTACAGTACAGGAAATGCTGCAAATGTTTGACAGACAGTACAGCACATTAGGGAGTTGTGATGACATGAGCTGGTACAGTGTACTGTGTTTGTGTGTGATGGCATATGTTCGCCTATAGAATAGGATTATCCCGAGCAGCAATCGCCATCTTGTCCTCCTCGTTACACATCGCAATATCACGTCTTGATTAAACCTCAAAGAGGTCATGGGACTTAGACGTGTGGCTCATCCCCATCACCTTCAGAGCGCCCGGATTGGAGCATGGAGGGGGACCTTTGCCCCCGCCAGATGATGAAAGGTCAGAAGTGAGCAAAAGATTGACAATCAGCGCGTGCAAACAAACCGTGATTGACACCCTGCGTCACACACGTTCTGCTTTCCACTCTGTCCACACCAACGCCTATTGTCTCCAGGAGACATTTTTCTCTGTCGGTAAAAAGGGGAATTTGTGGTCCGGCCCGCCGCGATGTGGCCTGCGGCTTCCTGGAAGATCAAGAGATTCCTTCCAAATGGCAAATTTGAAAGTGTCCGAGTCTGTGACCCTGCGCTGCTGACATCATTCATCCTCAGCAGGCGATAACACGGAACAGCCTGCAAGGAGTCATTCTCTGTTCTCCTCTGTTAGTAATGATATTTTTATATATTAATTATGCATGGCGTTCTGCATTGTAGTTACTATAAATGCTGCAATTATAGCCAAGGCATGTATTTGCATAAAGCACAGAGGAAAGACCTTGATAATTGGATGTTATTTCCTCAATGTGAAAACTCATTACATATAATGCTAATTTTTTAATCATGATTTGGAGTGCATGAGAAAGT
Organism: Doryrhamphus excisus; assembly: GCF_037039965.1. NCBI lineage: Eukaryota > Metazoa > Chordata > Actinopteri > Syngnathiformes > Syngnathidae > Doryrhamphus > Doryrhamphus excisus. The sequence goes on from NC_136369.1 coordinate 1,880,218, forward strand.
GGAAAGGGGAAAACATAGCTTTGACCACTCGATTGTTGATAAACATGAATATTACACAGCAAAGCAACAGCACCAATGTTGTAATGGAGGTACTCAGCAGTACAACAAATGCCACACGCAGGAGTAACCAAGTAACCGCCATTTTAAAGCCCATGCAAAGGTAGATGATGAAGTCAAATGCAGATACTGCCACCTGGTGGAGTGGAGTTTTTTAACTCCTCCATGAGTTTGGATTCCCGGCAAAGAGCAGTTTAATTGCCATTGTTTACGAGCGTGGAAGTGAAATGTGTTTATTATCTGACATAAAGTATAATGAATCATAAATTAAGAACATTGGATTTGTTATGCCATCAAATCCTAATGCTACTTTGGATTACCACAACCTTCCTGACTTTGCCGGCGATTTGGAGTCGTTCGGTTTATTTCTCTTCCGCGAGGCAGTCGTCATTAATAAACAACCGCTTTCGGCAGTTTGGGAGTTGTTGTGCATGGGAAAGTCCTCTGGAGGTGACGATGCCACCTTTTGGCTTGATTTGTGTGACGCCGTGAGTCCACTGGAGGCCCACCCAGCGTATCTTTCTGTGGCTGTAATCTTCCAGCTCCGACGCCCACAACAAAGCAAAAGTGCGAATTTGACTCCTCGCCACCACGGCAGCGCAATTGAGTTTTCAGGTCTGCTTGTAAAGGCAGCCAGGTGGAGGAAAGACAAGGCTGATGTGTTTATTATTGGATTTAAAAGCCAAAAGTGAGGCGATGAAAGGTGCCTGACAACAAGCCAAGCCGAACCATCCACGAGCTACGCTATCATTTAGTACCTGCTTTTTGTGGGCTTTTGACAGGGTTTTTTTTCTCTTGTCTTTTCCTGTCGTGGTTGGCTGTTTCCCGTCTTACTGGTATATGCTCACCACCATCTTGGAACATCACCTTCAACAGGGCCCCCCTGCGTCTGGCTCTCCTCTTTATTCCAGTTATAGCCCGACCTCCAGACATCGGTCTATAGGTCTTTCATTAAACGGACATTTTGGAATCTTGTAACCAGAAATCCACATCGTTTGAGTCTCACTGGCTTGGCAATAATAATTCATTCATTCATTTTCTACCGCTTTTTCCTCACAAGGGTCGCGGGTGGTGCTGGAGCCTATCCCAGCTGTCTTTGGGCGAGAGGCGGGGTACACCCTGGACTGGTGGCCACATATAGACAAACAACCATTCACACTCACATTCATACCTATGGACAATTTGGAGTGGCTAATTAACCTAGCATGTTTTTGGGAGGAAACCGGAGTGCAACATGCAAACTCCACACAGAGATGGCAGAGGGTGGGATTGAACCCTGGTCTCCTAGTTGTGTGGTCTGCCCACTAACAACTCGACTGCCGTGCCGCCCATAATAATAATAATAATAATAACAATAATAATAATAATAATGAGTGGATCATCATCACACAAACAAGCAAGTATGGACGCCAATCAGTATCAGACCATTTACGTGAAAAATTGTCAACTTGTGTCACTTTTTCTTCTTCTTCATCTTTTGCTGTTTGCGCACGGACAAAAAGCAGGCTTCACTACACATCTTCAAGATCATTCGGTGGTTATACAATATAATTCATGTTCACGGTTGGCCCCTTACAGCCAGCTTTCACCCACAATATCAAGCAGGGGGGGTTCTGCTGTTTTTGGCACCCAAGCTGCATTGCTCACTACTGCCGCCTACAGGAGTGGAGTGCACAACATTTCAGCATTTCTTCAAACGTTTTCGAGAGAGTTTTGCTGCAGAAAAAATTTAATAGTCCTAAATGTGTGTGATTCTCGTCTCGTCAAACACATTGTTTGGCACTCCGGCTTTCTTTGGCCCCATGTGGGGTTATTTGGCGACAGTGAGTCAGAAATGCGTAGAGTGCTTTGCTGGGCGGAACGATACGGCACAGGTACAAGTTTGTTATGTGCGATACCGTACGAAAAAGCAGGGCAAATTTGTGCAAATAGCCAACAAAAAACAAATCGTATGCAAATTGTGGCTTCCATAAAGGTTGACTTCAGCATCTTTAATTCTCAAAATGTTTCTGTATTCATTTGTTCTGTCTTCGGCCTTCAGTACCCCCCCCCCACCACCACCACCCCCCACACTCTCGTTGACTGTTTCCTTCTGAAATGAATCTTCTTTGCTGTAATCAATCTATAAGTCACCGTTGCAGCTGTGACTTATAGATTGATGTGGGGGGGTATGTGGGGGGGGGGGGGTTGTTCTTGTTGTTTTTACATTTTTTTGCTCCAAATGATTTCTTTCAGTACGCACCCACCCCCGGCGAGGCTCCCTTCCAATGAAAATGTCTGTGTAACATTTGCTCCACTGCGGGAGTCTCAGATGCGATTAGGAGGTCCAACAACCCTCGCTGAAGTGCCCCTGAGCAAGAGGCGGGCGTCTCTCTTTGTGAGGATAGCAGCACACAGGAGAGCAATTATCCCGCTCACATTCCCTCACTCTTGTTTCATATATTTTTTTCTGTGCCGCTTTTCCTGTCAGAGATGCTCCGTAGGAACGCAGAACCGGCGCGCCGCTCGGCATAAAGATAATGGCTCCCTTCTTTACTCACCCATTTACTTAGAAAATTAATTAAGCCGTCCTCGTTAAGGTTTTAGCGCTCTCTGAGGGACTGGGCATTAGAGTACATACAGTAAATGCAGTCTTTGTGGTCTACTCGTGAGACGAGGCCCCTAGTACTGAGCACTCAGGATAGTACTCAGGATGCTTCCTGTTCTATGGTCATCATCATGTTTTTGCTTTTTGAGCTGAAGTCTGTTTTTTATATTTGGCAGCAGGTTGTGTTCGGTGAAGTGGCGTCAGGTTTACATAACAAACGTTTTGCTATCAACGGCGATGAAGAGCAGATTAGATTGTTACCATGGTGACATTTCTTACCCTCCCTTTACATACGCAAAGCATCAGTTGCATGTAGACAAAAAAAAAAAAAAACCTTCAGACCTTGATTCTAAAGCCAAGGTTCTGCCTGCTGGGACGTTTATACCGAAGGCTAGCAAGACGTGTGCGGTGTCATTGTTCTTCCTGAAAGACACGGTTGAAGAACGTTAAAGTCGATTCACTTCCATGCTAATGAGGTCCTTTCTCGACGCCATTGGCTCCTCAGTAGAGTTCGGGTTTCTGCCGAGGCCCATCAGTCCACACCCCCGTATGGATATGAAGCCCCATCTTTAATACTGACAATACTTTCACTAAATGTACAAAAATATATAACAAAATACAGACTACATATAATAATGCATATTATGTACCGCTGCCCTCTAGTGGAAGAGCATGTTATTGTTGCTGCTGTCATTATACGACACTGACATTGACAGACATGTGAACAAAGATTCATTATTTGCCTTCCATCCGTTTTCTATATCCGCTTATCCTCCCGAGGGTCGCAGGATTGCTGGAGCCTACCCCAGCTGTCTTTGCCGTCAAATAATTATTTTCCCACACATGTAGTGAATTCGGATCATTTCTCTCACGGCATGTTGGTTTGGAATCACTGGAATAACTCTCCGCCAGCGGAGATGCTTATTAGCATATTAGCATCTACGGTGGTGTAGCAATTTTTGGAAAATTACAAATATCAAATATATATTGCAGTTTCTCCAAAATAAATTAAAATGCACATTAAAATGTTTTGTGATTAAATACGCCCCATTAATTGGTGAAAAATCCACATTTTGAAGCATTTTTTTTATTGACTAAAATGCAAATGCTGTGTAAGGCATTTAAAGGCATCATGATGATGTGTAGTATTCTACACTGGTCACTAGGTGTCAGTGATGTTACTTTAGTGAGACACACAAACACCACACTTGATCTCACAAATGCACAATAATCCTTACAACGGGCCCACGCCAAGCTAAAACTCAACTCTGAACCCCCCCATGCCGCTTCTGGTCCAACACCGGAACACATGTACAGCAACACACATGAGCATAAGTCCTATTTCTTATCTTTCATGGCTTACTTTCTGTTATTATGTGTGCTGTATTGCGTCATATGGGTGTAAAGGTGACTATAGGGGTGTTATGTATGTCTAGAGCGCTCTAATGATGTAGCACGTCGTAAACTATATGAAAATATTATACTACGAATCCTAATTTGTGGAAATACACTTGTCACGGTCGGGGCTGCAACCAATTACCCTGAATAAACGAAGCATTCCCGTCTGGAAAAGGCGGATAAAGCGCATAAATGTGTGGAGACACAAAATGGCATGTCCCCCTGCAGGGCTGCCTAAAAACACTTCCCTGCATCAAGGCTTTCAATCCTACACCTTTGTGGGACCTCTGACATTGAAATTGGTGACAAAGCCTCCATTGTGGGTCTTATTTGATAGTCCTATGTTCTAATATTGAAGTAGTTAGTGAGCAGAGTTCCACAGAAATAATCGTTCATAATCACGACCACCCGACGCCGATTAATAGCATAACCTACTGGACGGGAGTAATTACGCTAATTATAATTACAGAGGGGAGGGAGCTCCTCCGTGCAGCTGGTCAGGTTAGGAGCGTAGTGGCGGCAATCTGGCTTCGCGGGAGAATTTAGCAGCCATTGCTCATCACAGTGAGTCAGAATGGGAGCACTTAGGCTGAATTACAGCTTTTCTTCTAATTCCGTAACGCTAGCGCCACAAATCATCATTAGGGAAACGCACCACCGCCGGGAATTGAATAAAAAATAAATCAATAAAGTAGCACTGTAAGCTATTTGGCTCTCACGCGAGGGGGTGTTTGGTGTACCAGACCGCCCCCCCATACCACGCCCATCCCCACCACACACACGCAGGCAATGACAGCCTGTCACGCCACTCTCCCCTCTCAGGTGGACTTCCTTTTTCCACTTCACACTTCCTATTCAGCCCACACCTTCCGGGGGGGGGGGGCGTCCTGTTACCTCCCGGCGTCTTATGTCGAATTGGTCCGCCCGGGTTTCATACGAGGTGGGGGGGTGTCTAAATGTCAGCCGCCGCCCTCCGCTGAGTGCACGTGCCCGCATGCAAGGGAGGAGGGGGGAGAGACTTGGTGCGAGGTGTGTGTGTGTGTGTGTGTGGGGGTGCTGGGGGGATTGAGCTATTTGTGGATTAGGAAATGAGGTCACAGATGGAAATGGCTGAACTTGAGTGACTCCTGCCTCGCCACCCGACACCTATCAAGGAGTTGAACAAACATGTCGCGCTTCCATCGCCCGCGATTAAAACGCCTTTTAATGGCCGCCGCTCTGCTGAGGGAAGAGTCTGGGAGACAGGGAAGGAAGCGCGGCGCTCCGAGCTGTAGGTCAGTGAGGGGCTGACAGGAAGAGAATATGCTTAACCTCCGCTGCAACGTCAATGTGAAATCACAACGAACGTCTTCCTCAGTTGTTTATATCATTCTCATCCCGTTTTATCGGCCTTCGGGCCCGGAAAACCTTCCCTGCTGACCTTCATATTCCCAACATTCTGTGGTCTTCATTTAGTAGCGGCTCTCCACTAGTGTATGTGTAGATGTCATTTTTCTTTTGTCCAATCAGATTTCAACTACCGTGTGTTGCTATGTGAGCATAATCTGCCCAGGGCCTTCAGAATCAGGAGTGCTGGCCCGTGTCATTTAAAGACTCTTAGGCAGGGGTGCTCACAGCGCTGCCCGTGGCACATTATAAAATATCATTTTGCAAAACATTTCAAAGAAACTGAAAATCTAATTTTAGTAATTTTAGATGAATAAAGTTATGATTCATAATATGGTACTTTGATGATTAGTATGGTCATTAAAATAGAATAATACTGAAAAGCTGTCATTTGAGAAAGGAACAAAACAACGATTAAAGTTGTCATTTTTGCGAAATTAGGTTGTGTAAACGTTCTAATGTTGTGAAAAAAATATATATATATATTATTAAACAGATTATATTATAATATATTATTATTAAATATAGAAATGATTAAAATGTTATGGATGTAAAGTCATAATTCCAAGGGAGACAATTTACAAGAAAAAAATTGAAATATTTGGGGGGAAAAAAATCATAAATAAATCATCTGCAGAAACGGAAAAGGCGGCTACACCAACAATGAAGTCAAAATATTCAGAGAAAAATGGCCATCTCTTTGTTATTGAAAAAAAATTATTATATATATATTGTTATTATTAAAAAAAGTAAAAATCTGAAATAATTTTACAAGAATAAAGTAAAACAAGAAAGAGAGAAAAAAAATTATCAGAATTAACTCGTATTATTTAGACAAATATGATGTCATTTTAGTAGTATAGATTTGAAATAAGAAAAACTTTATTACACGTACCGATACAGTAGCCCGTATTTACGTATCTCTACCAAATACGGATTGGGATGGACCATGAAGGTGGACCAGGCTAAGGAGCCAGAAGGTTCCATTCAGATGCCACGAAAGGCTAATTGTGGCCAAGTTGGTCCTGTCGATTGTCACCCCCACGTTAAAAGCCACAGCTGACGTTCAGCGTTAATAACGCCGCTCTGTCGTCCCGCTAATGCACCGATGAGTCCCGTCACATCGGGTAGAAGCATTGTGGCTCGTGTCTCTGTGAGTGTGCGTCTCCATCCATCAGTATGCGACCCGACCGAGCAGCTGCCAAGAGCTTAGCAGGCTGTTGCTAGGCAATGCCATTTCAAACCCATCCTTCTCCGGGTGTCGGGGGCGCGTTTGCCGTTCGCTTTGGTCGCTAACGCCGGCGTGGAAAAGTGCGGCGTAGTATTTCTAGTTTTATTTCTAGCTTTTATTTCTTCGAAAAACGTAATAGTGAAGTTTTATAGGATCTGACGTTACCTCCGTTAGCCATCAGTCACGACCCGAGACATGACGTTACATCACATAGTAGTCAACCACGGCATGTCCGACATGAAGTGAAAAAAAAGTTCTCCTCCCATTCCGTGTGGAAGTGGTTTTTGGCTTTTTTCTTTTTCTTTCTTTTCCACTCTAACGTAGCTGTTACAGTGAGTGTAATGTTAGCTTCCATAGCTAAAGGTCGTTATACGTGCTATATGGCCTCCATTCCATTGGACAACTGCAGATATGGAGTGTATGTGTAAAAGAAAAAATAGCATTGTAGCATTCAAGTTACACACACACAAAAACGGTGTTCCCAGTAGGTTTTCTTAATAGCATTTTTAAACTGTATCATCTCCAGAATCAAAGCAGCACGCCTCCAGTATATTACTGTGCTCATCAAGAGCTAGCTTGATTAGAATATTATTATAATGTGTGTGTATATATATTTATGTACATGAGCACATGTGTGTGTCCAATGTACACTCTCACCATAAGATGTGAAAGAATGTTTTTCCCAGACGGAAAAAAAAAGCAAGTGAGGATGCTTGGAGGACTTAGGGGTCAAGGACAGGAAGACGGAAGGCGAAAGGAGACTGATCAGGAAGCAGATGGTGGGGTTAATTCCATCTGTGAACCTGAGTGAGGCTCGCGGATGACAGCTTAGCAAGTTCTCATTGTGACCAGGTAGCCGACTCGGATGGCGGGTGATCAGCTGGTGGGACTCCCTCCCGCCAGCCCACCCGCCGCCCCGGGGGGGCCAATTAGAAGGAAGGAGGGAAGCGCTAGCAGCATGAGAAGACTCCCCGCGGACACACACACTGACAAAGGCTTGGTACGGTAATTGAAGCCCCGAAGGCGCGCACACCTTGTCACGACACGCACACCAAAGGCCCAGAGCTCAAGAGCACGTTTTGACTTCAAAATTGCTCATTTGCTCACATTTGGTCCCAATTCAGCCCAACCCAGGGCTGTTATCTCTGAAGCTCGCGTGTACACAAAACGGGGCCGAAAAGTTGGGTACGCCGTTTTGCACCCAATTCCTGTGATCTAGAAAAACAAGCTGGCGTGGGAACGGGCGCCCCAGCAGCTTGGTAGCCGTGGGGTAGAGACCGTGCACATATGAAGTTATATGTTAGAAATAAACATGCAGTGCAAGCCAATGAATGCTTGTGCATCATTGCATGAAGACATGAAAACATTCCTATTTTACAGGACAATGATGGAGGACATACAGAATCCTATACGTAGCACATGAAAAGATAATATCCGATACTTACGTACTCAGCATACTGTATGGTGTCTGCAAGTACTGCAAAAGCCATGGTACCACTGCATACCAGTGTACCTGCTGAAATATTCAAGTACTGGAACTAATGATGCTGCCCTTAAGCCGATAAAAAAACGCCCAATGTTAGCCAATATCCAGTTTGACAAGCAATCGATAAGAATCCGCCGTACATCTTTAGAACAGAGGTGTCAAACTCAATTGCACAGGGGGCCCAACTCTCCCCCCTCCCTGAGCCTACTTTAGTCGTTACAGTAAATGATGTTGACTTTGGTGTGAATCTGGCACCCTTATTAAGTGCTAGTGAATTCCGTGCTTTATGGAATATTTATTCATTCATTTTCTACCGCTTATCCTCACGAGGGTTGCGCGGGTGCTGGAGCCTATCCCAGCGGTCTTCAGGCTAGAGGACTGGTCGCCAGCCAATCACAAAGCACATATAGACAAACAACCATTCCCACTCACATTCATACCTGTGGGCAATTAACCTAGCATGTTTTTGGAATGTCGGAGGAAACCGGAGTACCCGGGGAGAACATGCAAACTCCACACAGAGATGGCCGAGGGTGGAATCGAACTCAGGTCTCCTAGCTGTGAGGCCTGCGTGCAAACCACTCGTCCGCCGTGCAGCCCTATATGGAATATTGCTTCCACTTTTGAAAGTATGATGCCATAGGAGTACCTGATGCCAAGGGAATGGCCTCATGATGCAGCCGGGTACTAAAGCACGTGATTTTAATGATCAATACCTGCTTCAATTTCAGTTTCAAGAAGGGGCTCATCAATGAAATCAGCTGGTTGGAGAGAAACCCCGCTCCACGGAAACGTCTGCATTAGATGAATCCTATGGAGTCGTTGTGTTTTGTTCTAGATTCCGATCAGATCGTCCATCACTAAGATATTTCCCTCCCTACCGCTAGCGGTCTCGTATTCCAAATCATGAAAATGTTATGTTTTGCATTTTCTTCGGTAGCCAAAACGAAGCAGCCTTCAAACCCAGGCTACGTACTGAACCGTTGTCATGGCGTAGCACTGCAGGCCTAATCGTGACATCTCAGCGGTATTGATTAGGAAACGGGGATTGAGGCATCAAAAGTGTTCGGTGGTTGCTTCGGGAAGGTGACTTTTGCCGAATAGCGGGATAGAAATAATGATGATGATATCTGTGCGTACGTGTGTGTGCAACATGTTCCAGCTGCAGTCGCCACTTCTGTGTTGTGTTTGTGTGTCGTGACTTTGAGCTCACCTCCACCTCTGCGGTGCTGAGAGGAGTTCTTTTAAAGCGCCGCAATCCCAGACAGGACGCAATAATGACAGCCGGCCGTCAACTATCCTCCTAATGAGGATGCATGGAGCGTCGGATTAAAAACACGCTTCCAACATCCTGCTCCTATGTAATGTATGCAGTAATTGCAGCCCTTTAATCCAGCTCAAGCCCCGCCCCTTCTACGAAAGTGATTCACCCGCTCGTCTGTCGAGAAACCTGACATTTGACTTGACCTGAACTTCTTTCTTTTTTTTAATCAGAGCGCCCGAAGCCTTATTGGAACGCAATCACTTCCCTTTGCTGGCTTGTAGGGAATCGGACAAACGTGCGCACTCTCCCGTTTAGAGTAGTCAGTGTACAACTTGGGCAGAGTATAGATCACTAGCCACTGAAAGTGAATCAACACACAGTCAGATCTTGCCTATGGTGGCGGTCGTGTCATGTGGCTGCACGAGTGCACAAGGCACCAGGGAGCTGCGGTTCATTGAGGGTAGCCATACGTTTTTGTCCGTTTCGTCCATAATCATGGCCATGGACAGTCTTCTTGTGGGGCGTCGCCTCTTGCCTTCACCGCCAACGGCTCACTCTCGCGTCTGTTCGGCAGAGGAGCAAAGAGAGCCGTCTGAACCCTTTCACTGTTATTCTATTTTTAAACTTAGCTCTCTTTTTTCCCTCCATGCTCGCACGGAGATCTGAGAGCAGGTAGCGAGCGCTCTCAGAAGACAGGCGCACGCTTAGACGGCGATTGGACGGGTGGGCTTCCAACTCCCGGGAGAATTAAAGCGAAATGGTGACAGAGACTTCGCAGGTTGGCGTTTGGCTTTGTGCTAGCGCCAGGAAGCTAGCATGATTGCTGTGTTTTTTGTCGTCATTTCTAGCGTCAAATACGGGAAGTGCTGAGGCTGCTGGGAGTGACACAGACGGCAAAATGAGTCATGGCGTCGGCATCGACTGATATTTCAATTGTTTGATGATCTGAAACATTGAAGCGTGGCAAACAAAAGCTGAGGAATGAAGAATGTCGACATACGTGACATCGCCTGATTGTCGGCTGTCAAAACTGCACAGTTTGATTCCGTGGTTGCAGATTCTTGGAGGGAACGTGTTTAATATTTGAGAAAGTGGGTTACTGTGTGAGCGGTGATTGTTTATTTAGCGTCTGAGTTTATGAAAAGTGCATCACTGCCGGCCTTGTTTAAGACTTGAGCTGCACGGCGCCGAGGAGCGTTGATTGCATCACATCCAACCACAATAAAGCTCCATTCTACTGAGTCCGTCCGATGACATCTAAAGCGCTGCAGCTGGTTTTCTCTCTCGGAAATGCATAAAATGAAAGCAGCACACGTACACACAGAGTGGAAACGTGTTTGCCAGAGACGGTGTCAGCGGGGGGCGTCGCTCGTTGAGCGAAACAACATGGCGGATGTATCAGGCGAATCCGCAGGGGGTCCGGTGGCGTGAAATGAGCTCCTCTTGCGTACTGTACTGTACTGTAGTTTCTGTCTGCTTTATTCAGCTGGCCGCTTCAGCTTCATCGATTTGAGTCCTGCAGCTGTGCCGTGGGGTCAGGTGTGGATCAGATGATGATGATGATGATGATGATGATGATGATGATGATGATGACTGTCATTGTCGTCGGCACTGACATTATTGTGCATCAGAAACACCGTTCCTTTAAAATGCTTGTATAGTGCTTTACTCTATTCACCCTGTGATGATGTCACTGATCGTCAGCCGCCCCGGACAAGCCAGCGTAACATCTGCCCCCCCGCCCCCCATGGTAAAAATACCATTACATACAAGGGGAAGACAATTTTCCACCATTTGCCCCTTTTTTACAGAAAGTGTCCACACATCACAAAATCAGTACTGCAGTAAAACTGCACTGGGCGGACTTTTACTACACAGTACACCGATGGAAGTGGTACAATATGTACTATATGTATATGCACTATATGTACTATATGCATATGTATATGTACTATATGTATATGCACTATATGCATATGTATATGCATATGTATACGTATATGAGACACAGCAAGTGTTGACAGTGTGAACACGAGCCCCCCCCCCACCCCACCCCCCGACCCCCCGTGTCCGCATGAACTAAAACGTCAATGTCGTCTTCTCTCGTCTCTGCGTTCCAGCGCCCAGCAGGCCTTCCTGTTGGAGAACGTGCCCTGCTCCATCCCCAACTGCCAGAGCGTCGGCAGGATGTTCAGCGTCCACTGGGACCAGTCGGACCTGGGCGCCATCCCCAACGCCATCATGGCCACCTTCTTTGACATCTACGAGGACGTGAGTAGACGCTCGTCCCCTCCGCTTGGACGGGCGCTGACGGCATCGATGTCTTTTTGCAGTTCACACGTTTCTATTATTTGGAGCTGCTGGCCCCGTATTGCATCACTTTTTTTTAACGTCTACGTTCGGAGGGCATTTGATGGCAGATGGAGGCGGGTCGGGGGGGTGGTGGGGGGGTGAAAACGCCAACGTTTGGTAAAGAATATGAGATTCCCTTTAAAGCAGAAAAGTGGATTTAGGTCTTAAGCTTTTCCTCCACTCATGTCAACAAAATGACTTCAGCTACTGTTTTTTTTTTTCTTTCTTGCCTAAAAGTAATACTTGAGCTGTGTGTGTGTGTGTGTGTGTGTGTGTGTGTGTGCTGCAGTTAAATGCACCGACTTGAAAGCATTTTTTGGCCCAGCTGTTGTTTGTACAAGACAAGACATTCATTTATTCACACACACACATTATCTTTCCATCAGTGCGTCACATGCTGGTCATTACTGATAATGGGGTGAGAACCGGCAGGTGCTTGGACACATCAAAATATAAAACTCCAACACGCTTGCCTTCGCTACATTTTTCATGAGCTAAATCATTCATAATTCATAATCCGTCCACCTCACAGGTGTGGCGTATGGAGATGCTGATTGGACAGAATGATTTTTGTGCCTGAGGTTGGCCACAATAAAAGTCCACAATGTGGAGTATGATATATATACAGACAGCATCTTTGAAAAGGGAAGCGTTTCGGATACAAGCATTTGCCTTCGTTTTTAACACACAACAGGGCTAAAATAGTCTTTAATTAAAACAAAAACTAAGCAATATGTTTTCCCAAATCAAAGATCCTCTAAATAACAAGATCGTTCTGGTGCTTTGTAGCAATTACTGCAAAAAATATGACAGGAGCATTCAGATGTTTTTAAGCACCTACTGCAAAAAATGCCAATCAAAGATCCTCAATATGACAGGAGTGCTCAAGTCAAAGATAATCTATAAAGGACAGGAGCTCTCAGACGTTTTTTGAGGACCCACTGCAAAAAATGCAAGCGAAAGATCCCTCATGAATGACAGGAGTGCTCTGCCAGCCTTAATTCAAAGATTGTCTATATGACAAAAACATTCATGGAAAGCCCCACTTTTAGCCTTGTTTTTAGCTCTGAATGAATGCATGGATGTTGTATTTTAATGCATCTTTGACTCAACTTTATATTTTTTTCTTGACTGTAAAGCTTCTGTGAGTACTCTGAAAAGCGCTATACAAATAAAAATGGAGGAGTTCCCTTTGGGTTTTAAGCAACTACTGCAAAAACATTCATCAAATATTTTCCATTGGGCAGGAGGACAGGCAAAAACGCCTGTCAGAGATCCTCTATAAGACAGGAGCGCTCTGATGTTTTTTAAGCACCCCAGGGTGTCAAATATTGTGTAAATGACGGGGTTCATGCTGGACGTGGTGTTTTTGTCTGGAGGACATCTTGGACGTTTGGATGTTTGTGTCTCCAGGGCATCTTGGACATGCTGGTGGTGATCCAGGCGGAAGGCAGGAGAGACTTGATCATCCACGCTTTGAAGAACAACTTTGAAGCCGACGCCTACTTTGTGAAAGTGATGGGTGAGTCGCCGTCTGGCACGGTGCGTCTCTCTCTCTCGTCAGCGGGGGAGGACAGCCGTCACCTCAGCCCGAATCCCCCCCCCCCACCACCACCGCCGCCGCCACCCTGCCTGTCGCCTTAGTGCTTCCTGTGCGACACGAGTACAATTTGAATGTTTTATCGTCTCGTACTGCTTTTTCCGTCGTCTCCCGAAACAACCCCTCCTGGACTCATTAGAATAAGTAACGCCAGCATCTCCCCCTCCCCCATATGGAGAGCAGATGGTCATGACTATTATCTTCCATTATAATTTCGACTCTCAGCCGCGGGCTCCTTTGGACTCACATCTTAATGTGCTGAGAAGGACGCGCTCTTCCTTTGGCTTCCGTCTGAGCCCGAATGCGAGCGGCGTAAAGCACGAACAGCCAACGTTTAACAGCATTACACGCGTTCGCTTTTATTAAGTTCGCCATTATTTACATCCATTATGCGTGTCCCAGAGTGGGGGGGCGGCATTACATCACGCTCATTGGCATCGCCCTCCCAACCTAAACATGTCATGGGTGATTTTTTTTATTTGCAGCATGTCAACATGGGAAACAACAAAGGATCTTATTCTTCAGTTTTGATGATGTTATGACATCCGCTGTCATTCGCACGACTGCTGGCCTTATTATGGGAACCCTTTTTGCTACTTTTACACTCCGATTTACAGTTTGGAATGTTTGCTGGTCGCCATTGTGTCGGACTACTCCAGGGCAGCTGTCGTTACAGATGTACCTTACCACCACCTGTGTGTGACTGGGGAGTGAATGAATTACGGGTTCATTTTATTGTGAAGTACTTTGGGTCCCTTGAAAAGAGCAACATGAAATCTAAGCCGGGCGGCACGGTGGGGTTAGCGCGCAGACCTCACAGCTAGGAGACCAGGGTTCAATTCCACCCTCGAGCATCTCTGTGTGGAGTTTGCATGTTCTCCCCGTGCATGCGTGGGTTTTCTCCGGGTACTCCGGGTATGGTTGTTTGTCTATATGTGCCCTGTGATTGGCTGGCGACCAGTCCAGGGTGTACCCCGCCTTACGCCTGAAGACAGCTGGGATAGGCTCCAGCACCCCCTGCGACCCTCGTGAGGAAAAGCGGTAGAAAATGAATGAATGAATGAAATCTAAGCCATTATTGACGTTCATTGACGGTACGGTACATCGGTACATCGCTCCGTCACTGGCGGTTTGTAAATAAAATGATCGCTGTTTTGTGGTTAACTACTCTATGCCCTATCATTAGTCGAAAAAATAAATGTTCCGTATTTTGTGCCTAAATGATTAATTTTCAAGCATAAACCTGTGCTAAATGATCTAAAAGACAAAATACAGTTGAAGGCATTTCATGACGTTAATGAACTGTAGTCTACCCTGGCCACTAGGTGGCGCTAGTTACACACACCAGACTTAATGGCCGCCAACGACGGGCTTTTTGTGTGTTTCTTTCGGATTTTTCCTGATTATGGAGTCCCCATAGGGGATCTTTCTGATACTGTTTTTTTTTCCGGATGCTTTTCCTGACGAATACCGATGATGCTTACCAGTGGAGATTTGAACTCGAGGCGTCCGCACCAAAGTCGATGCCAGGCTTTTATTCATCTATAATTATTTATCTCACAACAGTCGCAATAATAGTAATAATCGTCATCATCATAATAACACGGGCTACTGTACTCTAGCTAAAACGCAACTCTGATGTCACTTCCTGTCTTTTATTTATGTCTTTCATGGCTTATTTTCTCTAATTATATCTACCAGATGGGGTAATAAGAATGTAAAGGTGACTATAGGGGTGCTATAGCGTGTCCAGAGGGCTCTAATGATGCCAAAAACATTTAGAAATCAGGAAGCCTACTTTGTGGAACTCGGCGGTCAGTACTGGAAGCATTTAACCGTGATAAAGGTGGGGTTACTGTACTGTACTGTACGCTACTCTACTGTACTGTACTCCCACCAAGTATTGTGTATTTCATGGGAAGGCCAAGTGTTCCCAAGGATCTCTTGACTTCTTCCAGGCACTATCGCTAGCATGAGTCCTGTTAACCAAAGGCTGGGCTGCGTTAGATTTGTTTATCGAGTCCAAGCGTCACATGAGGCTCACTTCCTGGCCCCCCTGTGGGAAATGGGTACAGAAACCAAATGATCCGTTTTCAAAAATCTGACTTTGGAAACACCAACACAATACTGACGTGTACGTAGATGTGTCTTAGCAAAACTAAGTATGTCACAGTTTTCAAGCCGGTTAAATTTAACAAAGCTCAATTTGCATCATGTTTACTACGCGTGTGACGCGTCACGTCACGCTCACTGTGAACTCGTCACCCAGAAAAAAAAACCCAAAGACGCAGCTTCAAAGCGCCAGCTGTTTATCACCTGTCTGCTACCTCAGCAATGGTTGTATTTCCTTTCATTCTGCGTCTTCAGCTCAAATGGAGCCGCCGCCTTTTGAAGTCAAGACGTCGGAGCGGCATCGGTACCTGCCGACATTTGCCAGGAGAGCAAAAATAGTTCCACGGGAGGGCGAGGGATGGGGAGGGGGCTGGAAGGGGGGGGTTGGGGGCTTCTTTGCTCGGCGTAATCTGTCATTCCGCGCTGCTCATTAGCAAGAAAAAGAGCGTCGTTCATCCTTTTTTCTGCTGCACAGTTGGCAAACAGTTGTTCCGTTGTCTTTTGGGAGGAGTAGGGAGGGCCTGCATGCTCCTCTTCTGCCGACACACACACTCACACACACATACATCTACACACACATACACACATGAGTCATCAGTGTAAATACGGCGGCTACACGCTGTATTTATCACAAGCTTAGCTGTTTAACGCCCACAAGAGAAATGTAGGCGGCCATATCTGCTTTTTAATCCCATATATGAACATATATGAACCATAACATAACGCCACGTAAGGCAGCTGTAGAACGTATCAACGTCCAAACTGGAACCATAACGCCACGTAAGGCAGCTGTAGAACGTAGCAGCGTTCTAACGATCACCCGCCCAATTCGTGCAAACCGGTTGATGACACGGCAACCGAATGACTTTGATGCGTTAGCACTGACGGTGACTGATGGCGACAGAGACGAGACGCTGAAGGACACGGGACGGCGGCCCACCTCCAATGTGGATGGATGACGACGCCCACGATTTTAATAACGGGGCTGGAGATAGAGGACGACTGTTGGAAGCGATAAGAGAACATCTCCTGTCGGCTCGCATTTATTTGTGGACTGAATAATGAAGACACGCTTCTTCTACATTGAAGGAGGTGTCCAAATGGCGGACTGGGAGCCTTTTTGCTGTCCCCTCCGACTGTTCTGAACATACATAAATATAATTTATTAAAAATAAATAATACAAATGTATACATTTTATATAAATTACATAAAATTTATTTATAAATTTAGGGCTGTCAATCAATTAAAATAATAGACCGCAATTAATCGCATTTTGTCCATATTTAACTCACAATTAATCGCATTTAATCACAGATGGAAATAAGTTTTTATCTATAATAAGTAGGGAAAAATG
Source organism: Doryrhamphus excisus (assembly GCF_037039965.1). Taxonomy (NCBI): domain Eukaryota; kingdom Metazoa; phylum Chordata; class Actinopteri; order Syngnathiformes; family Syngnathidae; genus Doryrhamphus; species Doryrhamphus excisus. The sequence goes on from NC_136369.1 coordinate 1,897,046, forward strand.
GCTGTTTCCTGACTGCGTCACATGTTCCCATACCCTCATGTCCGGCGGCATTCAGGTAGCCTTAGGACACCCCCCCCCCCTTCAAATGCAGCCTCAGCCGTGTACGAGGTTCATATAACACCGCCCATTTAACAGCAACCTATGACAAGTCAACATGCAGCCAAATACCTGGCGATGAGGGGTGTAACGGTGCTTTGTAGTTTGTGAACCTTAGTTCCCTGGTGCTGGGAGCACTCATGCAGTGCTATCTAGTGAGGAGTAGCGTTGTGGAAGATGATAGTGAATCTACACCGCTGTAAAAAAATGCACACTGACTATTCTAAGGCTAGTCTAAAGTTAGTCTAAGACTGGTCTAGGGTTAGTCTAAGGCTAGTCTAAAGTTAGTCTCAGGTTGGTCTAATGTTAGTCTAAGGTTAGTCTAAAGTTGGTCTGAGGTTAATCTAAGGTAAGTCTAAGGTTGGTCTGAGGTTAGTCTAGAGTTGGTCTAAGGTTAGTCTAAGGTTAGTCTGTAGGCCATATCCAAGGTTACTTTCTCGAGGATGGTTGCTGAAAAGTACTGACTTGTGAGAGGCTGTGTGTTGAAAATACGCCCACGCCAGGACCCAGAGATGCTTCTTCTAAAATGTCAGCGTTGTTATGCATTTTTACACCTGCAGAGCGACTTGCAAACAACCAGAAGAAAGCAAAACCCCAAATCTGTCCTTCACGCGTTGCCTCAAGCGGACGCGCCATCCGTCTTACGGCGTGAAAGCGAGCATAATAGCTCTCTCTCGCACCTCCAGTGGAGAACCTCCCCTGGGGGTGCTGTGCTTTTTTTTTCTTGCTTCTCAGATGGGCAGCCTTTCACTGTAATAAGTGAGTGAGACCACCGCACGTTACACTTTGTCAGCACCCTACTTTTCCCGCGACGCCCACGCCCACGTTGTCAAAGATGGACAGCTATTTTTCTAAGGATGGCGTCCCTCAGCTTTCCCCTGGGAACTACTGAACTTGAGGGATTGACTTTGTGTCCAAGTGTGGCACATTTGTGTGTGTGTGTGTGTGTGTGTGCATACTGTATGTGTGTGTGTGTGTTGTTGAGTGAAAGGTACGGTCACATGACGCGCAAGACTTGCCAGGATAAATCCATCACACGTTGCCGTCACAGCCTCTGGACTCAACCTGCCCTGCTCTGACATGTTGACTCTGACGTGACCCCCCACCGCAACCCCACCCTCGGTCCTGTACCCTGTCCTCAGAGTGCGTGCACCTTAGAACCGCATCATATTTGGTCCCAAACAAAAGACAACAAAAGACAACAAGCTGCAGGAAGCAGAATACGGATGTAAAACATTAGCTGTTGTCAATCAAAACTGATGGTTGTCGATGGAACACGTCTGTTTTTTTTTTGTTTGTGTTTGTAGTAAGGATGCGCCGATCGATCAGTATCACCCGATTTCCGTGAAATCATATACCAATAATTGCATTTCAATGCCGATCACACGTGGCTCGTACTATCGCTTCCTACAGGAGCGCCGTCTGCCACGTGGAACATGCCATAAAATGTTTGGGGGGGAGGGGGTAGCACCTGTTCACCCGTATGTGCTCGATCTCACAATGGCAGTCAGGGGACCTGGAAATAAAGTGTTTCTTTTTAATAGATGCCACATATCACATAAGCAATGTAACATTAAGGGGCTGAACCAGAGGTCAGTCATGTTAGCAATGTTAGCACACTGACATAGCTATGTCAGCTACAGTGCTAGCATTACACTCACATTTTAATGGCGACATCTTATAATGGTCGAGCCCCTACATCGGTAGCTGACTGACGGATATGGGCGGGCTTGATTTTAAGGCGCATAGCGAAGCCTCCGTGCTGCGGCATCGGGTTGATGGCATCAGTCGAAAACCTGAACTGCAGAGAGCCACGACTTCAGCAGCTGGCGTCGGGTGCAGCAGGATCACATTTTAAATATCCCAAAACGAAAACATCTGAATGCATTCCTATGAAGCGCGGTACAAAGCCAAGTGGTGCTCCACTTTAAGCTGCAAAGACAGACTGGAGGACGCGGTGGCGCGGCGGACAGATGGGTGGCTGATTGCTGCCGCCGAGGAGGGGAGAGACACGAGGAGAAGTCTTAAAAGTCCAGAATTAGAAAGAAGGATGAAGCGATGGCAGACGGGGGAAGGAACATTTCGAAGTGTGTGCGTGTGCGATATAAAAAGAGACTGACAGGCAGAACTGTAGCCGTTGATTAGTTTCCTGCTCACTTATTAGGATGCAGATTAAGCGGCATTGAGGAACATCTGTGAGCTTCCCTCACGACTCCACCTCATCTCCACCCCTCGCATCCGCACTGCTCCTATCGCTGTCAATCATCCTCATCCCGCAAACCCGACGTCTTGGCCTCGTCGCCCGCTGCGGCCACCGCCCATCCTCCGCTCCTGTCCGCCCATGTCTTTTTCAGCCTGTCTCTTCTGTCGACAAGCATTTTTACATGAAGCCTTTCAGTGTGTGGGGGAAGGGGGGGGGTGAATGCCGCTTGCATGTTGTTGACAGCGAGCTGTACCCGTTTAAGTTGACAGTTCTTGAATGGGACTTCAAGGCACTGATCCATTGGTGACTCAGTATGGTCGGAAAAGAAAACACTGCTTTCCCGTAACACCTCATGGAATTAGAAATAATCATCATAAACGATGTACTAATTACTCCCGCTAATGTTTTCATTAGAATTTTAGCAAATTATATATTCACCGAGGGCAGCTCGGACCAATCAAGGGATGTGAGGGCCACCAACCTACAGGGCGAATGTCAATAAGCCCAGATGTTTGATATTTTATTTTATATTTGAAAAGCCCGCATCTCAGCTTTATCTTTGACAAAGAATATTATTCATTTGAAATTAAAAATAAACAATTGTCCCTCATTTATTGGTTCCAGACCCACTTCCGTAATTAGAACATAGAAGACCTGTTTGGCATTCTAAATCCGGTTTTTAATGTTATTAGAGCCATCTAGACGCAACAGCACCCCCGGTGGTCACTTTTATACTCCTGTTATCCTTTGTTTACTAGGCGAGGGGGAGCTGGGGGGGTGGCGCTGGTACCTCGGTTGACCTCGTCCACGGCTGTCGTCTTCAACAGGCCGTCTCCCGTCCCCCCGCCCAAGTCCTTGCCGGCGCCTGCCACCACCAATGACGGGTGGGCGGTAGCTGGAACGTCTGTCCACGTTCAGCGTCGCCTTTTTTAAAAGGTTACGACAACCGGCAGCCCCTAATTTGGGATTAAACCTGAGCGCTGGGGTTGATTTATGCCCCAGAAGGCAAATCTAATCACCTGAAATTCATTTGTGCGCCCCCGTGCTCATTAGCCCCCCCCAACATTACGGCGCTGCAGTGAGCAGACATTTACGCTAACTTGGTGGATGTAACGGCTGTCACATAAAAGCACGTCCTGCGTTGATGTTTCTGACAGCTGATGGTTGATACAACGCAGCGTGTCGGCGGCGTGTTACTTCCAGTGTTTGTCAAAAGAAGAAGAAAATTGAACTCCCCAGCAGGGCTGATGGGCGACGGTGAAGAGCTCAGTGTTGCATTCGAGTCCCTCGGTGAAGTGAAAGTGCTTCATCTTACTTACAGTTTGACGAGACAGGACACGGGCACTTCAGACTTTGTCTAATGGAGTCAAACTGGGACGCGGCCGCTGCCTCTTTGTCTGCCGAGCGCTCATGAAATTGAAATCTCAGCGATCTCTCTGGAGGGGATAAGTCAAGAATGAAGACGCTGACAAGAATGTCATGGAAAGCAGACGCTGACGTTATTGCCTTTTTCTGGACGACACCTTCACTGACAATGGATTACATGTATTTATGTGGAGTACGCCCCCGCTCATTCCCTTTGGGATACCCTTTATGGGGCAACACTGAAGAAAAGACACTTGGAATGTAGAGTAGTCTGTGTACAGCTTGTATAGCAGCGGCATCAGCGTTTTCATGTCAAAGATGGACTCCAACATGCTGTGGCATTGTGAAACAGGGTCCACTGGACCACCGTGTCGCTGACCTACAAGCAGTACACCGACTACTAACGTCTCATCGTGTTGTACCTTGTACATGTACAACATGTATGAAATGCAAAGTGAGGGCTGGTCTTGCATCGGTTTTTGTATTTGCATGCGTACTCCTAGCCACTAGCGCTGACTCAGCACGTCATGCCCCCACCCCCTAAACCCCCCCCCGTCAAGGTCTGCTCATCACATTCGGCCGCTCCGTGCGTCTTGTCTGCGTGCATTTTGTGTCGGTGACGTCATGTGACCTGACAGCGAGGTGGGCCGGGGGGGGAGGGGGGCGGGGGCTGTGCGTGTCGTTGCCATGACTGCCCGCCGTTTCCTCACATGCCGTGCCACCGAGCCTTCAGGTGAGGTCCAAAACCAAGTAAACCCCCTCCTGTCCCCCCGCCTGCCCCCACCCTGATAGTCGAGTGAGGTTAAAGACGCTCAGCAAGAAGACGACGTGATGCTCTTTTTTTTTTTTTTTTTTTTTGTTCCCACAGTTGGCTGCTGGAAATCTAATTTTAGCATCGGCTCTTACATAAGCAGAGGGAACATTGTCATGGACCAGAAGTGGGTTTGTAGTGCAGTTACAGGATGACTCCCATGTGCTGGGGCTGCGGTACGTGCAGTCAAAGGCTGGGGAGGCCACCTTCATTCACCTTTCAGACCCCTTGGCCCCCCCTGACTCTGACTTGGTCCTCAGTGTGGATGATCATAGACTTCCTGTTTATGGGGAAAGCTGTTGAACCATTCCAGGAGACTAAACGCTGTCGGAACATTTCTTTCCCCCCTCCCTGACTTCTTATTTTTATCCTGTTTGTCAGACTGAAATGTTTCAGATCATCAAACTAATTTTAATATTGACAATGTAAACATTGTCATTGACAACCCAACTGAACAGAAATGACACCCTTTTATTTTGAAGGGAGAAAAACCTACATTGCCCTGTTTGGAAAGGTGAACTTTACTTCCATAATGTTGACAATGTACTTCCTTAGCAATATGTGTGCACACATTAGTCCGATGGCCGCAAAGCCATGGGAAAGCTAGCTAACGTCGGTGCTATCTACGCCAAAATGGGATGTTTCCCTCCTCGTGCTCCTGTTTCAAAGCATCCAAATCAGAAAGTCAGCAAATAGTCGACATTCTGTCATACCGCAGGAACAGTCTGGTTTTGAGACCATGACACGGTGGCCTCGTGGTTAGCAGGTTGGAGATGCAGGTCTTTCTCCGGGTCCAAAAACACGTTAGCTTCATTGGTGGTTTTGAATCGGCCATGCAGCAGGTAGGAATGCCGCCTCTCCAGCAAAAGTCAGCTGGGATAGGCTCCAGCATATCTGTGGCATAGAAGACGAATGGGTGGTTTCATATCGTGGTAGACCTACAAACCAGTACGCAGCCCATGCTAGTCCCAGTACTAGTCAATAGTATAAGTCCTGGAATAGACTCCACTCTCGAGTCGTGCCTGAATCGCTCGGCAGGCCCATTTGAATGTGTCGCTAACCGAAACAGCAGCACCTACTGAGGCACTGTCTGGCAAGGCAGCAGGCATTTGCCTTTTATCAGTGCTGATAGAAGGACTGGTACGCGGCATCCTGGTACGTGAGGTCTCTTCCAGCCCATCTATGCCAGGCCGTCACCACGCCGCTCGTCACCGTGACGGAAACCCAAGCAGAACTGCTCTTCGTCCGTCCTCCGCTCGACGAGCTGAGTCCTGCCATCGCTCATCGCCAGAGACGGAGGTTGGGGGTGCGTTTGATCACAAGAGACGCCAAGGAGCTCCTGCATGGGCTGGAGATGCTGTGAGTTATTTCTAGGAGTGCTCGTGCGTTTGTTACACGTCAACTTGGGACAGAAAACAGGCAGCAGAAGAAACGCTCGTTGTGTGTGGTTGTTTTTTTTTTTTTTTTAAGCTTCCTCTCTGATAAGTGTGGTGTCAGTCATGCTTGCACACAAACACACACGCAAACACACACATGCCTCCTGCTGTGATTGCATGCACATAAGTTGTGTTTGTATGCGTGAACACGTCCCCTGGAAGTGCATTCATTCATCTACCGTGGTAGGTTTTTCTTTGGGAGGTTTTAAGTTGCGTTTGTGTTTCCAAGCCAGATTCATCTTCACTACACGTGTGGCAGAAAACACCGGCGTTTGTACCCGGTGCACATGTAGATAAGCAGTTTATTGATCCCTGAAGAATATGCTGACGCAGCTTACACGAGCCCCACGGGTCACATGGCCTACACATGTAGCATCCAACCACAGATGCATCACAAATAGGCCGCCTTTGAGAACAGGACTGGCATACGTCCGGCAACCAGAGTGTTTGTGCATATGTTAGCATGGGATCTGACCATTTTTGGACCTGTGGCAAATGGGAAAAAAAATGCTGTCTTTCGTAATATTGTAGTTTATCGCTCCCTTGCTATGTTCCCAGAAATTAATTAACGATGGTTGTGTTGTGGTAGACTTTGGTCTTTATTATTTAAATACCAGTGATACTGGATGTAGTATTCTGGTCACTAGGCGCCAGTCATGACGCAAAACCTTGATGAGACATCACGTTGCCTTCCATTACCTTAATGGACGCCACACACGGGCAGCAACGTCGCCTCCATCCATTCATTTTCCTTGGAACCTGCGAGACAGGGCTACCAGGGCTTGTGACACATTTACAGGAAGTTGAGAAATGTTTCATCGTTGTCACTCAGAGACAAAGTGTTCAGTAAGACCAGAAAAAGTCGCTACTTGTCTGAGTCAATATTTGGAAGAACAGACTCTAGAAGGGTCCGAATATTAAATATGGTGACATGGTCGCTAAGTTGACAACACTGATGCCTCCTGCTACATTTTCTTCTTCTGTGGTGTCAGGCACGCGCAGCCCCCAACCCCTTGCTACAAGAACTCATGAGCGCTGCTCATGCAGCAACATTGGTTCTGTTGCGGCTGTGCTGTGCAATACACTTACAGCGTTGTTCAAGAGCGCTAACGTTTCCCTTTTACATGCACTCCAAATCATTGACAATCAAAACTTCTATGTATAGAATGAGTTTTCGCATCTGCCGCCAACAACCCCCCCGTCCCCCACCTTACCCCCCCTCCCCTGACGACTCGGCACCAAACTTTTTATCAAAGCGGCTCGTAAATGCAAACAAGCCTTAAAAAGCAGCGGCGAGTGGCCCGATGCGTACGTGCAGGTAAAAAGAAGCATCATCGGCTGAGAGTGGGCCACAAATTGAGTGGAATCAAACAGAAATCTGCGGCTTTTTTGTTGCTTTGAAGAGATCAAAGTCGTGCGGTGAAGCCCGGGCCTCGGACCACACAAATGGGCGGAAATGAACAAAATGACATGAGCGACATTAGGCCTGCCGGTCCCATTGCGTCTGCAGACAGACTGGACTTTGTTGTTTTCCCGCGTACGCGATGTCTGCTTGACTTAAGTAGAACAACTGTACGTGTGTACGTGCGCGTCGGCGCTAGACCTGATTAACGGAGCGCTGAGCTTCATTTAGCTTGACTTCATCTCTCCAATCAAGGCGACCTCAACACCAGACCTCATTAGCATGCTAATAGAGTCACCTCGCTAATGACTGATGAGCAATTCAGCTGATTTTCTCCTCACTTGTCAAATAAGTTAAGTACACACACACGTACCCATCGTGTTTTTCTACAGTACTTTTTCAAATGTTTATCGTAACAGTTTTGTGATGGCGGCGTTTCAAGAGGCTGTCAATGAAGCCGGTATGCAAAGAACGCGCATCATGAACACGACGTGTGACCGCATCCTTTCTGTCATCCCCAGTGCTCAGCGGCCTCTGCTCCAACGCCTGTCCAGGAAACATCAAGGTGAGTGCGTCATCTGGGAGGAAAAGGAGCGCAGCGTGTGCTGCCACGGGAATATACGGCGTGTGACATCAAGTAGGACAGATGCATGCCTGTCATGATCAAATAGGGCAGGTAGGACACACGTAAGCGTGATGCTAATGTAGCGCTTCTGTGCAGGGAGAATTGGTGGTCCTTTTTTTTTTTTTTTTTTTTTGCATCGGCAGCGTTTATGCACGTGGCCTCAGGTGTTTGTGGCGTGTAGCTCTTGCATGCACATGCATCTTTATTATCCTCCAGAGGAACATTGCGGCGCACAGACAGAAATAGTCGCACGTATCCTCATTGTGTCCAAAGTTTATATGCAAAAATGAAAAATGGCGCCTCTTTGTTGTTTTTACCGTAGTTTTGATATCGTCCTCTCAGCCACGGACCTGCTAATTAGCCACTGTGGATGACACGCTCCGTACGGAGTGTTGGTGTGCGGTTGCTACCGTTCGTTAAGCAGCCTTTTTAAATCCTGCAAATGTTTCAATGAAAGCAAGAACCCCCCCCCCCCCTCGTTGCATTTGCTCCCATTGATAGATGTCCCTGGTTGATAGTCAGACAAGGATAATAAATTGTTCTGGTGGTGTGTACCCCCCCCCCTCACCAGGCCCAGCAGCCCACTGGTTATATTCCATCAGCTACCAGGTAACTTTAGCTTCCTTTACTGGGATACATAAATTGATGCCACGGCAGCGTACCTTTTTTGGCCCTTTGTTTACATCAGCTCGTGTTGATGGCACCACGAGGGAGACGGCGGTTCAGGTTGACGACCCCCTGCTATTTCCGTGCCGTGGATGAGAGCAAATTAACAGAGCGCTTCAGATGTTGTTTCGTTCCACTTTGCGACTCTCCTGTAGAAGGCGCCAAATGTACTTTTGTACTCGTGCTGCAATGAAACACTCCAAAATGGTGGATTGGTGTCGGACGACAACGTTTTTATAATCGTGTCGGAGATGTTTTTAAACGTTCCCTTAAGGAGGATCCGCTTGGAGCTCCCGCCAAGCACGTCATTAGGCTGCCGGCATGGCGTTGCTTCTGCCCCCCACCCCTGCCGTCAGTCAGGCTCCTCAAAGCCGCCTCGCCGTCTCGCCAAGCGCCATGATGGATGCGGCAGGCGAGTGGCGCTCGCGGGTGTTTGTGCTCCTCTCCGCCGCCATCCGTCACCTCTCTCCGCATCTTTTCTTTCCTCTCCTGCCGCTCCTTTTAGTCACACCTCTTCTTCCACCAGTCTGCTCCTCCGGGGGCTTTGCACTTTTTCTTTTGACCTCATTTGAATCCCCCCCCCCTAACAAACTTACACACACACACACACTGTGTGTTTGTGGCCATCACAGTCAATGTACAACAGATATTGGTAAGGTAAACTGTCCATCACTCAAATATTCTCTTCAAGCCAATAATCTCACGAAACATAATTGTGACCAATATTACGAATAAAGGTTTGCAAACACCGACACCCGGCAACAGAAGCAGGGCAGCACTCGTGTACTGTCGTGCAGTCAGGCTGTACTTCAGGCTTGTACTTCACTTGGTAGTAGTAGTAGTAGTAGTACGACACCAGGGGTCTTTCAACAGCAACCGTAGAGTCTTTAATTCTGTCATCTTTCCCGTTTGTGTCTTGCAGCCGTTTGGTGTGAACCAGCCGGGCCCGTATGTCATGTACACCACGCTGGACTCCACCGGCAAGCTGAAGAACGCCTCAGGTCAGTCGCTCCCTGCCTCCTCGCGACGTCGCCAAGGTCTCGGACCCCTGAGGGTTCGCTCGGGAGCACGTTTGGCGGGGATTGGGAAATCCAGATTGGGGGAAAGTAGCTATTGATTTTTGTTTGTTTGTTTCGGTGCCTTAAGGCGTATCGGTAGCGCACAAAGCCGGCTGTCACAGGAAGGAGAGAAATCCATAGGGCCTCCGAACCTCCCCACCAGACCACGTGCATCCTGACTTGCTAGCAAAGCTAACATTTACACTTTTCTCGTCTTCTGTGAGTCCACCGGTTGACATTGACGAAAATAGCCACGAGGAAAAATGTAAATCCAAGCAAAAGTGGATTCTACTCTGTTTTAGAGGACAGTGTCTTCTTCCGAGTTTCCGCAGAGCAGGAATGTTCTTCACTGCAGGTACGCCAAAAACGATAAAGAAAAAACAAAGTACTTCTTGTCAGGATTGGACTTCAGTTCCATCAATCAAAAGTGGAGCCCGCAGGCGTCTACGCCGTGATACAGTACAGTCTTACTTCCTGTTGGGCCCACTTCCTCCCTTTAAACTCCCCTCTGAAGTCTCCTTCCACGCTCTCTCAGTTGCCTGAAAGCGCCTGCTTTCTTATTTCCTCGCTCGTCTTTGGAGACAGAGGCCGCATCCGGGAAGTTGGATCAGCCGTGAGGAGGAGGGAAGTGGAAGTCTCCTCCTCCTTGACTTCCTGTGACGGCCCCTTTCCTAGCTCTGCCCATGTTCTTGCCAAGGCCCGTCGCCATCCGTCCTTTTGGGAGACACGGACATCATCGCCGCCATCACATCCCGCACGCCGACCCGCCGTCACACGTTAATAAGACGATCGGACATGATGGACGGGGTGAGACGCGGAGGACAATAGCGCGGTGCCACGTTAGCTGCTGTTAACCTCGCTGACGTTTACACTCCACCATGAGGACATGAGGCACTGGCAGCGGCTTTGGGGGGCAGGGATAAATATAGCCTCTGTGTTCGTCGTCTTGTATTACTCATGTTGGAGGACACGCTGGGGGGGGCACCATCCTCGTTGGGGGTGTCAATGGGAAGGTTGACTTTGAGACAGAAGTCTGCCTCAAAGAGGTCACATCCATAATTAGTGCTGTTTGTGTTGTTCAAACGGTGTCCTGCGGGCCAAGGGCAGCACGTTGATGACATCAGAACGGCTCAGCTTGCGGTTCAACGCCGGGGAGTCACTGAGTTCTTTGCAGCCCATTCCTGATAACACCATCACGCTCTTGTCACACAGACAATCTTTGGCTAGCCTTTTTGCAGTACAGTATTGGTATTTGAAGTATTTGAAGATAATACAAAGGACAGGACAAAAAATAAAGAAAAAGCCAAATGTGCTCCTTTGCTGCTCTTTGAGCCGAGGTCTCTTGCCGTGGGAACGGCCTCACCTGCCTCCAGCAGCTTAAGAAAAGTAAAGAAAAGTGCCTTCAGTATCATTTGGGGGCAAAATGAAAAGATTTGGAATCAACAGAGTTTGGGAAAATCCATTTCCTGTGGTTTGGGGGGTGGCCCCAACTGTATTTGTTTCCGCTCTGTGCAAATAATAACTATTATGAAGAGTCTGCAGTAATAGCAGGATGGGTTATTGTTATTGGAAAAGAACTCGGGAATGAATCCCTCTACTCATCAGTCAAAGAAGAGGGCATCAATCCTCCTGTAGTTGCCTAGCATCGGTGGCTAGCTGTTGTAATGCGGCGCTGTGTTTGCGGTGCGCGTTCCACTGGAGAGCACGCACGCGGCGATGATGAGGAGGACGAGAGCTGAGTAGCCCACGGCTTTGCCAGCACCGTTCCCCCGACTCCTCATTTAACAGCAGCAAAATGCTGCCAGGGAGCTGTGTGTGTGTGTGTGTGTGTGTGTGTGCGTGTGCACTGATTTAAAGTGTGTTTATACTGGAGTTGGTAGCTCTGGGGACCGCCAGCGAGACTGTAAGAGAGGAGCACTGATGGAACGCATGCTCGCACACAAGCACGCAGCCGCACGTGCACACCATCATGGTGTCTCCACTGAGGAGCTTCATTTGCCCTTGACCTCCCGGACGGAGAGCAAAGAGGAAGGCGGGGAACGTGATGTGATCAGACGTTATGCATTCTAGTCGTGCCTCCATTAGCCGGCACGCACACATGCAGGAGCGTGCGCGTGTTGTCTTCTCCGGCAGGTAGGATGGATGCGGCGGTGCTGCATCTGTGACAGCCAGCACATTTCATCATCATGGCAACTCCAAGTCCATGGCACCGCAGGCACCAAAAGCCTCCGGAAGCAAGCTTGATGGTGGATCAGCGAGCTCCATATTAGAATGTTTGGGAAACAATTAGGTGTGTCTCAGAGGTGCGTCGCATTGTTTTGGCAGCGTGGTTAGCCTTGATGCTATTGGGTAGACGCTATTGGGTACTTTATCCACACTAGCCTACATTAGCCTAGCTATGTGAGCTAACATGTAAACAATATACAATCCGTCCTGATGAAAAATAGTCACAAATAAACAATGGCTTAGTCATAGGCATCAGTAAAGTTATGAGATGTGATGTTAGCGTGCATGGATCGGCCGGCCAACATGCCTTGGCTTCTCCTCCAGCGGCCGTTTCTCGTGTCCCTGCATTGATCGCAGATTTAGCCTATGAACAGGATGCAATGTGATGTAAACAAAGAATAATATCCGTGTAAACATGACCATAGGGGTGTTATTTCATGACTGTGAGGCTCTAATAATGGTAATAACCGTATTTGGAAACGCAAACAGTTTTTTTCATGCTCTAACGATGCAAGTATTCAATTTATTAATTTTGATGCGGAAACTCACCCATCACAGTGGAACCTGGAACCGGTTAACGGTGATAAACGAGGGATAACCGTCCTCATATTTTAACGTCAGCATCATGTTAGGTTTGCCTATTCACTGAAGAAAAACAAAGTAGTCAAAGCTACAACTCCCACGTCTGTAGCTAACTGACACCCTTTCATTTTCAGTTGTGTAGCGAAGCCTGCATTTTCTAGCATATATACAGGGTGGGCTTATCAAGCTAGGGGCGGGTCGGGGGCGCTATCATGCCCATGAGGAAGGAGGTTTTTCATCCATAATGTCAGGAAAAGCCTCTTATTCTCTCAAAAGTGGAAGCAAATGATTTCTTGATTTTCTTCCATTCGGTGCTCATAAACAAGTTCTCTGGACACACATTACTGTTTGATCGTCATTAAAATGTCTGTTTTTTATCATTGGGGACCTTGGAGATGAACTTCTGTCTGAGAGCAAAGCATGACTCAGCACAAAAGGTGTAACGAACCAGCAGTTCAACCAGCAGGTCAGTCCTACGTTGGAATTAGCCTTCAAGTTGTCCACCACTGTAAAAAATGCCTGCTAAATATGCATGCGGATGACTGATGCAGGTATGGATGTTTTTCTGTTTTCTGTTTTGCAAAGGTCAGGCATGCATGTACAATGCGCGGCGTGCACGTACGTGCGCCGTGTGATCGTGTGAGCTGGTATAATCCCCACAACTCATTAGGCTAATTGGACAGAGTGCAGAAAGCTCAACATTGATTCTCCTCCCCACGAGCGCACTTGTCTACATCAGAGCTCCCCCAAGCCCTCCGCCCTCAAACTCGCTCCGCCGTCCTGGTGGTTTTAGCAGAGAACGCTCGCTAAAGAATCCGTCACGAGCAACAAAGGAAACAACATGCAAACAAAATCATGTTTAATAAATATCCAACTGGACTGAGTTGCCAGGTCTACCGTAAGGAAAATGCCAGAAATCAAATAAAAAGTCTCAAAACCCTTAATCCACCTTCCTTGGTTTTAGACTCGGTTTAGAAAATCCTGGTAATCCTCCAACCGACCCAAACGCAGTCTGCGAGCCAAACCGATGAGGTCGCAGTAGAGTGAAGGTCATGGAGCCAGGTGAATACGGGATGTTTACCAGGCTTCCATTGTCACGAGTGGTGGGTTGGCGAACCACCTACCGGTCCCTGTACCTGGACCCCTACCTGTACCTGGTGGGTCCAAGTTGGCTCATTGGAGAATAGATTGTAAAAGATACATGTACTGTACTGTGTCAATCATGATGCTAAAATTCCATGTCTTTCCATGTCGAGGACAAATATCCAAAATTGACTTCCATGTCTTTCCATGTCCAGGACAAATATCCAAAATTGGCTTGGCAGTAGGTCCTAGAACCGCAGAGCAATCTCATCATATACATGATCTTTGATGGGCATTTCTGGAAGTATACTAAAAACGGCAGCACGCTCCTGTCATATAGATGATCTTTGACTAGCGTTTTTGGCAATAGGGCCTTAAAAAGAGGCTGGAAGCTCTTTGAGGACGCTTTTCGTATCTTTCAACAGGATCTTGTTAGATGAGGTGGATAACCTTTGACTCAGGAATCAAATTAGTCCTCAGACTAACAAGAGTTGCATGTTGAAGCAATGATATTTGGTTGATACCAGTGGTCTCTCCGCTCTTGTGGTCTCCTGTTATGGTTGATATCAGTGGTCTCTCCGCTCTTGTGGTCTCCTGTTATGGTTGATATCAGTGGTCTCTCCGCTCTTGTGGTCTCCTGTTATGGTTGATACCAGTGGTCTCTCCGCTCTTGTGGTCTCCTGTTATGGTTGATACCAGTGGTCTCTCCGCTCTTGTGGTCTCCTGTTATGGTTGATACCAGTGGTCTCTCCTCTCTTGTGGTCTCCTGTTATGGTTGATATCAGTGGTCTCTCCGCTCTTGTGGTCTCCTGTTATGGTTGATACCAGTGGTCTCTCCGCTCTTGTGGTCTCCTGTTAGTCATTTGAGTAGTGCCGTCGTTTTGTTATTCCCTGAATTTGAAAATTATTGATTCTGTGGGAGCACCTAGCATTATATAAAATGCATGTCATAGTATCAAACCAGTCTGTTTGGCGTCATATTTGAGAATTGAAGCCGGGTATTGTTAGCATCATAATCAAAATGGCGTGGCCCCATGAGGGCTTACTAAAAGCATCTTTACGTTTATTCCGGCGTCACTGCCAAATAACGTCTGCCAAAGCTTTTCTTCACTTGCAACAACGTGTCTTGAACAAGAAGAGTTGGGTCAGTTCGGGTCCTGACAGAGGGAACCAGAATGGTAGCATTTGTTTCAGTCGAAAAACTGATGCCATGTGGGCGGCCAATGAGGTGCAGCTAAAGCGGTAAAGATGGAGGGGGAACTGACGAGGAAGTTTTTATTGATCAACCTCCTCAACCTCGTTTTTACGTCCTCGTAATGGCGTGCCCGTCCTCTAACTCATACCCGTCGTCTTTTCACTTAAGCACGTAATCTCGCCCCCCACGGCGCTGCTTTATAGACGCCATAAATCACAACGATGCTCGTTTTACCTGCCACTTTTGTCGTCTGTCCGCCCAAATTCGAGGTTAACTCTACAAGCAAGACAAGTACTATGTGGCCAGTCTCTAGAGCAGGGGTGGGCAAAGTTTTTGACTCGCGGGCCGCATTGATATGACAAAATTTACGGGGGGGCAGACTATATATTTTACACGTAACAGTCCACCTGGTATTATTGTATCTGTAAAATTGTCATGCAATCTGCTATTATTATTTATTATTTTATATTTATATTTAAATATTTTATAAATAATAAAATATTATAATATTACAATAAAATTAAAATAATAATAATTATATTATTATTATGTAAAATATGCAAATATAACAATAATATTATATATAATTAATATAATAATTATAATAATCATAATAGTTCTAATAATGTAATAATAATCTAATAATCTAATAATAATCTAATAATCTAATAATAATAATTATTATTATTATTATTATGTGCTTGTGTCCCTTTTTTCAGGAGCACTTTGTAAACAACAGACCATGTCAAAAAAGGAAATTGATAAAACCATCAAAAGGTTGGCTCAGGCCATGATGCCAGGTTGTATGTTGACTTTAAATGAAATACTTTGGAAAGATTGGGCGGGCCGTATTCAAACACTTGGCGGGCCGGATGTGGCCCCCGGGCCGTAGTTTGCCCACCCCTGCTCGAGATCAAAGATCACCTCTTGGTGACATTTTGCATGTAGACCGTCCGTAAGACCGGGCCTGTACGACCGTTTGGGACGCAGGATTTGGTTGGAAATCCAGCGTTTATTTTGGTATTTGGCATTTTTCCCAATCCGACTTTTGTGAATTTTGTGGGCGGGGTAAATGCCATTCCTGATATTGCCCATGAAAGTCTACAAAACCAGTAAGTTCTCACCTGAGAAACGGTGAAAAGAGCAGAGTTCGATTCCCGGCCAGTGTACCAACGATGTCAGGAAGGGGATCAGGTTTAAAAAGGGAAGTCAACGGAATCATCCGAGTGACCACGCCCAATTCTGGAGCCGTGCGGTGGTGATGCCGCACAGACAGCTGGCACCCGTCCCTCATGACTCCGCCCCCTCCTCTTCTACAGTTGGCTCCTCTTTATCTCCATCGGGAGAGCAGACGGTTTCTATGGTTTCTATAGCGACCGGTGCTGCGAATCTCGCCTGATACATTTTTTTCCCTTTCACTTTTGAAGTGGTCGTCAACACATGTCGTGTCTGCTTCCTCCACAAAGCAACCGTGTGTTTGTATGTTTATAGACTTCCATCCAGACGTTTGAGTCCGTAGCTCACTTTGGCGGCTTACAACATTCTTCATTGTCTCATCAACCTGTTTAAAGTATACGGCTTCCAGTAGTATTGCCACATTTGGGATCATCTTCACCAACATGAACATAATGATGCTCATATGCATCTCCTTTCTTTGGTGGAAAACCAAAGCCGGTAGATACAAACTCTCACCGACACACAAACGCTTCGCGTCGACTTTGCCGTCTCGGGGATGGACTGTCAAGTGCCGGCCCCTAATTGCCACCACCGTGCCAGCGTCCCCCCAACTTCCCCCAACTGTGGACACATTCTCTGTATTCTTTCAGCGCTCGGCAGACACTAATCCAGCCTCCAGCCTCTCTTGATCCACAACACACTGAGGCCAAGCCAGATGGAGCAGCTAAAGAAACATCCAGACTAAATAGCCCCAGTCCCTCAGGTACGGTGTGGTGGTGGTCCCCTCCAGTGTGAAGCTAGCGGGCTAAAGACCTTCACCATCAGTTCAGCCCAGCTTCGATACGCCATATCGTGGATGTACAGTAGATCAATATATCGACTTTATATGGAACTTTGTTTAAAAAAAATAGAGCAGGCTTCGCTACACATCTTACAATATATATTTTTATTGAAAATATAATAGTGACATGTTTCCCTAGTGTCTGTTGCTTTGGTAGCTACCTTCCTTGTTGTTACGGTCTGCTTGCATTGAGGCCGAGTGAGGAATGATTCGATTCACACGAAGACGCGGATGTTGCAGCGGCCGCTAACCGTTGTGGCCGCCCGGAGCTCAGAAAAAGGGCCAGCTGTGCAGCCGCCCTGACCCAAGTTGTGTGGAGGTGGACGCCAACGAAGAAGCGAGCGACGGCGAGATTTAAGCGAGGCGGAGGAGGAGAACAGGAGCCTCCAATCCAGCAGTCCATCCACATTAGTTCTGATCGTTGGCTGCCTGGAGGCACTCTCTCTCTCTCTCTCTCGCTCGCTCGCTCGCTCTCTCTCCCCCAGCTTTGTTTACCACGTAGAGGTTGATTTATGTCGGCTGCACTCGGAACAGTTGTGTGGCGTGGGCGAGACGCAGCAGCAGCGGCGTTCGCTGAAACACGAAAGACCAGATTGCAGCGATGTGTCAGAGCGCACAGGCGATGGATTTTGGATGGGGGGGTGAGGGGGGGGGGGATTCTGCACATTAGACACTGGAAGTGTCTTTTCATCGCTACAACTGCTCAGGTCATCGTGTTTAAGAGGCCGTGGCAGGACCATAAACACACCACAACAAAATACACTCAATAATCATAATTGAGTGTTAAATACATATCTTTTATGATTGCTGGCATTGAGCACTTTGTGTTTGTGTCGTGTTTTGTGTACGTTTTCAAACACTTATTACTTGAATTACGTCACAAAAGTGGGTTCATCCCTCACATTTCTGCCATCTTTTGATGGGCCACTAACAGCCGTTAGTAACCACTAACCACTAACAGAGGAAGTGACCACACCCCCGATGTTAAACTACGTATTGGGCCCAGGTGTCATGTGACTTGCGAGTCTTCCAAGAGGTTGTGTTATTGCTCTTTTACGTTCTCATACGGCTCCGTAGAGGTCCAACATGGCACCCCACGGCAAGAAGCTCGCCGACCCCCTGAAACCGAGGACCGGTTCCGCCCAGAACAGGCCTCGCCGTTGTCCACGAGTGTGCCAGGGTTGCTGCAGAGGTTGGAAGTGGGATGCCTAAAAGTCTTTGATGGTTCCTTCTATCGTTGCAGCCGGTCAGCTGAGCCAGTCCGCCCACTTCTCCCTCCAGCTGCCCTACACCGTGCTGGGCCTCGGACGCAGCGCCAACTTCCTGGACCACCTCGTCGTCGGCATCCCTCACAGGCCCGGAGAGATGGTGAGTGAACTTTTTTTACAAACGGCGTTTGTCCGCGTCGACGCTCGTACCAGTGCACCGCAACGAGTGCCGTAACGTTCCGCTAAGACTTGGACAGGTTGTCATCACCAACGGAACCGACTTGTGGGGGTGTGGGGGGGGGTCAACTGTACGATCCTGGCCAGAGATGCCGACCAAGGGGGGTCATCACCGTCCTCCAAAGGAAGGAAGTCTCACGGCTTTAATGTATGGCTGATGGAGAACGAGGATCCCGGAAGATGGCGGATATCGGATGACGCCTACGCTGTGGCGATGTCCTCACACGTGGAACACGGCGATGTTGTGTTCCTGCGGTAAATAATTGAGGCTTAATATGTTCATCAGCCGCATTTCCACACTACATTACCTCAAATGTCAGCTCTCTTCAGCTCGCCTCTCTTAACTCTCGCCGCGCTCGTCTACGTCGCTTCGCTCCTTCACGCCCTCCTTCCCTTTGCGCTAAATATCAGGCACGACACCCCCCCATCCGCCCTCCCGTCCTCCAGACTCGTAGCGAGTTGATTAGAATTGCAGATGGCTCACGAGAGCGTCTAACGCGGCGAGGAAGAAGAAGATGCTGCTTTGTTGTTGCCGTTCTTCCCGGCTTGTTCCTTCCTGCCACAGAAGAAGCTAATGAATGCGCCCCGTTATCCCAAGTAGACTTCCCTCAGCCCCGAGGACCGCCGGGACTCCATCAAACGTGTAATGAGGAGGAGGCGGGGGAGGTTGACCACGGCGCCGCCCGGGAGCTTTGCCTTCCCGATGCTTGCGTTCATCAAGCAGCTGGATCCTCTCCCTCCACCAAGGAGGCCATCTTGGAACCAAAGGAACTAAAGTACAAATGCAAGGCAGAGGAAGCGTTCCAATCGTGAACGCAGTACCGTAGTTGCCAGTCGGTGATCGGGACGTGAGATTCATCGATAAAGTTCCCTTGGGAACATTCACTGTTACACTGTTGGAGCAGGACTTTCATTTATATTTTTAATGGATTATTTACTCTTATTTTGTTGACTATCTTGGCGAATTAAAGCCATTTAAAGCCGCCATTTATTAAGGCGAAGGTAGACAGGATGTAGGCTGGCCTGAAAAAACAACATGAGAGATTTTTCTCTGATACTATACTGTAGGGGTGTTACTTCATGTCTTGAGGGCTCTAATAATACTAAACCCATATTAAGAAAGGGGGTGAACTATGAAATGATTCCATTTATTAACATTGAATCCTACTTTTGGAAATTAAGTCATCGCCATCTGGTCAGGAACCAATCAGTCGTGCACCACCATTTCCCCCCCCCCCCAACGGAGAGCAAGGGATTTCTTTGTGGCGTGGTGTTTGTTTGTTCAATTGGGGGATGGCATCCAGTCAAGTGGAGACATCACTGGACTTCTACAGCAACTGATTGCCAAGCCACACAGTTTTTTTCCAGAATTCCGGTCATTTAAGAAGAAAACGCGAACCTTTTGATGCTTAGAACGTATTTTCTTCTGACCGTTCTCCTGACGATGCAATCACATGAAACAAGTGGCTGTTGTTAAAGAGTCAAACTGCGTAATTAAACGATGCAAAAACATGCTGAATAAGAAGGACGGCTGTATTTGTGGAGCATCATCGTTGGGTTTTAATGAAAGTGTGTCGCCACACGCTCGAGCTTTCAAAGCAGCTGGGATTTATCTCCACCACGCATCCGAAAATCCACCGTCGGTGATGTTTTCCTTCACCATTTTGGACTTTTCCAATCATGTCCCAGCAGCCATAAAGATGGCTGATGATGTTCCTGTTGGAGGCCACACATAAAGCTCATCCCTGTCCTACATCCCAAGCCTCCCCGCCGCAGTAAATCCACCAGAATGTCCAAATATTTTACTTCCCGTTGCGTTCCCAGAAGGAATTCCCCTTCGCCGCTCAAAGTGCCTCACTTCTTCCCCAATCACTCGCCGTGCATCGCGACTTTCAGCGGCTTTGAGCATCTTCTTCCTTCCTCTCGGAGGACTCGCTGGCACTTTTCGCTTCTGAACATCGCAGACATTCGCAGGCGACGGCGGCGGCGGCTGAGTCGTCTCCAAGCGACAAGCTGTGAAGCTCTTCTGATATAAGAAGTGATTGCAGGAAGTGGAGATTCATTAGTTCGGCTTGGCATGGGATGGTTGGGATCATTAAGTCCCGATCCGTGTCAGCAAGATGAACGCCATCACATGACGTGATAGCAACAAAGGTGCTGATGGTGGGGGTTGTGGTGCCCCCAATAACGTGTACCAAACGGTTCCTGTAGGTGGAACCACGGCTATGAGAACCTAAGCGAAGGTGAGTGATGATGAGGCTGCTCTCATTGCTGGCGCACGCGCCGCGTCCGTGTTAATGTCAAATGTTTTTGGCCCGAAGGCAGGAAACGACCATTAAAGAGACGCGAGCAAATTACAAACCACCATCGAACATTTCCCCCTTAGGCAAATGTTGTTGGGGGTTTTTTATCTGCTCTGATCTCCTCTTGATAACTTTGAACTTCACGCCTTTAAAACCATCATGGAGTTTTTTATGGGTTACAAAATATTTCTAAAAAAGTTTTCCCACGGGATGCAGTTGAAAATAATCATTGCTTTATTATGATGGTGATTTTTACTTACTCCAAGGGTGTGCAAGGGGCAGCCCGGGGGCCCTGCTTGGGTGCACAGCTTTTTTTTCCCTTTGGCATTTAGTAAAAATAAGATCAATTCTCCATTCTTTCATTTGTCTATAATGTAGTCCTCGCTGGAAAAGGTTTGGACACCCCCCTTTCTTATTTGGACACCCCCCTTTCTTATTTGGACACCCCCCTTTCTTATTTGGACACCCCCTTTCTTATTTGGACACCCCCTTTCTTATTTGGACACCCTCCTTTCTTATTTGGACACCCCCTTTCTTATTTGGACACCCCCCTTTCTTATTTGGACACCCCCTTTCTTATTTGGACACCCCCCTTTCTTATTTGGACACCCCCCTTTCTTATTTGGACACCCCCCTTTCTTATCTGGACACCCCCCTTTCTTATCTGGACACCCTCCTTTCTTATTTGGACACCCCCCTTTCTTATTTGGACACCCCCCTTTCTTATCTGGACACCCCCTTTCTTATTTGGACACCCTCCTTTCTTATTTGGACACCCCCCTTTCTTATTTGGACACCCCCCTTTCTTATCTGGACACCCCCCTTTCTTATCTGGACACCCTCCTTTCTTATTTGGACACCCTCCTTTCTTATTTGGACACCCCCCTTTCTTATTTGGACACCCCCCTTTCTTATTTGGACACCCCTTTTTCTTATTTGGACACCCCCCTTTCTTATTCGGACACCCCCCTTTCTTATTTGGACACCCCCCTTTCTTATTTGGACACCCCCCTTTCTTATTTGGACACCCCCCTTTCTTATCTGGACACCCCCTTTCTTATCTGGACACCCTCCTTTCTTATTTGGATACCCCCCTTTCTTATTTGGACACCCCCCTTTCTTATTTGGACACCCCCTTTTCTTATTTGGACACCCCCTTTTCTTATTTGGACACCCCCTTTTCTTATTTGGACACCCCCCTTTCTTATTTGGACACCCCCCTTTCTTATTTGGACACCCCCCTTTCTTATTTGGACAACCCCTTTCTTATTTGGACACCCCCCTTTCTTATTTGGACACCCCCCTTTCTTATTTGGACACCCCCCTTTCTTATTTGGACACCCTCCTTTCTTATTTGGACACCCCCTTTCTTATTTGGACAACCCCCTTTCTTATTTGGACACCCCCCTTTCTTATTTGGACACCCCCCTTTCTTATTTGGACACCCTCCTTTCTTATTTGGACACCCCCTTTCTTATTAGGACACCCCCCTTTCTTATTTGGACACCCCCCTTTCTTATCTGGACACCCCCTTTCTTATTTGGACACCCTCCTTTCTTATTTGGACACCCCCCTTTCTTATTTGGACACCCCCCTTTCTTATTTGGACACCCCCTTTCTTATTTGGACAACCCCCTTTCTTATTTGGACACCCCCTTTCTTATTTGGACAACCCCCTTTCTTATTAGGACACCCCCCTTTCTTATTTGGACACCCCCCTTTCTTATCTGGACACCCCCTTTCTTATTTGGACACCCTCCTTTCTTATTTGGACACCCTCCTTTCTTATTTGGACACCCCCCTTTCTTATTTGGACACCCCCCTTTCTTATTTGGACACCCCCCTTTCTTATTTGGACACCCTCCTTTCTTATTTGGACAACCCCCTTTCTTATTTGGACAACCCCCTTTCTTATTTGGACAACCCCCTTTCTTATTTGGACAACCCCTTTCTTATTTGGACACCCCCCTTTCTTATTTGGACAACCCCCTTTCTTATTTGGACACCCCCTTTCTTATTTGGACAACCCCCTTTCTTATTTGGACACCCCCCTTTCTTATTTGGACACCCCCCTTTCTTATTTGGACACCCTCCTTTCTTATTTGGACACCCCCTTTCTTATTTGGACACCCCCCTTTCTTATTTGGACACCCTCCTTTCTTATTTGGACACCCCCTTTCTTATTTGGACACCCCCCTTTCTTATTTGGACACCCCCTTTCTTATTTGGACACCCCCCTTTCTTATTCAGACCGACTGTCTCTAAAAAGTGTCTCTAAATCTTTGCCTGGTGTTGTTTGTGTTTGCCAGTTCCATCCACATGCTACACTGACACAAAAGCACCAACATGCATGCATGCATACGTGTAATTTAAGCTGTGTAGCGAAGCCTTTTGGGGCGGGGTCGTGGGCCGTGTTATGTTCCTGATGTTGTCAGTAACAAATCAGCGTGCATGTATAAACGGGACTCCCGGCTCCTCCTCGCTTTGTTGCTGCCGTCTGCTGCTCCATCTTCATTGTTGTCATCGTGGCTCCAACGGGACCTGCCGCCTCTCTGGCTCGTCATTGGACGAGGCCCGGCGGCGGAAGACCGGCTGAGTCACACGTGTCGGTGTGTCGATCCATGCAGGTGGCGAGCGGAAACCACACGACCCGATTGTTGATTGTTGTCCTCGGCGGGATGGAGCCTGCTTTTCATGTGGGCGCCTCTCACGTGTCCTTCCTCTCCCCGCAGGAGTCCAGGAAGCAGGAATGGACGGCCATCATTCCCAACTCTCAGCTCATTGTCATCCCCTACCCGCACGACCAACCCAGCAGGTACACACACACGCACACACACACACACACACACACACACACACACGCACAGCTAGATGTGTCATAATTGCCCCCTCCTCCTCTCCCCATCAGACCTAAAAGGTGCCTGTTGCCATGGACACCATCCGCTAGCGGCGGCGCCACTTAGTGACAACACACTTAAGTTAGCGGCACAGATTGTCAACACACACACACACACACACACACACAGTGTGGGATGTCATGTTGTGCTGGTGTGTGCATGTCACTGCTACACGTGACCGAAATGCACAACAAGCACCCCCACAACACACCCCCGCCCCCCCCCCCCCCCCCCCTTGACTTACTTGCCCTTTTGTCTTTACCTGCTCCCTTTCTCCTTACCCCCCCACCATGGCCCACCATTCCTTGCCCCCTTCACCTCGCTGACCCCCTTTACCTGTCTCCCCATGCCTGTCATCACCCATCACCCACCTTTACATGCCCCCATCACCTACCTTTACATGCCCCCTTCACCTACCTTTACATGCCCCCATCACCTACCTTTACATGCCCCCATCACCTACCTTTACATGCCCCCTTTACCTAATGCCTACCTTTACATGCCCCCATCACCCGCCTTTATACGCCCCCTTTACTTATCACCTACCTTTACATGCCCCCATCACCCGCCTTTATACGCCCCCTTTGCTTATCACCTACCTTTACATGCCCCCATTACCTAATGCCTACCTTTACATGCCCCCATCACCCACCTTTACATGCCCCCTTTACCTACCTATCACCTACCTTTACACGCCCCCTTTACATGCCCCCTTTACGTATCACCTACCTTTACATGCCCCCTTTCCATGCCCCCTTTACCTATCAACTACTTTTACATGCCCCCTTTCCACGCCCCCTTTACCCATCAACTACTTTTACATGCCCCTTTCCACGCCCCCTTTACCCATCACCTACCTTTACATGCCCCCTTTACACTCCCCCTTTCCACGCCCCCTTTACCCATCACCTACCTTTACATGCCCCCTTTACACGCCCCCTTTACCTATCACCTACCTTTTCCTCACCTGCCTTTACTTGCCTCCTTCTTTACCTGTCCTCCTAGACCGCCCCCTTCTTGCCAGCCCCAGGCACCTGTCCCTTTACCTGTGCCCTTAAGTTGCTCCCTTCAACTGCTTCCTCTTCCTCGCCCTTTTTGCCTCCCCACTTCCAACGGACCCCCTTTAGTTGTTCCCTCATACTTGCCCTCCTTTGCCAACCACCTTTGCCCACCCACCCTTTACCCGTACCCCAGCCTGCCCCCATGATTGGTATTCTTCCAGCAATGGAAACACAACACATTTTGGCCCTTACAGGTCTGGTTGTTGTTTTTCCGTCTGTGTGTGTCCGTGTGTAGTTGGAGCGCCAAACTCTACCTGACGCCCAGTAACAGCGTGCTGCTGACCGCCATCGCCCTCATCGGCGTGTGCGTCTTCATCCTCGTCATCATTGGCATCCTCCACTGGCAAGAGAAGGTCAGCGCGCACACACACACACACACACACACGTTGTGGGGGTTTTCCATGTGTGTGTGTGTAGCAGCAGATGGGATTCTCTGTCCCTATCCGGCAGTCTTGGAGCCTCCCGCTGAGACACACACACACACACACACACGCACACACACACACACACTTCCCTAACGTCTCTCTCCGAGACCCGGAAGGATGTTCAGCAGTAATTGGCATCTTCTGTCCTTTCAGCATGGCGGATCTGCTCTTCATAACTCGCATAAATACGCCCTCCGGGGAGCCGCCGCCGCCACCGCCGTTTAGTTTCACGCCTCCCGCTCACACACACGCACACACACACACGCAGGCGAACACACACTCCCAACATGACACAGACACGACCACGCAGGACACCATTAAGGTGCTTGAAGAGGAACTTTTGTGTTGCTTTTGGAGGGGGTTTCTTTTCATGGCAGCACACGTCCCTAACGCCGTCTTCGCCCAGCCATCTGCCGTACTGCGTGTGTGCGTGTGCGCGTCCATGTGTGTCCTCTCTAATTGCCGCCTTTGTAAGGACCCGGTGTGAGTGTATCCAAAAACACTAAGATGGTGTCGGTGAAGAAATGAAGAAGGTGGGCGGTGAGATGAGCAAGAAGAAGAAGATTGTAAATATTCATTACTAATTAGAGTGAGGAGTGGAGCGTCTTCTCGGGGTGTGAACCATCGCTGTGACAGTGTGAATATGTGCACTAATTATATGTTATTACGTTAACGGGCATATTTTTATGGCCTTAACATGCAGCCTAATACTCCTGTCTGTGTCAATATGAGCAGTATTGCAGTATTACTTCATCATATTTATAATAATAATATTCTGTGGGTGTTATCGTGTAGGCTAATGTTTCAGGTAGGCGGGATCATGCTCATTGTTTCATGCTGTACCCCCATATAAGTGGTTAAGGGGGCAATGCTTCCCCGTCCCCAAATGGCCGCCCTTCTTTTGCGCCATTCCTCCATATTTTCTCAGCTTTGACTGCCCCCACATGACCCGCCCCCTTTTGGTCTATCCCCTTATATGCCCCCATCTTCCTGTCTCCTTCACTTCACTTCTACAGCTTTCACGTGTCCCCTTAAATGGACCCCTTCATGGGCTTGTTCAGCATATCATGCACTGTCGTGACTACTCCACCGTCATGCATGTGTACGTGTATGCGTGTACGTGTACATGTCGACGTGTACCATACACGCGACGTGCAAAGTCTTTCAAAGCCAACATGGACGACACAAGGTCAGGTCATTTAGCATTTAGCATTGCCACGCGTTTGCTTGCTGACATTTGTCGTCCAAACAGCAAAGTCAAGTGGAGGACACTCGCTAGCTTAGCATGCTAACGTCCGTACGGACCGGAGAGGAATCTTTAAGGAAGACAATCCATCATTTCTTAATGCGACCGGCATTGGATGAAACGTCATACATCACCTTGGGGAGGAAGTCTCCAAGAGCTTCTTCCTGTTTTGGTTTTTGTGCTTCTTGTTTTATTTGTCAGAGTTCAGATTTCATGTCAAAATATGTTTTTGTTTCCCTCAGAAAGCAGACGACCGAGAGAAGAGGCAGGAAGCCCACCGCTTCCATTTCGATGCCATGTGACGTCCTCACCTGGGACCGGCAGTATCGCCCCTGCCCCCAAAACTAGCCCCCCCCTTTACCTGCCTCGCCCCCTTTAATCTGGCAACCTTTAACCAATCCCCCCAGTTACCCCCTTTACCAGCCAGCTTTTAGCTTCTCCTCCATCCCAGCACTCTAAAATTGCTTCTTTTACGGTCCCATTTTCCAGCCCCCTTTGGGACCACCTTCATCGGACCCCGCCCCATACCACTTCCCCCTTAACTTAACGCCCTTTTAAGCCCAGCCCCCTCTGTTTCCATGTTTGCTGGTTCCCTCGCTCCTTCTGAAGGCCAAAACAACCTGTCTTAGTTTTCCATCATTCCCACTTTTGGGATGAAAGGTGGACTCTTCCTGTTTCCCACCCGTTCAACTCCGTGTTGGCGTGTTTTCACCATTTTCCATGGAATGGAAGTTGTTTTTTTTTGTTGGATTTTTTCCCAACATCTGTGCTGACCGGGTGATGATCGGGTCATCAAGTCATCACCAGAACTGGTCTTGGAAAAGCTCATCCGGCCCAAGAGCTTTCGGTTTGTTTCGGGTTTTTTTCTCTGTGAAGACATTTGCACTAACAAAGAACTCACTCGCGTGTCGTCTATTTATTTGCCCACAAACTCCATGTCAACAATAAACACCTTGATGAACTTGTGCGTCTTGTACGTTGTCATCCGACTCTTTTTATCCAGCGTGCATCCCACACCATCCCTCGCCCCCGCCCCCGCCCCCGCCCCCAACATGATGCAGCAAGACAATGAGAGCCTTCTTATTTAGCTGGTGGATACCTACCCCCCCACCCCTGGCACCCACCCAGCACCCCTTCACTTCAATGGTGAGACTTCAGCATGACAGATCACATCCGGAAGTTGGGACTTTCAAAGTAAAAGTACTGCCATGGCATCAGTTTAGAACGTCTATGTCTATGTTGGATCTTGAAATAAAATATAAAATATGGAATTTTTATATACGTGAATAGAAAAATAAAGGGAAATCCACGCTATTTCCATATATATTATATTGTATATTTTATAGAGCCAGGGCCTTATTTTGATAGGCTTGCATCGGGGCTTGTGTTTTTGTTAGCCACAATTGATACCGGTTAAATATGAAGCTAAAATACGTTAGCATGTTGTATTATTACACAAAGATAAGTTAGTTTTATATTGAATTTGATTGGGTCATTTTACTCTGAAGGTGCCGACCGGAAAAGGAAAGTTCTCTGTCATCGGAAGCTTGACGAGCCACTGGTTGGGCAGCTTTAAATGCTCCTCATGCTTGCGCGCTCCTCAGTGCGCACACGGACGAGGAGGTCGTCTCATCTTCATCCCTTTTATCTCTTCTCCTCCTTTCTATCTCTCTTTTTGGATACCTCACCTCACCTGGCAGGAGGCGAGGCATACCCCTCCACCTTTCTCACCTGCCCCGGGAGTCGGAAGCCGAGCTCCGGGTGACGATGGCCGGCTGACGGCTCCGCTTGTCACCGCTCATCCAAGCCGAGGAGGAGCCGCCAGGTGTTGGACACGCGTGATGGATGTACCGCTACCCTGACAGTGGAGGAGGAAGGAGAAAGTGGGACTTTGGTTGTCCTCTGAAGATGGACACGGCTGGAAGGTTCTGCTAGAACAGGAGCATTTGGGTCGGAACCACAACCAGGAGAGAGAATAATAATGCACAGAGGTAAGGCTCCTTCATTTGGAATACATTACCAGATTCCACTCAGAAATTGAAGACATTTAACCAAACCTGCTTCTGGAATCATCCACGATCTGATGTTGCGTGCGTATTCTGGTGCGGTGGTGCGTGAAGTGGACCGGCGTGTCCTCGGCTCATGTTGCACGGCCATTGGTGCACTTGGGAGCCGCGTTCGGGGAAGTGTGGGGGGCGTAAAGGGGACGTGTCGTGTGGTCTGTCAGACGCCCCAAATGTACAAAACACTGAAAATGAACACAAGTCATCATTGATTTGAATTCGGCCAATTGAGCCGCTCCTCGATGGTTCCATTATCGGACAAGCCTTCTTCGAGATTGATTGATTTGTTGATTGGTTGATCGATCACCCGCATGTATTCGCCCCAACTTGGGTACAGTGTCCCCATAAGACATCACCGAGACACATTACAATGCATTACAACACAGGTGATCCTTCCTCCTCCATTCCAATAAGCTTGCATCCGGTTTCCTTCCGCTTGATTGGCTGCTGTGATGTAACATTAGCGGGGATCATCGGGTCTGTGGCGGCTTACCGGGGCCAGACAGTCGGCATCTGGGCGGTGCGTAGAAGGGTGGAAGAAGCTAATGCCGCCGCTCATGTTTGACTGTGCACCCCCCCCCCCCCCCCCTCCCGGCGCGGATTACAAGTATCGCTTTCCAACACGCTGGCGTACATCTTCCCTCAAACTCTGCCTTTTAGCCACTTGCACTCAACTGCAGAGAGTAGCAGGCATTGGAAGTGGGCTCCAAGAGTTGGACAAATGACCCCCCAGGGGGGAGTCGCCTTGCTGATTTTGCTTCCCGGCAATAATGCACTTTTGTTTTTATCGCTTATGGAGTTTGCCCGCCGTGCCACGCGTGTTTTTTGTTCGGAAAACCAAGCCCCCTTTGAGTAAGTACAGTAGGACTCTACCCCCCCCCCCCCCAAATACACAAATAACACGTTTGTGTCGTCCACAAATTGCCTTTGGTTGTGTTGGAGCGCTCGCCTTCAGCGGCGGCCATGATGGCGGTACAGGGATCCTTTTCATTGGGCCATTCCGCGGCAGTAGAAACGGGCACTCAGCAGTGTCATGTGACCTGTACCAGCCAATCAGCGGACAAAGACAAAAGAAGCATCAGGAATCTTGTCATGCATGTCAATCATTTTGCATTTTGATGGTAATATTTCATGTTTATAGTTTTTACATGTATTTTCCTAGACAGCAGTATTGAGTTATGCTTCATGCACATTCCAGGGTTATGTGTTGTTGTCATTAATGATCATATAGATGGCTCCAGGTGTTATGTTGGTAAATAATATCCATATTTCAAGTGAAAGGGTTCTTCCATGGTAGGACCCAATGGAGACGCTGTTGGTGCGTCGCCATGACAACCCACTGATTGGTTGCCATGCAAGCAGAGGCAGATACATAGATAGATGGATACGTAGATACGTAGATAGGTAGATGGATACGTAGATGCGTAGATAGGTAGATGGATACGTAGATACGTAGATAGGTAGATGGATACGTAGATACGTAGATAGGTAGATGGATACGTAGATACGTAGATAGGTAGATGGATACGTAGATAGGTAGATGGATACGCAGATACGTAGATAGGTAGATGGATACGTAAATAGAAAGCACGGATGTTCTAATCAATCTCTGTTGGGTTCAGCGTGGATCCTCCTTGTTCTCATAGAAGAGGGCCTCGCTCTGGCACAGAGAACCAAAGGTAAACATCACTTCTTCTTCTTCTCGTTTGTCTTCTTGGTCTTCCATTTCTTCATTTTGTCTTCTTCTTGTTGACCTTCTTCTCCTTACCTTCTCATTCATCCTCTTCTCCTTTTTGTTGTCTTTGTCTTCTTTTGGTCTTGTTCTTCTTCCTTGTCATCTTTGTTATCTTCTCCTTCGTCGTCTTTGAGTTTGTCGTATTCCTCGTCTTTGTTGTCTTCTCCTCATTCACCTTTGTGGTCTCCATCTTCTACTTCATCTTCTTCATCTTTGTCTCAGTCCTTCTTTTCTTCTTCATCTTTCTTCTCCTTTTTTCTCCTCCTCCTGCTCCCCGTCCTTCTTACCCTCTTTCTCCTTCACCTTTGGTCCTTCTTGTCCTCCTTCTCTTGTTCTTTCTCCTCATTCTCCTTTCCTTTCTCCTGCTTTCTCCTCCTCCTTTCCTTTCTCCTGCTTTCTCCTCCTCCTCTTGTTCTTTCGGCTCTTTCTCCTCCTTCTCCTTTCTCCTCCTCCTTCTCTTGTTCTTTTTGCTCTTTCTCCTCCTTCTCCTTTCCTTTCTCCTGCTTTCTCCTCATTCTCTTTTCCTTTCTCCTTCTTTCTCCCCCCTCTCCTCCTCCTTCTCCTCATTCTCCTCCTCCTGCATTGCTGCTCACTAAGTCGCTGTGCTTCCTCCCCCCCCAAAGACTCCCTGAGCGACCATGGCGCCCAGCAGAGCCCCAGCCAGAACGAGTGCGGGACGTGGGTCCGCAACATCAACGGCGGCGTGTTCACCTCGCCCAACTACCCCAACACGTACCCCCCCAACAAGGAGTGCGTGTACATCCTGGAAGGTGAGCTCCTCTTCTCTAGTGTGTTGGGGGACCAGGGAATGAGCTTCACCTGGAACACCTCCTCCAGGGAGGGGGTCTTTCCTGTGGGATGTTAGTCAGCGGGATGAAATAGGGAAATAGGGGGCGTGGCCTGGACCAGGCAAGAAAGCATGATGTCATCATGTATCTTTTACATATTTACACAATGACATACTTTTATGATATTTTGGAGATGTTAATGACTCTATTAATTATTATTAGTATTTGTAACATATTTCTTTATTAATGTCTCAATGTTATTGCTAACACTGCAGCATAAAATGTGGTCTCTAGACCTTCTGCTGCGTCACGCATGAAGATGCCGCCCAGCAGGTGATCTTTGCTGCTGCTTCCTCATGTTGTCATGGATGAGCCGACATGGCGGCTCAATGGCGCCCCCCCGTGGACAGGGAGCGCTAGGCAGCCCGCCACAGCAAAGACCCCGTCTGGTGACTCTGGTCCGGGAGGTGGCAGATGGAGGCCATCATTGGCTATTATTTCGACATAATTGCCTTTTAGTCTGGCATATGAGCTGCGGACGCCACCGGACCGGAAGTAGCGGAGCCGACAACCAGGAAGTGTTGGTCTTTTATGTCAATAATTGTCACGTTGTTGCTAGCATCCACGGCCATCCGTGTCGTCCTTAAGTTCTGACGCTTTAGGAAAATCTATTTGACCTCATTAAAAGTTCTGTTTTGTCCACTTTTGAATGAAAGGCAGAGCCCAAATCCAAACATGACGAAAAGGGCATTTCCTCTCTCCTCTGTCCGCGTCTGAGCAGCGCTGCCCAGGCAGAGGATCCAGCTGGCCTTCGACAAGAACTACTACATCGAGCCGTCCTTCGAGTGTCGTTTCGACCACATCGAAATCCGCGACGGTCCCTTTGGCTTCTCGCCGCTCATGGAGCGCTTCTGCGGCGGCAAGAACCCCGGCGTAGTGACGTCCACCGGCCGCTTCATGTGGATCAAGTTCACCAGCGACGAGGAGCTGGAGGGCCTGGGCTTCAGGATCAAGTACACCTTTGTTGCGGGTAACTTCAACTCCGCCTTTTCCTCTGAGGTTTAGCTTCAGTTAGAATGGCGCGGGACAACCCTAAACGGCCCCCGAGCCGCACTTTGGACACCCCTGCTGGGCTGGAATTGACGTGATTGTCGTTCTTCCTCTTGTAGACCCTGACTTCCATCTGCATGTGGGCGGACTGTTAAATCCCATCCCAGGTAAGCTCCTCGGCGTCCGCTTTGTGTTGTCGTCTTTTCCCGGAGATGCACCTTGACAGCTAGCATGACAACACGCACACGCATGCGCAC
The DNA here is from genome assembly GCF_037039965.1 of Doryrhamphus excisus. Classification (NCBI taxonomy): domain Eukaryota; kingdom Metazoa; phylum Chordata; class Actinopteri; order Syngnathiformes; family Syngnathidae; genus Doryrhamphus; species Doryrhamphus excisus. The sequence goes on from NC_136369.1 coordinate 1,929,081, forward strand.
ACTGTAAGAAATGCACTCCCTTTGTCCACCTCGTCCCGCTGCCATTGTTCCTCTGATGTTCTCCTAATCGGCTTCTGTTCCATCATAAATCCTTCATCTCTCTCTCTCATCATACTCATCCTCTCCTTTGTCCCCCCACCAAGTTGACAAGCTTATTGCATCCAACTTCTTGGGAATGGTTTTGGGTGGCAGTGCTGAGTCCATGTTTGTCTTCTTTTATTTATTTCACTTTCACTTTCTTCTAGTGGCTTTTTCCCAAATGAGATCCCTGGATGTTCCCTCAGGGCCCCAGCATGAGGGCCACTGCCCTATGATGTCTGTTATTATATTTATTCATTCATTCATGTTCTACCGCTTTTCCTCACGAGGGTCGCGGGGGTGCTGGAGCCTATCCCAGCTGTCTTTTGGCGAGAGGCGGGGTACACCCTGGACTGGTGGCCAGCCAATCACAGGGCACATATAGACAAACAACCATTCACACTCACATTCATACCTATGGACAATTTGGAGTCGCTAATTAACCTAGCATGTTTTTGGAATGTGGGAGGAAACCGGAGTACCCGGAAAAAACCCACGCATGCACGGGGAGAACATGCAAACTCCACACAGATTATACTGTATAATACTTTCAATTATATCCTAGTATTATACTTCATATTACTTTCAATCATATTTGTTGTAATATTATTCTAATAATTATGGGTATAATATTTATATATATATATAAATATAAAAATGAGATATCGGATACAACACATACTGGATGTGTTCATTCCACCACAGGAGATATTTCATGTTACACATATCGGTATCGGCTCAAAGCGGACAATTGGACAATATCGGACATGCCTACTAATAATGTATTCATATTCATATTATTATTTAATTATTAAAATATTTGTTGTAATAATTACAATATTTTTTACATTTATTTGTTTATATTATTTCAGATTATATTTATTTTTACTGTTTTTGACAATATAACAAGTATCATAAAACTACTTTAACAGGTATGCTTTATATTATTTGATATATTTTGTTAGACATTTAATGAGTTTTCACTACAACTATGATTCATTATTATATTAATATTCTATTAATATTCATAATAGCACTATCAATAAACTAATAAAATTGTATTTAAGGGGTATTATCATTTCAATTGTAATTGTATTTGATTTTGTTGAGCTAAATCTAATTATTGTAGATGTTATTGTTATTGTTATTGTAAAGTTGGAATATTGATGGACATGGCGTCATGGTCCACATGCTAACCACATGCTAACTACTGGTCGCTTTTGCTTTCGCTGTCGCTGGTCCAGACTGCCAGTTTGAGCTGGGCGGCTACGATGGCATCATCCGCTCCAGTCAGGTGGAAGAGGCCAAGCGAGTGAAGCCCGGAGACGCTCTGGATTGTATCTGGACCATCAGGGCCCCGCCCCAGTCCAAGGTGGGTGTCCTGTCCTCCTCGGCCACTCGGTCTCCTTACGCGTCTGTAAACAGACGTCTGTAAACACGTCTGTCCGTTTGCATACCCACATAATGCAAACTTCTGTTTGTCTGCTCACGTACAGACACGACACAAACATTTGTCCGTTCACGTATAGTACATGTCTAATGTTAACACCTGTCTGTCCATTCACGTATAGTACATGTCTAATGTTAACACCTGTCTGTCCATTCACGTATAGTACATGTCTAATGTTAACACCTGTCTGTCCATTCACGTATAGTACATGTCTAATGTTAACACCTGTCTGTCCATTCATGTACAGTACATGTCTAATGTTAACACCTGTCTGTCCATTCACGTATAGTACATGTCTAATGTTAACACCTGTCTGTCCATTCATGTATAGTACATGTCTAATGTTAACACCTGTCTGTCCATTCATGTATAGTACAGGTATAATGTTAACACCTGTCTGTCCATTCATGTATAGTACAGGTATAATGTTAACACCTGTCTGTCCATTCATGTATAGTACATGTCTAATGTTAACACCTGTCTGTCCATTCATGTACAGTACATGTCTAATGTTAACACCTGTCTGTCCATTCACGTATAGTACATGTCTAATGTTAACACCTGTCTGTCCATTCATGTATAGTACATGTCTAATGTTAACACCTGTCTGTCCATTCATGTATAGTACATGTCTAATGTTAACACCTGTCTGTCCATTCATGTACAGTACATGTCTAATGTTAACACCTGTCTGTCCATTCACGTATAGTACATGTCTAATGTTAACACCTGTCTGTCCATTCACGTACAGTACATGTCTAATGTTAACACCTGTCTGTCCATTCATGTATAGTACATGTCTAATGTTAACACCTGTCTGTCCATTCATGTACAGTACATGTCTAATGTTAACACCTGTCTGTCCATTCATGTACAGTACATGTCTAATGTTAACATCTGTCTGTCCATTCATGTACAGTACATGTCTAATGTTAACACCTGTCTGTCCATTCATGTATAGTACATGTCTAATGTTAACACCTGTCTGTCCATTCATGTATAGTACATGTCTAATGTTAACACCTGTCTGTCCATTCATGTATAGTACATGTCTAATGTTAACATCTGTCTGTCCATTCATGTACAGTACATGTCTAATGTTAACACCTGTCTGTCCATTCATGTACAGTACATGTCTAATGTTAACACCTGTCTGTCCATTCACGTACAGTACATGTCTAATGTTAACACCTGTCTGTCCATTCACGTATAGTGCATGTCTAATGTTAACACCTGTCTGTCCATTCATGTATAGTGCATGTCTAATGTTAACACCTGTCTGTCCATTCATGTATAGTGCATGTATAATGTTAACACCTGTCTGTCCATTCATGTACAGTGCATGTCTAATGTTAACACCTGTCTGTCCATTCATGTACAGTACAGGTATAATGTTAACACCTGTCTGTCCATTCATGTATAGTACAGGTATAATGTTAACACCTGTCTGTCCATTCACGTACAGTACATGTATAATGTTAACACCTGTCTGTCCATTCATGTATAGTACAGGTATAATGTTAGCATATGTCTGTCCATTCATGTATAGTACATGTATAATGTTAGCATATGTCTGTCCATTCATGTATAGTACAGGTATAATGTTAGCATATGTCTGTCCATTCATGTATAGTACAGGTATAATGTTAGCATATGTCTGTCCATTCATGTATAGTACAGGTATAATGTTAGCATATGTCTGTCCATTCACATGCAGTACATGTCTAATGTTAACATCTGTCTGTCCATTCACGTACAGTACATGTATAATGTTAAGACCTGTCTGTCCATTCACGTACAGTACATGTCTAATGTTAACATCTGTCTGTCCATTCACGTACAGTACATGTTTAATGTTAAGACCTGTCTGTCCATTCACGTACAGTACATGTTTAATGTTAACATCTGTCTGTCCATTCACGTACAGTACATGTTTAATGTTAACATCTGTCTGTCCATTCACGTACAGTACATGTTTAATGTTAAGACCTGTCTGTCCATTCACGTACAGTACATGTTTAATGTTAACATCTGTCTGTCCATTCACGTACAGTACATGTCTAATGTTAACATCTGTCTCTCCATTCACGTACAGTACATGTTTAATGTTAACATCTGTCTGTCCATTCACGTATAGTACATGTCTAATGTTAACACCTGTCTGTCCATTCACGTACAGTACATGTATAATGTTAAGACCTGTCTGTCCATTCACGTACAGTACATGTATAATGTTAACATCTGTCTGTCCATTCACGTACAGTACATGTTTAACGTTAACACCTGTCTGTCCATTCACGTACAGTACATGTATAATGTTAACATCTGTCTGTCCATTCACGTACAGTACATGTTTAACGTTAACATCTGTCTCTCCATTCACGTACAGTACATGTTTAATGTTAACATCTGTCTGTCCATTCACGTACAGTACATTCATTCATCCTCTCCCCTACCTGTCTGGCTGCAGATCTACTTGCGCTTCATGGAGTACCAGATGGAGCACTCCAACGAGTGCAAGAAGAACTTTGTGGCCATCTACGACGGCAGCAGCGCCATCGAGAACCTGAAGGCCAAGTTCTGCAGTACGGTGGCCAACGACGTCATGCTGGAGAACGGCGTGGGCGTGGTGCGCATGTGGGCCGACGAGAAGAGCCGACTGAGCCGCTTCCGCATGCTCTTCACTTCCTTTGTGGACCGTGAGTCAGCCCGTCCTCCACGAGCGATCTACCTGAACGTGGACATGAAGCCACCGCCCATTAATAAAACACCAAGCGGTATCTTGGTGTATATTTTAAACCCTCTTCAACAAAATAGAATCAAATATTGCATGTTAATTAGTGTGATTATTACCAATTGCGGTCTTGTTTTACTACTAAATACATCATACAGAATGCTGTTTTTCATATTTTGGTAATAGCTATTCAACCTTCTTCAGCATCACCAAAAATATTTAAAGCAACCATCAGGAAAAGCAAAAGTAAATGTAAAAAATGTAAAAAAAAAATGTCCTAAAGTTATTATGAAAATAATATTGCTAAATGAAATACAATTACATTTTGCATGTTGCCATGCTGCTACTAATTGCATCATCGTGAGTGCTGTTATTAATATTTACACAACCGGCATCACAAAACATTTTTCAAGCAGCCTTCCCTCTTCTTCAAATGTCATTTTTCATGATTAAATGTCGGTATTTGTCATCATTGTTAATGTTATTATTGTAGTGATGATCTACTCATCACTCATATTGGTTATGGCTTCATGAAAATATTCAAGCCTGCAGAGTGGTTTGCAGCAAACTACAATCATTTGATATCTTCTCCATAATATGCTTGCATACAGTAGGTCCATAAATGAAGACATGACATGCCATAAAATGATAATAAGGAGGATAAACTGCTGCTTTTTAATGGTCAATCTGATTGCAAACACAGCCTGACATCAGCACCGTTTCATTTAAAAAGCTGCAGGATTGGATGCTGCAGTGGCCTCCGTCCTAATGGACTCCGTGTGGCGCTTTTGGTCCCTTGCGGTCCTCTAACGTGTTTTTGTGTGCTGTGTAGTTATAGAGCCATTTAATCCACTTGGAACTGGGGGGGGGGGCAGTGAGACACTTTTATTGAATGATGCCTCTCCTACCGGAACACAGTCGTCTTCATCAGTCGTGGCTAATAAAGGCTAATTGCTCCGAGATAAACAAACATTTGCACGCTGCAGGTCATGTTGGCTATTGCGTAAGTGCGTTTGCGTGTGTGTTAGTGACGCACACAAAGGAGTGTGAATCTCCAGGCGGGAAAGCGTTTCCCCGTTTAGCGCGGCGTAATATTTTCATTAACCGCCTGACTAGACAAGGATATTAATTGGCACGGCGCGCTGGGTCGAAACCCCTCGTGAATGCTGATGTTGTTTTCATCAGCGCGCCCATAAACCGTCACAGGCGGAACTTGAATGCGTCTTTTCCATTCAGCACGGATTGCATGTGTCTTTTCATCTTCAAGAGCGTTCCCATCATGCGCCTCGTCTCGGGTTGACGAGTCACCCCCACCGCTGTCCCCATGCGCTCAGCGAGGTTTTCATTTCCACCTTCTGTCCGTTCTCTCTGGCCCGCAGCTCCCTGCTCCGCCAACACCTTCTTCTGCCACAGCAACATGTGCATCAACAACTCGCTGGTGTGCAACGGCGTCCAGAACTGCGTGTACCCGTGGGATGAAAATCACTGCAAAGGTCAGATGAAGGTTCACGCTTGGGCGGCTCCTGGTTTCTATTAGAGAGGCTCTTTTTCGATTTTTTGTCTTTTTTCCAACCCCAGAACTTTGTGCTTCTCAACACCAATATGCTACCGATAACTGTCTCATCGGTTTAATTTCGGCTATATGAGCTATTTTTAATGTAATATGATTTTATAATTCCCTCTAATCGATAATTATCAGGCCGATAATTATCACCCTTACTTTTGATATTCATGTTTTCCTCCTGTCCCGTCTAGAGAAGCGATCCAGGGGTCTCTTCCATCAGATCACAAAGACCCACGGCACGGTCATCGGCGTCTCCACCGGGATAGTCCTGGTTCTTCTCATCATTTCCATTCTGGTCCAGATGAAGCAGCCCAGGAAAAAGGTGACTTTGTGGGACTTTGGAAGACAGGAAACACAATCCTTGGATCCATAAAGCCGGTCGATGGGAATGTCGTGTGCATGCCAGGCCACTAGGGACACTGTAATCTCCTTTACTTCAGAACTATTGTTGACTAATTGTTGTCCCGCTTGCGAGACATTGAGGCGACGATAGCGCTTTCTTCGGCAGGAGCCAATCAGGAACGATCAGCGCACTCCAAGCTCCAATAAGCTCGTCAAGCATTTAAAATGGCGGGATGGTCCTTATCTATGACAGTACAACATAACCGTCTGGTTCACAGTGTCATCTGTCAAAGAACACTGATTAACAACACTAAATCCATCACACGGCAACCTAACACTCATAAGGTGGACCTGACAAATATACAAACATGGACAATATGAGTTTAAATGTGGGGGAAAGGCAACATTTTGATGTTTTCCCATAAGTCATTGCGTCAATGCACTCATTGGAGTGCTGCAATGACGTCAGCCTCCCTCTGGGCTTTGGGCTCAGGGTCCTCTGGTGGACAGAGGGAGCATTGCAGCACCATCCACCATTTTCTATGCTTGCATGATGGAAAACTTTTTTAACTCATTTTGGTAAATGTTTGTATATTCAGAGGTATAACGCTGAGTGTTCAGTTGCTGCGTTTAACGTTGTTTGTGAGATGGAACTGAGTCAGACGGTTCTATTGGCTAATGAGCTGCCATTCCAATGAGTTGACAGGTTTGTTTTTCAAAGCTCATGATTGCCCCCGTCAAATAAAGACCAGACTCGTGCACGCCACATTTTGTGATGGGACACGTGCGGCTTGTACACCTGAATCTACGGTAGTAGCTTCCCGATGTGTTTACGTACGGGTTACATGCTGCCATTTTTCTGTGGCCGAGTACACCGCACCTAAATGTCTCCTGTCTCACCAAGGTGGTGGCCCGTCGGCCCGCTGTCTTCAACAAGGCGGGCCTCCAGGAGGTCTTCGACCCGCCGCACTACGAGCTCTTCTCCCTGCGTGACAAGGAGATGTCTTCAGACATGGCCGACCTGTCCGAGGAGCTGGACAGCTTCCACAAGGTGCGGCGCTCGTCCACCATGTCGCGCTGCGTCCACGAGCACCACTGCGGCTCGCAGGGCTCGGTGGCGACGGGCGGCGGAGGCGGCAGCATGAAGCACAGCCGCACCACCCTGAGCTCCATGGAGCTGTCCTACCACAACGACTTCTCCAAGCCGCCGCCCATGAAGACCTTCAACTCCACCGGCACCTACAAGAAGAGCTGCTACGGCTACAAGCAGCACTCACAGACTCACGACTGCGACCAGCAGGTCATCGAGGACCGCGTCACCGAGGAGATCCCCTGCGAGATCTACGGGCGAGGCGGAGGAGGAGCCACCGGAGGCATCGGAGGAGCGTCCGGCATCGCGGGAGGAGGCATCGGAGGAGCGGTTGGGATTACTGGAGGCGTGGCCATGGCCGGGGGAATGGGCATGCCGGGGGGGATGGCGATGGCGGGGCCCAGTGGCATTGCCGGAGGCATCGGCGGCGGGATGGCGGGAGCCTGCGGAACCCTCACCATCCGCGGGAACAGCTCTCGGAACAGCACCTCCGTGGTTGACCCCCAGCAGCGCTCCATGTCCATGGACTTCTAGATCTTCTGTTCGGGGAGACGGGACGTGACGTTCGCTGTCCGCAGAGACCGAGAGACAACTCCAATGAATCCATGGAGACTTTTTACATCCACTCACCTGCCGTGCACAAATAGCGTACATGATATATAGAAACGTATATGTATAAGCGTGTCTTCTAATCATTTATTTCTTTTACTGTGTCCCCTTAACAGTTGCAACCAACATTCAGCTGCCTCGTCACCAACGCTTGGCTTTTTAAACTCCTTTCTGATGGTTGCCAGGCGGATTTTACAACACAAACGTGAAAATCCTGGGCTCCCTGAATGCCACATTGCAACTTTACAGCGCTTTACCACCTACAGCTGCTTTCTCTGGCCCCCAACATTCGTAAAATTGGCTCCATTTCGCTTGGTAAAACAACCAAAAACACAACATGGCTAACGTCTTTTAGCGGTGGCAGGAACGCGAGCAGGAGGATGTTTGGTTTCGCCACTTGCGGGGGAAACAATGCTAACAAACATAGCAACGGAGGGAGTTGCTAATGTCGCTAACTGTAATAATCTGGCAGCGTCGAGACCAGGTCTTGACCGAGCCAAACGTTTACATGCGGAATCAAACACGTGACCGAGCGGCACCAGGCGGGGAAAACAAAATAGTTGAAGTACAACAGACTCAAGTGCGCTAGCGCCCTCTTTTGGCTGCACAGTGCCGCCTCCTGAGGACCGCAGTGGTACTGCAAGAACGAACGTCATGGCTGAAATTGTCTTTTTGGTACAAATTGTACCTTTAAGCTTTGCAGGACTGGACTCCTGGACGAGCACACCAAAAGACTCTTATTTTGGTAAGAAATAGAACCATTTATACAAAGGTAACATGAAGTGTGGGGAACATTCTCCTCTCCATATATCCCCCGCCTCGCCCCGAAAGAAGCTGTTATTTTTGGGAAAATGCCCTCTTGTGAAATGTAAAACAAGCACAACTCGCTTCCCAAGAGACAACGGGGTTTGTGGTGAGGGTGATGGTGATGATGATGGTGATGATGATGATGATGACGACGATTTAACCACTGGTTGTATGATTTCATGCTGTTGGATTAAAAGACAACTTACTCACCAAGCTGCGCCAGCGTTATTGGAGCATTCTTACTTAGTCGCTCCACAGTGTTGTGTGCTTCCATTTTGATGCTCCGGCCCTTTAAATTAGCTCCGCCCAGTCTGCTTTCTCAGCTTACTGTTGATTCTACATCTTATTATTTCAGCCTCTGTTTAACTTCACATATGTTGTAATTTAGCTTATTTTAATTGTCACTTATTTAAAGTTATAGTGTATATGATTACATATTACATATAACAGCAAATCCTATGCATAATAACATCTGTAACAATAAATCAAATACATTATAATACATAATATAACATAATACAGTATATTACAAAAATAAACAGCATATCTATATATAGAGCAGCAATAATGATTATATGTGTATAATTCTGTAAGATTTGGCCTCATTTTTGTTCTTTAATGCCAAAATATGTTCAAAACAAGCCAGGAAAATCAGGCAGCATCAAGGCAGAAAACGAAAAATGTAAATAATGTCATTCATGTTTCATGTGGAACAATGGAGAAATCGCCTGATTCAGGGCGAGCAAATCGTGATGCAGAGCGGTGGAGAAATTACAATGAGTGTTTACAGCACAACCGATTGCATTCGGCCTTTCCTTTGCTGCCATGATGCATTTGTCTGCTACGGCGCTGCGGGCGGCCTTCTAAAAGATGTCACCTTCACAAACATGTTAGTCTTTGCTGATGTGCTCCTCGTGTGACGCACACCCGGCCCTAAATAGAAACCCCCTCTGTCGAGACATGAACGATAATCACAATGATCTTGTTGACCTCTTTTTGGCTGTGGGTGAGGACATGAACGATACTTCTCATCCTCTCCATGACACTAAAATATCATCCATATGCAGCCAACTGTATGCATATTTATGGCTTACCTTTTATTTTATTATATAGCTTTACAAATCTTGAAGGTTTTGAGGCTGTTGCTTGGCAACTCATAATTTCAGTTCCCACCACAAATGTTCCAAACTTTTTCCAGCGAGGGACGCATTCAAAAGACTGATTCCCAAATTTTATAAACTCCCAACAACTTCAAAAAAAATGCTAATCACAATTGGACATTTGTCAATTTGTGGATGCAATGCCAGATCTCAGCCGCTCGGTGGCGACAGCGAGCGTGGGACAACGTTGACTCACCGGAAGTGGAGGCAGGAGGCGAGCGAAACATTTTCCACCGGCTCGGTCTTTGTCCGTCCACCTTCCCCGCTGAAGCAACATCTGCAGCGACGCCATGGCTAATGTTGTCGATACAAAGCTCTACGACATCCTCGGCGTGTCTCCGTCTGCCTCCGAGAACGAACTGAAGAAGGTGAGTTCGCGGGAGCGGCCCCGACGGATCCGCCGGTGGGACGCGCCGAGCGTCTTAGTGGAGCCGGGTCGCCTGGAAAAATGTAATCAGGAAGTGCGTCGTTAGCTAGGTGGCTAGCATGAGCCGCTAGCTAGCTCGTCAAGCTAACCGGCCTGGATGCTCATGTGACGATCCGGCTGGAAACGCCATTTGTCTCACCGTTTTGTTTAAGTTTGTTTCAATTCTATTTGACATTAAACACATCAAGTGGAAGTTCGCGGTAGTTTGTTTAACTGTGAATTTGTTTGTTTATTGGCTGACCTCTCCGTAGCAACAGTGCAGGTGTTTGCCTGGTAGCTAAGCCTGCAAGAGCTGTGGCTTCTTAAAAGCTTCGACATGGCACTTAAGTTCCAATAATTTATATATTTAAAAAAAACAAATACGGGAATGATGGAAGTACTCAAACGCCGCATTTGGGCACATTTATCCAAAATTCTTAGAGCAGCTATTTGAACATCAGCAATATGTCAATGTAAGCTATAGCATTTTGGTTGACCTTTTAGTGTCATAGTCGTCTTCACACTATAACTTCTATAAATTCATATCTGTCATCTTGTAAATTCAGTTATATTTATATTGTAGCTACACTATTGCCCTCTGCTAGCATGACGCTAGCGACCGTTTCAGATCGTCATTTCGCCTATATATATATATCATACATCTATTATACATGAAACTATTTAATCTGGTGGATATTGCATTTGTATGTTCACGGTATCATATGCACACCCGTTCTTCAGACCTTCGTGTAAAGAATAAATGCGTTGTTTTTCTGCTATACCGTGTGTACAGCTTACTTTTCTTACTTTTTATCACGTGCCCTTGCGTCATCCGCACAGACCGTGACGTCACGGTTGGTGTTGTTGTCTTCCGTGTGATACCGGGAAATGAAGCACGTGTCATCAATGGCCAATGTTGATAGGCGATAACCTTATCTCCTCAGGCGTACAGGAAGCTGGCCAAAGAGTACCACCCTGACAAGAACCCCAACGCCGGCGACAAGGTAAGATCATAAAATGTATATTTTTGACAATTTACAGTCTGAGCTCTAAGGTCAAACAGGATGGATTATTAAAGGGTGATTTATCAACTTTTCATAAATGTACTATATATTGTTTTAATTACGTTCTATATAGTTTAATTTTAGAAGGCAAATGGTGAATTAGCAAAAGTGACACTTGTGGTTCATGGTAATGGTAATGGTTTTATTTCATTTGAACATGCATCAGATTACAATTGAGTGCATCCCATAATCAGTTCCCAGTTCTACATGTCCAAAAGGAGTAGGAAGAAGCAAAGCTTATTAAATCCTACCCCTCCGTCTGGTACTTTTACAATCAGTAACTATTACATTTGTTCACTTCCTGCTTTCCTAATATAGTTTGAGGTTGTTTTTTTTTTATTTTATTATATTTTTGTCATGTACCGAAGTACGAGGTGATATGAGCATCCAATGCCATAATGGGTACCATAGTAAGTGTCAATATAGCGATATATATAGCACATCATGACTGGTTCAAGACTCTTCATCCTTGTATTTAGCAAACATCAACTGCTTGTATTGTTTCTTGAATTGGCTCATCACTCAATCCATTCCATAGTTTGATTCCACATACTGAAATGCTATGGCTTTTTAACGTAGTCCTAGCATATAAGTGAAGCAGATTGCAGTTCGAGTACGAGTCAGAGGACGTTTACACTGATTATTGCCAAGATTTCAGCGATGTGTTGATAGTTTGGGACGAGAGAACATTTGGAGACGAAACAGAACTTTCAGAACATAGACTTAAGACACGGGAGATTGGTTGCCTTTAAAACAGAGAATGGGAAGTGTAAATTACTCTGGAGTTGCTCATCCTTCATTTATTGTTTTAAATTGGCTTCTTAACGAGCATAAAGGGGGTTTCATAGCGTGTTTTAATGGCTATACATGTGGCCTCACATCAAGGATGAATGTAAACATATCTCCGTCAATGCATAGCAGCCTTGTCGTTATCATGGAATTGTGTTTATGTAAACAAGACATGACTTACTGTCTTGTGCCAACCTTGATGTAGTGGGTGTTTTTCCCGGTGTACCGGCACAATAACATCCTTTTTCAAAATGTGTTGACACCGTACTTTCAAATGCTTCTTGTAAAGGTGTTCCTTTGAAGTGGTCAACAATGAAATGATCACTGAAAAGAACAGTGGCCATCTCCCGAGCTCCATCTGTGTCATCAGTAGGTCATTGCGCTAACTGCTATTTTGATGAATATACTGACCCAAGTCGGCGATCTACCTCGAAGCGTTTGTTTACTCTGCACCCCGATGACGTCACTTTCGGGAATGAGGCTGTACGTATTCATTTTAGTCTTGTGATGGCAAAATTAATCTTTTTGTAACAGTTCAACAGCCCTCGCATATTTCTTCCAGTGTCTCTGCTGTGAGATGGACCGGGTCACACGATGACCTCGGCCATCCGGAGGCATCCCCGTGGTGCCTGGCGGTTGTTCTGATTTATTGTTTCTCATCTTGGGACAAGAAGTGTGTTTTGTGTGAAAAGCCTCAGTGTATGTGCTTTTACATCCTCACGGTATTAGCCTGTGTGTCCTCTTTGTCCGGGGGTGTTCTCCAGCAGACGGCAACGTTGAACATTCTCTCTGCTTGCCAGGTTGTGGATCCGCTCAAAGCGACAGTAAAAATCAAGCAGTTTAGTGGTGTCATTAGTGGTCTCATCGCAAACAAAACCACAGTAAGGAGCAGCCGTACGTGGCTCCGTAGGACAGATATTACTATTTGAAGGTTTCTAAGAAGTATTTCACCCTGTCAGTGTTTCTATGTACTATTGTTAACACACGGTGACATTTTTCCACAACATCACATCTGTTGTTGGCTGCAGATTTTGTAAGCAAACGTATGGCATGTGGCGAACAGGTTAGGGGCTCCAGTTAGGAAGTCACATGTTGTTGCACCTTCCTGCCCTCACCGAGTTGAGATGTCATGTTAGCATAACTTTTCTTTTTTTTGCCTTCCATGATTTACTAACCTTCAACATTTCTAACTCAGTTCAAGGAAATCAGCTTCGCCTACGAGGTGCTGACCAACCCCGAGAAGAAGGAGCTGTACGACCGCTATGGCGAGCAGGGCCTGCGGGAAGGCGGAGGGGGCGGCCCCGGCATGGACGACATCTTCTCGCACATCTTCGGCGGCGGACTCTTTGGCTTCATGGGAGGCCAGAGCAGCCGCTCCCGTAACGGTGGGCGGAGGAGAGGGGAGGACATGGTGCATCCGCTCAAGTAAGTCCCGCTTGGACCTGACACAGACTTCCATATTGCTAAACATTAAACGTGCATGTTTTCCTTTCCGCTTTCTCATGCAATCCAAATCATTCATATTGTGGGAATAGTTTGTGTGAAAAGTACACTATTTACAGTATGTCAGGGCTCTACATTAAAAACAAAAATGACTTGCCCATGGGGAATCCTTAAGGTGAGAACTACTTGCCCCATGTAAAATGAAAAGACTGCCATAATGATATCATATATCAATATATGCTGATAATTCATCAGATAATAGTACTGATGCATTGTATTTGGAGGAATGTCTGAAAAATTGTGGAGATGTATGTTAACATGGCATGCCATACTACCTTACACATCGTAGTCGTAATAAGCAGTGATATTTATAAGTTGTACACTACAATGAAACATTATTGAATAGAGACATTTGTGTACTAGTAAAGTGTTTTTAATCCAGAAAAAAATGCTCAATGGTCAAACAATAATTTGTGAAGCAAAGGTGAGAAAAATACACAGAGAAATGGAAGCGCTAGATTTTGTAGCTTGTGCAAAATCAGCACTTGGTATTGGATCTAATCGGTGGTGTTTCATTGTGACCACTTCAAATTGTCACAGCAATGTGATTCACTCACCTGTGCCATCATTTGATTTGCTGCCGCTAATAAAATACTTGTTTAGGAGGCACTGGTTCATCACTTTTTGCTGTTTTCCTTCACAAGTTGTTGAAGAATTAGACCATGTTGGCAGGGACGCCATGATAGATGTTTTCCGAGTCAAACCATCGCTGACTGGTTGATCGCGAACAAGAACGGGTGTGGGTAAAACACGGACTGTGGATTACGGACCGCGGTCTAAATAAACGATTCTGATTGGTCCATTTCAAGATTTGCAAGGATTGGTTTGCAAATTACCAGCGGAATTACGCAGTCCGTGTTTTACCAACACCCAACAAGAACCGCTTTTAAAAAAACTCTTGGCAGTATGGAATGCCAAAGTGCACTTGCCCGACGGGAATATCACTGATTGATTTACTTGCCCCAATTTTGTTTTAACTTGCCCCGGGCCATCGGTACATCGTTATTGTCGAGCCCTGTATGTTTGCGGTGCTAAACTTGCCTAATGAGGTGTTTCTTCATGAAATACAGCTTCTGAAAAGAAACACAGACAATTATCTCGAAATAAATATTTTTCTTCCTTGCAGAGTGTCACTGGAGGACCTTTACAACGGAAAGACGACCAAACTACAACTCAGCAAGAATGTACTTTGTAGCACTTGTAACGGGTACGTCCTAGTCATCTCTACATGTATACGCTCCTTCATGACAGAATTCCTAATTTGTATATACAATGTATATATGCAGGCAGGGCGGCAAGACTGGCGCCGTGCAAAAATGTAGCGCGTGTCGAGGGCGTGGCATGCGCATCATGATCAGGCAGCTGGCCCCCGGTATGGTCCAACAGATGCAGTCCATGTGCACCGACTGTAACGGCGAAGGTAGGCCCGCAGTCACACAGCTCTGCCCGTGTTTTTGCTCTCCGCTTGGTTTCACGCTTCCTGTTTGCTTCCTGACACGCCCACAGGCGAGGTCATCAGCGAGAAAGACCGCTGCAAGAAATGTGAAGGCAAGAAGGTGGTGAAGGAGGTGAAGATCCTGGAGGTGCATGTGGACAAAGGCATGAAGCACGGACAGAAAATCACCTTTGGCGGCGAGGCGGACCAGGCGCCCGGAGTGGAACCAGGCGACATCGTCCTCGTCC
Organism: Doryrhamphus excisus; assembly: GCF_037039965.1. NCBI lineage: Eukaryota > Metazoa > Chordata > Actinopteri > Syngnathiformes > Syngnathidae > Doryrhamphus > Doryrhamphus excisus. Next base: position 1,944,360 of record NC_136369.1, read on the forward strand.
TGCAGGAGAAAGAGCACGAGGTAGGAACACCGGCTGCCCCCACATTCTTTATTCGGGCATGTTTAGAACCAAAGGCTTGTGGAGTAATGGTGCTTTGTTGGTAAACCTTCAACACGCGGCTGGTCTGAAAGCAGTGCTGCCTTGGTGCAAAGCCGTGTTTGTCTCAGCAGTCACCAGCAGACTCTGCTTCACACCTCTTGACTTGAGCGTCAGGTTGTCTTGACAGATCCAGGATGTCACCATGACAAAGACGAGACAAAGTACTCGGAATAGACTTGGTGTTTCAGGAATGACCTGTCAGAACATCTCTACCATGATGAATCAGCAGCGTCGGTCTTCCAAACTGAAACGTAACTCTAGCGTTGTCACATTTAATTGCTACCTTGAGGAAAGCTGCTAGACTGGAACAACAGACTGAGCAACCTTGGCCCCCACCCCGACAGACCACTTCCCCCAAGAGCAGGCAGCTTCTGGTGCTCCACTTGTGGTCAGTCATGTCAAGTTGGTGCAATACCCAGCCTTGCCTGTAGGTGCTCCGTGAGCATAGGCCAGGTTAGCCTGCAACAGAGGTGGGCAAAATGCAGCCCACGGGCCACATCAGGCCCACCAAATTCCTCTTTTGAACCTTTAACATGGAAACTAGCCGACAACAGTACTTGCAGTCTTGAGTCGCCAAACTAGTCCGATGCAATCTCTAGCTTGTACGAAAAAGCCATCCAACAACACAACACGTCAACACACAGGCAAAATATCTACACACAATACCCGTGGCAAAAAAAACCACCCATGTATTCCAGCAGCAAGGCATGCTGGGTAGCCTGTAGCCATCTTTCTCCCAAGTAAAGGAGTTAACATTATCTTCATATCCAATGTGTCATTCTTCCTAGTCGCAGCTGGACGACCCAGCATGCCTTGCGGGCCTTTGGAAATAACTTTCAACGTACATGTGATGCGTTAACTTCACGTGGATGTTTTGTTTTTGTTGCACTGTGAGCAAGTGTGTCGTTCTGCTTGATGCCACCTATGGATAGGCAGTCCCACCGTCAAATATTTGTAACCCAATGTGGCCTGCGACTCAAAGTACGCCCACCCTGTCCTACAAGCCCCACGGGGCGGGACAACTTTCAACACCGACCAGCCAACCAGAGGTGCTTGGGAGTTTGAACCTGGCGTTCCTTGTGTGTCCTTTGCTCAGACGTTCACGCGAGACGGCAACGACCTGTTTATGACCCACAAGATCGGCCTGGTGGAGGCGCTGTGCGGCTTCCAGTTCATGCTGAAGCATTTAGACGGCAGACAGATTGTGGTCAAGTACCCGGCGGGGAAGGTCATTGAGCCAGGTAACGTACCCCCGTGACGGCAGCCCACACGATCCAATCTCTCAGCGCTCGCCCCACAAACTGTTGTGTGCTGTCCCACAATGCAGGCTCGGTGAGGGTAGTACGAGGGGAGGGCATGCCTCAGTACCGAAACCCCTTTGAGAAAGGAGACTTGTACGTCAAATTTGATGTCCAGTTCCCCAGCAGCAACTGGATCAGCCCGGAGAAACTAACGGTAGGACGCACAACTATCGTTGACTGAACTTGGCTGCTTTTTGGTTGTATTCGCATAGTAGTCGATTTATCTGTCCATTATTGTTTTATTTTCATTTCAGTCTCTTTAGTCAGAAATAGAAGTCAAAAATGGTAATGGTAATGTAATTGCTAATATTTCCAAAACTAGTTTTCATTGTGCATGCAAAAAGTCCAGCCAGAGAAAAAGTCCCTTAGCGACACGAGGCTAAACTGCACCAACGTGCTCGTGCAGGAGCTGGAGGACATGTTGCCGTCGCGGTCGGAGGCACCCATCATCACAGGCGACACGGAGGAGGTGGACCTGCAGGACTACGACGTCAGCCAGAGCTCCACATCGGGCGGCCGCAGGGAAGCCTACAACGACAGCTCCGACGAGGAGGGCGGCCACCACGGGCCGGGGGTCCAGTGCGCCCACCAGTAGTCTGGTCTCTCACATGACCCGCACACGTGCAGGGTGTTCGGGCGGCGGCAGCGATGAGGGAGGTGGGTTGGGGGGGGGGTCAATGTAAGATTATCGGAGTAAAGCAAAGGCAGTAGGACAGAGCGACATGGGGGGGTCTTGCACCAGTGCAGCTGCACGACATGCAAACATTTTGGGACTTGATCAGGAAGTGCTATGTATAAACAGGCGGCTGCCCCGTTGCAAACCTGCTGCACTGATCCCGTGTTCTCCTCCCCTGACCATGCCCCCCAGCCCCCACCCACCCACACACTTAAAATATCCACTATTTCCTCAAAGGGGAGGAACACCGGATCACCTGCACAGAAGAATGTCTCTTGTTTGCCGAGTGTGTGACTTCGTTTTTTTGTTTTTCTATAGAATTTACAATAATTTAAAAACTAACATGTGCATACTTCACATCTTCATCCACCCGGCGCCAGTTATGGGATGTTTCTCGTTTTTGCAACTTCATTTTCTCCAGGTTTTTACCCCCCTTATGTTTTAAAATCCAACAGAATATGTTGTGTATTTCATTCAACTGGTTGTTGTTGAGCTTTTTGTCAGCGCCTGTATTCCAAGCGGTGTGATTTTTAAAAAGGAAACACATGACGTACCATACACAAAGTTCTGATTCAATAGCCTGCATCTGGGCCGAGACCATGTGCATGTAAAAAAACAAAAACAAAAGCTTTGGTCTTTGCTTCACCCACTGTACAGCAGTCACATGACACATCTCAAAATGTTTCAGTTGTTGAATAAATTGTGGAAGATTTATCTTGGCCTCCATGTGCCGCCTTTGTTGTCCTTGAAGGTACGAGACATTGAACACTTGTCTTGAAATGTTAGAGTGCATTTTGGGTTAATCTCCAAAAGGCCATTATTTCCTTTTGTGAGTAGGGTCTATAAATAAATACATGAACCGATTGTCAGAAAACTGAATTACACCTGCCAACAAACATGTCTATAGTCAAAAATTATCTAATTATCGGCAGTCAGGCGCCGTGGCTTAGTTGGTTAAAGCGCCTGTCTAGTAAACAGGAGATCCTGGGTTCGAATCCCAGCGGTGCCTTTTTTTTTCTTTTACTATTTTCACCTGTTTATTGACGCAATGGCAGATCTTACGACTGTTATACTTTGACTGACGTCACGAAATATCGTTGATCGAAAAATGAAAAATTACTGCAAGTCATTTTCGAATGACATATGTGGATTTGACCACAAGGGGGGCGGATGTTGTAGTCGTCAAACCTACAAAAAGGAAACTGTGAGGGAAACATTTCTGCGTTTCATAAAATACATAATTGGACGAAGTTCATACGAAGATATACTTATAAACTACAAACTATACTGTTAACTGAGACCCTTCCTTGCAAGGGGTGACAAAGCGGAAGTTGGTACTACTGCCTTCAAATTACAATACACACAGCCGATCTCAAACGTTTGCTTTAAACTACCCAGACAGATGAGACCCGCCGCAAAGATGACCCAATACGGCAGTGATTATATTCATTCATCACAACTCAAACCGACTGACTTCTCTACCATCATGTACAGTATTTTCAAAAACAAAAACTTTTATTGTGAATCGTCTAACCGGACGTGTCGCTTTCTGTTATGGCTATCTTCGCGCTAGTGTTATGTCCGCGTCTTGCAAAGGACGCAATGCCTTTTTAACGCCAGAAATGTCTACCGGCTGGAAACAGCTGGAAGCCACACCGGGGGGAGTGTGGAGGTCGTGTCCGAGATAGGAGCCCGTATGTCGGCTAAGCTTGGGCTCATGGGGGCGACGGTGCGGCTGCTGCTGGCGGGGCTGCTGTGGCTGTGCCCCGCCGTGCTGTGTGCAGGTAAGAGAAACAAAGCCTTCATTGGTGACCGTGTTGGAGGATCACTGCATGTTTGCATGTTTGTGTGCTTTGGGATGAAATCAATGCTTATGTGCTCGAATCATTACAATAAAATAAGACATGCATGATGGGATTTGCTGTTCCTTCCTTCGTGTCACTCAAATGTGGGTTTTGTGTTGAAGTCACCACCTTGTCCACCCCCTTGTATTGATTTGTGGTGGCTAAATGATCAGACTGTGTGGAAACATGGATGCCCTTTCACCGCCGTGATGCTGCTATCAGCATTACATCACTGCAGCCTCTCTCTGTCTCTCTCACTCACTCACACACACCACCCCCTCTAGTGTTACCATCACCAACACCTTACTGTGTGTGTGTGTGTGCGTTGAAGAAGCCCCCCATCAGTCAATATCCATCAGTGAGTTTGCAGTAATTCCTGCTTCCTCCCTGATGCTCCATTCAGCAATTATAAAACATCATTTAACCATATAAATATTCTAACCTATTTATTTTAATTCTATATTTTAAGTATGCAACCATCCCTCGTTTATCACTGTTAATTGTAATAAAGGTGAGTTTCTGCAATGCAGGTTTCGACATTATATTGCCATCGTTAGATCATAGGAATCCTGTTTAGGATTTCTAAGTACCATATTAGAGTCCACTATGCATGAAACAGCACCCCTATAGTCACTTTTACACTCACAGTACCCAATAAAGTCGATCTAATCTGAGAAAATAAACTTTTGACATAAATTAAGACTCATGCTTATGTGTGTTTAAATCTTCCAGACGTGCGGACAGGAAATCATGTCGGGGATTCACAGTCGGACTATTATTACTATTATTATTACTATTATGATAAGATATGCCTTTATTAGTACCACAATGGTGAAATTCCACATTTACAGCAGCAAAAGCAGAGTACAAAAATCACACAAAAGCATAGAAAGTTCCTAATCAAGGTAATATGAATCAAGAAGTTATCGACTACATCAAGCAATTTATTGCACGGTTATTGCATGGTGTATTGCACGGTTATTATAAGGGATGGTGATGATGACTGTTATGATTATGATGTTTTTATTGTGCCAGTTGTGAGGTAAATATAGCCTGTTTTTGGCGATGAAGGGACGTGTTACTAGTGACACCTAGTGGCCAGTAGACTACAGTTCATCATTTTTATGCTTGAAAATGCTTAATTAAAGCCAGGAATGTGTGACATTTGCTTAAATATCCACTTTTATTTTAGCTTTACTTGTTTAATATTTATCATACATTTTCTTTATTTGTATTTGGTATTTTTTAATTGGATTTTTGTTAAGGGTGTCCAGCATGAAAATGTGGGTTGATATCAGTATCAGATTTTTTCCCCTATCATGAAAACCGATATTAAAAAGGATGCCGTATACAAGACATATGTGTTCAGTCCACCACAGGCATCGCCTGATATCGGTATCGGAAATTGAGAGTTGGACAATATCGGACATCCCTTGATTCTCACATCTTTATTTTCCTTTAACATGGTACATAACTTGTCTACACTGCATAACGATGCCACCTACTGGACAGCGTTGTAATGACATGTTACACTCCGTCCCGTTATTGTAACATGTTTCTAGTGAAAGAGCATCAAAGTGTTATTTTCTCGTGTTTTCCTGTGCTTGGCTTTGTCCTCCATGTACAAATGTTCCCCAGAGCAACACTGTGGTGGCAACAGGTGATGCTGTTGCCATGGCAACAAGTTTGCCTTCCTCTATGATTGTCACCATTTGATGTGTTTTGTAACAGCCGCAGGCTGCGGTGAGCGGGTGGAAGTCCACACAGAACGGAGGGGGGTGATTTACAGCCCCTCTTGGCCTGTAAACTACCCCCCAGGAGTCAACTGCAGCTGGCACATCCAGGGGGGTCACGGAGAGGTCATCACCATCAGGTAAGCACACCTACAGTCACACACAAACGTACTTTTATTTGTCAGGAAACAACACCAGTCCTCATCCTGTGTCCCAGTTTCCGGGTCTTTGACGTGGGAGAGTCCGGCAGTTGCGAGGGGGGAGACTGGCTGCTTATGACCGCTACGGTGTGGAGGGGGGAGTCCCGGCTGTGTGGCTCCAAGAGGCCTCCACCCTTCATCTCCAGCAGGGGGCGCGTTTGGCTCTACTTTCACTCCGAGGCCAACAGCTCAGGACAAGCTCAGGGATTCCACCTGACCTACATCAAAGGTGCGCCCACACATTTCGCTTTAAAGAGCTGAACCCGGAATAGACCAGACTCCTATCCAAGTGTTGTTAGCTTCATCCGACGCCATCTTTCTTGTACACAGCAACCGTGAGTGGACTTGAGTTTGGGCGGAGTAGCCGCAGCGGATCTTTTGATCCGCATACTGATTTTGGCTTCAGTACTTAATATTCCGGATGCCCTTCCTGATGAATACCAATGATAAGTCAAAATAAAAGTCTCAGGTGTGAGTCTCAGAGTGACGGAAGGACGGGCGATTGATCGGTCCATCGTGGTAAAGAAGGAGCTGAGCCAAAAGGCCAAGTTCTGAATTGACTGGTCCATCCACCTTCCTACCCTCGTCTATGGTCCGGAGCTTTGGGGAGACCAAAAGGACTAGAACACGGGTACCAGCAGCCCAAATGAGTTTCCTCCGGAGGGTGGCCTGGCTCTCCCTTAGAGATGAGGTGGGAAGAACTGTCATCCGAACCGCTGGTCCTCCCGCATTGGGAGGAGCCAGATGAGGTGGCTCAGGCATCTGGTCAGGATTCCTCCCAGAACGCTTCGGGATCTGCTGGAAGGAGCTGGACATGGTAGCCATGGAGAGGAAAGGCTGGTCTCCTCTGCTCAGGCTGCCGCCCCCACAACCCGATCAGCTGAGCAAAAGAGGACATCTCAGGTGACGTGGTGTCCTTGTGTTCTGGTCTGTGCAGGTCACCTGGGTCAGAGCAGCTGTCAGTCAGACGAGTTCCTGTGCGGGAATGGCAAATGTCTTCCTCACTCATGGAAGTGCAACGGCCAGGACGAGTGCGGCGACGCCACAGACGAACGTGGCTGCTCGCCGCCTCCCACCGAGGCCCAGCCGGGCCTCTGCCCCCACGGGACCCTCACCTGCACCGCGGCTCAGTCCACCCGCTGCCTGCCCGCCTTCCTGCGCTGCGACAAAGTCCGCGACTGCCCCGATGGCTCCGATGAGCTGGGCTGCCCCGATACTACTTGCGGGAAACGTCTGGGGAACTTCTATGGGTCTTTTGCCTCCCCGGATTTCTTCCGGGTCAACCGGAGCGAGGCGGCAGAGCTGAGGTGCTCCTGGTTTTTGGACACGCAGGACCCCAAGCCCATCGTGCTGCAGCTGGACCTGCAGCTGGGACCAGGGGACTCGCTGCACGTGTACGACGGGCTTCTGCACCGTGCCGAGCACCTCCTGCAGGTGCTGTCCTACCACAACAACCGGCGGCCGGCCTTGCTGGAGTCCAGCCGAGGACAGATGAGCGTGCTGTACATGGCCAAGCCTGGCAGCCCCGGGCGTGGCTTCAACGCCACCTACCAGGTGATGCCAAGGCTTCCGAAGCCACCTCGCGCTGTCCTTAGTTCTACAACATCAACAAACATCTTGATATTGGTTGTTCTTTCCCCACAAAGGTCAAAGGTTACTGTTTTCCCAGCGAGCATCCTTGCGGGAGCGACCAAGGTTGCTACTCTGAACATCAGCGCTGCGACGGATACTGGCACTGTCCATCCGGGCGTGACGAGGAGTCCTGCCCGATGTGCTCGGACGGCGACTTCCCGTGCGGTGGTGACACGGGCGTGTGCTACTCTCCCTCGGAGCGCTGCAACAACCAGAAAAGATGCCCGGACGGCTCGGACGAGAAGAACTGCTACGACTGCCAGCCCGGAAACTTCCACTGCGGGACCAACCTGTGCATCTTCGAGACGTGGCGCTGCGACGGGCAGGAGGACTGCCTGGACGGGAGCGACGAGAGGGACTGTCTGACGGCCGTGCCCAGGAAGGTGATCACGGCCGCTCTGATCGGAAGCCTCGTCTGCAGCCTCCTGCTGGTCATCGCGCTTGGCTGCGCCCTCAAACTGCACTCGCTTCGGAGTCGGGAGTACAGGTATCATTCCGAAAACTCAATTGCAACTTTATCAAAATCTCAGCAAACTTTGCATGTGTATCCTGGCAGAGACGTATTGTGGGGGTCCGGGGCGCCACCCAGCCCCCGAAACAAAATTCAAATCCAGTACACAGGTGCCATTTTTAGGGGTTTCCAGGGTCCATAAGGGAACTCCTCAAAGGGGATTGGCCTGATGGCTACCAGACTTCAACCTGGTATCCCAGACGGGTGGGTGCCAATAAATTACAACGATTGCGAGTATGGGGGCACAAAGTCCGATGAGTCGCCATAAAGACATGAAGACAAATCAATATCAGTATCGTCTCTCATCGTAAACCAAGTGTCACGTGACTACTTGATTGCCATGATTGATAGAAAAGGAAGCAGTGCTGTAGAAGTCACAGGTAGTCGCCATTTTGGTTTGAAGGTGCCATTTTCCAGAGGTCCTATCTGAGCAGACTCCTCTAGGGAGTCAGCCTGATCGCCTGGTTGCCCGAACTAGCTGGTCCATGGACTACAGACCTTTTAACTTAACCCTTTAACTTTCTGCCTGCCCACAGGGCTTTTGAGACTCAAATGACTCGCATGGAGGCGGAGTTTGTTCAGCGGGAGGCTCCGCCCTCTTATGGCCAGCTCATCGCGCAGGGTCTCATCCCGCCTGTGGAGGATTTCCCAGCTTACAATCCCACCCAGGTAAAAATCACTATGCTAGCAATTCAGAATCTCTCCCACGTGTCATCACAGCCGGTCCTTCATGGTTCTTTGACCCCCCCTCCCTGCAGGCATCCGTGTTACAGAACCTGCGTTTGGCCATGAGCAGACAGATCAGACGCCACACGACCCAGCGCTCCTCCTCATCGTCGTCACAGCGTCGGTTGGCTAACATGTGGAGTCGCATGTTCCGCCAAGCCAGAGGCCACGCCCCTCTGCTGGACCCCCCTGCTGGCACGCACATTACCCTGGGGCTCCACAGCTACCAAACCGCAGGAAGACGACGGGTCCAGGTCGATGCTGGCGGACGTGATGTCCACTTTGAGGCCCCGCCAGGAAGCTCGGCTGGCGAGGACCCGCAGGAGTGCACGTCAGAGAGTCCCGCCTCCCCTCTTTCCTACCAATCAGAGGACAGTCCAGAAGAGGTGGCGCTATCTCCTGTCACTCGGGCTCCGGACCGTTCCACTCCTGGTCAGAGTGACGCTTCAGGACTGCCGCCTCTTCTTACCGCGCCTCGGTCTTCTAGAAAACTGGTTCTGGATCTCAAGGGGGTTTCCCTTAGGCGCTACTCTCCTCTCGGGCCGCTCTCACCACTCCCCCACGCCACGATGCCCGCCAACTCCCAGCCCCATCCCCTGGGGATCACGTCCAGTGAGTCGCCGTCGTCTTCATCGTCGACGTCTCCGGAAGGGGAGGGGCGGGGCAAGGACACGAGGCGCAGGGAGAAGCATAGCATGGAGGAGAAGAGGAAGAGGAGACGGACGAGGAAGGGCAGGACAGCGGCATGTGGCGACGGTGCCCATTCAGGGAGGGAAACCACGTCGTGTTGATGCACGCTAAGCCGCCAGATAAAGTGTCCTTGAGGCTCCGCCCCCTTACATACTGTCGCATCAGTCAAGGTTCAAGCGGGTCATCGTGTCCAATTTTTACATCCCTCATGACTTATGGGTGGAAACAGATTGTGACGCCATGGCCACCTTTCAGTCCACGCCGATAGCGGCCGATAACGCCGATATTGCACTGCTAGCCGGCTATAAATAACCTGTGGCAGCTGCCTTGTCATGTGATAACTTTTTCATCAGGGAAGTGACCGTTTTTGTCACGAAAGATGACATAAGATCGTTTTGTTGACAGGAAGAACAGTTAGAACACTTCTGTGAGTGAGAAGGCTACTTCCTGGTTCCGATGGCAATGACGTGAAGCGTTCAGACTGGACGGACGTTCTGGGCAAATAAATTCCCAAAAGGGACTTTAAAAAAACGTAGAGAGCTTTGTTTGTGGGGGCGTCGGTTATGCAAGTTAGCGGACCACTTCCTGGTTCTTGGTGACGTCAACACCACCGTTCGCAATGCGGGGAACAGTCCCATTGTCATTTTTGTTATTTTCAGTAGCAAGCTAGCAGGCTACTTCCTGTTTAATGGACCGTCTGATGCCAGGAACAAACCGAAGCGACTCAACATTTTTGGGCGTAATCCTGCCAGGAGTCAAAACAATGCTTCCTGCCTTTGACGTGCTCGTATTTACAACGGAGCATTAGAGCCACATTGGGGGAAAAAAAACTCTGATTTCGAAAATAAAGTCATCAAATTCAGAGAATAAACCCGTAAATTTACGATAAAATTTTTTTACATTTATGAGAAATAAGTCATCATATTACCTTTGCCCAAGGTTTAAGGTCACACAAGTCCCCGCTTGTCATACCTGTCCCAGGCGATGCCTGTTACGACGGCATATTAAAATAATCTGAGATTTTGAAAATAAAGTTTATGAGAATAAAATTGTGAGTATTTGACAAAAAAATCTTAATATTACAAGAAAGTCTTCAATTTATGAGAATAAACTGGTAAGTTTTTATAACAGTCATTGCCCGAGACAGCTAGCCATGCTAACCTAAATGCTAAATGTTCAACTGTTTTGTTTTGTTGCCACGTTATTAATAAAATATTATAATAGTATGAGAAGAAAGCCTTCAATTTATGTGAATAAACTGGCAAGTTTTTAGTAACAGGCATTGCCTGAGACAGCTAGCCATGGTTAGCCATGCTAACCTAAATGCTAACTGCTTAACTGTTTTGTTTTGCTGCCACGTTATGAATAAAAGCTTGCCTGAAGCAAGAGGAAAGTTTCCCTCCTTCATGAGGAACCATGCTGTTTTCTCGTAAATTTTCCGACCTTTTCTCATCAATTCATGACTTTCTTCTTGTAAATGTATTACTTTATCATAGAAATCTGAGCCCCCCCCCCATGTGGCCCCAATACTCTTGTATGTAATTATGAAATACGTTTTTACCCTGCTTGATGACGCATGGTGAAACCCCGCCTCCATTTTCCACTGACTGCCTCACAAACATATACCTCTGCTCTGGAACGTTCTCCATCAATTGGACATTCCATACTGGTGTATTTTTCTTCCGTCTGGCTGAGCTCAAAGTGCCATGCTGCCCCGCCATCCTTCCTCCTGCTGCTGCCGCCATTAGAGATGCCTACCTGCCACGACTTGTGCCATTTCTGTCTGACATGATTCTATCTTGTGCTTTTTGCCTCGTCTTTGCTATTCAAGTAGTTGAGCTGCTTTGACTTCCGTCCACAATGCCTTAACTAACACGTCTTGCTGTCCCTGTCATGAAATCACCAGTTTACTTGTTGAGATTACATTTGGCCCGCAGGTGTCGACTCAGGGCAATTTTCTGGCCTGGATGTTTTTTTTTAGCTTTTTAGCTTGCAGGTATCAACACTGGATCAATGTCACTGAAAGGTCATACACTCCTGAGCCGACTTGTCTCGTCATAGCTTTCCCTCTGACTGTGTTTGGATCATTTGGAAAACTATATTTATACAGCCTTCTCTTTGTGTTTTTGCCTGCGGTCAATAAAGTTTTGTGTATTTTGAACCTTTTTCTCCCTGTGAATTGACCCTGTTGTTCCAATATCCGGAAATGTCCTTTTAGTGCATATCAATGTGAATGTGCGATGGAGAACGTTTTTAGGTGGATTCAGTAAACGAATCACGAACGAGTCATGAACGAATCGCTCAGACCTTGAGGTATACTGAATCGGCACGCACGGGTACTAATCTTCGACTCTTTCACCTTTCAAACTCAGCCTTGCTACGATTCAGCCTGCCAGGAGGGGCTGGAGCACGGTAAAAGTCATCGGGTTTCCCATTAGGCAAAACCTAAAGGACATCACTTCTAATCATGTGACTTCACACCACAGCTGATTGTACTTGGTAGTGTTTTTGGTAGTGTCTTGGTAGCTGTGATTCAAAAGTGAACACACGGCTGCTTGAACGTACACAAGGCTAACTCGCTAGCTAGCTAGCCAAGATGGCAGTTCAGCGTTTAAGAGGCTGTAATTATGAAAAAAACATTTGAGGACTCCTTTATTGACAGTGTGCTGCAAAAAATATTGTTAGGTGTCATGTATGAGTCCATTGTGTGATTACAGAAAGTCTTTGGGTTAATTTTTCTTCCGATGTGAGATCTAGCATGTAAGTCATGTACAAATGTTGAGCACCATTAGAGAAGAAGCTGAATGACAGCTGAATGGTAAAAGGTTTATCGTGGACACATTAGCCGAGCCAAGATCTGGCCCTGGCAGTCATTAAGCATAAAATGAATGAGAACCGTTCCTACATAGAAAATATTACACTAAACAAACGTGCCATTTCGTATTAAGGCACATTAGCATTATAATAGCTGCTGGAAGTCAACCTGAGGGGCAGAAAAAAACCTCAGTCCACAACTGATTAGATGTTTTAAAAAAAATGTCAGTCCACATAAATGCATTTGCAGAAACAGCCGGTGGTACCGTGCCCCCCCCCAACTGTAAGGCCATTTTACCCAAAGAGAAACCTGAAGTCATGTAAAGAAAAGGCACAATAAGAGCAAAGTTGGGTCGCATGGGCGTGCACGTATGTGTGGACTGAATGTAAAGACGAACTCGAAGACTTCACCCTGGCTTGGATTTTCCACAAAGCAGTTTTCGTGGGCCAGTGGCCCAAATGCATAGATAAACAGTTCATCTGTAAAAACGTTTGAAAACGCCAAGTTCTACGGCGTGCATAGCTGGAAACTGGAAGCCCTGATATGCGCAGGCGGTGGATGCTGATCCTGTTAGGACTTGGCTCGGGGACCGGAGGTCAGGCCTTGGACTTGGATCAAATGGATGGAGGTCGGGAGTGGCTGCTCGGAAGGATGCTTCTTCTCCCACAGGTATGCATGTCCATGTGTGTGGAAGTCCTTAGAGGGGGGCAATTGAAGGTTGCTGCTTGTTCCTCTTCGACTGTCCCGCTCAGTCTGTAGCTTTGGAGGAAGTGAGGGGCTCAACCTCTGCCGGGTCCTCCTGAGGGAACATGACGTAGCACGCCTTCTGGCCCATGAAGGTGATTTTCTCTGCCGCACAACAGAAGCATTAGCACACTAGGACTGAAATATGGTCACATCCAACAACACAAAAGCAGTCACCTGTTAGCCTGTGAATCCATTTGGGTTTGTTTTTCCACCAAACGCCCACAAAGTAGACGGGGACGCCGGTCAGCATGATGACCATCCCCAGGCCGCAAACCACCGGTTCCGAGTACAGACTGAAGCAGAGCAACACGGCCCAGAACACCATGTAGCTGATTGGGATCAGCAGGTTCACCTGCAGGGGAAAAAAAGGTTCAGTGGATCGATTTTTCATCCACACACTGATCTGTTTGATGCAGTGACAAAGTAAATGGGCAAATATGTCATGTAATTGCCTTTTAGGACAGCAGATGGCGCCCCATATCAATAGTCACCTGAACTGATGAGGGGTTTGTAGTAAAAGAGGAAAAATAGTAGATATTTATTGCTGTACCTTGATGGGACGCATCAAGTTGGGTTTCTTCTTGCGGAGGTAGAGGAGGCCGGCGATGGTGACCCCGTAGGACAGATAGTTAATGAAGGAGACATAATTGATCAAGTTGTGCGTCTCCCCGATGCACAAGATGACGATGGTGGCAAAGCACTGCAGGTCGTAGGGGAGACGTAATAAATGATGTCAGAGCACGATGCAGTGTCCAATCATTGGATTTCTGTTACAGGTGGTGCTGTTACTCACGCAGACCAGCAAGGCGGGGATGGGGGTGCAGCTCTTCAGGTGAATCATAGCCAGCAGGTAAGGCAGGTGACCTTCTCTGGCGCCCGAGAAACACAATCTACACAGACAGAGGCAAAAATGTAGCACAATTATCCTGAGCTAGGTAGAAAGACAGCGTTATTGCTAGCCTTTACCTGGAGGACGTAAACAGATACCCATTGATTCCTCCAAAGGTGGACAGCGCGACAGAGATGGGCATCACCCAGGAGAACATTCCCAGTAGCTTTTCCCCAAAAGTCTGAAAGCAGCGCATGGATCACAATACGTTTACTTGATTGAGCTTTAGGGCTCACTTCCAAATGCGCAAACCTCATTATCTGAAACTTTGGCATGGTTTAACACGAGGATACAACATTCTATCTACATTATAAGTCAGAAAAGTGGAAAAAGCATAATAGGTCCCCTTTAAAGACAGTACACGAGCACCAAACATGATAAAAAATCACCTTCCTCACTTTTTTGCTCTACTTTTGAGAGACAAGATGCTCCAATGCTCACTTTTGAAGATATCTTTCATGCTAACGCCTTTAACCCGCCTCGAGCTATGGTAATAGTAATGGTAATGGTTTTATTTCATTTGAACATGCATCAGATTACAATTGAATGCATCCCATAATCAGTTCCCAGTTCCACATGTCCAAAAGGAGTAGGAAGAAGCAAAGCTTATTAAATCCTACCCCTCCATCTGGTACTTTAACAATCAGTAACTGTTACATTTGTTCACTTCCTGCTTTCCTAATATAGTTTAAGATTTTATTTTATTTTTGTCAGGTGATTTTTATTTTAATTTTATTTTTTTTATTTTTATTGTATATTTTGTTGAGGTGATATGACCATACAGTGACATAATGGGTACCACATATAGCACTATATGTGTATATGGCCCCCACTTTATTTAAAATCATGTTGAAATGACCAGTTGGATGGACCGCAGTGACGGTTATGGAGGAAGGCGCTTGGAACTGCCAACTCTACGACTTCTGGGCGACCTGCCACTGCCACCCTAAAAGCATTGTCAAAAATAGCAAGTTTCATGACCTTTTAGAGATCCAAACCACACAGCAACGAACCGGGCCTTTGTGTCTGTTTGAAGCATTTTAGCGTTCATTGGTCCTCATGAAGGGAGTGACCTCCTTGGAATTAGTGCTGACAACTCCTGTGACTCGTATGCTTTGTGCTTCCAATTAGTCAAAGCACAGACTGGACTCATGTGACCCATCCACTTTAATTTCATGGCCGCCTTACCACCGCCACTGCGTTGGACGCCAGCAGCTCATCCGGGGTCATGGAGGAGAAGTAAGCGATGTTGGTCATGGTGTACACCAGGGTCACCAAGGGAATGGAGATGTAAATGGCACGGGGCAGGTTCCTAATTCAACGGAGATGGAAGACACGGTGACTATGGTTATGGTATGCAGGTCACGTGAAACACATGAGAACGTACTTGCGCGGCTCCACGACTTCCTCTGTGACGTAGTTGAGGAAATTCCAGCCGCTGTAAGCGAAGGAAGCCTGCAGGAAGGCCAAGGCGATCTGGCCCACAGACGGCTCCTGATGGAACTCAAAGGCCGCGCTGGGCACCAGGGCATCATAGTAGCCTGGACACCGGTGACAAGAACATAAGGTCCAACAAGACCAGGCAACACCTCCAAAATAATTGGGGTGTCACGAGACATACCACTCACGAGATCGGGTCCACGGGATGAGACGAGGATTTAACATTAATTTTAAGAAAAGTACAATAAAAAGCATATGACTGCAAAAATGAACTTTTATTTACAATCGAGATTGTTTAAAAGAATAAAGAGGAGAGTTAAAAGGATGGTTGGTTCAGGTCTTCCTTAGTTAGTAGGTGTCCTTTGGCAAGACACATAAAAGAGGTATGCTTTCCTGAGGAAGGCCCAGGGGGCCGAAACATAACCCTAACCCGAGCCGTACCCTTCTGACCCTAAACCTAGCCCTAACCTTCGAGCCCTAACCCTCTAACGCAAACCTAGCCTAGCGCTCTAATCCTGTAACCCTAACCCTAGCTGTACCCCTCTAACCCTAAACGTAGCCCTAACCTTCTAACCCTAACCCCAGCCCTAACCCTCTAACCCAACCCTAGTCCTGTAATCCTGTAACCCTCGCCGTACCTCTCTGACGCTATCCCTAAACCTAGCACTAACCTTCGAACCCAACCCCAGATCTAACCCAACCCTAGCCCTCTAATCCTGTAACCCTAACCCCAGCCCTAACCCTTTAACCCAACTCTAACCCTAACCCCGGCCCTAACCCTCTAACCCAACCCTAACCCTCTAACCCTAGCCCTAACCCTCTAATCCTCTAACCCCAGCCCTACCCCTCTGACCCTTACCCTAGCCCTAACCTTAGCCCTCTGACCCTAGCCCTCTAACCCTAACCTTCTAACCCTAAACTTTGCCCTAATCCTAGCCCTCTAAGCCTAACCCTCTAACCCTAAACCTCGCCCTAGCACTAATCCTCTAACACTAGCCTGAACCCGAACCCTGACTCAAATAAGAGTAACCTTACATTTAAATCATTTTACGCAAATAAAAGTAAAAAAAACAGTTTCACACGTAATCACTCAAGTGAGAGCAGAGTAAAAAAGTAAAAATATAAGTGTAAAATGTAAATTGGACGAAAACGATATTCATACGTCAGTAGGCCTGTCACGATAATGGATGTATTGGCTTTGCAAGCATATTTTTCCCTCCTAATTTTTACTATGTTAACCTTGCATTGCTCTCACTAGGCTCCACTCTTTCGCTGTTTGTGTATGCTAGTGGCCCCGCCTCCCCCACAGTTGCAAAGCGACAAAGAGGTCTCACTCTGAACTCTGTCACTTCCTGCATGGAGGCGAGAGACGAGGAAGCCAGACACACGTGCACGTGGCAATGTATGGAGTCCGGCAAAATGATCACGGTCTCACGACACCCTACGGAATAGTTACGTTGAAACAGCGGTGCAACAGAGCATGGCAACAGCATGACGTTCATACCGTCCCAGAGTGAACCCAACCGTACCGCTCGGTAAAAGGTTCTGATGACGCGTGTGTGTCTCTTTACCTCGGCCGATTTGGACCAGTCCAACCACGATGATGAGACCCAGAGCCAGCAGCTTTCCGATGGTGAACACATCCTGGATCCTGGTGGCCCAACGCACACTGGAGCAGTTCACCCACGTCAGGAACACTGACACACACACACACATTTTTATTGATATTTAACATCTCATGTCTTTGACAGCTGAGGTTTTTTATCATTTTTATCATTTAGCCTTGTGTTGCAAGTAAGTCAACTATTGATATTTTCAGCCTATTCAGCATAAAATGACGCCGAGGTCAAAGGTTTCTGTTTTGTTTTTTGGCAGTGTTGTGTCAGTCAATACACCTCAGACGATTTTCTTCGATCTTTTCGTCCAAAGCAAGAAAGCTGCTGATTTTAAGGCGCTTCATGTTGTGTTTTGTGGGCCCTTTCTCACAAGGGGGTGTTGTGGCGCATCCATCACAGGGCAAAAGTTTTCCTCCCACCACTCAAACGTGGACAAACTGCTTCCGCTGTGAATGTTTGGCAGCGGCTGATGAAGCCCCCCTGGCCCCCCACAGCCCCCCGCCCCCCACACGAATGCGTTTTCTCTCCAGTATTGCTGAAGTGTTCCCCCACTTCAAACCGCCCCCTCCTCACCCTCCAACGCTGACAGGAGGGAGGCGCCGGGTGTCCTTGAACGTGACAGCGCAGGTAAATCTGTGTCCCCGCCGCCACCGCCTCCATTGAGGGCGACCTCCGCAGCGGAATACTAAACTCATCACGGCTTTGACGCCAAACACGTTCTGACCAGAGTCAGAACACATTTCATGGAGGGGGGGGGCTTTGACTTTAGTAACACCTCCTGCCACTTCAGTAACCAGCCTGCTGGATGCATGGCCACAAGAGCCACTTCCTGTATGAAAAGGTCTAATTAAGCAGGTTCGCTTTGTGTTTTTCATCACCAATCGTGCATATTTTTTCTGCTTTTTTTTTTGTGTTTTAGCCATCATCCGCAATCCTAATGTGACACATATGTCTTTCTCTTTTCTGTGCGTTCTAAAGATATAAAAGCAGATAAAAAGACCGACCACATATTCAACCTATAAAGCCTTCTGGAATAATACATGTACTGTGACGTTCACATTAACCAGGCTACAATGACATCATCATTATTTACATTGTTTCGCCGATCCTCACAATGTCTCAGTCTACTACTGAAGGGTTGATGCTCGGTGTAGTGTTTCTATGTTCAGTGCGCCCAGAAAGGAAGTTCCGGTAATGCTTAAAAGGACCAAAATACGCCAAAATATTGTAAGTACCACATGTAAGCATGAATGTACCTGTTTGCACATGGTCGCAGTATGCATATAAAACCATATTGGGTTTTTTTGGAGGCGGTGTGTCCCATTAGGCACTTTTTTAGCAGTTTTTCTAGCTTAAGAACGCGCAGAAAAGAAGAGGATGTGTGTTCATGTCTGCTCATTGTGGATGATGGGCAAAATTGCGTGAAAAAGTGCAGTTTTCCTTTAAGGAATAAATGAAATAGTCAGACCTGCCGCATGACTCGGTGGGTCTCCAGTGTTCCTATTCTTAGAAGAACACAAGCAGCCCACAGCTGGACCGATCTGGTTCACACTCACACACACACACACACACACGCATATAAACATGTACACAAGCTCAGGCTGCTGCTGACTCACTCTTGGTGCTGCTCCACCTTTTTATGCAGCTTATATTTACTGCAGGCTTTATGATGCTGATAATAGTATATGACCGACAGCTCGATCGGAGGCTGGAAATATTAGATGTCACCATCACCAAGCTCAATACCTGCATAGGTCATATTTGAACATTCTTAACTGACATGCAAGTGTATAAATATGTTAGGCTGTGCATGACACACACGCACTCCGCATAAAGTGGGCCCCCGGCCTAATGAGGCTGCGGTTGTAACATTATGCGACCAAAAATAGTTCCTGTACGCGTTGCGACAACACTAACCTGGCCTGACACACATGAACTGTCCTCTGTCCTCACTTCCTTCCTCTGTGGGAACACATGTCCTGGACTTCTTTTCAATTTAAGCAGGG
Source organism: Doryrhamphus excisus (assembly GCF_037039965.1). Taxonomy (NCBI): domain Eukaryota; kingdom Metazoa; phylum Chordata; class Actinopteri; order Syngnathiformes; family Syngnathidae; genus Doryrhamphus; species Doryrhamphus excisus. The sequence goes on from NC_136369.1 coordinate 1,963,285, forward strand.
TGTCCACCTTTGCCATGACAATATGCTATCTCGTGGATGCTTCTTCTGGATTAGCATGTGACGGCCACATGACCTCCTGATGCCTGTCAGCTGTTTGGTATTCATTTTGTCTTTCCTGGCCTGACCTCCCTGTGCAGCCTCACAGCTAGCATACTGTCAACAAAAGTCTGGCTTCATCCGAACTTAACCAATATTTATTGTTTTTTCTCACAATCCTGGAACACTGTTCATTAATCAAATAGTCCCTGGGAGGCGTGTTGGCGTAACCTGTATCTGTATTCATCTTCGTCATTCTGAATGTAGCACCAAAACAAATGCGTTTTGGTGCTACTTTCAGAATAACGAAGATGAATACAGATACAGGTGGTCCTCGTGCTACACTTTGTGGTCCCATGTTTTGTTTTTACATACACACCGCCATAAATTATTCATAGTTATCCCTCGCTACATCACCTTTTCTAGTTATTAGTCAAAACTAGGCTGCATGGCGGTAGAGTGGTTAGCGCGCAGACCTCACAGCTAGGAGACTCAGGTTCAGTTCCACCCTCGGCCATCTCTGTGTGGAGTTTGCATGTTCTCCTCGTGCATGTGTGGGTTTTCTCCGGGTACTCCGGTTTACTCCCCCATTCCAAAAACATGCTAGGTTAATTAGCCACTCCAAATTGTCCATAGGTATGAATGTGAGTGTGAATGGTTGTTTGTCTATATGTGCCCTGTGATTGGCTGGCCACCAGTCCAGGGTGTACCCCGCCTCGCCCGAAGACAGCTGGGATAGGCTCCAGCACCCCTGTGACCCTCGTGAGGATAAGCGGTAGAAAATGAATGAATGTCAAAACATATGCTTGCATAAGCAAATTGTATATTATTTGTCCAAATGTCCAAAAATGTCAGAATGAAGAAAATGAGAACTATAATGCATTTAGAAGATATTTATTTAGTGTAATATAGTTGCCGGGTGTTCGCATGGCTAGCAGTCTGTAGTTGACTGACGGATAGGTGGTAGTAGTGTTATTTCAAGATGTGCAGTGAAGCCTGCCCTTTTCCAAAGTGGTGGGCGTAAGTGTGGACAATTATCCCTCTCCAGGGGGGAGGATTATCCTTCATAGCGACACAAAAAGACACAAATGTAAAAGTGTTTCAGCACCTCTTGTGTGAAAAGTGGAGCAAACTGGTGAGATGTTTTGCGTTTGGGGCACATAGACCAGTTCCAGGACCACACATGACTGGGGAGCTTTCATGGAAGCCGTCCAAAAGCATACCGGCTGGATGCCGCATGAAGGCCTCGTGGTGAATCAGCTAAATCCAGTCTTAGCCACTTACTTTCTGACTTGGAATGTTTTGGCACTTAAATCCTTTGCTGTGCTTAAAACATCTCCCTGACCTTTTTCGTGCCGCGGCGGACACTCTGTGATTCTCATGAAGGCGCTTGCATGGGCCGCCCTCCTCGGGTCAGAGCTCAGACATACTAGGCCGCCAGCTTTATGACGACGTGCCCTGCAGGAGCCTTTAAATCCACGCTGGTGAGTGGACATCTGTCATCCTGTTTCCCCAACTTAACAGTCTTCTTCCGTGAACCCAGCCCGGCTATTAGAAACATTTGACTGACAGCTGATATTTAGCCAACCCCGGGTGCCCAAGGTGTCTAACCCAGCTCTGTGGGACTCACGCACGCAGATGGTGGCCAGGAGTCTGGTGGCCACGTAGGGAGGCAGGCAGTTCTGGAAGACGGGCTGCAGGACATAGTTGGCGAAGGTGAGGGCGATGACGGCCAGGGTGGTGGGATACATGATGAGCACGGCGCTCCATAGCAACAGGAAGCTGCGGTGAGGAACAGACGGCTTAGTCCATGAGGTTTTCAAATGCAAACACTGCAAAAAGAGTCAAACGCATTTGAGGATATGGATGAATATGGAAGCAGAAATTTCAAAATTATTTCTAGTACAAGACAAACATTGTCACAAACAACTGATGAAACCCCTCAAGTGGAGTTATACCATTTAGGAAGATTTTGGGACAAATATGTTGTTAAGGTCAGAACCACCATCTTCTCGGTTCAGTCAGCATCCATGTAGCGACATGAGTTTCCATTTTTCTTTGGCTTTTTTGGCATCCCAATGTTACGTTAGTTGTTATTAAAAAAGGTTAAAAGCCCATAACTGGAGAGAGTCATAGCCTGGTTGCCGCTTTCAAGTTATACCACGGTATGAAAGAGGCAGCGTTTCAAAACCACTAAAGTCATACCGTTTCTACTCGGGATGTCCGATATCAGTATAAAAATGTGATATCGGTCGATATTGCTAACAGATTCTTTCCCAATCACGAAACACGAATCAAGTACTGCCAATTCTATTTGACTGAGCACAAGCTCATATTGTGCAACGCATTCCTGCATACGTATGTTGGACGATAAAATGGATAAAAAAGGAAGCCAGGGAGAAAGAAGGATACGGGCAATAGAGTTATGCATGAACTTATGACCAAAGGGGAATTCTCAAATCAAGTAGTCAGTTGTGAACTACAAAAGTACACAATAGGTACTGTGGCACTTCTTACCCTACAAGGCCCCCGAAGATCTCCGTCACATACGAGTAGTCTCCTCCGGACTTGGGTATGGTGACGCCCAGCTCGGCGTAGCACATGGACCCCAGGACGCAGATCCCGCCCCCGCAGACCCACACGATGAGCGACAGCCCCACCGAGCCAGCATGCTCCAGGACTCCCTTAGGGGACACGAAGATGCCCGAGCCGATGATGTTCCCTGAGGAGAGAAACGGAAAGCAGCTTCAACTATTCCATCGTGTTTGCTTTGGGGATTTATTGTGGAGGGGCTTTGCATTATGAGGTGATGGTTGTTCGGGATGCTCTAGATCGGTATGGTGAAGTAGCCTCAACTCTTCTTTGAAGACTTTCTGCAAGACTTTGGAGGTTTTTTGTATTTTGCCCAGACTCCCGCACTGAGCACTGCCAACAGAAAATTGCCTTTCCCAAGGTTTTGCCAGAAAACTGGAAGCGTGTTCACAGTCCAGAATGGCTCACAAAGACGAGTACTGATGTGCAGCATCACTGATTTAGTTTCCGATCCAGTACAGAGTAAAATTGGGGCTGGTATCGGCGATACCAATCCAGTACTTTGTGAAAATTGGCCTCATGTCTCTGGTAAATTTGATCAAGTTGTGTATTTCAGATCATAGCATAAAGATGAATGAATTCCATCAATTATTTATTTAAATCAATTCACGCAGGGCTCTGTTTATGATCGCTCATCGTTTCAACACACAAACATGAGCTCAAATGACTGAAGTATCAAAAATATCCACATTTTTCATTTCAGAGTTGATTTCAAAGCGTATCGACCTTTCAGTATCGATCCGCACATCACAAAAGGCGAGGAATTCAAATTCACAGACAACAAAAACACTCCAACCTCTGATATCGATAGGGGGTGTCCAAAGTGCGGGCTGGGGGCCAAAAGTGGCTTTTTTTTTTTTTTACTATGCACAAAAATGGGAAAAAGAGCAGTAATTTTAAAAACATTTAAAAACATTTCAAGAGACTAAAGTCAAAATATGAATAGAAAAAATAGCATAAAAAAGTCAAAAGCAAACAAAACTAAAAAAAAAGATGGAATTTTGGGTTAAAAGTTAAATGTACTCTAATATAATAAAACAGTAAAAAAACAACACTATCATAATATTACAATGAAATATTTGTAAACTTGTAAAAAAAAAGTTCATACTAATATTGTGCTGTCACCAGTAACACGAAGCTGAGATTCAGGTTGCTTTCAAAAACGTAAAAGAGGCCCCCGCATGCCTCAATATTTCAGTATGTGGCCCCCGGTAGCCAGGAGCCGCTGCCAGGCCAAGGAGGTCCTGCTGCTCAACAGGAAGTGGAAAGAGATGTTTTGCTTTCAGCATAGTAATGGAGTTTCCCCCGAAAACCAGTGGGGGTGCATTTTCACCATTGTGACTTCAATTTATGACCCCGGCCTTCTTTCTTTCCTCGGCTCCCATCGTTCTTGTAAATGGGATGAAATCATTCCACATCGGGGCGCTCCGACTGAATGAAGACAAGACCAGGCTTGCTCCACCTACTGGACACTTTTTGTGGGGATTTCTGGACGCTGTGGAGACAAATACCGTTTCTCACGCCCCCTTTCATTGACTGCCATGTAAGATGTTCTCGTCAATATGAGCCGAGCGAAGTTGGGCGGGACAAACAAATTACAAGTTGGGAGTGCATGGGACTGCAGTATTCAGTACGTTTGCACGGTTTAGTGTGCCAGTCAGTGGGGCTGAGAGGATGTATGGTAAACCTCACGCCGTGGACGCTGAGTTGACAGTCATACTTGACTCTTATACATAGTCCTGTCATGATAATCAATAAACCAATTAATCACACGATTAAAAAAATGAAGTCAATCATTTTGCTGGCCTCAATATATTGACCTGGGTCCGAATCTCCGCTTGGACCAAGAACATGCATGTTAGGTTCGTCGGTGACTCCAAATTGTCCATAGTATGAATGTGAGTGTGAATGATAGTTTGTCTGTGATTGGCTGGCCACCAGTCCAGGGTGTACCCCAGCCTCTCACCCAAAGACAGCTGGGATAGGCTCCAGGGAATGTTCTTGGGATTTGCATACACACTGTGCTGGATTAGTAGTTGCATCCAGACGGAAAGATCAGCAGGTAAAGACGCAATGAACACCTACGTACGTACGGAGACGGAACCATGTGACACAACCAAACTGTAGAAGAAGAAACAAAGCATGCGCATAAGTTCGTCGTCCCCCGGTTTCCAAGGCTCATCTAGACTTCCGACAAAGTCGGCTTTCTACGAGTCATTTTGGAGAATAAGACAACTAACATATCAGGAAAATGTCAAGTAGGTGAGTCGTGTCCATCGAAATATTCAGGTATTATGATGGCTTGGTCAAGGACCTGTGACGCCATCTTTTCTGTATACCAGTGGTCCTGCCGTCTATACAGACATGATGCCATTTTCAGGTCCACCAGAACGCAGTTTCCGTGTGGATCACTAGTTGGCAGTCGGGTGGTGCACTCCCTCCCTCTCAAGACGCGATTGATCAACAATGGACAGATACCCTAATACCCTAATACGTTACATAGCGTGTCTATGAACCGTTCCATGCTGTGTTTTTGTTATGCACCATCAGGGCTACAGTGTTTTGTCAAAGCGCTGTTACCCTCCAAGGAACTCTTCTTGTACCCCTGAGACTTGATAATTGGACCCAGTACCATGGTAACAGTAACCAACAATTATCCCTAAAGGGGCCATTGTAGTGCAGATTGTACAAAGAGAAATGAAAGTTTACCCCTGTGTCTACAAGTAGTAGCCCTAGAGTACTAGGTACTCTACATGGATCAAAGACACCAGACCAGAGACCTCCAGAGAAATATGTCCATAATTCTCTCAGTCATGTAAGCATGCAACTCGTCAGACTGCATTCCTTCTTGCTGAGTCCTGAAGAGCTGGAGAGTGAGTTGCGGGTCTCATTCTGGTCAAATTGCATTGCATCTGCCGTATTAATGCTGATGCGAGGAAAATATGCTAAAAAAAAGCTGCAGTTTTAGGACACCCGCCTTGTTTCCAAAAGTGGATAAGCTCGTTTTCATTTGCGCTGAAGGGGGACTGTTGCCAAACTGGGAAAACGAGATCCCAGGTGGTTCTGGTGAACATATGGTGCGATGCATGAAGACATGAAATAGTCGATTGAAAAGCTGAAAGAAAATCTTCAGCGTCAGACATAAGAAGGCATAGCACAGACACCGACATTTATTAGGGGGACACTCTACTAATTGTTACTTCTACTTATTAGTTGATACTATTTTTCAAAAAGGCGACAAAAATACTGACATGAAAGCACGGTCCTGCTGTGGGCATCTAAAATCCAGCTTGTCACAATCGAAAACTATTCACTTGTATTTCTAAACATATTTTTTTGTTTTTTTTTGTTTTTAATGCATCATGGCCAATTATGCAAATGAGACAACTATCTTGGAAGATATTCACTAACCAGTAGGAGCCCACCATCCAATGCCAAGCACGCAATGGCCGCCTCACCACACACATTATCAGCTGTGCGCGTCCACTAATGATGCAGCATGAGCGAGCATGAACATTCCTCACTGTCACCTTCCATTGTGGAGGCGAGCTGCTTACATAATGCTCAGGGTGTCTTGGTTATGTCATAAAGTTTGGCTCCACTAGCGAGCCATACTGACCAGCCACTGCTTCCGCCTCCGCTGCCTCCACCGTCTCCGCCTTTAAAAACCAGCAGCATAGCTCATACGGAGGGCTCACATTGAGGAAGCCCACCTTGGGGCTCTCGTAACAGGCTCTTTATGTTTAACTGGCGTGTGTGTGACAACATCCGAAACCAGTATAGACCAGCTTTAGGCACCAATGGAAACCCACCACACACACCCACACTTGAATCCCTCAGCCACCTACCTGCCTGAGGGGAAATAGTGGTTTAACTACTTTGTCCTACTTCTGGAAAGCTGCAGCAGCCGTGGTATGTTTGGTTTGGAATATGCTTTGCTGAATGTTTTCATAACTTTGCTGAATGTATCCACTTGGTAGTATATGTAGTCAAAAGTTTGGAGACACCTTCAGTAGCTTGGGAAAGTGTCTCTAAAGCAGTGGTTCTCTATTATTGTCATACGCCCGCTTGAAACTTGAAACTGAAACCAGAGAAATGCAACAAAATGCCACAGAGAGCCAGACTTCCTTATATGGGCGTCCCCGAATACAAGCTGTACAAGATGAGTGGACCAATCCCAGCGCCAGTGGGCGTGACCGTTTTGAAAATCCAAAGAAATACAGCTGGAATAGGTACAGATTCTGGAAGATCTAGAAAGCTTTCTGTGTGGGTTATCATGTGAAGCTGCTCTATAGGACTCTCTGAGTCTTTGATTCCAATAAAATGACGAGAGACGGTAAACATGGCTAATACCGTCTTTGTACACTAACCTTTACACCGTCTTTTCCACTTGCAGCCTCTCCTCCTCCGTATCTCCGCTGGGATCTCCCATCGCTCGGCATAGCAAAGTGGTGCACAAAGCTAACAGCTGCTCCCAACGTAACAAGATGAACATCCATAGCTACACACTTTTGGTTGCTATAGCACCAAAAATCATAAATAAAGCACGATAAAAAACGCCATAGAAGATTTGCAGCTGCTGTAACTAGCTTGCTGGCGCCATCTTGAAACATGACACATCCGCATCAAAACCAGTCTATATCCTAATGAACCATATGCTTGTTTTTTGTATTGTGCTGAAAAGAAATTGCGATATTTAAAAAATATCGATGTATCACCCAGCTCTACTTCATTCATCATATTTGTACCATTACTAGCGATTATTATGCCATGCGGCTTTTTAGAGAGCATTTGGGAGTGTGACACGCTAGCATTAGCATAACTGCTCTGCAGCCCAGGACAATGACTGAAAGGACTTGATGCTTGTCTGTTCTTTCCTGCCCCATCAGGCTGTACACCGTCTTCCTTTATAAAAATAGATGCCAGGGAGGAGGCTTTAGCTGCCAGACGGAGTCATGCTACTTCACACCACTGGCAGACGACTTTTAGTTCCGGACTGAAAAAAAGAATCTGAGATTTGGAGAGTAAATTCGTACATTTCTGAGAATAAATTTGTACATTTATATTTATTTACGAGAAAAAAAATTGTAATATTACTTTTGCTCAAGACCAAAGGTCACATAAGTCCCCCATTTTCATTGGCAATGCCTATACAACGGATTTCCAGAATAAAGTCATCAAGTTTAGCTCAGTTTTAGCTCTGTGACCCTTCAACCATTGCCAATTTCCAAGCATTTGCAGCATGTGAGTAGGCTGCTAGCGCTGCGAAGTAGCATGACTGTGCATGCCGCCTGCACTCCGTCTGGCAGCTAAAGTCACCTCCCTGGCATCTATTTTTATAAAGGAAGACGGCACACATGTACAGCCTAACGGGGCAGGAAAAACCAGACAAGCATCACGTCCTTACAGTAATTGAGCAGAGATGCTAATGCTACCACGTCACACTCCGATTGGCTACGCTAGCACGTGAACTGACACTATTGTTCCCTTGCAGGAGCTGAGTAGCCCCCCCCCCCCCCTCCCCCCCATCCAACAGCAGGAACATTACAATCTGATCTGTGTGGTGGTCCGTCTCCCTCCGGCCCCTTCTAACTTGAGGAACTTGTGGAATTTATTATGAGTGTGTGTGTGTGTGTGTGTGTGTTTGCATGGCTCCGCCCAACTTGTATCTGATTTGCCCCACTTTGGAGCTCTTACGTATTTTCAGAAACCCTCAAAGGGATTACGCTCCATCCTGACGTTTACAGTTGGCAGTGAAGGCAACGCATGTGAAATGTGTATGAAGATATGAAAGGGGGGCGGCGGAGTGCTGAATGTTTAGGTTATGTCGCAGCTCCTCATCGTCCTGAACATTTCTGTCTAAAAATAGCCTGCTTTTAGCCCAACTGTTATTCCATACAGACGTATCACACCAGCCACTGTAAACATGGCAGCCTCTGCATTCAAATTCATTCCAAATAAATATGGAAAAAAGCCAAATAACACCTCTATTCTATTAACCACCTGGCCGAAAACCCTGACAGAAGCAGCTGTGGCTGTAGGCAACCTTCTGACACAGGTTGGAGGTATTAATGCTGACACAAGAGGCTGAGTTTATTTCCAGAGAGAACAGCGCTAGCATGAATTAGCCTGCCATGAGATCATCTCTCTGCACTCAAACACATCATCAGCATTGAGAGTTAGACGTCACTTTTTCAATTTCAACTATGGTGCGTTCAAAGACCACTGGAAATAAATGCTCCCCAATAAAATATCCCTGAGACCAAATCCATCCATCTTATCCCACGTCAGGTCCCGGGGGCAGCAGCCAACAGGGAAGCCCAGACTCTGACTAAGGAGCAGATCCCAAGGGGGTACCCAGGCCAGTTGAGAGACATAGTCTCTCCAACATGTCGTGGGTTTTCCCCAATGCCCCTCCCGGTCTGACGTGCCCTGAACACCTCCCAAGGGCGGCGTCTGGGAAGCATCCTGACCAGATCCCGAGCCACAGCAGCAGTTCTACTCAAAGTTCCTCCCGGATGACAGGGATGCTCACCTTATCTCCACGGGAGAGCCCAGCCACCCAACAGAGAAACATTTGGCCCACTTGAACCCACGATCTTGTCTGTCCAGTCACTACCAAAGCTCTTGACCAAAGTGTAGGAACGTAGTCTAGACACACCATTTCCATGATTTCTTATGAGAAACATTTGACATCCGAACAAACTCCAATGTGACCTGAAACAGATTCTGTCGGTTTACACTAAAACGGTTCACGTTTTGCGGAACATGGGTAGGGAAAAAAAACTGAATCAGGTCTCCAGACCTGAACCTCAGCTGCTAATGGTTTTGTGATTGTTGTGTAACTCCACGGATCGCAACATCTCAGAGGCAGGCGCTAAAGTAAGTGTACTATGTTGAGTCTTTGCCAAGTCCAGTAGAGTGCAGACTCTACTGTAATGTCATGGAGAGTAGTGCTTTGTAGTGGAAGTGTGGTGCAGTGCAGTGTAACACGACTCTCAGCAAAGCAGCCACTTCCTGCACACTTAAAGCATCCACACACACACACACACACACTATGGCTCAATACGGTTTATGTACATTTCCAAACTGACGGACTGAACACACGCACAATGTCCTAATGTTTACAGTCCTTGAAGGTGTACATGAGAAAAAATGAAAAACACATCCAGCCACGTCGGCATGGCCTCTTACTGATGCAACAGTTTCCGCCCAAAACAAAAAGACTGTAGAACCCCCGGCTGGCTCTGTTCGCGCATCCAGACGTCGCCAGCGGATGCCTGATGCGTAAAAGACACCACATTTGTTGTGCGTAAAAGCAATAAATAGTACACAGCGTTCGTGTTTCAAAGTGTGTGTTTAAAAAAAAGTATCTAACGAGACTTTACGAGTCCCGGGGAGATGATAGTGTCATTTGTACAAGAAAAAGTCATAGACTCCACCTTTTGAATAGTTCTACTTCAAGAAAAAAACTCACCGATGATGATTGCGCACGCACTCAAAAGTCCAATTTCTTTTTTCAAAGTCACTCTGTCGTCCTTGGACGACTTTTTGTCCTTCTTCCTCTTCTCCTCGTCCCCCATCTCCGCTGACACTCTTTCCCGCGCCAAGTCCACGTCCACGTCCTGTGCTGTCAACTGGAACCGAGCAGCGCGCTCCAGCCGGCGGACAGCTCTGATATTGCAACGTCCTCCACACTGATGCAGACCTTGGCGACGAGTGCGCATGCGTAGCCAAATCAAGCGCGCCTCTTCTCAGACCCAGCAGTGAGGTGCGTCACGTGACCTGCGCTTTGATTCGTGCAGCTGACTTTTATTTATTTAGTTATATTCATCATGGATATTTTCGTTGGTGTGTGTGTTGGGGGGTTCAATCACCTACCCTGACCAATCGCTAGAGCAGGGGTGGGCAAACTTTTTGACTCGCGGGCCGCATTGATATGACAACATTTACGGGGGGGGGGGGGGGGGGCAGACTATATATTTTACACGTAACAGTCCACAGTCCACCTCTACTATGTAAAGTTACGCTATGTTACCTAATGCTATTTTATTTTATGCTATGGTATGACGCTACGTTGTGTTACTTTACATCCTTATATCGCAGAGTATTCCACCATTTTATATGACTTTAATGAAATACCTGTATCTAGTTTAGCTTATGCTAGGTGTGTTTGGACATGTTAAATTGAGCACACATGCAATGAACCTTTCATCTTCACTCACCTTACCTCTTTCATGTGACGTTATCTCTTCTATATCGTATTCATTGATCTGGAGCGGCGGCCCAAATGGTTTCCTTCCCAGTCAAATCTTGCTGACAACAATTTTTCCAAATGGCTGTAAGAGAGGCGGAACAGACCAGAGGTCGTTAAAGTCCAGGATGTCAACATTTCCAAAACAGAGTGTCTGCACCACTGTAAGAAACATTCTCTCACACACACACACACACACACACACACACTGCAGTTCAAGGAGTTAAGTTGCAGCAGGCGAATGCTAACGAATGCACAATTAACATGGAGGCCGGCCCCCCTCTCCAGAAAGGAGGCCCCGACAAAGAGAGGAGATGCTTTGTGGGCGACAGGAAGGCCGACGGGAACACAGTGGACTTCAGTGTGGCAGCAGGAGGGCACCACCACCATCAACAAGAACGGGAACCACCAAACGCCACCCACCCGTCCACCACAACCTGATGTAAACAAATACATCACAGCAGTGAGGCAAGGCGCTCTCACACACACACACACGGGCTCAGTGGTTTATTACGATGTGGTGAGGCTTTGTTTCAGTGTCACCACTCAGTGCAGGTCAGGCGGGAAATATTCCCATGATTTTACGCCACAAGGAACACAAGGAAACGCTGTCGCTGGGAATCACATTCTCTTGCTAGCTTTCTGTTGGTAGGGCTAGTTTTCCTTTGACGTGCTTACATTGAATTGGAAAAAATCCACTCTAATTATTCTAATTGTAATCATCTCCTATCTGATGTATCGTAATGTCGGATCTGATCACAGGGCGTCCGATCCTACTGCATCGTATCGTATTGTTGATGTGATCATATCTAAGCCAAGGATACCGAATTATATGATCCAATCCTATCTGACTTGGTCTGATCTGATCTTACCATGTCTGATCGTATCGTGTTGTTGGATCTGATCTGATATCACGTACGATATCCATCCATTTTCCGTGCCGCTTATCCTCACTAGGGCCGCAGGGTATGCTGGAGCCTATCCCAGCTCTCAGAGAGGCGGAGTACACCCTGGACTGGTGGCCAGCCAATCACAGGGCACATACAGACAAACAACCATTCACACTCACATTCATACCTATGGACAATTTGGAATTGTCCTGACATGCATGTATTTGGAATGGGGGAGGAAACCGGAGTACCCAAAGTAACCTGGGTCTTCCCGATCTCCTGACTGTGTGGCCAACATGCTAACCACTCGTCCACTGTGTGGCATGTTTTTTCTGATTGTATCTGATACGATATCTGATGGTATTTGATTTAATTCAATATCTGATATCTGCTACAATATCATATCTGATATGTTCGTAATAATCAATTGTATCATCTGAGGGCATTGTATTGTATCTAAGATGATCATATTTGATGATATTATGTATTTTATCTGGATTGGATCTGCTCTGCTCATTTGGTGGTATGGTATGTTCCAACATCGTCAGTCCTGATCTGATTTAATGTATCGTATTGTATCGTACGGGATCATATCGTATCTCATGATATGGTATTGTAAGGTCTTATCTGATCCAATGGAAGGCCCAGGTTGGTCTCCGCCAAAGCCAGCTGGGATAGGCTGGTAAAATAATGGTAGACATGTATTGTATTTGTACAGTTTATGCTATTTTTAAACATTTTCAAGCAGAGATCAGCTCCATTAGTCGGGCTTCTTATGCACTCTGCACATACTAGTACATACTAAAGGTTTCTTTCCGAGAAAATCCCACAGGGAATGTTTCCCTTCAGAGCATGAGGCGGAAAATATGTGCTGATTACTGATACGGACCAGTATACTGAAAGGTAAAGAAAATGTTGGCCTTTTGAGTGGGGGTTATGTATTTACAGGCAGAATTGATAATAAAGCTACAGGTAGCGTGTGTAAAGGCATATTCAACCCTTACTGTAAACATCCCCCAGCCACAGCACCCTGAAATTACAGGAACACTCAGGACCTCCTGCAGAAAAGAGGAAAAGGAAGTGAAGGAAGGAGGAATGTGTTTGTGTCCTTCATCCTTTCCTGCTGCCCTTGATCCATTCTTCCCGTGGAGCCTCTCAGGTTGCCGTTTCCACACGGCCCACGCCACACATCATTTGTCAACATGGACCCAGAGTTCTTGCGACCCGGGAGCGGGGACGCATGGCAACGTCGGGTCGCGGGTATAATACCGGTGGTGGTCGTCCGGCGGCGTGCCCCCCTTGTGCTTTGAGAGGCGCTGCACTCCCAGCCGTCTTTTATGCGGCATTGTGGGAAGACAAATGAGCGGAAAAAGCGGAGAGCGTGCACTGCGCAAACTCGACATGCTGACTAATGTTTGCGCAGGACCGTTTTTTGACATATGTTGATCTGCAACACCTTTTACAAGTCCAAGCACCAAGGCAAAGACCACAAGTCAAGGCTCCGGGACTGGATCAGGTCACAATTTACCAGAAATGGTCAAAAGTGTAATTCCAACAAACTACATCAACTCATATGTCATATTAAAACCCCTCAGGAGGGACTTCTGGATACGTCATTAGTTTCTCAATATGATGATCAATTTGATGATGCAATACCCCAAAACAGGAGAAGGAGAACTTTGCATTAAAATGCAAGCACAGGCTGATTAACTATGCTTAATTAAATTATGTTGGCTGATTTAACCAGCTAATTTTGCAGTGTATATTCCTCCCTCTTCCAGGAGGCCTGTAGTGTTAAAGCTAAATGGAACGCAGCCAATGAGCCACTGTTCGCAAACGTTGACCTTTACTGCCATCTAGCGGCTTGGAGCATTGGATGCATATCCTCTTCCCCTTTGACCTCACGGACGGGCAAAAAGAGGGAGAATCTAGTAAGTAGAAAGTATTTCCAATGTGCACTTTCACTTCCTGTATGTTGGAATGTGTTCCACAGCTTTGTCAAGTGTTATGCAAGTAACATACCGCCAATCCCAAAACTCCAGACGTGTGTCACCCTGTGGAAATGCTGCACACCGATACCGGCCGGGCCAGATTTGTGACATGTCACACACACACACACACACACACACACATAGGAGAGAGGACAGGAAGTGTGCAGATGTTCCATGACCTTGCAAATCCACCATTCTATATTATATAATATAGAATCATATATATTATGATTCTATATTACAGAATCACATATATATAAATATATGTTATATTTTCTTAATTGCAAAAAATATATATATAGTATCAAAATTTCCGCTTTTCCACTTTACATCGTGCCTGTTTGCTTTATTTTTTGTTTAATTTATTTTCTACATTGTGCTGCTGGCCTATGTGGCCCCTGCATATGCCCCCCAGGCCACATTTATATAAATAATAGATAATAATAAATAATATAAAATACATACAATACATTATACTGTAATTTCTGTAGTGTCCAAACTTACATTCACATGCGCCATAATAATAATAATAATAAAAATGAAATAAAATGAAATAATAATAATAATAATAATAAATAATAATAATTTTAAAAAGAAACGAAAAGTAAATTGTCATAACAAAGAGACTAGGCTTAATTGGAGGTTGTTAATATTTTCTTAATAGTTTATTAATGAATGAATGTTTTTGCTACCATTTAAAGTCACCAGTGCCAAGATGCGTTTGTATGGGTCACCCGTAGTGGGCGTGGTTGCGTGTGGGGCACGGCTTGTGTCTTGGGGGCGTGGCTTAAGCAGCAAAGGTTGTGTATTCGTGAGAGAGGGCGAGTGTTTGTGTCATTTCGTTCGAAGGTGAGCACAGACTCACCTGTTGGGAAAACAGCAGCTCAAGTTCGTCGTTTCGTCCTTTTTCTGTTTTTTTTTCCAGCATGACGGACGCGCTTTTACACAACGGCGTGAAGGAGGTTCGAGGAGACGGGAACTACTTCAGGAAGGTGAGGATTTTATACGATGAAAACCACCTTCGTGTTCGGGATGAAGCTCTGCTGCTCGCTCCTTGGCTTGCTGGAATCTTTATCGACTTTAATCGACTTTGATTTGACTTTGGTTTTGTTTGGAAAAAGACAAAAGCATCAGTGAGGAAACGAGGTGCGTTCAGGGTCGACTATCGTAGTCTCACTGATAGTAGGTGCATTTATATCTAAACATAATGATATTTAAACGTAAAATATATCTTAATATTACCGTATGGTGCTGGAAAACACATTATCAAGGCAATGTTAGCTTCCTGTGATTGTATTTCGAGAATTAGCTACTTTTATTTAGATTTTGTTTAAAAAGACAAACGTTTGTGGCTTGACTTCTGTGGGAGGTGGTGCGTTCAGGGACTATTGACCTCATCCATTCATTTTGTATCCGTATGCATACATTTCTCTACTTATGCTGGAGCCTACCCTAGCTCTGTTTGGGCGAGAGGCACGGTGATGAATAAGAATAGGAGTGTACCGGCTGTAAGTGCATCATGGCTGCTGGTTATCAACAGAAACCAGTGCAATGTCAGCTTCAGGTGTGTGTGTGTGTGTGTGTGTGTGTGTGTTTCCAGATTAGAAGGGAGGGGTGCGTGTTCTCACACTGGCTGATAAGAGCCTCTACTTTTATCTGATAGCCAAGGATGTGTGACATGATTGACAGGAAACAGGAAGTGAATGCAAATTCCAGTGAAAGCCAGCTTATGATTTTAAGCATAGTGTGTGGGGGGCTCTGACCCACCCCTCGGACAACCATTGTTGCTGCCGTGCCTAACTAGGCAGAGAAACATGCCTGAAATGAGTATAGCGGGTTTAAAAATGCTGCGAGCGTAAAAGTAATGAGCTCATGTATTACTCACTTCCCAATAAGGACATGATTGCAGCACTAAAATGTTTTATTTAGAACTATTCTTTCTAAGTATTACGAGTTGTTTGGATGACTCAATCGTTGCCTGAGTCCACCCTGTTGTGAGGCGTTTGATGACTCACACACACACTGGACACTTCATTAAGTATATGTGCCCAATGACATCCATAATCATGCTGCAGTCCATCACTGTGTCTTTTATTATTATAACGTTTGTTATTATTATTATAATTATGCTGACACTATCCAGCGCAGACAAAGGTGAACCCTGTTCCATTGTACGCGGCTTGCAGCTTTAATTATTATTGTGGTTGCCATTTATTGAGACGTTTGTAAGTGGTTGGCTTTTTGACCAATAGGAAATGAGTATGGTGCTGAGGCCACTTACTGCTACTGTGATGATTTTTCGGTGTTATCAGTCAGGGTCTCACTGCTGGACTGTTGTTGTCACAGGCGATTGTGTTGCTTCATCCCAATAAGCCCTTTGTGTCCCCCCCCAACCCCCCTCCTTCCTGAATCCCCTTGGGAACGCTGCCTGGATGGAGGCTTCCCGTGTCTGCCAAGCCTCCCAGCCCGATGGCACCACGAGTGGCACACACTGTTTAATGCCATCTCTGTCTTTTCTCTTAAGTTCCTGTGGGAACGCTTGGTGCATTCACTGGCGCTTGTCTTCTCCTTTTGGGATTGCTCCTTGTGACGACGCCTGAGTGAAAACGTGGACAATTACGTCCCGGGAAAAAGTTTTAGGAATTAGGAACTTCAGTTCACAGAAATGGGAGCCAAATTTATTAATTAATAGTATGAAAAAAAGTTGAAATATTTCAAAAAGATGTTAAGATAGAAAGATGCTAAGGTATTATTAAAGTTGTGTTAGGATTGGGGGAAAAGTCATGTTATGAGAATAAAGTCCAAATTTGGTGTGAATAATGTCATAATTACTAAAAATAATACTAATGTTGAAATGTTGAAGACGGCAGTAATTTTACTTGAACAAACTAAAAGTATTATTTTGGCAAAACATTTTAGTTGCATTGAGTTGAAATATTAAGGAAAAAAAATGTGTAATATTAACAAAAACAAACCAAATAAAATAAAGCTTTTTGGAAATTGAATTGGGGAAAATATTATAATATGGGAATAAAGTCAAAATATTATAGAAATAATGTCACAATATTACAAAAAGAATGTTTGTGTTGCTTTACAAAATATAATATATAGAAAGTGTCAAAGTTGTATCCTATGTGACCTTCATGCGGAGTAGAAATGGAATAATAAAGTAGCAATAGAATCGCTGATGTGAGGCAAAGATGGCCGACTGCTGCACACCAAAGGGTTTGGTCAAACTGTAAACCCAAGCGGGTCTTTGCTCGCACGCGTTGGGAATGATTTACAAACGTCTTCTGGCCTCAGGCTCTCGTGCTGCTGGAAAGATGGCACAGCAAAAAAGCCAAATCCTCAGCTTTCCTCCTCCCCTTGTCGCGGGTTGCAACGCCAGCATTGACGCAGCCGCTGGCCCGCGGCCGCCCGGCAGCCCGGACCGCAGACACAAATTGACAACATGTGTCCCGGCCCTCAGAAGCTTTATTTGCCCTGCTAATTCTTGTGGGAATTGAACGAGCGAGCTGAATAAGTGGTGCGGCTTCTTGAGAAGGTGCTGGCTCACGCTGGGACGGCTTTGCTTTCATAAGCGGGTTGTGACGAGTCCAGAATGCAGCAGATGAATGATTCCCTCCTTGATGCTCACGATAACGGACTGCACTCTTTGTGTTTCGCCCTAATTGTTTGGGAGCATTGCCGCATGCCAGCGGGGAGGGTGGACGAATCGGGTCAGCCTCCTCCTGTGGCCCCCATGGGGTGACCCCCGGCTCATTTGCCAACCATGACCTCATGTTTTTAGTCGCTCAAAGAAAATGGCTGGGAAGTGAGACGTCTGCCGGGTAGATTTAGGATTTACAACCTCGGAAGTCCAACACAGTTCAATGACCTCCTGTTTGATTGGCTTTGGAAATGATGGAAACAGGAATAATCTGTTCCAGGGTCAAACTGTGGACACCAAAAATCCTTTTTATTTGTTATTGGCGCTCTTTTAATTGGCATTTCAACATTCTTAACTGTTGTAAGAGTGTACCCCTTCACTGCCAGACATTGTAGACCATTATGACTGATCTTTCAAGGCACATCAAATATTGGGTTCTATGGTTATATGAACATGGAACCTACCGAAAGAAACATTAGACTACAATCTTTCATCCAAAAAAAAAAAAAAAAAATTCTATTGTTTCCATTTTGTAGTAATCATTAGTAGAATATAGGTAGCTTTCAGGAAAATATTGGTTCCCCACTAGAAAAGCTTTTTGTGAAAAGATCCACTTCAAGCAGAACTTTCACTTTGGCTCAGTTTGGACCAAAATGTTGCACCATCAGAAGTTAAGCACTCTTAATTAAAATATTCACATGTAAAAATGGTTAAAAGCCCTGGTTTGGCTTATGACGACGGAGTAGGTACCATTTTAGCCGTGACAGTAAAACGTTGACTAAGGTAAAAAAACTACAGTGGAGTCCAAGGTTGCTTTGACAAGACGTGATGGTGTGTTTGATGACTTAGCACTCAATTCTTGAAAAGATTGGTCCTTTCCTTTACATCTCCATTAGCGACAATGTGATCAGTGATAGCGTGCGGCGGAACATGGAGTGAACACGGTGGAACATAACGATGCGTTCGCTGACCACTCCCTCACTGGATAAGACAGTGACGTCATGAGAGCAAGACTTTCCTTGGTGTTAATGTTTAATGGCTGTGTTTGCACACATCACTGCGCTTACCGAGTCTTTCCAGCCAGGATATGTTCCGAAGGACTGTGTGTGTGTGTGACCTGGGTGGTAACCATGTGACTCCCAGTGTTGCCGCCTTGAAACGCAGGAAGGATGTTGCAGGTGGTGCAGGGGAAAGCCTTAAAATACAACACAGGCGATGCTTCTTGTTTTTCTGCCGGGTGTGTGTACCCAAAATGCTAGGAGTGGGTCTCAGTGACATACTTTGCTCGTCCACCGGCGCCATATTGTACAAATGAATAAAACAACTCTTTTTCTTGTGAATTTAACAACAGGCGCATCGCTGGTAGTGTTGAATTTGACTTGCAGTACAGGTACTCTGTACTTTGTAGCCTACATGGGTAATGTGTACTTTGCAGGGGACGAGTTGGAAGCGGTGTCGTTAGGATATTTTATTACAAAGCGTGCGGCTTGCTCTGCTGACCACACGGCTCGGCACATCCTGTCTGCAGCAGGAAATGACTTTCCCATGTGCCCGGTCTTCATTTATTTCCTGTGTTTTTATGGAACCTGTCACAAGGCAAGAAACGCTGTTGGGCACTTTGTCCACTCTTTGCAGCATCATGCTAGGTTAGCTTATTCACAACATGATCACACTTGCCACCAGGCATTTTAAGATGTGTAGCAAAGCCTGTTTATTTTGGGTTTTTGTACACAAAACTGTCCTTGGGATAAGATGAACTAGCTAGGGAGGCCATCATGTCCACGAGGAAGGAGGTTTTCATTTATAACTCAACCCCTTCAACCTCAAAAGCGAGGGACCATCTTTTAAAGGGGACCTATTGTGCTTTTTTCTGACACCAGCTCCCATATATGGGCGTGCCTGGATACAAGCTGTGAGCTGTACAAGATGAGTGGGACCAATCACACCAAGTGGTGGGCTGTGGGGCGCATAATTGAACACAGTACAGCTGGAAAAGGTGCAGATTATGGAAGATCCAGAAAGCCTTCTGTGCAGGTTATTGTGTGTACAGTAGCTGCTCTATAGGAGTCCAGAACTCGATCCAAAGAGACGGAAATGAGCATAAAAGGTCCCCTTTAAAAAGTTCCGAGATGTAGATGCTGTTTCGACTTTCCTGCCTGCCTTGCTCAAGTCCTTTATCTTTCATTTTTGCAGGGTTGCAACCCGTTCGCCCAGACAGGCCGCAGCAAACTGCAGAACAAGCGAGCCAGTCTCAACCAGCAGATCATCAAGCAGATGAGGATGCGGGCCGGGGCCGAGAACCTGCTCAAGTAAGAACAAACATGTCGGAAAATTGATTTTCGACGCTGCAAGCTGTCAGAGCGGCTGGCAGGGCGGTGGCGCCACTGCATGAGCAGATTTACCGGATTACGCTGAGCATTGCTGTCATGTTTGTACATTCTCCTGGCTCCCCTCCTTCATGGTTGCGTCACACATCATAACAAGTGCTGAGGCTTAACGCGGCGTCTTGATGGAGAACATTCCTGAAACAAAGAGAGACACCACTGGTCCTCATCGCCGGTGTGCTGGAGCTCACTGCTTGATACTGATAAATAACCTGCCATGGGGACAATAAGTTGCACTAGCATCAACAATAAGGTCCATTCATTTGTCATTTATTATTATTTTGCATTCTTTTCTTGTAAAACCGCAATTGCACTCGATAAAATGGGTGTTTTTCTTGAACGATTCTGAAAACCAAGGTACCCCTGGAACTACTTTTTTATGGTAACTGAAATAGGTTGGTACTGTACACAACATTTTCTAGCAGGAAGATGTGTAACTGCATTTTCTAAATATAACACTGTGCCCTGCATAATTTTTGTTTAATTGTAGCATATTGTAGAGTTTCCAATATGAAAATTTGCACTTTTTAGGGCTTTTTCTGGGTGTGCCCATTATTCGAGGGCTTTTGAATTTAACATTTAAACATTCTCTAACTGTCACGCAAGTGTAATAATAAGCCAAACACCAAGTTCTGAGGTGCCTCATGCGCCTCATTTTTTAAATTGTTGTACATTATAAAAAAGGTGTAATGCAAAGTTGATACGCGTCACTCATGCGCCTCATTTATATACTTTATATAAAAATATCTATTTAGTTTTTGCTATGAGAAAGCAACATAACATCACCTCAGCGGCAACGAGACTTTATGTTTGTATTCATTGCACTGCTGGTCAATGTCCGCAGAGCTTCATGCATGACACTCAAAAACAATACAAACCCGCCTCTTCCTCGTCTGTGCTTTGTAGCTTTCAATGCAAATGACCTTTATGGCATCAAACAAAGGTGGGAAACCACGAGGGCGGTATTACCTCTGACTGTCACGAGCACGGCTTCCCGAGAATTGAAATCACATGCCACTTCAGTGTCAGAGTACATGAACAGCAGCTCTCCCAGTCAGGCAGCACTCATGCATCACCGGACTGTGATGGCAGCAGCACCACGGCAATTGGTCCATGTAACATGAAAATTAAACTTTGGTGCAGGCCTAGATAACGTGTGGATTTCCCTCAGTCATCTACAGCTGCCAAGTGCTGGAAGCACTCGTGCAGCTCCCAAACCACCACCAACCAATTATCTTGCCAGCTATTGCCAGCTATTTAGACAATAACATTGTTTTGTGGTTTTGACTCATTTTCAGTGGCTAGTTAATCTGTACTGCAAAACAACTACTGCAAAACCTGACTACTCTAAAGTATATCCAAGTATTGGCTCTTGATATTACACAATGCTTGCTGTACTCCTGTTCTGTCAATACAGTACGTTTCCCAAAGCAGGCACTTGTGCTGTTTCACAGTGCATGTTGAAATCCCATGGACCACAGCCCCTAGACCAGGGGTGGGCAAACTACGGCCCGGGGGCCACATCCGGCCCGCCAAGTGTTTGAATACGGCCCGCCCAATCTTTCCAAAGTATTTCATTTAAACTCAACATACAACCTGGCATCATGGCCTGAGCCAACCTTTTGATGGTTTTATCAATTTCCTTTTTTGACATGGTCTGTTGTTTACAAAGTGCTCCTGAAAAAAGGGACTCAAGCACATAATAATAATAATAATAATAATAATAATAATAATAACAATTATTAGATTATTATAATTATTATTAGAACAATTATGATTATTATAATTATTATATTAATACTAATTATTATATTAATTATATATAATATTATTGTTATATTTGCATATTTTACATAATAATAATATAACAATTATTATTTTAATTTTATTTTAATTATTATAATATTTTATTATTTTTTAAATATTTAAATATAAATATAAAATAATAAATAATAATAGCAGATTGCATGACAATTTTACAGATACAATAATACCAGGTGGACTGTTACGTGTAAAATATATAGTCTGCCCCCCCCGTAAATTTTGTCATATCAATGCGGCCCGCGAGTCAAAAAGTTAGCCCACCCCTGGTCGAGACTGTTCTCTTCCTACTCACTCAGTTGTAGTTTCCTCAATGAACCTCAGCTCTCCTATGCCAGCACTACTCGTGCAGCCCCAAGACTGTGAAGACTGTTCTCTTCCTACTCACTTGTGTTGTGAGTTGTAGTTCCTTCATTGAATCGCATCTCCCCGGTGGCAGCAGCACTCATGCATCCCCCAGACGGTGGCTGACTGTAGGCAAGACACTACTCACTTGTGTTGAGTTGTACTTCTCTCAATGAACCGCATCTCCTCTGTGCCAACTGCACTCGTGCAGCCCTCAGACCTTGACGCAACCACCACGATGCTTGGCTGTTATCTTGCTACTCACTTGTGTTGACTTGTAGTTTCCTCAATGAACCTCAGCTTTCCAATGCCAGCACCACCCGTGCAGCCCCAGGTCTGTGACGTTAACACCACCCTGCTCAATGCTACCTTGCTACTCACTTGTGTTGAGTTGCAGTTCCCTCAATTAACCGCATTTCCTCAGTGCCGACTGCACTTGTGCCGCCCCAAGACCTTGATGCAATCAGCACCATGCTTGACTGTTATCTTGCTAGTGTTGAGTTGTAGTTTCGTCAATGAGCCGCAGCTCTCTTACGCCGGCAGCACTCATGCAGCCCCAAGACCATGATGTTATCTCCAACATGCTTGACTGATATCTGGAATTCAGTTGCTTTGCCAGCCATTTAGATAATAATGGCTGCGTGTTGACTCCTTTTCAGCAGCTAGTAAACCTATGCTGATATTCTGTACACTGTCTACTTTAAATCGATCCACGTTTACTTGTTAGTGTAATGTCCTATGACAAAAAGAACTTAGTATGACTTTGTACAGGTGAAATTATCGACTTTACGTTCATGTGTGTGTGTTCATAAAGGCAATGTGTGTTTTGCCAGCTTCCTGTCTGCCTTCTCGCATTCCTGCAGTGCTTCACATACTAGTCTGTCCTGCGAAGGGGCAAATGGACTTTTTCTGCAGCTTTCTCCATGTAGGCAAGCACATACTGTAGTACTGTACGTACCGCCTGTGTACCCACCTTCTGTTTTTAAATCAGTGTGTATCTTTTGTGTGTGTGCTGTGCAGCCATGTGTTGTCAGCTGCATTCCTCCTGTCTCTCAGCAGCAGGTGGAATCCATCTGGTTGGACGGGTTATTCTTTATTGTTAGTCGTCTTCCGTAAAGAAAGGAGACAAGTTGTGTAATGTCTCTCAGTTGTCTCAGTATCAGGCTTTGTGTTTTCCTGCGGACACAACCGACAAAAATAATACCAGCAGTCAAAATGTCTACTTCAAAACATGCCGAGTCCATAAATATTGTGCTTCCTCTTACATTCGGGCTGAGGGAACTAACTGTGTCTTATAACATTGGAAAAGGGTCTTAAAAATATCTAACCCTGTCCAGCTATTTACCAGCTGATGCACTTGATCATATTTAAGGAAAGTGTAAATGTTTCAGGCAAGCTATTAGCTACTATTGTGGCCTTGCATGCATCTCATCTCCAACACTGTAGCGCTAGTTTGAGCTCACTGCTTCCCCCTCTGGTCACGGCTGGAATTACACCCACCGAGTTTTTTTTTTGCTTCGGTCCAGACTGGCCAAGCAGTTCACCATCATGGAATTAATTAGCAGTGTTACAGTTTAAGAGTTAACTACGATCTTCAACAGGTATGCACCATCAGTTCTTCTCCTTGTTTGGTTGTCGTGGCAGCTTAACCTTTCCAAAGACTTAACTTAGCCTTCTCAGTCTGCCGTTCACAGCTTGCGAAAAATGCAACAATTCCAAACTAAGCACACTTTACAACATAAAAACTTAAACACTTGCACCAGGGGAGAGGGACAGGGGGCAGAGGTGTTCTAGCGCAGGCCAGAAGCCATATTGTATTTTGAATCTGCTGGGTCCCCAATGACAAACGGTCTCAAACCCTTTATTCCTCTTATGTAATGGTTTGCAAGACCGCCTATATGGCCGTCTTTTTCTGATTAGAGAGTAGGTGAGGTGACTCGACAGGCTGTGATTGACGGCAGCGACAGGTGATGCTTCGAGAAGTGATACCGTCGTCATGCCGCCCATATCCGCAGCGCACACAAAGCACAGAGATCCCGTTTATCTATGCTGACACCCGCACACTGACGCTTGGAGCGTACATTTCAGACTTATCTGTCCTGTGCAGACGACACACTGTGCAAAGTCAAGATCCTTCTCACCTTCTCACCGAACAAGCTATCGTGTTTTACACACATCAATCACGGCATCAACAGACTGCTCAGTCGGCGTTAATGGCGCTGACGTGTTGATGGTAAACAACAGAACAGCAAGTGTAACACACGTGACTTTCACACCTGAGCAGTACAACATTTTAAAGCGCACAAGGATCTAGGTCAGGGGTGGGCAAACTTTTTGGTATTATTATGGTATGGTATTATTGTATCTGTAAAATTGTCATGCAATCTGCTATTATTATTTATTATTTTATATTTATATTTAAATATTTTAAAATTAATAAAATATTATAATAATTACAATAAAATTAAAATAATAATTATTATATTATTATTATGTAAAATATGCAAATATAACAATAATATTATATATAATTAATATAATAATTAGCATTAATATAATAATCATAATAGTTCTAATAATAATTATAATAATCTAATAATAATAATAATTATTATTATTATGTGCTTGTGTTCTTTTTTTTTTTTAGGAGCACTTTGTAAACAACAGACCATGTCAAAAAACGAAATTGATAAAACCATCAAAAGGTTGGCTCAGGCCATGATGCCAGGTTGTATGTTGAGTTTAAATGAAATACTTTGGAAAGATTGGGCGGGCCGTATTCAAACACTTGGCGGGCCGGATGTGGCCCCCGGGCCCTAGTTTGCCCACCCCTGATCTAGGTAAACAGCGGCACCTACCAAAACAAAGCAGGGCTCGACAATAACGATGTACCGATGGCCCGGGGCAAGTTAAAACAAAATTGGGGCAAGTAAATCCAATCAGTGATATTCCCGTCAGGCAAGTGCACTTTGGCATTCCATACTGCAAAGAGTTTTTTTTAAAGCGGTTCTTGTTGGGTGTTGGTAAAACACGGACTGCGTAATTCCGGTGGTAATTTGCAAACCAATCCTTGCAAATCTTGAAATGGACCAATCAGAATCGTTTATTTAGACCGCGGTCCGTAATCCACAGTCCGCGATGGTTTGACTAGGAAAACATGTATCATGGCGTCCCTGCCAACATGGTCTAATTCTTCAACAACTTGTGAAGGAAAACAGCAAAAAGTGATGAACCAGTGCCTCCTAAACAAGTATTTTATTAGCGGCAGCAAATCAAATGATGGCACAGGTGAGTGAATCACATTGCTGTGACAATTTGAAGTGGTCACAATGAAACACTACCGATTAGATCCAATACCAAGTGCTGATTTTGCACAAGCTACAAAATCTAGCGCTTCCATTTCTCTGTGTATTTTTCTCACCTTTGCTTCACAAATTATTGTTTGACCATTGAGCATTTTTTTTGTATTAAAAACACTTTACTAGTACACAAATGTGTCTATTCAATAATGTTTCATTGTGGTGCACAACTTATAAATATCACTGCTTACTATGACTACGATGTGTAAGGTAGTATGGTAGTACTCTCATTTTATCTTTATTTGAGATTTTCATGTGATGCCACAAAAAATTACATGATATCATTATGGCAGTCTTTTCATTTTACATGGGGCAAGTTCGGGCAAGTAGTTCTCACCTTAAGGATTCCCTATGGGCAAGTCATTTTGGTTTTTAATGTAGAGCCCTGCAAAGGCAATTTGTCCCCATAGGAAATTTAGTTAATCCAATTAGAGTTTTGTGCAGGATGCTTTGGATTTGGACTAGTTTGTTTAGTTTATGGCAATACTGTACCAAAACCGAGACAGTGTACCAAAAGAAGGCAATTTTTTGACTGTACGTGCAATTTCAAGCAGAGGAAAGACAGTGGTTCGCATCTCATTGGCCTCACAGTCAGGCGACCGTGGGTTCGTATCACCGTTTATTATCTGCAATGTGGCAGGAAATTTTCAACCAACACCTGAATCATATGTAAACCGGAGCGGTCAAAAACCAAGGTTTAACTGTACTTATAATGCAGTTACTGTCTTTTTGTGGCCATCAGGAGGTTGCCTACAGCCACAGTTGTTCATAGCAGTGCACTTTGACCTGCCACTAATGAGACAGTGCTGTTAACTTACTAGAGGCGGTAATTGGAGCCTTTATGCTTTGCCAATAAAAAAAATACTTTGATGCTTGCTGTACTGAGCTGACGTTGGCTTTAGCGGCGTACGTTTTTCTTCCACTCTGACTCCGCCTTTCAGCTACGCCACCGACAGGGTTCCAAAAAGTGTTGAGCTGTTGACAACGAAAATGAACAGAAATGTGCACTACTTGTGGGAAGCGAGGCTTAGCTGACAGCTGACAGCAGCGCGGAGTGACGCAGGCGTGCGGTTCGCATAATAACACGTCTGACTGTTTCTCTTACATGCGTGTGTGTGTGTGTGCGCGCAGGGCGACCTCCAACAACAAGGTCAAAGAGATGGTGATGCTGGAGCTGAGCTACGTCAACTCCAACCTGCAGCTGCTCATGGGACAGCTGGAAGGACTCAACAGCTCCGTGGAGGTCTACCAGAGCAGCCAGTGAGTGCCAGCTAACACGCGGCACGCATGTCCGCGCATTAGGAAGCTTCAAGTCCTGGTCTCGGGGGCCCAGCGCTGCCTCCTGGGGTCATATGGGAACATTTCAGGTGTATTTTTCAGGAAGATTTGGTTGAACACAAGCTACCTGCACAACACATGATTATATTGATTTTGGATGATGTTGATAATAATATAATAATATAAAATAATATGTTATTATTATTATAATTAAGAATAATAATATATAATTAATAATGTAATAATAATATAAAAATATATGTTATTATAAATAATAGTAATATATAATTAATAATATAAAAATAATAATATATTATTATTATTATTATCATTGTCCAAAAGAAGACAGACTAAGTTGTGCTGAGCCCTCATGTAATCCTGGTCATCATGTGTTGTGCAGGTAGCTTGTGTATAATAATAATAATATTAATAATATATTATTATTATTATTATTAGCATGTGCTCGCATAGTCGCATACTCTACCGATAATGTGATGCAAAGCAGAACCATTCCAAACAATTGGTACAGAAACATGCAGTATCTGTCTCTGTGACTAAATATAACCTCCAACACACTCGGCGATGTCGCTGGTGGCACTTGGAGATGAATGACACACACACACGGGGCGAAAGGTTGCAGCATCTCTTGGATTTAAACTAGTCGGGCTGGTTTGGCGACAAAGGAGCACACATTAGAAACCACAGGCTCAATGTGCAAAGTGACATGAGAAGCATGCTTTATATTCTGTGTGTGTGTGTGTGTGTGTGTGTGTGTGTGGAGCCAAGTGGAGCAGGGTGCCGACCACTAATGAATCCATTCATGCACTTTGATTATTTGTGGGAACAAAAGGATATTGATATTTTGAACAAAGCCAGCGGGAGTGGCGTCAAAGGACAAGCGCAGGAATGAGTATTTCTTTTAGCGTATGGACATGTGAAGTAAAATGATGACTGATTGGCCATATTTGGGTCATTTATAAGCCTGGCTGGAACTTCCTTCCTGGGCGCTTTGACTTCACATAGCAAGATAGAAACTCCACAGCAGCACCATCGTCTTTTATGTTGGATGCTCTGAGCACGGAGGCTGCCGAGCTCCTTGACAGGAAGTGGATCATAAACTGGAGGCTTTGAAGTACTTTTCATTAGGAGTGTTTTCTTCCTAATAGTTTTTTCCCTCGGGGACTTCAAGCCCTTCGTCGCGCCACTCGACTTAAAAGGAACACTTGAAATCTCTCAAAACCATCTGTCTCTCTCACACGCACACAAGCGCATTGACAGGGATTCACGTAAGTTGCATTCGAGGACACGCACACATCACGCGTGACAACCAAGCACAACACAAGGGATGTGGTGCCAAGGTTGCTATGGTAACCGTACCGCTGGCCATAAAGACAAACGCGCTTGCAACTGAGGACATAATTTCATGATATTTGATGATAATTTAAAATTGTGACACAAAGCAGCTGATGACTTTATAAGAGCCCAATGTTCATGAAGGCATCGTTAGTTTGTATTTATTAGCCAGACGTCTGTCTCGTCGCGACCCAGAGACTTTAAAAGTGGCTTTAATGGATGGGCGCACAAGTCCGTGTGTGTGTGTGTGTGTGTGTGTGAGACGCATGCGTGCGTCAGCAGGAACATCGAGCTCACAACCCAAGAATCCGCAAGACCGCATTATTGTCTCCGTCCGCTTATTAAGTTAATACTTCTACCAGCTGGGCCACGGATCCAAGGATCCACGGATGGGCTGTAAATTGCAAACCACAAACTCATTTTGGATTTAGACAAAAAAACAGCATCTCTTTCAAAAAAGAAAAAAAAAAGAAGTAGGGATGCTCCGATCACGGCTGTAAGCTCATGCTAGGTGTAGGCGTTTGCTTCTAAGATCCAGTGATGCTTAAAAATAAAGCGAAATACTGTACACAATACTCATACACATCGCTCTTCTCAATGGCCGTGGGCCCCCGCCCCCACCTCAATAGCACTCACTTTGCTTGTGACATGACAAAAACAACCACAAATGACAACAAAAAATAGATTTTTCTTATGCTTTTCCAGTTTTTGGCTGCCTTTGTGTCTTTCCCACATGATTCCGCAGTGCTCCGTCACCCATGACGTCACCATTTAAATGGCGTCGGTGTCTTCCCACGGGACCAAGCGCTGACTTGGTCGAGTGCAGATAAGAGCACAAGCAGCGCCTGTCCTCCGAGCTCTGTGAACACTGCATGGGAATCCTGGGGAGGGAACCTGAAATACAAGATGGGTCCAGGACTGGAAGCCAAAAGCAGGTTTTTAATCCCAGCAGAGAGCGTCTTTGTGAAAACGGGAGCACTTCAGACTGGATTCAGCTGTTTTTTAGCGGGAGCTCACCTGTGTGGACCAGAATAAACGTACATGTTGTGGTTCTTCGCTTTGTAAAGGTTCTTGACCTTTTTTGCACGACCTTCAATCAGCTGATGCAGAAAGTAACGACGCTCTGACAGGAACACTTGGAAGAAGCAGAACGCAAACCTCCAGCGTGTTCACATTCATTTTTGCACATGCTTCACGGCCAATTGTGTAAATCCACGAAGCCACTGGTTTTTAATGGACTTTCGGGCTCTGTTCTATGTCTTGAACACAGTAGTGGGGGCTGAATGAGTGTGTGCGTGCACGCTGCCGAGAGGTTTATCAGGGCAGATATCCTCTCCAAGGCCAGGGCGTGCAGTCCGAGCAGACGTTGCAGTGCAGTCGGGCAGTCATTCGATGGGCCGTAACTGTCAGTGCGCCGTACGGATGAACTCATGGAGGACTCGCAAATGCAGGAATGCGTTCTTATCGTGGGCTGATGAATGCTTTTGTGGAGCTGTTGACTGCTTCAAAGGTTACAGGTCAGGCGGATGTTGACGTGTGATAGATTCTCCCATATCATTAAAAAAAGGAGTTTAAAAAAACAATGAAAAAAAAATTCCAATTATTGGCCTGCACATTCTAAAAATATTATTTAACAAGAAAACCAAATGAAAAAAATTGACAAATATTCAGAGAAAGAAGTTCCAATATAAAGAATAAGCTCCAAATATTATGAGGATTAATAACATAATTTTAGCTGCATAATGCTGAAATATTAAAGGGAAATGACATTTTAAAAAAGTTTTAGTATTATGACAAACACAACAACAAAGTGTTAATTTTCAGACAATTAGATTGCAAAGAAAGTTTTAAACTCAAACTCAGTTAAAATAGTTTAAAAAAATGTAAAAAAACAATAGCAGAAATTTTACAAGAATAAAATAGAAATATTAAAAGAAAAAAGCTATATTCTAATAAGGACAACAAACGTAATTTGATGAGAATAAATGCATAATATGAGGAAAAATAATGCAATTTTAGTGGACTATAGTTATTTTTTTACTTTACTTATTTTTTTAGAACTATTCTCGTTGTTGATAGTCATGGTTTCATCCATTTCAAAAGGCAGCTGTCAGCAGAACAAATGTCCATTGAGGACGAGTGTTTTCATAGTTTCCTGTGATGCTTGTCCCCCCAGCAGCAGCAGGTATTTGTCAGGTTTACCTGCACCGTCCACCTCCATAACCGGCTCAGCCTGCTTTCCATCTGTCAGCACGTTGTTACTGGCGTTTTAGCCAGCCCTTAACGACCGCCTGGTCAATGTTAGGGAGACCAAATGAAAGGAAAAAGGCCCCTGGGAAGTTTAATTTACACATTCATATGGAGTTGGTGTTACAGGTTTGGACTGTGAAGCTTGCTTTTGACTTTGTAAAACCCAAACCACCTGCTGTGTGTGTGTGTGTGTGTGTGTGTGTGTGTACTGCAGCCGCACCGTCTGCCTAATCCAGACTTCCCGTCTGCGCTGTGCGACTTTCTCAAGTGGCAATCATATCATGGCCTCCTTTCAGTAAATACTACTGGCTTATTCTCTGACCTTTTTAATGCATCAGGAGGTTAACCAAAGGCTTTATACAGATCTACATCCCTGCCTGGTTCACCATTTATTTTCTCTTTTCTCTGCTTAAAATTGTCAATTGTTAGTTTTTTCATGGCAGCGTAAAGAGAAGTTGGTTTGATGGCGCTATCTACAGGGGGAAAAGAGCTAATCATCCAGTGAAAGTCGTTTGACAAATAAATGTACTCAAAATGTGATGTCACTGCACTTTTTGCACGTGTTAGTGAGTCAGGTTATAGTTTTATTGTCAAATAAAGCATTGTTAGGACTTTTTAACCATTTTCTCGGCAAATAAGAGATCTACTGTACTGTATCACCTTTGTTGGAAAGTTACCTTGTGTGTAAAATTCCCTTTCCCATCGTTGTTTCAACATTGTGGACATCAAATAAACATCTAAATTAGCTTTAGCTAATTAGCCATCATGTGCTTTTGAAGTACTTGCTGCTAGCAGCAAAGATAGATAGATTAGCCGACAGTGAAAGTTTGATTGTTGGTCATCAAATCATTTTTTTGGTTATATTTTGTGACCCCAAAAGGCCTTTTTGTGCTTTAAATATCCTTTAATGGACCAGCCATCCCAGCTAGGGATCCTACACAAATACAAAATAACTTTATTTAAACCGTCCGTATGTCACATACCTTCCCACAATAGGTTGGTGGCCATCTTGGTTGTTTATATATGTGCTAGCATATATAAACAAATATAACAAACATATAACAGTGCTAGCTTCTCTATTAATTAATTTATTTATTTATTAATATTGACCTAAAAAGGCCTATGAGTACTATAACTATATAAAACTTTAAGGTCACAAAAAAGACATTTTCATTTACATTGATGTCTTTATGTGTGTGTTTTTCTTAGGGAAACTACCAACATTCCGCTCATCGCCCTGGGTCTGAAGGAGACGAAAGAAGTCAACTTTTCGACGTCATTTAAGGTTCCTAGGACACCATCACACTAAGTTCATATTCACTGGAACTTGGTTATTACATATTTAGCAAGGATTTATGCTTTACCGGTGGGATTAAGTAGCTAAACATTGATGTGTAGGTTAGCAGGCTAACGTAACATCCTAGCTAAGGTTAAGATGACCATCACAAAGGCAGATATGGTTTTTATTGTTATTCTAAGGACTCAAAGCGTCTGTACAATCACACATTTACCATCACTGTTGCATGTATGCGGTTAGATTGTTTTTTTCCCAATATGCATTTGGGTCAACATGAGTGCGGCCTGTACTGCTGCTTCTATTTGTTAACTGAGAAACAATGAAGCTTAGACCATAAAACCTGTTGTTTACCAATGTGTGTCATGTGTAGCAGAGGCGTCGTGTAACCATGCGCGTTCATCCCGCTGCAGCTCACCTTCATTTTAACGACCGGGTGTCGGCTTCCTCTGGTCGGCACCTACTTATATGACATTTATTGTCGGGAGGGGTTTCTCCTTTACGTAATGCACCAGTGCGAGGGACTGGAAGTGAAAGGTCAAGTTGTAAAACCAAACAGGCAGAAGGTATTTTGTGATATTTAATGTTTGTTTCCGACAGGATTACATCGTTTCGCATTACAACGAAGATGGCACGAGCTTCGAGGACGAGATCGCCGACCTGATGGACTTGCGGCAGGTTGGTGGCGTGTGTGTTATGGCCGCTACATAAGAAAGAATCTAAAGATTAATTAGAATATATAATAATATAATATAAAGGTGGAATTTTTAGAAAATTAGGTTGTGGAAACATCTTAGAAAAGTAAACTCCAAATATTATGGGAATAAAATCATAATTATAAGGAGAAAAAATACAAGTTGGAAAATTAAAAAACAAAACGAGCAGAAACTGGGGTAAAAATCAGCTGTAATTTTGCAACAATAAAATCTAAATACTAAAAGTAAGTCTATGCTGCTTATCCTCACTAGGGTTGTATGCTGGAGTCTATCCCAGCTGACTTTGGGTGACAGGCGGGGTACAATTATAGCACATTTTGCGACTCTGGGAGGATTTGAAACAATCGCAGGAAATATTTTTTTTCTATTCGGGCCTAAGCCCTTTGGCAATGGAAGTGCCATTTATACAGTATTTGCAGGAGCCATGTTGTACTGAGCAGCCTGGACGTGTAGCGATGGCATGTCAAATTTTCATCACAAGATTTGCAAAAATCTTTGAAGTTTGTGTCTTTTGAAGCGTGTTATTCCAAATCGTATGATGTGTAGATCACATGCTGGGTAAGCACGTTTGCTACTTTGCTCGCTTCCAACGTCCAGGCATGCAGGACGCCAAGCCGTACCGAGGTGGGGGTGGAGCTGCTGGCAAAATACTTCAACCATCTTCCTCTGATAGAGAGTCGATTCTTCTCGCAGTCCCATCACAGTGGCCTCTTCTTCACGTGGTACACATCATCACATCACGCATCTACTGTAAATGCGCTGTTGCTCAAGTCTAACAAGGTTGTCCTCCTCGCTTTTCCCTCAGGTATGACTCCTTCACAGGCGTTCCCGTGTGCCAACAAAACATGTCCCTGGAGAAGGCGAGCATCCTCTTTAACATCGCCGCCCTCTACTCCCAGATCGGCACACGGAGCAACCGGCAGACCTCGCTTGGCCTAAAGGAGGCCATCTCTGCCTTCCAGAAGGCTGCAGGTACTCTAAGACGGAGGTGAGGATAACTCCTTCCCGGGCACAGTTTTCTCTTAGGTTTCTGCTGGGTCTCGTGCAGGCATCCTCAACCACCTGAAGGAGACCTTCACCCACACGCCAAGCTACGACATGAGTCCAGCCATGCTGGCCATGCTCATCCGCATGATGCTGGCTCAGGCTCAGGAGTGTCTCTTCGAGCAGCTGGCTCTTCCCGGCGTTCGCAACGAGGTCCTGACCCTGCTCAGGATGGCCCAGGAGGCTGCCAAGGTGAGACAAGTGCAACATCCACACACACACACACACACACAGACACACACTCAACCCTCTTCTTTTTTAACTGCCACCTCACCAGGTGTCGGAAAGCTACGACCACGTGCATCAGTCCATGATCCAGACGCCGGTGAAGGACAACGTGCCCTTTTTCTGGTCCACCATGTCTCAAGTGAAGACTAATCACTACCGCTCCATGGCGCACTACTTTGTGGCCTCAGCCCTTCTGGACCATCAGGGTAAGCCACATTGGTTAAGTCATGTTGTTTACCGACAGCTAGTATATAGTGAGCATTTGCTAGCTGGCGGGTGTGATTGAAGTGTACAGTATAGACAGCCTTAATGTATAAAGTATGCAGATTTAAGCAAATCTTACATATTTTTTGCCTCAATTAAACATTTTCAAGCATAAAAATGGTGAAATGAACTCAAATACAAAGACGTGATGATACAGTATGTAGTGTTCTGCAATGGTTACTCTGTGTCAGTACTATTATGTCATGTTGGGTGAGACACACAAGCACCAGACATGCAGGTTTTGGCATAAAAATGGTGAAATGAACTCAAATACAAAGACGTGATGATACAGTATGTAGTGTTCTGCAATGGTTACTCTGTGTCAGTACTATTATGTCATGTTGGGTGAGACACACAAGCACCAGACATGCAGGTTTTGGCATAAAAATGGTGAAATGAACTCAAATACAAAGACGTGATGATACAGTATGTAGTGTTCTGCAATGGTTACTCTGTGTCAGTACTATTATGTCATGTTGGGTGAGACACACAAGCACCAGACATGCAGGTTTTGGCATAAAAATGGTGAAATGAACTCAAATACAAAGACGTGATGATACAGTATGTAGTGTTCTACAATGGTTACTCTGTGTCAGTACTATTATGTCAAGTTGGGTGAGACACACAAGCACCAGACTTGCAGGTTTGAATAATCAGGCACAAGAATCCCTTGCATGGGCTACTGTTACGGCTATAACCGGCACCAAACTTAATATGTGGACTGTATTGGCTAATACAAGTGAAGGGAAGGTGACTATAGGAGTGTTAGTTGATCATCTATCAGCCTCTAATAATGCTAAAAACAATATTTAGAAGGTTCTACACAGGCTTTCTATGCTCTAACTATGAAAACTAGTAAAGAACAAATTCACGACATTGTGCACGACATTTTGCCCATAGTTGACACCAGCAAAAACATACGTTGGCCAGACGGATGACGCATTTTTTTCCATTCGATCTCAGCCATGGCGCGTCCATCTCACCGGCGGCATGTCCGTCATGCCAACATATTCTTTTCATTCATAGCGTATGTTATACTCATGCCAAGAGTATTGGTACTGCTCCTGTGCGGGTGTACCCAATGTAGTATATTGTAATAAAATCCTATACATGCTTGACGCATACTGTTATGGATGGGAATACGTGCTGCTGGACTGACTCACGTCCAGCCACAAATGGTGTTGCATAACAGCTATTTAGAGACACACACACACTCACATTGTGGTGTCTTTTCCACGAAGTCGAGAGAGCTGTAGGGCTAAAAAGAGGCAGCCTGACTGCGGAAGAGAAGAAAGTTTCTATAAGAGAGGCATGTTTTGTGTTATTTTGCTGGCGTACACAGTACAACACAGGGGAATGTCAGTACTTTACTTTTATGAATAGGGAGCAGAGTACTTTAAATGGGGGGGGGTTGCTCATTATGGGATTCCTGTGTGAGGCCGGAGAGAATGGATCCATGAACCGCAGGTCTGTAGAGGATCATCACGTTACAGGAAAGTTGGAGGAGACACCCTTGATAAATACTGTACTTGACTTCATGGGACATTTATTTTATGAGCACCCACCCATGAAAATATTCCTTCTGTAGTCTGTACATGCAGCCAGACCTCTGTTAGCATTTCAAAAATCATTTACAGCTCCAGGTTTCGACTATCAACTCCTCGATTTATTTGAATTGGAGGAATGAATCAGTGTTGACTTACTTTTATGGCCTAAAAGGAGACAAAATGGCCAGCACTGATTTGCTTTGTGTCCTCTTGTGTGTCCAGTGGCTCCCACCGATGATGAAGACCAGCAGGAGAAGACCTTGTCTCAAGTGTACGATCACCTCCCTGAGGGATGCTCTCCTCTGGACATCCTGAAGAAGAGATCGGAGCGTGAGCGAGTCGGTAAGCGAGTGGATGGCATGGCTGGAGGCGACAATGTCTTCTGAGGTCTCGGTCCTTCTCAAAGCAACGACCATCGTGCGCTGCAGGTCGAGCCCACATCCGCCGTGCCATCACAGGCCACGAGGAGGCTTTGAGGATCCACTGCTTGTGCCACCACCTCAACAAGCTGGAGGTCCTGCACGACATCCTGAAAGCCAGCCACCAGCGCTCCCTGCACAAGTCCAGTGAGAACCAGAGTGAGGAGGAGTTTCCAGACTACTTGGTGGCGCCGGACATTATCTGTGAGTCTCGAATGTAGTTGTAATCACACCGTAATTTAACGGTATTTATCAAGCAGCCGTCAATGCTCCAATTTAACCACAGTCCAGTGTCCTATAGTCACAGGGTGAGCTGTGGCTGTAGGCAACCTCCTAATATAGTTTTTATTAACTCCACAAGATGGCAGAGGCTGCATGGTAAGCATCCAGTAGGTATACGTGTTAATAAATGGCCTTGGCCTTTCCCTGTCCACTTTCTCATGCACTCCAAATGATTGTTACAATGAATATTGTATACAAAAGGAGTTGTCAAAAGGACGCAACTAGATGGTGCAGATGTACCTAATGAAGTGTCCGGTGAGCAGTGTTTCCAGAAGGCTGCTGCATGGGGCACCACACCTTCATTCCCAGCTGCTTATGATGTAATGTTTACTTTTAGGCTACATCGTCATACGTGATGGTTAAAATGTACTGTAATTATGATTGCAAATATTGTTTTTTTGTTTTTTTCTAGCTAAAACCGAACACCAAGCAGAGCTGGAGGTTCCTGCTGCCATTAAGGTGAAAGTCAGCGACTTTTTCCAGAGGCTGGTATGTGGGCTACTAATCTGCTACTCACGTTCATGTCCTTTTAAGTGGTGGAAGACTTGGTCTGGGGAAATGTGGTGTTCTTTCTGGAGACACATTACATGTAATAAGCTCCCAGGTGAGTGTCCAGGAAGTTGCGAGGCATTTTTATTGCAGCAGATTTGCAACAAAACCTCCTGTACATCCACCTGAACAACAGAACACTAACGCTAACCAAGGTGCTCAACTTTGTAACACTGCTATTGTCAGAGAAAAGGGAGCAGCTTGGAGGGGGAGAAGTAGGACATGCTTGGGATTAGTGTTTCATCAGCTGCTTGCCACCTGACCTCTAAAACACGCACCTAGGTTCCAGGACGGTGGACACTGAATGCTATTTTGGACAATATCCTTGGTACAAAAACTGAAAATGATGATTCCTCCTAAAAAAAAAAAACATTGGACTGGTAATTATCTTCTTGGACAGATGAATCCAAGTCCTTCCCGATGTGCCAAGTTGTGTTCAAGGCCCGAAACTGTGCGGCGTCACTGACCCACAACTCCACTGTGTATCCCCCCCAGGGTCCTCTGTCCGTCTTCTCTGCCAAGCAGCGCTGGACGCCACCTCGGACACTGTGCCTGCGCACTGAGGACCGAGACCTGGGTTTCACACTGAAGGGGGACGCCCCGGTCCAGGTGGTTTCGTTAGACCCCCTCTG
The DNA here is from genome assembly GCF_037039965.1 of Doryrhamphus excisus. Classification (NCBI taxonomy): domain Eukaryota; kingdom Metazoa; phylum Chordata; class Actinopteri; order Syngnathiformes; family Syngnathidae; genus Doryrhamphus; species Doryrhamphus excisus. The sequence continues at coordinate 2,000,462 of NC_136369.1, forward strand.
TCCTGCTGCTGTGAGTAAACATGTAGTCCACATATACAATGAAAAACTTTTTTTCTTTCTTAATTGTGTGGTCGGTTTGAACCAAGTGACTTCAGAAGACTTGAAACGATTTATCAGTATGATGGTAATGATTTGATGATTTATCATCTGTATGACACAGCATCAAATGTTAATACTGTTCCATGTACTGTCTACACCGCATGTTGGTGGGCAGTACTGCACATTTTGCTATGAATCCAACACCAAGTAAACACAGGACCAGTATTGCCCATAACAGTATTGCCCTCCGTTAAGGATTGATGGTGGTTCAGCCGGTCCATGGGTCACAAAAAGGTGGGGGCCACTGATCTAGAATTTGGGGGAACTCTGTGGTTGCCGGCTGTATTAAGAAGTTATTGTTGGGATTAGATCAGACGGCTTTTAGCACCATCCTCTTTGAAAGTTTGCTTTTTGAAGTGACGGTGTTCCTGTGTGATGACATCGAACAGCTCAGGATTTGGTGACGGTTCTTTGGGGTTAAAGATTTTCGAACATTTCAGACTTAGTTCTTGTTAAAAGTTAACAGAATGATGCTGAAGAGCAGCCGGGCACGCTCAGTGTGAACATCCCGTCGTGAATACCCAACAAGTTTGGCTTCCTTATCTGCTTATTGAACCTTTTATGTTAAGTAACCCCCACGCTCCCCGTCTGATGGTAAAGTCATTACGAGTCGGCGTTTGCTCTCCTGAGCGCGGCCGGTGTGACAGCTCATTAGGAGACGCTGACAAGGAGCCAAACAGATTAGCAGCGTAATGGCAACTCATTGGCTAACTGGGTCATTCTCTTTAGAACTTTCATTCTGCTTTCATGCTTATTCTGATCCCACGGACCCTTTCCCACAGCCGCACGCTTTGGTCTGCTCAAGGTGTCCCGTGAAAGTCGTTGAAGCGGACCTGCTTGCTTAAATATTTACTCATGGCGTCAGGAGGTCATTGTAGACCAACGCTCTTGCTCTCCTCACGCCACCCCCCCGTCTCGTGTGTTTACAGGCCGACGGGCTGAAGGAGGGCGACTACATCGTGGCTGTGGGCGACACCTCTTGCAAGTGGATGAGCGTGGGCGAGGTGATGCGGCTGCTGAAGGACGTGGACGAGCAGGGCGTCGACATCCAGGTGGTCAGCATGCTGGACAGCAACCCCACAATGGTACGGCTAGGTGTCACATGTCCCACAATAGCACAGCGGAAGTGCGTTAGCCTTGATGGCGGAGTTTAACGTCACAAACTAGAGGGAGTCACCTTTGAGTTATTTACATAAGACGCCTTTCCAGAGGAGTCCTATGCCTTTTTATGTTAGTCTCCAAAAGTGTCCAGTAAGACCAGAAAAAAGCGGCGAGATTGTCGCTAGTCACCACTTCCTGTCCGCCTGCCATTCGGCTTCCTTCAGGAGCACATTTACAGCAACGCACACAAACACAAGAATATTATATCTACTAAGTTGGGTAATAAAGGTGACTATAGGGGTGTTATTTCATACCCAGAGGGCTCTAATATTAAACCATATTTAGGTCGTGAGCAGGTTTTCAGTGTTGTAGCTATAAAGAATATTGTATTTGTAAATAAGGACTACTACTTTGATTCACTCATCACAGTCCAATTAATGGCACCAATTAATGGCATGGTTAGCACCCCACTCATTATTTCCGTGTGTGTGTGTGTACACAGCCCGCCAAGAGTGCCACCTTCTGCGGGAACCTCCCCAAGACCTACTCCATGATTTGTCTCGCCTACGACGACGACGACAAGAACCCCAAGTCCCGCAAGGTCAGCAAGAAGTCGTCCTTCCTCAGCTGGGGCCTGAAGAACAAGATGAAGAGCGCCAGCACCATCAGCCTCCCCACGGCCGAGCAGTCCTGGAACAAGCCCTGTCCCACCTTCCCCAGCACCTACAAGGACGGCGTCCTCTACTGAGCCCCCTCACCGGACCCGCCGAGGGAGCGAGCAGCGGTCTTACCCTAAATGTCCGTGCTGACACGCTGCATGGCAGCTGGCGGTGGATGCCGGTGTTGGTACACTGGTGCCCCCCCAGTGCACAACCGTCTCATGCAGTGTCAACTAACACAATGTACTAGTACTGGGCCAGCACCGTGGGGAAAACCACTTCTCTTATATATCTCGTATATTTATACACATATCCCAAGATGACCTCCTCTGCCTTCATCCAGGCTTCAGCCATGCACTGTACAGTCCAAGGTAATACTTTACAACCTGCAGTACTGATCAGTGTCATGCTTAACCTCAGTGCTGATTGAAGAAATACTCATTATATCTCCTTTCTTTTATGTGGGGGGGGGGGGATTCGATGAATGCAATTGTTGTGTACGCTGCTAAAAGGTTACATATTTGCCTTGTTTGTTTTTTTTTTGTATAATCACCTTTTTAAATGTGATACAGCCATGAAAGGGATCGTTTTGGAAGTGCCTGAAGAAGCCTGCGCCATGTACCGTAGTAACACTGAGTTCCTCGAGCGAGTCACTGTTACGCTGCAAAGGATACAAGCTGCACACAAGGCAAAACCGCCGTGACGAGATGATTTTTTTCCTGCAGCCCTGATCAGTTCTTGAAATACATTGAAACGAATATCAGAACGTAACCTTTTCCTATCAGCCAGCCAGCTGATCCTAGCTTCATTTGGCACAACTTTCCAACTCAACTGAGAATATCCCAGATTCCGAAGCCGACCAGTCAGTTATTGACGCATCCCACGCACGGTCACCTGTAGTCAACGGCAAAAGTCGCTATCCAGCTTGTGCTAACGTTACTGACAACTTCCTTGATTTTTGCAGTATGTTGTCCCTCAAACATGCAGCTCTGGCTTATTCAGATCCCGAAAAGCTGACATTTTTTGTTTTGTTTTTGCTTTGTGCCTAGGACACAATAAAAAGCAATATATGTTTTGATGTTTTGCCGCATGTACACCAGTCATGTCACTAAATGATGACGATGCCTTCATATTTAAGGTATTACTCAATAGCTCACCCACGTCTGTCCCCATTGTGTGTGTGTGTGTGTGTGTGTGTGGCCTTGGGGAGGTCCCAGTACACGTTCGAGAGACTCCAACTCCAGTCTTTCAACTGGCCTGGGAAAGCCTCTGGACCAGCCGGGAGCCAGCTTAGGCTGCTGACCTGGGATAAGCTGGAGAAGATGGATGGTGTGTGTGGGAAAAAAATGGCAGGTTATTTTGTGTCCAAAGTGGGAATAGTCCCGGACGGTCAATGATGGAAAGACTGCAGCAGCCATGTTTGACTTGCCACTATAGGTGCTGACACTTTTCTGGTGTTAGACTTTTTATTTTATCTACAAAGTAGATTCATGTACACATTTGATAATCAAATTATTTATGTAATAAAAAAAATACAAATATATGTATGATTGTAGTCATTTGTGAATTATTTTGCACGTTGGATGTCTCGGAGGAATGTATTTTACTAGTCTGGTCGTTCCTGGTACATTTTGTCTTTGATGTAAGATTGTTGTGACATGTTCTTTACGGTTTAATGTCATATTTAGTGCCATTTATGCTCCACCGTGACGGAGGATGTGCTAAACAAAAGTTCTTGCTTTCTGTGGTGTTATTGATTATCTGGAAATTCTTGCTGTCAATCTTAATAAAACAAAGGGGACCAAAAACGCCTGGTGTATTATTCCTAGTACAGTAACAGAGCTGACATAGTGTTTTTCAACTGGTCTGTGATCACATGACACCCAATCCTCCAGCATGAAGGCAGAAGAAAAATAGGTGATTAACTTTGACCTGTCTCGCTAGTGGGTGGCAAAGAAGGACATTTTTATGGGGGAACAATTTGTGTGTTTTAATTTAATTAAATAATTATTCATTAATTTAATTTTAAATGAAATAAAATTCTAGCCTGCTCCCTGTTGTGTCCTTGGGCAAGACTGTAATGAAGTTCAATTGTTATGTATTAGTCTGTGTTGTTCATTATATGTATTGATTTTATCTATAGTCCTCCTTATGCTATGATGTCCTATTACTATAGTTCAATGAATTCTACGAAAAACCTAATTATACAAACAATGTGGAACTCCATCGCCCTCTAAAGGCCAAAGCTGTATAAGAAGAGGGTAAGCGTTGCTAGGTAAAATGAAACGCGTCTCTGATTGGTCAGAGGGGAAGCTCCAAGCCAATAAGAGTGGCTGATGAAGCGAGGTGTCCCAATGCGAAGAAGCGTCTAGATACGAGGAAGCTACAAGTAACCGTCAGTGAGTTGACACAGATTAGCACTTTGTCATGTGTCAGGAACTGTCAAAAACTCTTACTAGTCCGAAGAAGTTTAGATTTAAAGGCTAAAACCACCAATGTACAAGGTCGGCGACGGTAAACGAGTGACTCCGACCATCACAGCGTTGCGTTAAATAATTAGCAAGAACTTGTTATATCCACCATGTTGAGACTGAACTTCAGGAGGGAGAAAGGCAAAGACTACGTAAGTATCACCGACACTATAATGTTTATTTACATTGAAGCACTCTAAAGTTAGCTGTTTGCTTTGAGCGACATAGATAAACAAAAGTGGAAACATTGATTTACCGCTACATCTTTTTTTGGAAGTCACTTCCGGTGTAAAAGAGCTGGACCTTCAAGTGAGCACAATTTTATCATCAATTTTGTCATCTTCCCCGTGTGTGTGTGTATGTTTGTATGTATGTAGAAACACATAGCCCATGGTCTGATTCCTGCTGCCTCCATTGCCCCCAAAGCTGCCGTGCCTCGTACCCCACCCCCTCGCAGCCCAAACCCCTCTCCTGAGAGACCCAGGTACCAGGACCTACCTTCCTCCACCTCATCTTCCTTGCCCTCTCTCTTCCGTGGGTATTGTCATATTCCTTTGAAAAAAGGTCCTGAATTAGTTTGTTCCTTCCACAGATCAGCCTTGGCGGCGGCCATCTTGTCTTCTTCGCTCACCGGGCAGACTTGGGCGCTCCCTCCCGCCCGCCCCAGGTCTTTCTCTGAGGCCGAGCAAACCGAGTCCTTCGTTTCTGAGCCGAACATCAGCACCGCACTTTTTACACGGTAAATATAGAAGCAATCACAAACTCATTTAAATCACATTGGAAGTAGCAATGGGCTATATTTCATATTTTGGTATCCATTCCATACAAGTAGATATAGGGCCAATACTTGGACATTTTTGAATTATTATGGGAATTCTGATGTAATTTAATAATAAACCAATATGTAACTATCATTAAAATTCAGCTATCATTCCCTTTATTACATACATTTTTTTAGCAAAACAAAGTAAATTATGCAATAAAATCAATATTATTAATGATCACTAATTATTATAATTATTGATTAATTAGTTAATAAATAAAAATGATAATAATAATGGTCTAGTGGTTAGCGCGCAGACCTCACAGCTAGGAGACCAGGGTTCAATTCCCACCCTCGGCCATCTCTGTGTGGAGTTTGCATGTTCTCCCCGTGCATGCGTGGGTTTTCTCCGGGTACTCCGGTTTCCTCCCACATTCCAAAAACATGCTAGGTTAATTAGCCACTCCAAATTGTCCATAGTTATGAATGTGAGTGTGAATGATTGATTGTCTATATGTGCCCTGTGATTGGCTGGCGACCAGTCCAGGGTGTACCCCGCCTCTTGCCTGAAGACAGCTGGGATAGGCTCCAGCACCGCCGCGACACTCGTGAGGAAAAGCGGTAGAAAATGAATGAATGAATGAATGGTAATAATAATAATAATTATTATTATTATTATTATTAGGGTTGACCCGCCCACCTCTAATTGAGAGATCTTATAGGCTGAATACTAGCGATGTCATGAGATGAGATGATACAATACCAGATTTTAACATCACTTTTAGGAAACGTACAATGAAAAAAAAAAGTCAATATATTGCAATACTGATTTAATTTCTACTGCGTTACTCTCTTCTGCACTCTGAGTGTGTGTATGCTAGCGCCCCGCCTCCACCCATCCAGACAGAGACTGTATGTCTCTGTCTGACAGAGACTGTATGTCTCTGTCACCCACAAGTGTGCTTTTCGATCAACTGTGCCAGCTGCAATTCACACAGCGGCCACACGGGGGACTATTGAGCCAGGCCACCCATGAACAATAATGACAACTACACATTAGGCCTTTGAACACCTTTCTGTCCTTACGTCCTCTTTTGTTCCCCTTAGTGATCGATGGTCAGAAAGCTTTGTTGCTCGCCCACGTCTGTCCTCCCCTGACCACTCTGACGAGGACGAGGAGGAGTTCCAAGACCAGGAGGAGGAGCAGGATGACGAAGGAAGCAGAGAGGAACACATTTCCAAAACTTTGGACGAGCAGCTGAGGTGTTCAGCCGCAGAACCAGTCTATGCTCTGGCGCTAAAACACTCGGTGAGGTTCAGAAGAAAGATCTGTTTGTTCATGAATAAGAAATTCACCCCCAAAGCAAAACCATAACGAGGATGAGAGAGGTTTGTTCATTGAAATGAACCAACTCCTCCATACGGTCCTCCCTTGTTCATTGCGGTTGATTGCTTTCAGACCCGACCGCCATAAATGAATGTAGGTTTTTGTAGTTACAGCATAGAATACCTATTTACTTTCTAAATGTATTTTCAACCTTATTAGAGCCCTGTAGACATGAAATAACACCCCTGCAGTCACCTTTCTATTCATATTATTCATTGTTTACACTTCATTGCAACTTTTGTGCTGCAGGCACTTGGGACGGCTGCGAGCTAGCGAGCTACCCAGTTAAGACACAAATTTATTTCTTCCAAACTTAAGAAGTATACCACTTCCACACGGAAGGAGAGGACATTTTTTTCCCCACGCTATCGTGTGTGACATGCCGTGGTTGACTTCATGCAGTGTTAAAGTAATGTCATATAGCATAATGTCATGTAAGGTAATGTCTCAATGCTTTTTGTCGGCCGCCTTGTGGCCAAAATACTACATATCAATATGTTTTAACAATTAATAGACCACAGTCTGTCACCAAACAGACATTTTTTTTAACTAATTAAGTTTCTGAAAAAACACAATATTGTGAGGGATGACTGTATAAGTTTACTTATTTACAAAAAAAAACGAGCACCATCTGGTGATTTACTTCCACAAATGCATTTGTGAATGAAGCCATATGAGATGCAGCCACTGGGTGGCGTAGTTGTACACAATAAGATGAACCTCTGCAGCCAAAGGGTGAAAATGTATAAAAACGTGTCCCCTACTGTGTTTCCCCCGTCCCACTAAGTCTGATTGGCTTGATATTTCTGACACAGCTCCATGTGCTCTATCACCACCCAAAGCTGAGCGCCCACCAAATTATAGGGGGCTGATAAGCTCACAAATGTAAAGTTTCAGCAAGATTGATTGGAAAAACATGGCCGCCACCGAGTACAACGTCTTTGCAGGGACACAGGCGGAAAAGTCTGTCATTGATCATTTGCCCATGGTCCGTATAAGCTGCTACAAATAAGATATTTTCAAAACCACTGGACATTTCATTAGGAACACCTGAACAATCTAATTGGATCCAATTCAAGGGTTGTGTATAAAATTGCAAACAGACATTCCTCTGCTTTGTTTATCTTTGGGTATGAGCGCAGGGAAACAACCCCGGTAGTCTTGTCTCGTACTGTGATTGTGCTTCTATTGGATTCACGGTGTATCTCAAATAAGAGTCTGCAGTTTGCCACGCAGCTGATGACCTTCTTCGGTCCTCCCCATTCAAGCAGCTCTTATCTCTGAAGGCTCACAACAAAAGTCTAGATCTTATCGTCCATGTTTGGACCCTAAAGGCAACAGTCTGAGCACCGAGAAGTGTCAATCATGGCTGTTTGATAAGGCGATGTGTGTTTCTCAGCCTTGTATATTCCCTCTCTCTGTCTTCCAGGCCAGTACTCCCCAGGCGAGTCCGATCTTATCCAGCAGGGAATCTTCTCCAGGTAGTCGCTTGTCAGTCAGGCTGGCTCCACGTGCATCCACATGCAGCAAAGGTTCAGATTTACAAAGTCAAGATTGCTTCTCATTTAAATGTACCACATGTAACCTTACACTACTTCTATTCCTACATACAACGCAACCTCTCGGGCTGAATAAATCTTAATCCAATCAACATAATCACTTCTTCGAGGTAATAATAAGACATTAAAGTCAGCTCTTCCACAGTCAAACCGACAGTAATTGGTGATAATTGAATATCTTTATATTATATCCAATATTTCTGTACTTGGAGCAGACAAAACCTGTTTACAAGTCTCTTGGAGATATGTTAGAGCCGTCTAAGCATGAAAAACCACCCTTCTAGTCACCTTTACACTCATATTACGCAATATCGTAGACATTCATTCTTTCATTTTCTACCGCTTCCCCTCACAAGGGTTGCAGTTCTAGATGGAATACTGGGATTCTGCTTATTGGAGCAAAGGTTTGTCATTTTTGCAGAATTCTCGGGACAAAAGAGTGTTGAGCTCTGTGAAGCCAGCAGTGTTTTAAAGAAGAAGGCCTGTGTGAAGATTAACTCCAGAAGCCATCGAGAAGATGCGCCATGTAGGTGGCGTCCATCTCATCTCATCTGCATGTAATATATGAACCTCCCAGTGAAAGCCTTTCTCTTGAACTTCAGCCATCAGCCAATCCAGTCGAGCCAAACGAGAGCCTAAAGCGGCCAACCTGCCATCTTCTGGTGCCAACATGGCTGGCAGCCTTGGGGGGAGGGACCCTGTGAAGGCCATGAAGGAGGAGAAAGCCAGGGTAGAGGAGAAGATACGACACCTGGAGCCGACGACCTCCAGGTGGACGGCAGGTACAATTCATAGTGGGTGTGATTGAGATTTTTTACATTTTCCATGTGGTGATATAAAGAATGAAACAAGTGCATGAAAAGGAGCAGTGAAACATCATTTTGGTGGTTGATGCTGCCTGTCAGAAGCGTCTGTGACCCGCTGGTCCTGCTTTCAGGCTTGCAGGAGGAGCTGCAGACTTTGAGGCAACAGGCTCAGGAGCTGGTAGATGAAAACGACACCCTCAAGCGTACGGTACATCGCCTGAATGTGGAGCTGAGCTACTACCAAACGCGCTTCAGACGCCCGTCCAGGCAGGAGGTACAAGCTATACCAGAATCATCTACCAAACTTTGTTGGGATGATAAACAGAGAGCCTGACATTGCAAGAAGATCATAGCACTTACTAAACATCTGCTTGTGCTGGTGGTCTCTGTACTGTCCTTCGGTGTTTTGATTGAGAAAGTCACGAGCTCAGCCCTCAGACTTAATCTCATGAAACGTCCCTCAAACAGCACATGCCTCGACTAAGGATACTTAATCCCAATTCTTTTACAACAGGGGTGTCCATGTGTGGGCCACAGCTGTTTTTTTTTAATTGGTCTGTGGCACATCCTAAAAATCAAATTTAATAAGGGAAAGACAAAATGTAAAAAAAAATGTTTAAGATTTTATTCAGAATGTTTTTAATTAATTTAAAAAAAATGAAATATTCATAGAAAAGTTGTACTATTAACAAGGAAAATAATTTCATAAAAATAATGTATTTTAGTAATAAAGTAAAAAATAAAAGTGGTAGTATTATAACAGCAAATAAAGTTGTCATTTTTGGAAAATTAGCTTATGGAAAAAGTTGTAATATGGGAACATAGTAAAAAGATGGAGTTTGAAATTTGCAATATAAAATTTTTCTTCTTGGTGCAGTACAGTATGACGCTAAAAGAAAGTCACAAATAGCTTCCGTGAAGTATTCTTTAACACTTGTTTCTGCGTATTAAACACATTTCCTGGAACAGGTTCTTACCTGCGGCACCCTGCCTGCCCGCCCTTGCTGCCCTGCCGCTCGCCGTTCTCATCACGCTGCGTCCTCACACCAGGATTTCCCACGTTCATCTTTGCCGCGCTGCAAAGGCGCAGCGTGTCAGGAGTCATTACTGGCGACTTTGCGGCACGAGCAAAGAGCTGCGGCTGCGGCTGCGGAGTGAGATAGACCTACACTTGTGTGCTTCTGTGTGATGTTCCTCACACCTGAGATCCAAAGAACTGTGCTGCCTTTACAAAGATAACAATACCTCATTTTGATTAACAGCGTGGTGTTATCGTTTCTGGCCACCTACTATATTGTACATACGATATACACTCTTTCATTTCTAGTAATGCCGGCGTTCCTCGTTTATTGCGGTTAATTGCTTCCACGCCTGACCATAAGTGAATTTCTGCAAAGTAGGATTCAATAATAAAATAATTTAATATTTTTGTAGTTCTGGCATCGAAAACCTGTTTTTGTTAACCTTATTAGAGCCCTCGAGACATGAAATAACACCCCTATAGGCACATATACATTTGTATTACCCAATATTATTGATCATCAGACAAAATAAGACATATTAGACATAAATAAGGTAATGGTGTTTATTAAAACAAGCATTCAAAAAGGGGTCAGTATTGTTTATAACTGTCTTTTGTGCTTCTTGTCGACCTCCAGATGTAACTTAAGTAACTTATCAAAGATGGGTTCTGGTTAGTGACGACGTAAGAGTCAATCCTATTGAATTTGTAGCGTGTCCAAATCTATTTTACATGTATATTAAACATGTTGATGGCACTCGGAAAAGCATCTCTGTTGTTGCCATGGCAACTGCTTTACTGCCCGCCTGTGATGGTAATGATGCCGGTGGACCAGCCATGACACCTCTCGGGTTCCGTGTTTTGCTGGCCAGATACTAAAATAGCATTGAACCACCGCAGTGGCATTAAACTCAGTTTCAGTGATTTATTTATTTTTTTGGGGTGGGCGGGTATTTATTCAATGAATTTATGACCACTGAAATGTGTCCTGTCTTCTTGGTAGGTGGACACCAAGCATTCATCCCCCCTCATGCTGGCCTACGAAGATAGGCTGAATGAGAAAGATGCACTGCTGAAGACCACAGAGGTAAAGTAAAAAGTATCTGCATGAGAATGCGACCATAAAATTGAGTTTCTATCGTGGATGACAAGAAGTGAACGGCAGCTCTGAGCTGTAGTCAAGGATCATATCCCCGGGGGTGATTAGTCATCCTTGGTGGAGGTCTGCCGGCGAAATGGAAGTCCATGGGGGTCGTCATGTGTCTTTGTCTTCCTGGCGCAGGAGGAGGTGAAAAGGTTGCGGGTGCACTTGGAGGAAATGGTGAAAGAAAATGAGAGGCTTCATGATGAAACGGCCGAGAGCGGCGGGATCAGCCAGGAGGCCTGGTAGGAAAGTCAAGTACTCCGGTGTTGTTGCCACCACTTCATGCCTCTGCCTGTCCTCTTCCAGTCGGCTCAAATACGCCTTTTGTTGTTAGTCCCAGCCTAGAATGGCTGATTTATCACAGAACACAAACAATACTGCACTTACTGGAGACATGAGAGTAGGTTTGGAGACATGAGAGTAGGTTTGGAGACATGAGAGTGGGATTGGAGACATGAGTATAGGATTGGAGACTTTGCCAGCCAGCCGATGAGGATCGTATGGGTGAGCATGAGAAAGGGAGGAAGGATATGAGAGCCTCACAGGGGAGTGAGGGAGAAATGAGGTATATGATGGTCCAGACGACATGAAAGGATGAGGGAGGACGATGAGAAGGATGAGGACATTAGGGTATGACAGAACATGTGAGATGAGGTACAGTGTGTGTGTGTGTGGGGGGGGGGGGGGGGGGTCATTTTGAATATCACCCTAAAAAGAGGAATAAAACATTGTAAGCATTTTACGAATGTAGTCAATAAGTATTTGACCCCATGGACAAACTGCATGTTAATATTTTGTCGGAAAGCCAAGGCTGGTTCAGTTGTATTCGGATTCTATTCAGAGTCGTCTAGGTGGTCAGTGGTGAACTTCAGGCAGACCTGTACGTTACGTGTGCCTCATAGAACAGAGGACCTTGCGGGGGCTGCAGGATTTCAATCTGTGATGATGTAGTGTGTTTCCGAGCGTTGCTTTTGTAACTGTGGTCCCAGTTGTGGTTCTGGGATGATTCCACAGTTTATGATCAGGGACAGCCCATGAAGCCAGATCTTGCGTGGGATTCCATCTCTCCCTGTTTGAATGATTGAATGAACATATTGAAAGTGTACAATGTTGCAATGTTTTGTACTAATAAGGTAATATTAGCACCTGAGAGCGTCATTGAACATCATGTCTGTCTGCAGCCACCAAGTTCAGCAGCAGGCTTTGCTGGTTCTGCAGGAAAATCAGCTTCTTAGCGAACAGCTGGAGGCGCTGCACGTTCAAACCGAGGCCGACCACAGCAAACATCTCTCTGAAGGTACCACCCCTCCTCCTCCTCCATCCTTCCATCCACAGGTTGTTTATCAGGCAGAGAGCGACCACCTTCTCATCATTTTCCGCACTTTGCTGTAGTGTCCAAAGCGTCCAAGCAGCTGATGCTTCTCGAGGCAGAAAATCAGCGTTTGCAGGACGACCTGGAGGAGAGCAGGGAGGAGGCGCACCAAAACAAGAAGCAGGTGTTGAGTCTGCGAGCCCGCCTGAAGGATGTCGTCACCTGGGAGGAACACTTCAACATTGCTGGGAGACTCAGGAGGTAGAACATTCTATTACCTCCACAAGGCAGGACATTACACTTGGTGGACGTCGAGAGGCAAAGGTCAAGGGAGAAGCCATGAGTCTGTTGGATGGATTTCCGCTATCTAGGATTTACTTTTCATAACTTGTGTGAAAGTCAACTTTTTCCTCTATTTATGTATTTTTTCTGAATCCAAATTGGTGCTGATCCAAATTATTATTGTCCTGCCTGCCGGCTGCACAGTGTGCCATCCTATTTGGTGAGAAGTAGCACTGTAAAGTACACAGTGATGAGTGGATCACGTTTGACGTTGGAGGTCGGTTTTCCGACTGACTGATGAAGGGTGTTTCCAAGCACTTTTTCCAGCTTGCTGTTTTTATATGCAGGGCAACTCTGAACGTCCCCTTTGTCTCCAGCATGAATCCAATGAGTATTTGCTCTAAAGCATGGAAGTCTCCTGCTTGAAGGTGGACATTTAATAATATATATTTTTATTTTTATACATGTTCTCAGACAGCTGGAGCTGGAGCAGAGCAGGAACAAGAGCGAGGTGGATGAGGTGCACGCCCAAATGTCCAGCCTCCAGGAGCACAACCGTAGTCTTCTCCTGGACAAAGCCAAGCTGACGGCTGACGTGCAGAGAATGGAGGCGCAGCTGGAGCTGAGCAGACAAGCCAACGGGTACCACGAAGTCTATGAACCAAGCATCATTTGGTCTCTTTACATACGTAGTTCCAATCAATTAGGTTGAATTCTATTTTTGGACAGGAATAATTTTTCTTTGCCCACTTCTCAAAAATCTGAAATGAATTCCCAAATATCAGCAATGTTCGGAAAGTAGAAGCCGTGTTGGCCGCCATTCCTGCCTGGCTAGACTTTGTTGACACATCCCCCCCGCCTCACAGATCAATAATGGACTTGAGTGACCTCGTACGCTTCCCAGCGTGGGCTCGCTTTGAGCAGACAGGCTGCGTTTAGGGAAAACGGCGTTTAATCCTTCATTTCAATGGCTTCACATTTGGAGGGCTTGGCTGAAGCATTACACGTCAGCTTGACTAATTCCTGCCCCAAACCTGTCGGCCCGTCGTCTTCTCCCTGCGGACCTGAGCTGAGATTAATGACAACTTTCTCCTTCTTTCAAGAGTGAAGATGGTCAGAAGAGTGTTTGATTATCTGTCACAACTGTCTGTTGCTCACAAAAGTAAATCCGCCCCTCACAGCTTCAGGAAGCATTTTATTTTGTCCTAAAGTATTGGATAAGATGTACCTTAGAGTAGTCAGTGCAAAGATTCTAGAGCACTCAGGATGTGTATCCACTGACAATGAGCCAACACACAGCCGTCGTTGTATCCCTGCTGTGAGCCTTAAGTCCTCTAATACTCCAAAAGTATATATTGTCCCCCAACAATACAATACTAATTATGACGCTTGCTTTGCATTTGTTTTGCCAATCATTCCCAATTCCAGGAAGGCGGAGAGGAAGCTGTGCTTACTGAAGCAACAGAAGGACGAGTGTGTGCTGAAAGAGGGGAAGACGAGGAATTACCTGGACGCTGTCCTTTCCGTGGCCGATCAGATCTCCAAGGAGAGAGACCAGCTTCTCCACATGGTATGTGGATATGCGGTGCTGTGTTAACGCCAATGTTGCCGACTGCCCAGCCGGAGCATGAGCGTGCTGGTGCATGTCGCTGTGCTGTCAGTAGGTTCAGGAAGGACCCAGACATCTATCATCACATAGATTAGCTGGAATTTGGGAGCTTTTATGGTATCCTGAACCTGTCGGGTGGTAGATGTTGTTGACATGAATTAAAGGTTAAAGGTCATAAAATGTTATATTTCATGTACATTTTAAGACCTGGGCCATTTCTGTCCAAGTCTGTTTTTAAAAAAATGATAAAATTATTATTGGCCCATGGAAATCAACACATTTTTGGAAAGTTAGGTCTAAGAAAAAGTTATGTTGAATAATAGTAATAATAATAATAACAATGATAATGTTATTACTATTATTATTATTAATAATAATAATATGAACTTTGAAGTCATATTGTAATTACAAGCAGAAAAAACAAGAAAGTTGGAAAATAAACAAAACAAAAAAGCAGAAGTGTATAGGACAGTGTAATTTCAAGAGAAAAAACCCTAAATATTAAGAGAAAAAACTCTAGTAAATATGATGAGAAAAAATAATGAAATTTAGTAGCATAGAATTGATATCCCAAAGCTGAGATGTCAGACGTCCCGTCCCTCATTAATGTCTGTAAATGTGATTACTGATACCACTGCACTCCCAGTTGTGCTGGACTCGCATGAAAATGTAAAACCCGCTCTCTGTCTCCACTTTTCATGCTACCGTATTGAAATCATTGTCAGGACTGAGGAGTGGCGCCCAAAGGGTATTGCATTCATTCTGACCATGAAGGACCGAAGCGGTGTGTCCTCAGGAAAAAATAGCAAAGAAAGACACCTTTGAAGTAGACCTTGGAATTGGTACAGCCTTCAGACGGTGTTATGACATCTTGACCTCCAAATGAGTATTCTGTCTTGATGATACATGAATAGATGGTTTATAGTCCGACCAGGTTTTACATTGTGTCAAAATGGAGCCAGTGCAAGGATTTTTATGAGTAAAGGCTTTGCAATCATAGTTTAGGTCTTCCAGACCATTCTGCCGTCAATGAGCGCTTCTTCACACTGCAGAAGGTGTCTGCAGGGCAGCGACGAGGCCGCCTTGCACTCGGAGCACGATTGGCTTGATTTTGGAGCACACTCTTGCTGTGCATTTGACTTGCTAAGCAGCTCTGTGGCGAGACAAGAGTGTTGTTTGCATGCGGTGTTAAATACAAGTTGATGAGTGACCAAGTACTCATGTGGATTTCTTCAAATTTCCTTTGAATAAACGAAGCATTGGTGTGAATTTAGCTGATCTCTTGGAAGACTAAGCATCAACTGCTGCCACAGCCTGGACACTTGCCATCCCGAGGCCGTCATTATAAGCAGTGACATTGTGACTCTTGGCTGCTGTGGCCTGTGGAGTCTCGTCTTTTCATGATTGTGTTACAAAGATGGAGTGTGCGCTCGCCTCTCCTGGTAGAGTAGCGTCTGCCAGGCGCTTCCGCTGTTAAATGTCAACACATTCAGACTTTTTGAGCCAGTCAGGAGCCCGCCATGTGTAGAAGGTCAACCGACACACGCTGGCCGAGGTGGCATGTGGGACCGTAGCAGACAGTTCGTGTTGATGATGGCGATGTGACACACTGGCGTGTTCCGGTTGCAAATGTGTTATGCTGACTACAGGAGATTATCAGTGGTCAAGTTTTGATGCACCTGAAACTACAAAGAAAGATGTTCGACTGTCCTCTCTCCTTCCTGCTTAGGCTTCCACGCTTCAGCAGGAAAAGCAGGGATTCATCGGAAAGATTCTCAGTGGCACCGTTCGATTTGAAAAACTACAGGAGCGTGTCAAGGTGAGTCTACAAATTCATTACAAAAGCAGCACAAGACTGAGGAGTGTTGAGAACGTCTGACGTTAAAGACAAACTGGCAAGTAAACAAAAAGGGCATCGTAAAACAAGTGGTAAAAGGCAACGCTGTGTAAACACACTCGTAAAACCTGAGTCATGCACACCGCCGCAATAGCATGCTCTGCTAAACCATGCTAAGTCAGCTAGCTTCCGTTCATGTGACATAAGAGGCGTGTCCGCCAACTTTCAACCGTGTTTTAGGCCACCCTTTCCACATGTTTACGTCTGGGGTGTCTACATTTGATCAAATGTACTTAAGATTTGTCAGATTTTCTATGAAAACGTGATAATGGAGTCACATTCGGGCCTATTTGCTCCAACTTCTCCCCCTCAAATTCTGGTCATTTTCCAAAATGTTTGAGTCTGTTTCCACTGTATTTGAGAATAAAAGATTCTTTATGCCGTTGGTCCAGTTGAAGGTCCACTACCGGCTGAAGTCATCCAGACAGATACACATTTACCAGAAGCATCCTCGCCCGACCCTGCAATGTCCTCCATATTGATCAGTGCACTTCATAGCCTCCCCCCGGCCCCCCAGTCAGCATCCATTCAAGCGGTGAACATTGACTGCTGCAAGAGATGGTTATCTCTCGACTGGGCTTATTACCTTGCCGAAGTCCTCCACGAGTGTTGGGATGCGGGGCCTAAAAGGAGAACAATCGGCATGTTTAAAGCGAACTGAAGGACAGCGCTTGTCTTTGTGCGTTGGCTGTTTATCAGCCAGCGCGGGCTGTTTGCTATGCGTGCTGCTCACTCCCACAAATGCCAATTATGGCTAATTACCATTCTCTTGCCAGTCATTCCCACGCCGGCTGCAGCTCGCCACAGCCTCCCAAAAGAGACTGTGGACGTAGTTAGGATGCTACCAGCATCCACTTTGCTTTGTCGTTCATCACAGTGAAGTGTTCGCTTGGTTTAGACCAGGGGGTCTTGACCAAGGGGCCAAGACAGAGGCTTGTCTCTGGGGTCTCGACAGCTGCTTTAAGGAATATTAGTCACAGATTTTTAAGGGTGAGAGGTGCTGCACTAGTGTATATATAGCCTTGATGCTGCAGATTTATGTGTGTAGCTGGAATACTAATCAGCCTTGTTTGTTAGTGCCCCCCCCCAAGACATGTCCAACTATTTGGCATCTAATGTCCACTGTATTATATGCCACATGGGACCGGAGGGGGGACACAAATGTTTGCAACATGCTAGCTATGCATGCATTACACTTACATTTTAACAGAAACAAAAAACTAAATGAAAAATGTCAATTCTCTCATCTCGCATGGGAAATGTTACTCGCTGGTTAGGGACCGTCAATCAATTCCTATTGCTTTGAAGAGTTTGTTTAAAAAAAAAAAAAGTCACACGTACGTAGAATCCAAATCACACCACAAATTGAACCATGTCAAATGATTAGTGCGGCCATTTTTAAAGACTTGTAGCGAAGCCTATACACTGGGTGTGTCCACCTATCTGGAGATGGGTTTGAGACGGTAACATGTCCTCATGAAAAGCATTTGAACACATCTTCTTTTATAAGAGGAGCAAACAAGTGAAGGAGCTGTTTGGTGCTCATAAACAGGCTCTACGACACAAACAGCTGCGAGAGCATCATTAAAATGTCACGTTAAGGGACCTAGTGTGTCACCGTCTGCCCAAAAACAATGAGCCTCCAGTGGAATAATACTGTTTTTTTTTCTAAATCAGCACTAAAACAGCCAAACCTGGTTGTGTGTTCAGGTAAAAAAATAAAATAAAAATCTTCCCACTGTTGTGTATCACCATGGCAACGTGTCCCATTTACGCAGTGCACGCATGATTGACAGATTCTCTGCAAGAGCAACCTTTTCTTACCGCTAACTTGAATGTGGCATTAATGAAGTGGTTTGGACAAGTGTGCCCTTTGTGCAGCAGACATCGTTTTACTGCTCGGATGTAGTGACCGAGCTTTAAAGGTGCCACTGAACTGCTGTAAATTGGGTGAATTTAAAGCTGTCATGCATTTAGAAAGATGAGTGGGACGGTGCCTGCAGCCGACTCGCACACCGAGTTAAAAGGATGCTTATTGACGTTAAAACCAAACAAAACGAGCTCACACGCAACATCTTATTGACTTTTCACTGGCTGGACTTGAGGAAGGTTTTCTGTTCAAATGAAAGGAAGTCTTTGTGCTTCTGAGGTGAACCATTGATCTTCACGCTCAATAGAAACTTCGAGGTTCTATTTAGTAGCAGACCAGAGAGTTCTAACTATGATTTCTCTTTCTATGCTTCTACTTGATTTCTGTTTCCTATTTGGCATCTTAGGACTGAACTTTACTCTTGCTAGGGGTGCTGGGGGTGTGATGTGTACCTGGAGTTCTGTTTACAGTAGTTCAGCCGGGTCACTGTTTTTAGAGCTGCAACAATTAATCAATGATTAATCGACAACTACTTTGGTGTTTGAGTCATCATTTTTGGATTTCAAAATATAAAGATTCTTTAGTTTTGTTCCGTCCGTCAAAGTTTGTGTCGGCCCAGAGTGGGCAATAGTCTCCAATTCTTGGATGCTGAGTTCTCCAGTCTGCATATAAATCATCTGATTCCCTGGAAGACATCCCAGTGGATTTGCCAAGCGATCCGCTTTCCCTTTTTTTCCTTGTGCTCATGTCACCGTGTAAGACGATGTGCCCCACGTCGCTGATCAGTTCCTAACCTCAAAATGTACATTTCAAGTTTGACATTCTCATCGGACACAACCCTGAGAGTCTTTCTGTCGCTAACCAGCCGCACTCTTTCTGTGTGACGCCAGCGCTAACATATGGGAATGTCCTATGTAATGTTGGCCGTGGCGACTACATTATTCATGTGTCATTAACATGAATGTGCTCATCTCCTTGAAACAACAGAAAATGTTGAATATTTCAGTGACTGTTTGGTGTGTATACAGTAAATACGGCCTCTATGCTAACATGCGTGACGTCAGTGGGACTTGGATTTAGTTCGCAGTCATCTTCCATTGTGGGGAAGTGTGCCCGTGCTTTCAAAAAGAAAAAACATGACTTGAGAGCAAACGTATGGAATCTGTGGCTCCACTTAGAAGGCATAAATAAAGCAAATCGATGCCACAACACCCGCCAAGCACCACTTAGCAAGTGAGACATCATTATTGCAGGAGCCGAGATGCTGTTTCATCTTCAAGAAGCATTGTGGTGTGGGTGGTACGCATTAGTGGAACTCTGCTGTCCGTCATTTGTTTACATCTAAGCTGAATAGCATCCCAGGGTCCCTGTCTGTGTCGTTCCATCCGATTCAAGATAATAGCATGGTTTGATGTGCATGAGTGACAGACATAGCGTGTGTTCCTTTCGCCACTTGATCATTTTTATTGATACCGGGACGAGACCCAAAGCCCGCTCTTATGCCATTTGTCACTGCATGTTGCAGAATGATAATGCACAGCCCCATGTTGCAAGGATCTGCACATAATTCCTGGAACTGTTCCAGTTCTTGCATGGCCAGCATACACATCAGCCATTATTTAAGATCACGATACCTCATGACCAGTGTAGACTACATTACTACATGTCTTACAGTGGTATCTTTCAGTAGATTTTCTAAATGCCTTTTATGTTTTTTACTTAATTTGGCCGTTTTTATACTTGAAAATGCATTTTTGGGCCAAAAGTACATAATGAATCGATAATTAAATGCATCATAAATAATTGATGAATACCAGGGGTGTCAAGAGACACTTGGTTTACTCTGTGTGTATGCTAGCGTCCCCGCCTCTACCCACCGATACAAAGAGACCGCACAACTGACTATAGGCTCTGTTCATGCCGTTGTTCTATGGAAAAAATGCGCCATGGTGCTGAAACCAATGCACAGAGCAAAGACACATAGGGTATGCGCATATGTGCACGTAATGCAATATATACTATAACGTGAGCCGGACTTCCTAATATGGGCATTTCCGAATAGAAGCTGTATATAGCAAAAAAAGCAAACAAACTGGCGGGAAGTCACTAACTCTGGTGTAACGTCCCACAAAGACGTACGAATGAAAGAACAGCAAAATATTTGTCTTGCTGGCACATTCTGCAATAATCCATCTGCTGATGTGGTTCATGTTAACTGTTTGGGCCGTGATAATGGAAATATTCACACCATCCTCCACATTTAATTTGCAGTTCTCTCTCTCGGTCTCTGTCTCTCTCAAGAGGTAGCCGTGTGCAAATGGAAAGTTCTTCTGAAGGTTTTTTTCCATTTACAAGGCCGTGGACCCCGTTAGTGCCACCTGTGTGTGTTGTTCTGCAATTTGTATGTCCGCCCGGCGGCCTAAAATTGATGTTGGAATATATTTAATACTTAAATACACAACATGCAACAAAACAAACTGGAAGCGCGAATCTAAAAAAAATGAACAGAAAGGTGAGGAAAAAGTTGCAATGTTGTTAGTCTGAGTTGGGGCCGTTTATGTTGACAACTCGTCTGTGCAGATCCGCTTGAGTTGACATCATAATCATACACCTCGTACGTGGTGGATCGCTTTTGTCGATGTCAGACTTATGTACAGTAATCCCTCACCACTTTACCCCAAATATACCTGTATCAATAAATCATGCTTGAATACAGCCCATGATCCGCCCAAAATATGCATACTATGTACGATGTTTTGCCTAAATAAAGTTTCATGTCCATAAAATGTGCTGTACATCAGTAAAAATAGCAAAATGAATGAAAAGACAAATATAAGGCATCCAGAAGACATTGTGATGACCAGTAGTATCCTAGACCTGTAATACTGGGTGACACACAAGCACCAGATTTGATTGCTGAAACAACGGGCTTTAATTACAGGTTTCAATGAACAGCCAAACTAATCCCTAACAGGGGCTACTGTTGCGGCCGTAAACCCACGCCAAGCCTGTCCGCTCCCCCATTTGAGTTACCCAAGCACCGGAAGACATTTACAGCAACACACACAAGTCTTATTTATGTCTTAAATGTCTTATTTTCTGTGATGACTGTAATATATAATTTGAGTGTAAAAGCGACTGACTATAGGGGTGTTATTTCATGTCTAGAGGGCTCTAATAATGTTCAACTGTATTTAGAAGGACTTAACATGTTTCTATGTTTTAACTACAAAAATATTCAATTCATAACTAAGGAGTCCTCACTTATCACAGTCGGGTCTGGAACCAATTAAACAGGATCAATGAGGGATTACTGTACATGTAGCAAAGCTTTTTGCACATATCATGAAATCACCACAGTTGCTCTGACGGGAGTATGAAATATCATAGGAAAACAAAATATGATATACACAATTGAAGAAAAACCATGTCCACAAGTTGCCGTAGGATAAAAATGCATTTAATGTCACCCAGAATCAAAAGTACATGTGCAAGCAGTGGCTACTTTCTGTTATGTTGACTACCACTTATGTTGACGTGAGTCAGCCAGTCAGTCTTACGGATGTTGATTTAAACTGGTTCAACTTTGGTGATAATAAAATAAATATATACAAACTAAAATGACAATGTTGGCTGTAACACAAAGCTGAGATGCTATGAGGAAGTTGAAATCGGTGATGACGGCATTTGGTATCCATTTGTGGCGCGCTGGTTTTTAATCGGACACAATGTGAAAATCCAATTAAACACGAACACAACAAAAAAAACCTGCAACAATGGGAAACGGTGCTACTACTAATACTACTAATAATAATGCAGCTGTTTTATATATAACATATTAGCTTAGCTATGTTGGATTGCTTTTAGCGTTTTTAGAAAATTACAAATATCAGTTTGTCACAACGTTTTGCTTCATGACATACAGTATGCTGGTCTCAGACTGTTGACTAGTGCCCAATCGTGTGGGCTGGTGGTTTGAATTGACTTCTGTTTCTGTGAAATGGTTTACTTTTAGCTTTGGGCTGACGTGGACATGTTTGTTGATATTCAGCAATGACCACAGCATCATGGACACGACCTAGCGCCATCCCAGGTCCTGTGCTTTAAAAAGGTGCACGGAGCATCGCACAGGCTTTGTCCCATACCGGCAGCGGCAGTGTTTAGATTGGCTTTCGCTTAACTGCTGGAGGAGCAGTCACACATCCCCTGGCACAAGCACTGGCAGAAGCCGTACACCAGACACACGGTCAGGCTGGACGGCACCAAGCTAACGCAGACGATGCCGAGAGTCACTCTCTGGATCACCAGCAAGTAAATCCCTAGCGGCAGGGAGCCAAAGTACAAGAAGCCCAGCAGCCAGACCAGGATGCGTGGGACGTGATTACAGAACTTGGACAGGGAGTCCTGGTCCGCCGGGCTGTTGGAGCCCACCGACGGCGAGTCCAGGTTGCGCTCTGCATAGACGTCTGAGCTGCCGGTGTGACTCGGGGAGCGCTGCGTGTCTCTCTGCACCTCCATGATGGTGATGAAGAGGCAGTTGGAGGAGTCATGGGAAGGACTGGATGAGAAGAAACTCTTCGGAGAAAGGACCACCTCTCTGTTGTGATCGGAGCTCCAGGTTTTATCCCGTACAGTCAAGCGGGACATGACGTTGGTGTCATCGGGCAGGGCTGACACCGCGTAGTCTGTGACCTCGGTTTGGTGTCGACAGAAGGGGCAGGTGATGCAGCCCGCCCCATCAGCGATGTAGAGGATCTTAACGAGGCATCGGACGCACACCCGATGGAGGCAGTCCAGGATTTTTGGTCTGCGGTTGTGGGCATTGTAGCGTTGGTAACAGATTTTACACTCTAATTCCTCTGATGGACGCTCCTTCTCCTCCAAGTCAGCCGGCGGGCAGCTCATCTTCACGTCGTGTTCTGCGGGGAAAAGAGATTATTCATTTCGCCAATTATCGAAGCTTCCATGTTATACTACTTTTCACCACAAAGCCTGAGAGGGGACGAGACCTTTCAAGTGTTCGTAAAAGCGGTCTCTCGCAGACACCATGATAGCCTGCACTCGGCAACAGGAACAACCTTCATTTGGGCCCAGGATGGTCCCGTGTCTTGAACAACAGCCAATGGGATCCAACAGAGCAAAATGTACGATCTCTCAATGTTTCCACTGGTCTTAAGATATTGACTGGATGTTCTTGTTATGTGGGCCATTTGGAGCAGTTGGTGACGTGTTTTTTTTTTTTGGTCCATACTGCGAGTAAAACGGTCAATCTGTTTGATGACCTGTGTGTTGTTGAGCTTGTTGCTTGCAAATTCATGAGCAAAGTGAAGTTCCTCTGAGCTTTCCCTGTACAACTGGAGCGCCACAATGTTGATGAACAGATGTCGGGTAAAGTAAGTGTAGCAAGGGTGAGCTGGTAGCGTGAAATTAAATTAAAAAGCAAAAAAAATGTAAATTCTGCTGTGCATCTGTGGCGGTCCAAATGTATTTGTGGCAGGACGGCCACAAACACTGCAGTCCTTTTTAATAGATGAATCTAGAGCTAGATTTTAGAGATTTGAACCCATCCAATTTGGTTTTGACCCTTTCCCGTCGACAAGGTAAGGTCCTTGAAGGCAACACCTTGATAGCCAGCTATCCTCAAGCCCATCAAACCTTTGGGATGAACTAAAAAGGCCGTTTATTAGCCAAAGGTTACCCACAAATACTCCCATCTTGTAGAAGGTCTTCCCAGAGGAGTGGCATATTGTCCTCCATTTCTGACTTTGGCCATCAGTGCTCTTAATTTAGCAACCTCTGCTGTCTCTCCTGTCTGCTGATGAATGATTGATGGTTCTTGACGTGGTCTTTGCTGCCAAGTCTATATGAACTGCAGAATACTAGTCATCTTTAGGGCGCTATAAACATTGGTGTTTGGCTTCTGCATTTAATGGCACGATGCTCTAGTTGGCATAATGACCTTGTAAATGACTAGCTCTTTAATTGCTGTCACTTCTTGGACAAATAGCATGCCTTTCCTGAAAAGACATGAAATAGCAGTTGGATTTTTTTAGGGAGGAAGCATGAATATGTGTTAATGAGCACCAACCTGCGTTCTGCCGCTGACTTTTACTCTCCCAAGTGTGACTGTGCTGCTTACATTCTTACCAACATGAATCTTTTTTAATGTGTGAACACCAGTCACTCATTCATAGCCATGCAATATATATACAGTAGATAGGTACAGTAGATGCTGCACCAGCCGTTTCCCAGCAGGCTTCAGTGCAACCTGCTGTCTTTTAAATATTTCAGCCTCCAGCGTGTTTGCCTGGGGGGGGGGCTTCAAAAACATAAGCCAGAGCTGCTAAATTTGTCCTTGGTACGCTTTGGCCCTTGAAGGCTGACAAATAAATGTTGTAAATCCGGTGCCTGACACTGGGATGGCAGACTGACTCACAAACCCCCACACCCCCTACACACACACAGGGTGAACTCCAGTATTAACTCTGTAAACAAATTGCAGTGCAAAAATTCAACTAATTGAAATGATAAAATCCATATATGTATAAGGCATTCAGAAGACACATTCAAATACATTGTGATGATAAGTAGTATTCTAGACAGCTCACAAGGTGTCAGTAATGTTACTGTAATATTGGTTAAGACACACAAGCACCAGACTAGATCGCCAGAAAAACAGGCTTTTATTGCAGGCACAATAATCCCTAACATGGGCTACTGCTGCAAACGTAACCCATGCCAAGCTAGAACTCAACTCTGAACCACTGACGTCACTTCCTGTCTGCCACCCACTTTTCCTTCCTTGTCTTATTTGTGTCTATATGCGTGTCTATGGTGGCGAAGTGGGCATATTTAATGTCCAGATGGCTCTCATAATGTTAAAACCTGAAGGTTGTAGAAGGTTGTAAAGAGGCACTTTATGTTCTAACTTCAAGCATTGGGGGGCAGGGGGCATGGCCCAGGTGGTCATCTCACAACCTGAAGGTTGCGGTTTCCAGCCTCCGCCCTCCTGTGATCATGTCGAGGTATCCTTGGGCTAAATGTGCTAATATTGTCAAAGCACTATGAGCACATTTGGAGGTGGAAAAGTGCCATACAAATAAAAAACATTGTGTTGATAAATAAAGAATCCTCGCTTGCAGAATTTCACTTTCACGGTTGAGTCTGGACGAATTAACCACAATAAACGAAGGATTACTGCTTACATACGGCCAAAACGCAGTTTTCTCTTTCAGTTTTAGATTAGTTTAGTCACAACTGGTTCAGATTCTTTGGTCCAGGTTGAACTTTGAAGCCAATTCCCAACTGCCAGTTAAAAAACAAAAATAAACAATTGACTCGTCAGCATTCTATTAGACTCCATTGACATTTTGGATTGTCTACCAAAGGGGTTGCACCTACTCCGAGGGTCTTCTACACTCAAAGTCAGAATATCCCGGAGAAGCATCCTAGCATCCAAAACCTCAGGACCTCACCTCACTTAGCCAGTACCACAGACTTGAAAACACTTGCATGATTCGGTTTTCTGCAACAGTATGACCGTCATTTGCAATGATTCAATTCTTAGCCACTGGAACATTCCCGGTGGATGTAGACAATTTTCTCAGAGCACTTATCGAGTGACCGCTTTCTTTGTCATGAAATACTGTCAGGACCCTCCATCATCCTTCCTCATCTTCACCTGTATCACTGCACACTTGGAAGCCATTGGCTGGCCCTCATCCAACGTTGTCAGCTCGGTGTACAAACACATGATGCAGTTTGTTTGAAAGCAGAATGTTAATCCGTGACGTTGTTGACGGAACAAAGTCAGCGCTGCAGGTGGTTTTGCCAACCATTTCCATGTAGCGAGATGGATGAAAGGACATGATGTTTCTGCAGAGGTTGTGAGGTGCTAATTAGCCAAACAGTATGGCTGAGAAACGCAGTGAGAGTGTTTGTTGGCTGCAGGACAAGTTATGTTTCAGCTGGACCTGAGGCAAATTGTTTAATATGGGACTGGCCTGGAGCAGGCGCTTGGACCGGAACACTAAATTCACCTGAGGTGAGCTTGCTGCAGAAATATCTTGATGCGTGATCTTATAATACAGCAAAATATTGACTCCATATTTGTGGAAAGTAAGAGATACCGGCTGGTGCAGCTTTGCAGAGTACGTTGGTAAACTTAAGAGTCACACCAGACATGCTTGGGCATTTAGCTCAATGGATGGCTCTCTCAACGCTCCTTCTGCTGACCCTGGTTCAAGCCCCGGCAGAAGGGGGGCTGCAAGGACCAGACGGTTTACACAGTGGTGTGAAAAGTGTTTACCCCCTTCCTGATTTGACAATTAAAGTATTTATTGTTATGGTAATGGTAATGGTTTAATTTCATTTGAACATGCATCAGATTACAATTGAATGCATCACATAATCAGTTCCCAGTTCCACATGTCCAAAAGGAGTAGGAAGAAGCAAAGCCTGTTAAATCCTACCCCTCCATCTGCTACTTTTACAATCAGTAACTGTTACATTTGTTCACTTCCTGCTTTCCATAATAGTTTAAGGTTTTTTTTTTTTTTTAGAATTTTTAAATGTTGTAATTTTTTGTCCCGTACCGAAGTACGAGGTGATATGACCATACAATGACATTATGTGTGCCATTGTAACTGTCCATATCGTAATATATATATATATAGCACATCATGACTGGTTCAAGACTCTTCATCCTTGTATTTAGCAAACATCAACTGCTTGTATTGTTTCTTGAATTGGCTCATCGTTGTGCATTGTTTGAGGATCTTACTCAATCTATTCCATAGTTTGATTCCACATACTGAAATGCTATGGCTTTTTAACGTAGTTCAAATTTAGTTCTTCCCTGAGATCATATTTCTCCTCTCTTGTAGAGAAGTATTGGATGACAGTTTTAGGTAATTGGTTGTTTTTAGCCATAAAAATCATAGCCCTATCATTTTATAAGGGAGAAAAATATCCAAACTTACATGGCCGTGTGTGGAAAAGGTTGTTCTCCCCAGTAAGAAACTAATTGAGATCAGTCTGCACAAGGTTATAAAGCCATTTCTAACACTTTAGGACTCCAGTGAACCACAGTGAGAGCCATCTATCTATCCACAAATGGCAAAAACATGGAACAGTGGTGAACCCTCCCAGGAGTGGCCGGCCCACCAAAATGACCCCGAGAGAGCAGCCACGAGTCACAAAAAGAGGTCACAAAAGACCCCACACCAACATCCACAGAAGGTGCGTCTTTGATTTGATGATCCCAAAAACACCAGCAAGTCCACCACTGAACAAGTCCTGACCTGAATCCTATTGAGATGGGGCATGACCTTAAAAAGGCTCCATGATGGAAAAGCTTCCAATGTGGCCAAATCACAACAATTCTGCAAAGATGATGGGCCCACATTCCTCCACAGGCTGGAAGACTCATCGCAAGTTATGACAAAGGCTTGATTGCAGTTGTTGCTGCTAAGGGTGGCCCAACCAGCTATTAGCTTTAGGGGGCAACCAACTTTTCACACAGGGCCATGTAGTTTAGGAATTTAAAAACAACGTATTGTGTTGAGTTGTGTTGTAATTGACTAATATTTATATTTGTTTGCTCTGAAACATTCAAGTGTGACAAACGTTAGAAATCCGGAAGGGGCAAACACTTTTCCACACCACTGTATTTGTATGCTGAGTAGCCTCACAACGCAAGGCACACTTCCTGTCCCTCACTTAATGGTGCCCTGTCTGTAAGCCGATTATGAACATGTGCCGTTACATCCCTAATCGTTTGTGATGGCTTGACTGAACTTTATAAAGCTAATGCTTGTCTGTTGAAGCCGCATGTCAGGCAATCAGGAAAGACTCCGTCAGAAGCTGCAAAACGAGCGTCCGAGTTGACCAGTGGTGTTTTGTGAAGCAGAACAAATGATAATGGCCTGTCATTACTGCCGGCCTGCAAGCACACCGCGGCTGCTGCCGCACACCAACGTCTAATAAGCAGAGCCATGCTATGGTCACTCACCGAGGAGAGCCATGCTTGAAGGCGACGTGTCCTTGCAGAGACGTGTTGCATTGCACGGTGGAACCCGAGGCTTGTCCGCTGCTGGTTCATGTCTGATTTTTTTCAGACTTTGTTTTTGATTATGTTTTTTTTTTCCAATGGGATGTCATGGAAATAGAAATGGTCCAGTGATCCATTTATCCAATCACTCCAGAGTCAAACCCGAGTCCATCATCACACCGTAACTTCAGGGAATGTTTTAGCATTTACTGTTTTTAACTGTCATGAAAGTGTAAAAAAAAGCCGAGTGCAGTTAATCATATAAAGTACTGCTAATATATATATATATATATATATATATATATATATATATATATATATATATATATATATATATAGGGCTGCATGGCAGTTGAGTGGTTAGCGCGCAGACCTCACAGCTAGGAGACCCGAATTCAATCCCACCCTCGGCCATCCGTGTGTGGAGTTTGCATGTTCTCCGGTGCTCCGGTTTCCTCCCACATTCCAAAAACATGCTAGGTTAACTGGCCACTCCAAGTATGAATGTGAGTGTGAATGGTTGTTTGTCTATATGTGCCCTGTGATTGGCTGGCCACCAGTCCAGAGTGTACCCCGCCTCTCGCCTGAAGACAGCTGGGATAGGCTCCAGCACCCCCGCGCCCCTCATGAGGATAAGCGGTAGAAAATGAATGAATGAATATATATAATATACATATATAACCCTAACATATATGTAAAACATAAAGATTAGCAGACATTTCGTTGGCAATTTCACTGCTGTGTTATTGTGCAATGACAATAAAGGAAGTCTATCTACATTTAATGAATTTATTAATTACTTTTAACAAATATATGAATCATTATTTTCATTGGTTTATTTCATTATTTTAAACAGACTAGAAAATCATTCTTTAAGAATAAAAACTTTCAATTGACATGTGGCTCCTTCAACATGTCAGACAAACATGACCTCAAATGACTGAAGTGACCAAAGTATTTTCATGTGACAAAGGATGTCAGAATTATTGATATCTTAGTATTGATCAGGAACGTCACTGGTAGAAAATTGTTAGCTTTGCACATATGGCGACACAGGTAACTTCCTGGCTTTATGCTGACCACATCAAAGACAAAGAAAAAGCTAAACATGCCTTTGATACTCGGCAGAACAGCAGAAGCCGAACCATAAATGAAGTTGGAGTGCATTCCAGCATTTTCGGGCATGCAGCAGATGCTGTGATGCTGTGATGCTGTGATGAATCCATCCTCTGCTTTGTTCCAACAACCCATGCTTCATCCTTCATCCTCCAGGCTCCGTGAATCTTCCTCTCTTGCATATCTCTGATTATGTTTGAGAGATTAAGAGGCTGTGCTGTTAATGTAATCGATGAATAAATCAATTGGATAGCTTACTAATCCTATCAGCAGAAATCAATTGAAGCTTGTTTAACATCATCTTAGAAATGGAACATTCATCAAAATGAGGACTTCATGGCTGCTGTGAGTAGCGACTTAGTAGTATCACATTTTGTGGTGAGATCTATGAGATCTATAACGGGATTATAATAACGGGATTCCAGTCATACAACAAATTTGACTTGTCTTTTCAGGAAAAATATGCTTATAAAACAGAGCTGAGCTGGGGGGCAAAGCTCTCAATTTACAGCCAAGAGGGGGTCAGAGTAGAGGCGCTGCTCCTTCACATTGAGAGCCAGCAGAGGTGGCTGTGGAATCTAGTCCCAGTGCCTCCCTGGTGAGGAGTTCCAGGCATTCCCAGCCGGGTGAAGACCCCAGGGCAGACCTGGGACACGCTGGAGGGATTATGTCTGACAGCTGGCCTGGGAACGCCTTGGGGTCCTCCCGATGGAACTGGAAGGGGTGGCCGTAGACCGCGATGTCTGGGCTTCCCTACTGAGACTGAACCTGGTAAGCGGAATAATGGATGGACGAATAGGAGAGAAGATTCTTCGCGTGACCGTAATCTTACCATGCGAATCTTCAAAGTAAACAGTTAATTAACGTTAAGGGTGTAACTCTACATCCATCCATTTTCTGTGCCGCTTATCGTCCTGAGGGTCGTGGCTGTGCTGGAGCCTGTCCCAACATACGAGAATCGGACACCCAAGCGGACTTTAGAAAATAACTGTCTGACATCGGTATCGGAAATTTAGAGTTGGACAATATCGTAATTTCGGTTTTTGGCAAAAAATCCAATATCGGGCATCCCTAATAATAACATATTTCTGATAAAATTTGTACTTATTTTTAGATTACATTTTTTCCTCATAATATCATGACTTTATTCTCATAAAATGACTCTTTTTTTCCATTTTTGCTGTTTAGTTTTTTAATTGTGTTTGTAGAACATGCCGTGGGCCCCACTTTGGACACCCCTGCTGTGGTGGGTTCTTGTCAGTAAGACATATTAATGGATATCATGTCCTCTGGTTGTATTATATTGAATCTACTCCAGCAAGAATAAACTCGTCTTTCTTTGCTGTCACTCTGAGGATGGGGGGGTATAATTTTGACATTTTCTCTACTCTCAGGCAGGCAATTATCTTTTGTCAGGTTGCGTCTCTGGGGAAAAAAACAAGCTTAAAGAAGCCTCTCGCAACAAGATGGAAGCGAATGGCTTGATAGTTTTGTACCATCAGCTCATAAAGCAAATCTATACTTAAGTGTTCATCTAAAACCATGCACCCCCACTGGGTTGGTACCTGTGTTGCCACATTTACTCCCTGCGTGGTTTTGCCTGCCGCTGCTACTGATGTTGTTGTGGAGAACAACAGGCTGTCACAATCACCAGCGCTTGACTCGGCTTTAATTAAAATGCTTACTGGCTTCCTGTTGCCTCCCGCGCGGCACGTTGGAGGTCAAATGTTTGGATGATTGCAGGTCCCCAGCCGCCATAATGATAACGTAGCTTGATGAGTGGATTTAACAGATGTGCAAGGACATTTTCAGGCACATCCGGCTACGTGAAACGTCCTTAAACGTGCATAAACGACATGCAAACTGGCCTGGAATCCATCTGGATGTCAACTTGTTTGAACCTTTGCCAGTTAGTGTGTGTGTGTGTGTGTGCGTGCACGCGTGCGTGTATGTGCGCGCTGCGCTACCTGCAGGAGTAATCACCTGCACATCTGTTGATACACCAAGTCAGCAAAACAGTTATTTGCTGAGAATAAACGACAAGAGCGAGTGTGTGAGGCTCCTCACCTCGTCCCGCCGTGCGTGGCTCCACTTCCTGCGCTCCTCCGTTCTCTGGTGATGCTGCTGATGCGGTGCCGTCCTCCATGAGGATCCAGCTCCTTCATGGCAGTGCTCCACATCGCATGTCCCTGACTCCGTGTGTGTGTGTGTGTGTGTGTGTGTGCGTGCGCAGGTGTACCGCAGGCAGACGTCCAGCCGACTGGCGGCACTGGAGGAGGCGGCGGAGGGCAAGGCAGCGTCTTACCAGAGGGAGATTGTTCACCTGCAGAGGCTGCTGGGAGAGAGGCAGGAGGCAGAGGAGAGGCTGCTGCAGTCCAAACGGTAGGAGGAGGAGGAGGAGGAGGAGAGACTGATGTGGTTCAAAGAGTTGGAGGGGAGAATGGCGGAGAGGGACGAGAGAAGCAGAATAGCCTTGGAGGGGAGAGTGAGGGAGAGGGAGGAAAGCCCTCTCCACACTGTCTATTAAAGCCTGTTCTGTGTGAACAGCACCGACACGAAATAAGAAGCCAATGACAACGCCAACATTTCCCAGCTTCTGTAGTAGTATCAGTAGCCTTTCACATAGATTGCACAACATTGGCGCATTAATGCTGGAATGGTAGACCAGAGCCGCCATTTGTGCCACCATTGTCTTTCATCCAGAACATAGTAATGTAGGACATTACTCCGCCAGTCTGCATCTGCGTCTGTTGCCCCCTTCATAGCATTCATAAAGCCATCCCTTCACACATTCTCCATTCTTATACCTTTTAGCCTACTAAAGCTTGTTCTGTGCAAACAGTACCGACACAGAATGATGTGTCCAAGAAACATGTTTTCCAGCTCCTCAGGTAGAATGAGAAGCCTCTTTCATACAGATTCTGCAAATTGGGTGCAGTCGAGCTGGAACAGTCACCAGCGTCTTTCCCACAGAACTCATCAAAGAGCCATTTTGTTTCTGTTCTGTATGAACAGCACCGACACAAAATAGGAAGGGTTGAAGTCACCTTGCACATTTTCCATCTTCTAATGTTGTATCAGAGGCAGAATGGTTCTGACTGTGTGAAATGGAACCACGGGAAGCCTTGAACACATTTGACAATGAATGGCCAAAACTGCATCTCTGGGTTCTGTGTGAAAGGCACAGGCGAGTAAATGCCAGCTCTACTGTTGCAATTCTGCTGAATCTCTGCATGAATGAGCCTGACGATAGAAAGAGACAGGAGAGAACAGTAGAAGAGGAAAACAAAGCAAAACAAACGGGAAGACAGGCGCTACGTTGAATTGAAAGGGGAGGGCAGACATGATGCTGAGGAGGAACAGGAAGTTGCATTCAGACATGTAGAGGAGGAAGCAGAGAGGTGCCAACATGAAGACTAACACACAGAAAGATAATTAGTAATCGTGTTAGCATAAACAATTACCATTGCGCGTGTGTAGCAGCAGTGACAGTGTATGACATGCTGCAGTGTCAGGACTAAACCATAGATTTACTGTAAATAGGACACCAGAAGCCCAAATTAGCGGTCCATTTCCGTTTGTTCCCCTCTCACTATGTCTGTTTTTAGACAGCTGTCAAGCACATAATCGCATTGTGACGCTCCACTTGTGCGCTGATTGCTGACATAGATGAATAGTAATCGGAGACACACCCATGTTGCTTAAGTAAATATTCTGTCCTACCTAGTCTGTTAGCATGAACTGATGAAGCCTGCTCAGATGAGGCCACACGTCTTCTGAAACAACCTGAACAGTCCAGTTGCGATGATTGAATGTCCTGCCAATACAATGACCTGGATCAATGGGAATCTTCACAAGCTTATGTAAACATGTCATTAGGTTGTTGTGATTTACAATAAGTCGTTGCTTGAAGGTGGCCATGATTTTCCACCCAATCACATGTTCTTGCCAGTCAGACAATGGTGTGTATGTTCTTGTGTTCTTCAGCATTCAGTTATCAACCAACGTTTTTGGGGGTGGTGGCTGAAAGGTTGGTGCTTCCGAGTTTTGTTAATTGGACACGGGGGGGGCTGCAGAGCGATGAAAAGTCTCCTGGAAGCATCATCAGCCGCAAGGAGGCTTCTCCCTCAGGCTATGCAGAACTCTGCGGGACGGCGGCCATCACCACCCATCAGCATCTCTGTGGTGGCCATGTTTCAGACAGAATACAAAGTAGGGGATCAAACGATGGGGGCATTGAGGTAGGGATGGATTTTCACTGTGTGGGTCAAAGGAGGGGGGAGTAACTCGTTTAGTCACATGATCTCAGCTGTCCTCAAGCAGATTTTCTGTTGTTTTTTGTTAATGGAATAAACGGTGCAGACTATGAGTCTACAGACAAACACGTTAACTTCCTGACAGCTGGCATGGTGTTGTCTCTGTCACGTTTCATCTTTGATTGGACCACAGGATGCAGAGACGACCAATTGTCGTAATGTACTACTCACTAGAGCCCAAATGACCACGAGGCAAAAAGTGGTGAAATCCAACTAAAAACAAGAGCGCCATGAAAAATGAACAAACAAGGTCCCACAATTGGTGGAGCTGGAGCAGAGCAACAGGAAAGAGAATCGGGAATAGTTGAACCACAAAAATAGAAACTGCACTACGAGTAACTGGAGAAGGACCAGAACCGAATATAGTGCTGACGGTCCTAAGGAACTCCAGGAAGAGGAACAGTCCGACGTCTTAAAACGAGAACCCTGGAGATTTTGAAATACCCAAGACGGTAGAGCTGAGCTAACTGAGGTCAAAGGTTAGTCTTGTCCAACCTCAGGTCTTTTGGATGAGTACTAAAAACGTGGGTGGAGGTCCTGGTGGAGGTGGTCTGGCTCAGAGCCGTGTGGTATAAATTCCTCAGTCATAATGTTGGCTCCCGGGATGGATGACAGTGAGCATGCTCCACTTCCTGAGTTGTATTGTTGTGGAGCTCTTGCTCTTGTTTCTCTTCTCCGCTCTGATCACACGCACCAATTCATAATTCCGAAAGCTGCATGGGGCCTCATTGGGAACAATTACAAGTGCGGTTGCTATTGGAAACGCGTGTGTGCAGGGTCGAAAGTAATTAGCAGTTAATTTCGCCCGGATCAAGGAAGTGGGAAGAAGAGGACAATATTTTTTAGTCCAAATGAGTCACCTTGATTCAAGCTCTTTAATTACAGGACTTTAAAAGGCCCAGTGGAACCTGACCTGCCATTTACTGTGCACTTTTAAAATGTAGAAACAAAGGTCTTGCTGAGGTGCTAAGGAGCAAGTCTCATGATCACATTTAAACAAATCTAAAGGTGACAAGGCTTTATTTTGCAGTGATGTTTACCATTATGTGTTGCTAGCAGGTTCTAATTAGAGAGCATAGAAAAGTTGTACTGCAGTCGTGATACTTGCTGTGTATATGCCATAGGAAGTGATGGTTTTGTTTACTTCCCACGATGCACACATTTGCGACAAAGCTGCATGTGTGGATGTTGCCTGGCGACGTCTTCAATGCCATCCAGCGGCTTGCTGAGCCCACCAGCACTTTTGCTTGCTTGTATGTTTATTATCAACACAACACTTTGGTTGCAGATTCCGACAAAAGGGGTAATGGCATGCTTTAAATATCCACTTTTGGCTGTTAGTGTCTGCTTGCATCGGCCACAAGGGGGGGTCAGTCACCCACCACATCTCAGCAGGTGGAATTGGAGTTGCATGTAATTTGTCATGCTCATTACCGCCACCTACAACGTTGGAGTGGAAGGTATCACGACAAAAAGTCATTTTTCAATCGGTTTTTGCGCTGTCCCGCAGCTGTCCCGCAGCTGTCCCCCGTTTATCCCGTTTTTTTGGTTCTGGTCACCCTTCACACGTGTATTAGGTGTATTAGCCATCATAAGAAGAGAAAATCAGCCCGCAACAGTAGCCCGTGTTTGGGATTTATGTGCCTGTTGTGAAATCATTCAAACCTAAAAAAAATGGGGAAAAAAGCCTGTTGTTCTGATGATGAAGTCTGGTGCTTGTGTGTCTCAGTGAATGTTACAGTAACATTTGATCACAACATTTCTTTGAATGCCTTATTTTGCATTTTATGTCAGTTAGCCATTTTTATGCTTAAATGCTTAACGTAAGGAAAAGTGTATAAAATTAGCTTAGATATGTATTTTTTCTGACTAATAAGTCGTATTCAACCATGAAACAGGCAGCATTTATTAAAGTGCGATGGTGAAGCCGTAACATTCAAACCGGTCTTATTGACTGTGTAGGTGTTCCTAATGAATCGATTCCTGTCTCCTCAACAGGGAGGTGGAGGAGGAGCTGGAGGTGGTGTGGCAGGCGGCCACCAGGGAGAACCAGCAAATCAGAGAGACCCTGTGGAACTCGAGGCCCATCGGAGACCTCCTCGAGTGGGCCTTAGCCAACACCACCTCGCCTGACCGACCTCCGAAGGCCGCACATCTGCAACACGAGTCCCCGGACGAGAAGCATCAGCGAGACCTGGATATCTACAGCTAGATCCTTCACACAGGCAATGTTTGTATTTTATCTTCACACGGTGGGAACCTCTAAGGTCAGTCTCTGAAGAGTTTTAATTAACTGCGGCCTTCATAAAGCCTTTTTCTTAACTGTGAAGGAAGTGTAAAAGAACATAACTCCTTTTTGACCGACTTGAGAGGCGTTGCTGGTCCAAAGTGTACAGCCTCAGGTGCACCTCTTTGACTTTAGAGCTTCCACTGTGTAATATCTGATGTTTACAATGAAAGAAGCGACTCTTAAAACTTTATGGTGGTTACATCAGCTTTTGGTGCCCATGTGCTGGATGCACCGGACTGCAGTAAAACACGTGAGTCAGGCAAACAAATACATCCTGTATTCTAATTCATTTGTATATTTGTTTATTTTTTTTACATAATTTGTCCCGTGAGGCCAAAACAGGTAGGGGAGAAGTCACATGTGTTTATGTGGTCCTCAGGAATGTGGCGCCCTCTTCTGGAGCCTCGCCGTAGCAAAGTGTGAACATGAGCATGTTTTTTATAGTTGTGCTAAATTTGACATTTGTATGAGACAACTTGCACAAGAATGTGCATTAAAAAAAAAAACAAGTTGTGTAAATAATATTTAAATTCTGAATTTCTTTGCTGACAAATAGTGAGGCTTGCAGAACCAGTTTTAGTTACCAAACATTCCTGCGTCCAGTTAATATTACATGAAGATAGGCTCAACTTGATGGAAACATTCCCAAGGACTTTGAATCATGTAAATAATTATTCATTTCACTGATTTGAACGTGAGGTCACGTCCACATCAGAAGGACCGTCTCATCTGTGATGTCACAGAGTGCCAGGTTCCTTATATGGGCGTGCACTGTAGGCCAGATACGCTCTCTGCCCTCCCCCAAGCTCTGCTTCTCTGTTTAGGTGTTAGCAATGTCTCCCAGGAAGTGTTTCTGTGAGGGAAAGCTACGTTTGTTTATAATTCCTAACCAGGAAAACATCAGGGACAAGTGGTTGGAGGTCTGATTCCCTGCTGGCAAAAGAAGAAGACCAGGCAGTAAGTAACAGTTTGTCGGTGGCTTTTCTGTGTAGCATTATAGAGTGTGCAAACAGGAAGCAGGGTTGCTAATAGCCGTTTCCAACCACAATCAGTGGCTCCACCCGAGTTTTTTAAACACTGGTAGTCCCACAAAAAACGTGTAATGACCACATTAGACGTTACAGCTAAATGCTAAAATGCGAAAGCTACTTACCACCGAGAGACGTTTTGAGGTAACCTCTTTTCTTGAGAAACTTGGGACTGTCCATTCTCTACTTCCGGATCGGAATTTGGGATCCAACACGTATGGCTGAATGTTAAAAGCGTTTATTATCAACTCCTATGAAGTTAGGTTCGGCAGCTAGCGGCACAACACCGGAGGTCCTCCTGAGCACTTGGTAGTGTGACCAACCACAGCGGCGTGGGCGTGGAGGCGGGCCCTGGTTGGAATACATTAAAACAGAACGTTTTTGCCGGAAGCACGAAATCCAAAGAGATCGAGCTGGAATAGGTGCCGATTCTGAAGGATCTAGAAAGCTTTCCATGCTGGTTATTGTGTGTAGCTGCTCTTTAGGAGTCCACAACCCAATACAAAGTGCAGAAAATGAGCCCAAAAGGTCCCCTTTAAGTCAAAACGTTCCATTCATCATGGGGTCATTTTCT
Source organism: Doryrhamphus excisus (assembly GCF_037039965.1). Classification (NCBI taxonomy): domain Eukaryota; kingdom Metazoa; phylum Chordata; class Actinopteri; order Syngnathiformes; family Syngnathidae; genus Doryrhamphus; species Doryrhamphus excisus. The sequence goes on from NC_136369.1 coordinate 2,037,817, forward strand.
CCTTGGTCGGCTTCCTTTGTTTGTCCTGCGGTGCTGATAGGACAAACAGCAGCCTGTTGCTAAGCAACATTCACTTTGGCAATAAACCAGTTATTCACAACAAGAGAAGCATGTCTGCCACTTTCAACACCATGAAATACATATTTCATTAATTTATCATCATTTTAGAAGGGACTGTTTAACTGTATTCTGTGTGTACATATACAGTGTTTGATATTTATGCCTGTGTTTATTCAAGCCACGGGGTGATAGTTTAGTTTAGGTATACTGAAGTACACGACCCGTGTAAGTCAATATCTACTTCTTCCTGCTCCGTTTGGGGCATGCTGAACATGAACATGTGTAATACATGTGCAATAAACAACCGTCACAAACAAACCATCCACGGTTCGGGGGCAGCTTCCTTACTTGTGTTTCCAGCAGGACGCTTTCACTGGCTGTGCCACGAGAGGTCGAGAACACGTGTTCAACTCTGAGCAGTGGAACCTTTGACCTCCATAAAGGCTTCTTGTGCAATGCGGAGGAAATGCTGCTTCATTGTTTGAATTGACATTGGTCCCACGTCCTTCGCTCACCTGTAAGGTAAGGTAATGTCACTGCATTTATGTTCTGTATACAATATATAGTCGTTTTGACAATTTTGCTTTATGGATTGCTCCATATGAAGGTCAACTTCACTCACAATGTGTATGTCATAACTATGTTATAACTATGAAACAACTCCATAACAACTTTACGTCATGGACATTTCATTTCACTCCATAACAATGTAACTTTACTTCTTTTATGTATTATTTCAAAATCGTCTAAATTCAGACATGCCGTGCTGTGCAAAGGTACACACTTCTTGATGCCTTTTTTTTGCACGTTTGTCACACGCAAATGTTTCAGATCATGAAACACATTTCGATATTTGTCAATGACAACACAACAGTTTTTGAATGAAACTTTTTATGCTTAAGAAAAGAGAAAAACATTTCAAAAGCTACATGGCCGTGTGTGGAAAAGTGGTTGCCCTCTAGAGCTAATAGCTGGTGGAATGTTGGTCCACTCATCTTTGCAGAATTGTTGCCATTCAGCCACATTGAAGTCTTTACCGTTATGAAGCCTTTTTAAGGTCATGCTCCTGCATCTCAATAGGATTCAGGTCAGGACTAGGTCACTCCAAAGTCTTCATTTGGTTTTTCTTCAGCCGTTCGGACGTGGACTTGCTGGTGTGTTTTAGATCATTGTCCTGCTGCAGAACCCATGTCAGCAGAATTCAGTCTTCCAAGTCCTGAAGCAGCAATACGGACCCAGACCATCACACTACCACCACCATATTTTGTTGTTCTTTTTCTGAAATGTGGCGTTATTTTAGACCAAATGTAATGGGACGCACACCTCCCAAAAAGTCCAACTGTTGTCTGGTCAGACCACAGCGTATTTTCCCAAAGGTCTTGGGGATCATCGAGATGTTTTCTGGCAAAATTAAGACGCACCTTAATGGTCTTTTTGTTCAGCAGTGGTTTTGGTCTTGGAACTCTGTCATGCAGGCCGTTTTTGCCCAGTGTCTTTTTTATGGTGGAGTCATGAACACTGACATTAACTGAGGCAAGTGTCTGCACTTCTTTGGGTCATGTTGTGGGGTCTTTTGTGACCTCTTAGATTGGTCATTGGTGTGCCGTTTGGGTCATTGTGGTTCACCACTGTTTCATGTTTTTGCCATTTGTGGATATTGGCTCTCGCTGAGGTTTGCTGGAGTCCCAAAGTTTTATGAATGGCTTTATAACCCTTTACAGCTCAGTTAAGCTCAGTTATGTGTTAATGAGAGGTTATCACTTTTTCACACAGACATGTAGGTGTGGATTTTTTTTCTCCGTCTATAATAAAGATTCATTTAAAAACTGCATTTTGTGTTGAGTTGTGTTGTTAATGACTATTTGATTTGTTATTATACATAACATTTAAGTGCATCATTTATGCAAACCACTGTAAATCACACCACTGTAAGTGTCTGAGTGTGTGTGATAAAAACTCCCTATTCAAATGAGCATGGACAAAAATTCCTTATTTTGATTCCTGCTCCAAAGGATTCTCGATTCTGATGCTTGTAAGAGTAAAGTTCATAAACGTTTGCATGGTTTAAATGAGGGCGCTAACCAGAATTCCTTTTGGGTGGAATGTCTCAACATCTCCATGAATTCTTTAATGGAGTGAACTTTTTAAAATGAACTTTATTATGGATTTCTCACAGGGCTATTTTCAACCAAACTAAACTTGAATATAAATGTTATGAAGTTTCTTACTGCAGGAGTTTGTTTACTTTGAGAAGCTGATGAATAAAACATGTCCGCATATGCTGCTGTTATTTTGAAGTCATTTTTAATTCAGCAGGATGTAAGCCCCCGAAGCTCTTATTTCGACGGCCGGAAGTGTGTCGTGTCCGTTGAGAAGGTGGCTTGACTGTTCCCAAAGAGTCTGACTGTGCTCATAAATTAAGTTAACGCTTAGAGCTGTAGCTCCCGTTCTTTATTTACACGAATTTCCTCATCAGCTAGCAGCCTGAAACTGGGTTAGATTGGTCTGAGACAGCGTCATTTATTGTTTGACTTCCATGACTGACTGCTCCAAGGTCCGACGTTGGGCATCACAGACGAGGTACTCCCGTTATTTCCATAACATGAATCCGGAGGTGTTTAATCAAGTTGGCCATGCTAGATGCGATTGTGTCGCCGATGTTGCACTGAGCCGACCGAGAAAGCCAAACTTTTTCACCTCTTCTTCGTTGGTGTTCGCGGCTATATCTTCCGGTTGGCAAAGAGAGCATCGGAACAAAGAAATCGGGGGAAAATACTTTGTATTAGGTTTTAAGAAAGTACATTTATCACTGTAAAACATAGAAGTGAAGAAACCTTTTTAGCTAACAAATGTAACTACACCTTTCACAGACAAGCGGCCGCACAAATTGCATATTTTTGTGAAAACTTGTGAAATAGTTTGTGTGTTTAATAAATGATCCTAATGTATTAAAAAAATGAGATGCAAATAGACTGCAACGGTTAGGTGGCTGCCTTGCCTTGAGGGCGCGAACGCTGGACCGTGTTGCCAACATTCGGCCCCGCCCTCTTCCTGTTGGGAGCATGACGCAGGCGCCCTGAGGGGGCTCGCACACGTGCTGAGCTAGCTTGCTGCTAGTTTGAAGTTTGATTGCTAGGGATTGCAAAATAATAAAACCATGGGCACAACGTTCATACGTCCACAAATTTATACATTATTTGAACAAGCGTGTTTAAAGGTATTCGGAGTTCTACATAACTGAGCATCTTAAGTTTCGTAACGGGTTCTCAACTGCTCTCAACCTGGGAACCAATGTTTTTTTTAGCTGCACAGCTTTTTTATAAGAGGGAACTGTTATGTTTTTTCCACATTTCTGACCCATAAATGTTGTTAGATAGTTGTATTCCCGTGTTAAACCATGCCAACGTTTCAGAAATGAGTTTTTGTGCATTTGGGTGCATTTGAGTGAGCCCTGAAAGACCTTTGGGATGGCACTGAATGCAGTTTTTTCAAAGGCTGACTGTGAAGTCACAGTGAGGGGGACTTCCTTATATGGGTGTGCCTAGTACAAGCTGAGTGGGACCAATCACATCCTAGTCGGCATGCTGTGGGTGGAATAAATTAAAATCCAAAGAAATGCAGCTAGACTAGGTGCAGGTTCTGGAAGATCTGGAAAGCTTTCTGTGCAGGTTATGGAGTTGCTGCTTTACTGGAGTTCATAATTCAATGCGAAAGGCCCAAAATGAGCATATTAGGTCCCCTTTAATGACTTTCTGCACATTTATTTAGGTCATTTGATGTATTTTCTTAATAAAATGTATGTATCATTGATGTATCTGCTGATATACACAATAGTACACATGATTTTGTCAAGAAAATGAGCGAGAACATAACTGCATGCATTCCAATAATGCATAAATTCAACTGAAATCTAAAAATTGCACACCACATAATGTCACATTTCACTCATAGAGCGTCATACTTATATGCGAGGTGATATATGTACGTACAGCGTGACTTTACTGTTATGTCAATATGATGAAAGAAATAAACACAATAATTTCACGTGCTTTCCAGCCACAGGAGGATGGCGCTCGTAAAGATAGCGGCATCGTTAGACTGAAGCGGTACCAGTCTTACATAATAACATCTGATGTGCAGTCACAAAGGTCACGCAAAAGGAAAGCGAGCATTGAAAGAGAAGTGGCGACTGCCTGCCGAGCCTGTTTGCTTAAACCCCGCTGCTGTGAATGTTTGGCTAGCATAGACCAACGCTTGTTTGGATTAGCAGCGGGAGTGGAAATCTTTCACAGGTTGTCGTCATGTGGGAGAATGGATGCTAGCACTCAGATCACAGGTTTTATATGGACTGTCCATCGCAGAAGCTGTCAATACGAATAAATAAGACGCAGTTTTCATCTCATAATGATGACTTTTTTATCTCGGAATTTTGAATGTTTGTCTCATAATTACGACTTCTCAACGATGATCTCATAAATCAGATGTTTTATTTCATGATTTTGACTTCTTATCTCATAATTGTGACTTATTCATCTCATATTTATGACTTGTCTCATAGGTTTGACTTCTCATTTCAAAATTGAGACTTTTTATCCAATAATGACTTTTTATCTCATCATTTTGAATTTTATTTCATGACTATGACTTTTCATCTCAGAATTGTGACTCATGGTGACTTCTTATCTCATTTATGCCTCTCATCTCATAATGATTGGCATAATGTTTGTTTATTTTTATGATTTTGACTTGATGATGTGACTTTTTAAATCTGATATTTATGACGTATTTCATGGGTTAGGCTTCTTATCTCATCATTTTGACTTTTTACCATAATGATAGTGCCTATCCCCGCCTCTCGCCCGAAGACAGCTGGGATAGGCTCCAGCATCCCCGCGATGAATGAATTTTTAATTCATATGATAATTATGAGATAGATGGCTAATCTCACAATTCTGAATTTTTCATCTTATAATTATGACTTATCTCATAGATAGACTTTTTATTTCATAATTTTTATCTCAATTTTGGCTTTTTAACTCATATTGTCATTTTATCTCATAATATGGACTTTTTACCACATAATTATAACTTTATTTCAATTATACTTTTTTTAGCTCATAATTATGACTTTTTATGTCATAATTTAGATTTTTTTTTTTAATCTCATAATTTGAATTGGAATATTTTTTTCTTTCAGCGGTGAAAACAGGCTTCCACTGTTTTTAAGCATCTCCAAAATAAACCATTACCATTACTACTGGTGTTCCTCAAGGCTCTGCTTTAGATCCTCATAAGCGTTTACATCTGTAACATTTGAAACTTCAACTGAACGTTGAGTTCTGTCCCGTGTCTAAACGGTGGTTGCGTGCGTGTGTGTGCAGGGCAAGATGGAGGATGAAGATTTGGAGAAAAACAAGCAGGTCTTTAGCGTGAGTATGCATCAAACACTTCCTGTCTCGTGGCGTCTTCTGCTTCATGTGCAGTCGTTGATATTCTTATATGATGTTTGAACTTTTTAGACTAAAGGGACTGTCAATGGCATCCACTGCCCAACCTCCGCTGCCGTTCCCGGTCCCGTGCTCCCCACGGGATTGGAGCACAAAGCTAAGCCTTCGTTGTTTGGGAAGTACCAGCAGAGCCTTCAGACGCTCAAACCTTTCCGCTGGACGTCATCACAGTCAGTATCCCTCAGCAGCACGTCCTTCGCCATGTTGCTCAGCCCTTTGCTCACACGTTTCCTGTATAGGCAACACCCTATGGACAACGCGGGGTTCCTGTCCTTCACATCCTTCGGGTGGATGACCTCCATGATGTGGGCCATGTTCCGCAAAAGGCTGGACTTGGGCTCGCTCAACCTGTCTCCTTTAGACCAGGCTGAGAACAGTGCGGAAAGGTCGGAAACTCTTCTTTGTGCTTCCATGCCAGCGAGACCTATCACGATAATCAATAAACCAATTCACCGCATGATAAATAAAAAGCGGTCTCTTCCAGAGAAGCCTGAAGTTTTGTGTTTAGAATGAACACAGTTGTAGTTTAGTTTACACCGTAGTACAAGTAGTTTCCCTATGTTTGTGTACTTACCTGACTAGTTAAATCCTGCCAAGTGCCATATCGTCTCTCTCCTCAGGCTGCAAAGACTCTGGGAGGAGGAAGTTGCCAAGTCGGGTCTGGAAAAGGCCTCCCTGATGCGGGTGATTCTTCGCTTCCAAAGAACCAGACTGATTGTCTCCGTCGTCGTCGGCATCCTCGCCATGGTGTCAGCATTTGTAGGACCGGTGAGTATCTTTGTGGAAATGTACTGGTAATGTATCAGCCGTGTTGTGTTACACGTGTAACATATGTTTACATGAATTACTACACGGTAATGGTCATATAATAGACATGATATTTATGTTAGCGATAATTATCCCTATCGATAATTATCGGCTTGATATCAGCATAAAAAGCGGTTTGATATAGGTATCAGATTTTTTTCTTGATCATGAAAACCGATATAAAAAAATGGCGTATACAACACCGACTGTATGTGTTCATTCCACCTCAGGCGATATGTCATGTTACACATATCGGTATCTGTATCGGCTGATATTGTATCAGAAATTGAGTCATGTCGCAATAATTTCGTTTTTCGGTATAAAAAACGATACGTCACAGGCATACGTGACTGATTTTATCCTCAGGCTGTCCTGGTCTACCTGCTTCTGGACTACATCGCCGACCCCTCCAAGTCCAGCCAGTCGCAAGGCATCGGCCTTTGCTTCGCCTTGTTCACCTCCGAGTTCTTCAAGGGCTTCCTCATCTCGCTGCTTTGGGCGATTAACCTGCGCACCGCTGTCCGCCTGAAGGGCGCCTTCAGCGCTCTGGGCTACCAGAAGGTCATCTCGCTGCGGGTGCACAGCGGCGTCTCCATGGGAGAGGTAAGACCTGCATGAAGGATGTCATGCTGAGTCCTCACTTGGAGGTTGGAGACGAGGGAAACGGAAACAGGGGTTTCGTGCCTACAAGACTTTTTCTGAGCGAGAAATCTTGTGACCAGTAGTCACCATATTTTACTTGGCGCAGGCCTCCACCGTGTGATCCTCTTGCATGACACTGCTTCATCAGGGCTTGTGGGTAATGTCCATCACTGAGGTTCCTCATGGAACATGGCTGTCTGTCTCTCTGACGCGCAGATCATTAACGTTCTGACAAATGACGGCCACAGACTGTTCGAAGCCGTCGTGTTCGGGAGCTTCGTGATCTCCTCCCCTGTGCTGTTTTTCGTGTGCATCATCTACGCCTGCTACATCCTGGGCTTGACGGCGCTGATGGGGGTCGGCACCTACCTGGTCTTCATCCCCGTCCAGGTCCGTCAAGCTTGTTCATCAAGGCTTTATGACGGTGACTCTGACTGATGTTGCTCGGCTTGCCTCCAGTTTGTCCTGGCCAAGATGATCAACAGGTTCCAACACAAAGCCATTTCCATGACGGACTGTCGCGTTCGCACGATGAACGAGATCCTCAGCAGCGTCAAGCTCATCAAGATGTACGCCTGGGAGGACTCCTTCGAGAAGAAGATCGCAGGTACGATGTACGTTTCCTGGCTCCGCAGCGGACTTTGAAACAAATTTGACTTTTGAAACAAAGATGGATGTAGTGTGCTGCCCACTAGGTGTCAGTAATGTTCCATTATTGACATGACATGACAGCCATGGCATGTGCTGGAGCCTATCCCAGCTGTCTTCGGGCGAGAGGCGGGGTACACCCTGGACTGGTCGCCAGCCAATCACAGACAACAACAACAAGACAAACAACCATTCACACTCACATTCATACCTATGGACAATTTGGAGTGGCCAATTAACCTAGCATGTTTTTGGGGAGAACATGCAAACTCCACACAGAGATGGCTGAGGGTGGGAATTGAACCCTGGTCCTCCTAGCTGTGAGGTCTGTGAGCTAACCACTAGACCGCCGTGCCGCCCCATGTCTAACATGATAGAGTGAAAATAAGTTCTCCTCCCATTCTGTGTGGAAATGGTACATTTTTGGTTTTCTTGATCCTTCTTCCCCAAGGACCGTTTTAAACCCTTTCTTATGTTTATAATACAGTACATAAATTGGAGACTAACTCATTAGAGTTGGAGAGTTGGACTAACTCATTAGCTCGCTACCTTGCTAATGGTTAAAACCAGGGTTGTCTCTTGTGTCTCTGCAGTGACCCCATCGCCTGTGCATTACAGTTGAGCAATGTGTTGTAAACAAAGACAAATAGGCGTGTAAAGGTGACTATAGGGTTATGTCATTTGTTCAGGTCTCTAATAACAGTAAATATTGGATGTAGAAAGCCATATACAGTACAAGTTTTTATGCTAGGAAACTAGGAACATGTTTCATGTATTCATATTGAATCCTACCTGGCAGACGGTCCCTTATCGATAAGCGAGGCATAACTGTAGCCACAAATATTCAATGTTGTTTCTTCCAGAGATGAGGCAAAGGGAGAAGAGATATCTGCGGGGGGCCAGTTACATCCAGAACACCAACAACAGCATCACCACCATCATCCCCATCCTGGCCACTGTACTCACCTTCATGGTGCACACCTTGCTGGGCTTAAATCTCCAGTCCACCGAAGTGAGTACGCCACATAAAAGACTAAAACCACAACAAAGATACGATCCAACCACATCATCAACTCTCTTGATGCACCAAGTGCAGTTCGCACCAAGTCCAAAAACATTAGCATTACCATCTGTGGCTGTAGGCAACCTCCTGATGTAACGCCACAAGATGTCAGTAGCTGAAGTGGGCTCCATTTCTTGTCCATTCAGTGTGTCTGTGTCACCACCAGGCCTTCACCACCATCGCCATCTTCAACGCCATGCGCTTCTGCCTGGCTCTGATGCCTTTGTCTGTCAAGGCTCTCGCCGAAGCCAGCGTGTCCATCACACGTCTCAAGGTGAGAACCCCCCCCCAAGGCTGCCAGGTGTTAACGCCTTGTTTTTCAGCATCCTGGCACCCGACGGCACCTTGGAGTCTGCTCTCCAATTAGTGACTTTGATTTCATTTCATTGGTGGAAAGCTTCCAGATAGTTTTTGTCAGTGGATGTTGCAGAGTGTTAGTTTTCCACATGAGGACCTGTCGTCCTTTCCTCACCGGCAGGGTGACTCCATGAGGTGTTCAGGTGAAAAAACATCAACACCTTGTCTTCCTGCCGCTGTGAGAGACTCCCATTTTGTGGCTTTCATTTTTACGACAGGGAAATAAGCAACATTGAAGTGTTGAATGCTATCCTAAGCTGCTATCCTAAGCTAGCTCCAACGTTATGGCAATCATTTCCTTATTCACGCCAGATTAAAAACATTGAACAGTGGAAAAATTGAAAATGAAACCCGCAAAAACGCCCCTAGGAAGGAAATTGGGATGCAAATTATTTTGTGCGAGCACGCAGGAAGTCCATCGTCATCAGAGGAGTCCATCGTCATCAATCGCAGTTAGCGTATCATCTTCATCATCATCTTCTATCAAGTTATTTTCTGAAAAAGCTTACACTAACACCATCCCCCCTTCAGAAAATATTGCTGATCCAGAATCCAGATCCCTATGTGACGCACAGGAACAACAGCGACTCGGCCATCGTCATGGACAACGCCACCTTGTCCTGGAACACACCAGACAGCCACAGCGCCCCCCATCCCACCGTGGCCAACGGAGGGACTGCAGCAGCCAACGGCGACACAGCACACCCAGTCAATGCCCCGTCCCAGGATGAAGAGGCTGACTTGCTGCCAACACTGAGAAACATTTCCTTCACGCTTCCCAAGGTGGATGTCACATGACATGAAGAAAGTTGGTGTAAAGACCAATTGAATCTTTTTGTCCCTGAAGGGCAACTTGCTGGGCGTCTGCGGGAATGTGGGAAGTGGGAAGTCGTCGCTGATCTCCAGCATTTTGGAGCAGGTGAGTTGGTCGCTTTTTCAGCGGTCAGACAGTAACGTATCAGTCAGTAACATATGGACGCCCTAAACCTTAAACCTTTTGTTGGTCCGCGCCACATCCTAAGAATACAGTTGGACAAGAAACTGCAAAAGTTGACGAGCAAAATGGCTGAACGTAACGAGAAAGACCTGACCGAGATCAGGCGAGATGTCTTCACTTCCTGGTTGCTGCGGAACATGTATTTCTACGGGAAAGATGCAGGCCGAGCTTTTATAAAATGCACTTCTGCCACCTTGTGGTCATTTTTTTGCCTTTTTAAACGGCACCCAACATGCTCTCTTCTGCTGTGCAGTTGCATCATCGGCTTTTGGGCTCTAACAAGAGTAAAGACTCTCATGATAGTTGTCCGTCTTCCTGTTTTAGATGCACCTTCTCCAGGGCTCCATCACGGCCGACGGGACGTTTGCCTACGTTTCCCAGCAGGCCTGGATCTTCCACGGCACGGTGCAAGACAACATCCTGATGGGGGGATCTCTGGATCGGGTCAGGTGATGAATCCCGTTTGATGAATAACCTCGTTTGGCCTCGCCTGCTTGTTTGAAGCCGAGCAGAGGTCGTCAGGCAGTCAGACGGGTCCTGATTACTGCGGTACAAAGTTAACGAGAACTCGTGAGCAGGCATAAAAGCAAACGTGAGAGCATCGTAAAAACGTCCAGTTCCAAGTCAGAGGTGACGGGAGAAGATGCAGACGAAGTTCCTTGTGTATCTGAGCGCTAATGTCGTATGATCTTCATACATATTTACATGGAGGTTCATGGAACCTTGGCTTCGTGTGTATTTCAGTGGCAGACTAGAGCAGGACTCGCGGGCCGCATTGATATGACAAAATTTACACGGGGGGGGGGCAGACTATATATTTTACACGTAACAGTCCACCTGGTATTATTGTATCTGTAAAATTGTCATGCAATCTGCTATTATTATTTATTATTTTATATTTATATTTAAATATTTTAAAAATAATAAAATATTATAATAATTACAATAAAATTACAATAATAATTATTATATTATTATTATGTAAAATATGCAAATATAACAATAATATTATATATAATTAATATAATAATTAGCATTAACATAATAATAGTTCTAATAATAATTATAATAATCTAATAATAATAATTATTATTATTATTATTATGTGCTTGTGTCCCTTTTTTCAGGAGCACTTTGTAAACAACAGACCATGTCAAAAAACGAAATTGATAAAACCATCAAAACGTTGGCTCAGGCCATGATGCCAGGTTGTATGTTGAGTTTAAATGAAATACTTTGGAAAGATTGGGCGGGCCGTATTGAAACACTTGGCGGGCCGGATGTGGCCCCCGGGCCGTAGTTTGCCCACCCCTGGACTAGAGTGATTGTGTGTCTGCAGATATGAAAGAGTGTTGGACGTGTGCAGCCTCCGAGCGGACTTGAAAATTCTCCCACATGGTGACCAGACGGAGGTGTGTCTTTTCTATAGTTTCTGTCAGCGTTTAGTGGTTCTTCCAGAATAAAACAATGCATGCACATGAAGCTGTCTTGCTACGTTTGTGCTGTCAGATTGGCGAGCGTGGACTGAACCTTTCAGGAGGTCAGAAGCAGAGGATCAGCCTGGCCCGAGCCGTCTACTCTAACAAGGACATCTTCCTGCTGGATGATCCTCTCTCGGCTGTGGACGCCCACGTGGGCAAACACATCTTTGAGCAATGCATCAAGCGCCAGCTGCAGGGAAAGTCTGTCATTCTGGTCACTCACCAGCTCCAGGTGGGAACACGCCGCATGGCATGCGTACACTTGGTGGCTGTGGTCATTTATGTCACCGAAATGTCACAAAAAGGGACTACTGTTATATGAATGGCAACAGTGTTAAGTATGGACCTTCTGCCCTCTAGTGGAAGAACATTGAATTGTCCTGCCTGTCACTGCAGCATAATGTAGCAGGCGTAGGTAGATGAACACAGATTTGTAGTAAATAACCGACCTGATGATCTCTACCCGGCTGATATCATTTTTTGAATCGACTATTAAAGGCATCCAAATCGAGATCAATACTTGTGTTGTATGTTCATTAGTATTTGGAGTTCTGTGACGACATCCTGGTTCTGGAGAACGGAGAGGTCCTGGAGTCAGGGAACCATCAGGCTCTGATGAAGGCGAACGGACGCTATGCCCAGCTCATCAGCGGCTACCAGGCAGAGCAGTCCAAAGTCAGTGTGCTTCATCGCCTCTTCTTCATCACCGGACATGTTTACCATCACATGAATAACAACGGCCCGACAATGGCGCTTTGTTTTGGTCTTGGTGTTTTGGAGAGGTGATGCAATACTACAGAAAACACAGCGACTTTGTCTCCATATTGTTTACAGACTCAGACAGAAGAGGAAGAGGCTCCGCCCCAGCACGCCGTAAAGGAGATGGTGGAAGCGGAGCCGAGACATCGTTCAAGCAGTGGCATCGTCAACCAAGGTCAGCAATGGATGCGTCCGTCATCTATCCGCTTCATCCTATCCTGTCAATGTACAGTGGCTTCCAAGTCTTACTGGAGACACTGACGTCTGCTCTTCCTCCCAGCTTTCGACATGGCAGACGAAGACGAGATGGGATTCTTAACAAGCACCAAAGGTGAGTCTGGAATCCTGGACAGATGACGTCGTCGTCGTACCTTCATGTGTCAAATCTTTCGATTTCTGTCCATGCAGCATCCGAGGGTGCTGACCAGCTCGTCAGCCAGGAGTCGTCCTCAGAAGGTGGCGTCTCCTGGAGGACCTACCAGCGGTACTGCAAGGCAGCGGGAGGTAAGAATCACAACACACACACAAAATGTAGCGCAAACTCAAGATGTCCGTCATCCATTTCTGCAGGTTATATCACCGTCTTTGTCACCTTGCTGAACGTGGTGGTGATGGTCGGATCCACGGCCTTCTGCAACTGGTGGCTCAGTCAGTGGCTGGGCCAAGGGGACGGGGTGAGAACACACACCCACCCTGCAACAGAAACATGCGTCACGGTGGAATGGAACGATGCATGCTGACTGGGTGATACTATAGTAATACTATATTATGTAATACTGTACTACAGTATATGTATATACAGTAAAGTCTCGTTATATCGATATTCTCGGGAGTCGTAAAAAATACCGATATAACCGGACTATCCATATATCCGATCCTGCGCCGAACTGCATTAAAAGTGGGCGGATCTTTGATATGGCATGTAATTTTCTCCTTGAGTTCATGGATTGCGTATCTAGCATGCTTTTGTACTACAATACATTTTGTACTACAGTAAATAAAAATAAACTTACGCTGTAGTGATTACCGGTTACCGGGACATAATTCACCCCGGAACTATCGATAGGGAAGGTGTTGCCACCCGGAGGGGTAGGCGCGAGGGACGGGTGTTTTCCGCTGTGTGTGCTGCACTCTGGTGGTGGAAGTGTGAAAAATAAAGTTGACTGGAAGCAGCCGTTCGCCGTGTTCTTTTTTGGTATTGAAATCCTTAAGCAAAGATTGATTTAAGCTGCTTTTGTATCGATATAAGCAGACCAAATTGGCTGGCGGGAGATGAAAAGGGCATCCTAGTAACCGGATTATCATAATAACCGTGTATCGTACTAACGGAGCTAATTATATCATTATATCATTTGCCGGGAAATGAAAATAGTATCGTAATAAGTAGTAATCCGTTTTAACCGATATCGATATAACGAGACTTTACTGTATTCAATATGAGTCACTTTGACCAGCACTTGTAAGTATGAAGGAATCATATTAAGGTTTCTATTCAATCTTGGTATGCAACAATTTCATTCAACTCCATGGGGCCGCAAACCCAATTCAAAACGACATTGTCACTTGGGCCGATATCAAAAAAGTAGCACAACAGCGCCTTAAAATCGGAAAAAGTAACCAACAACAGCTTGTCTGAAGTCTACGTCTTTTAGCAACATGTTTGGCTGTCGTGTAAACGTCTATGATTGCAGCGTTTTAAAAGTACGGCCATTAAAGTGGGTCACGCTGACTGTGTTTGTCGCTCTGCTAAATTAGCCGTCAGCTTGATATGCTTTTGAACGCCAAAGGATGCTTACAAACACAAATACAAAAATACGTATTGTTGTTGAAAATATCTTCCGTCATCTTTGCTCCGCTGGTTGCAGTCGCCCAACAAGACGACATCAGACGTGGGGGACATCTCCAAAAACCCGGACCTGCACTTCTACCAGCTGGTGTATGGCATGATGGTGGTTGTTATGGTGACGCTGGCCGTCATCAAATGCTTCGTCTACACCCACGTCACCTTGAAGGCCTCCTGCAAGTTCCACGACACCATGCTGAAGAAGGTGCTGAGGTGGTCTCGGCGTCTTTTGGGGCGCCTTCTAACGGGCATGTCCTTCGGTTTTCCAGATCATTGCCAGTCCCATGAGCTTCTTTGACACCACACCGACGGGACGCATTCTTAATCGCTTTGCCAAAGATCAGGAGGAGCTGGACAGCATCCTGCCCCTCCACATGGACCCCTTCTTGCAGTTTGCTCTGCTGGTCACCTACACCATCATCATCATCGCCGCCGTCTTCCCCCCCATGCTGATCGCCGTGCTCATCATGGGCCTGCTGTTCACCCTCATGCTCTTGTCAGTTCATACCAGCAAGTGGATCTTGTGAGTCAGTGGGGGCCGAGTTGACGTTTCCTTGCCGGTTCTGCAGCATCTTCCAGAGGAGCATCCGCCAGATGAAGAAGATGGAGAACATCAGTCGCTCCCCGTGCATCTCCCTCACCACCTCCACCGTGCAAGGCCTCAGCACCATCCACGCCTACAACATGAAGGACGAGCACATCAGGCTGTAAGGTCACCGTGCAACACAAACATCTGACAATGAAATAATCATGCTGAGTTGGCACAAGAATCCCTTAATCCACGGCAAGCGATAACTCCTGCCCCCCCCCTCCCTCCACTCAGCTCCCCAAGCAGCCACACACAAGCACAAGTCTTATTTATGTCTTAATGGCTCCTAGGAGTGTAAAGATGACTATAGGGGTGTTATTTTGGCTGTAGAGGGCTCTAATAATGTTAAAGTATGTGTGAGGTCATAAACATGTTTTCCATGCTGTAACTACCAAGATATTACATTCCTGCATAAGTAATCAGGGTCCCAAGTCTTGGAGGTCTTAGGTGGTCAAATTTGTGGCTTATTTGTGTTTCACCTCCTCCGCTCTCCTCTTATTATTGTGTGCCCCCCCCCCATCCCGTCATTGTGTGGGATTATGTACACCCACTGATAACCTGCTTTTAATTGGTTTCTCGTGCTTTCTCGTGTCTTAGCTTCAAGTCCCTGAACGACATCAACTCCAACCACTACCTGCTCTTCGCCTCCGGGACACGCTGGCTTGCCTTCAGACTGGACGTCATGGCGGCAACCCTGACCTTGTTCGTGTCTCTCTTTGTGGTCCTCACCAGTAACGAGCACATCAATCCAGCGCTGAAGGGCCTGGCCTTGTCCTACACCATCCAGGTACGTGTGAGGCAGCGTGAGGATGGCGTGGCGTGGCGTGGCGTGGGCGTGACGTGATGTTGGTGCGCTTGCAGCTGACGGGGATGCTGCAGTACGTGGTGAGACAGGCCACAGAGGTGGAGGCCAGGTTCAACTCCGTGGAGAGGCTTCAGGAATACATCACGGTCAGGATGCATGAGGACGGATGTCACTAGCGTGTCGGATCGCCGGTATGTAAAAGGAAGTCTTGCTGTGTCCAGGGTTGCGAGTCTGAGGCTCCCAGACACATGAAGGACGCTGACATCCCTGAGGACTGGCCCAAAGAAGGGGCCATCACCTTCAAGGACTACCAGATGAGGTACAGACAGAACACGCCGATCGTCCTCAACGGCCTGGACTTCCTCATCCGAGCCGGAGAGAAGCTGGGCATCGTGGGAAGGACGGGTTCTGGTGAGGTTCCAGGAAGCTCAGAGACACTCGTGTCTGCTCCAAGCTTCAAAACGTGCTGTCCTCCATGCTTGGCGTGTGCAGGGAAGTCCTCTCTTGGGGTGGCGCTCTTCAGGCTGGTGGAGCCGGCAGCAGGAAGCATCCTGATAGATGGAGTGGACATCTCCGCCATCGGTCTGCAGGATCTACGCAGCAAGCTGTCCATCATCCCTCAGGACCCCGTGCTTTTCATTGGCACAGTCAGGTCAGCTGACAGCCGACACCTTGATTGACGTCCGGTGGTTGATTGAGCGCCGTGTACGCCGACAGGTACAACCTGGACCCCTTCAACAACCACAGCGACCAGGACATCTGGACAGCGCTGGAGAGGACCTACATGAAGGACTCGGTGAGTCAAGAGGTTGCAGAGCAGCGTAGTGGATCGGTGGATCGCTGAGATGCTGACTGAAGATCTGGATCTGGTCCAAATCCATCATGAGCTTAAAACGGTCCACATGGTACTTCCTAATACTTTTCTCTAGGCAACTAGACTCTTCGGGTCGTCTAGGAAGACGTTTTGCAGGCTTCAGCGGTCTGTGCCCATGATGAAATAGGAGGATGCATCGTGTTTATCCTCCTGTTTGTTTCCTTGTGTTGTGGTGCCAAACGGCAGTCGTTAGTATGTTAATATTGTGTTAATATTCCAAGAGTGGGACGCATGTTGCTCTGGACCAGTCATGACGTATGTA
Organism: Doryrhamphus excisus; assembly: GCF_037039965.1. Lineage (NCBI taxonomy): Eukaryota > Metazoa > Chordata > Actinopteri > Syngnathiformes > Syngnathidae > Doryrhamphus > Doryrhamphus excisus. The sequence goes on from NC_136369.1 coordinate 2,054,511, forward strand.
GTGGTCTTCCTGTAATCCAGATCAAGTCCTCCAGTCTTGCTGATGTTTTTGTCTCCACAGATCTCCAGACTGGAGGGACAGCTTGAGGCCAAGGTGTTTGAGAATGGAGAGAACTTCTCCGTAGGAGAGCGACAGCTGATGTGCATGGCGAGAGCGCTGCTTCGCAACTCCAAGGTCAGGACGCAGACACGCCCTCCATTTGTCTTTGTGAACATCCAAAGTGAGACCCGGGGGCCATTTTTATATCACGTCGTCATCTTTGTCCACCAGATCATTCTCCTGGACGAGGCCACGGCATCCATCGATGCCGAGACGGACACCCTGATCCAGTCCACCATCAAAGACGCCTTCCAGGACTGCACCATGCTCACCATCGCCCACCGTATCAACACCGTCCTGCACTCAGACCGCATCCTGGTCATGGACAACGGAAAGGTGACACACACACACACACACATGCATTCACACGCACACACGCGCCGCAGTGCACTGACACGGACGCACGTGCTCCAGGTGGCAGAGCTGGACAATCCCGATGTGCTGTCCAAACGACCCGACTCGCTCTTCTCTTCCCTGCTGGCGGCCGCCAACATCGTGAGCGCCTCGGATGCACCTTGACGTGATTTTACTGATTTTACTGCAACAAATTCATTGGCCACAGCATTAGGGACGACCTAATGAGACCCGACACACCGGTGGGCTTTCCACTTCCTGTTGGTTTAGCACACTGGAATGTTTGACAGCTCTTATTTATTGATCGACTTTTATGCCTGTTTTTTGTCAATGGTGAGTATGTTGAGACCTCAGAGTGGTTGAAAATGAGAGAAAGGAGTTAAAAATGCTGCGTACACATAGTTACTGTCTTTTTCTGCGTTTACGTCCTGTTTCCTGTGTGGAACGTAGAAGAAGAGGAGAAAATTTCCTGGTTCTTTCTCTTCTACTACTCCACCTGGTGGCACCAGAAGATGTATTTGCTGACAAACACTTGGACTTGATTCTCGTGAGAATATTGATGACTACTTATTCTCTTTATCAGGGAAATGAATACTCACATTAAAACACTTTTGCTATTAAAGAACTGTCTTTTTTATCCGAAAATATCCCTAAAGGTATGGAGGACCAAAACTGCCAAAATAATAAATAAATAAATAAATAAAAGTGGAAATAAAAACAAAAATGAAAAAAAAAATCAAAAAATGAAATACAAAAAAATAAATATAAATGGAAATAAAAACAAAAATATTTTTTTTTAATTTTTGAATCTTGTTTTTTATTTTTGTATTTATTTTTGCTTTTATTTATTTATTCATGTATATATTTTTTTATTTTTGTTTTTATTTCCATTATTTTGTTTTGGTCCTCAGAAATATGGAGGACCAAAACTGCCAAAATAAAAAATAAATACAAAAATAAAAAACAAGATTCAAAAATTTAAAAACAATTAATTTTTGTTTTTATTTCCATTTATATTTATTTTTTTGTATTTAATTTTTTCTTTTTTTTCATTTTTGTTTTTATTTCCACTTTTATTTATTTATTATTTTGGCAGTTTTGGTCCTCCATATAAAGGAGGCTTATATTCTTATAAAAAAAACACAGTAAACAAAAAACTATACAACTTTTTACTATTAAATTGTTAATATATTCACATAGAATATGCTCATATTAGAAATATATGAGAAAAAATATTTTTGTAGATCATATTTTTTTGGGGTCAAACTTTCTCTTTCTAAATATTTTAAAAATTTATTGTAATTCCTAAATAATTATAAAAAATATGTCACAATGTGGTTGACCGACACAGAAGTAACCAAAGTCTCCTCGTCTGTCCAGTCAAATACACAATGACACAATGTCGTGGTCACATGACACTCAACTGACCTCACATCCACCTTATAGAAGACCTATTATGCTCATTTTGGGCCCTTTGTATTCCCTTTGTATTTTGTATTCCATCTTCGGGCACGTCCACCATGTTGTGATTGGTCCTGCTCAAGCTTGTACAGCATGCACCCAGGCACGCCCGTATGAAGTCTGGTTCACTGTGATGTCACAGGGAGTCGGTGTTGGGAAAAACTGTCTGAAACCGAACGTTCGATTTCCAAATAATGCATTATAATACAATATTTTTCCAAATTTCTTACTTTTGCAAAACCTTTTTCTCGTTAAGATACGACTTTTGTGTTAATATTTTGTATTTATTCTTGTAAAATTACAGCATTTTTTTTCCATGTCCGCAGTTGCTATCAACTATTTAATCTTGTAAATGCGTGTCTGTTGTGCCATTTTCGGCCACATGAGGGCGCCATCACTGAAGTGACAATGCAGACATGCTTGACTGAAATTTTTGTTTTTTCATATCATCCACTTGAAAGCAATGATCCACAACTTTTTGAGCCTGGAGTTAATGCTCACTGGACATAATAAAAATGTCTCTTTTTTTATGTGAAGGATGTCTTGTAAAAGCTACTGTTTTATTTCATGCACAAGGTCCAATTGGGAGCACTGGTAAGTATAGCTGAATGTCATCTTCATAGAACGGATGGAAACTGATGTTGCGGTTGCAAATGACTAGTGACAGCTTGCATAGAAAAATAGAACTGGTCAGAGGATTGAGCCTTGTGGTACACCTGAGGAGAAAAGGGCGGAGGAGAAATCCTGTTTGTGATGTAAGAGAAGCATTCCAGCACATATTTGATATGATTTGTTTTTGGCTATACTGGAAATCTACCTCATTACTTCATGGTTTAAAATAAATTACTTGAAATAATTTAAAAATTATGAAATTATTTTGATGAGTAATTTAAACAAATAATTTCTTGAGTTAATCTATTAATTATATGTCTTGCATTGTTTGTCCTATGATATGAAATACACTACTTTTTCAAATTTATCGGACGCGTTGGGTGAATTTAAAACGAAGTATTGGACCGTCATTGCCTTTCGATGGCAGCCTCAATTTTTCAGAAACAAAATCAGTGGCATCGCACATGACTGGAAGGTACAGTATCACTTGAAGTCAACAAAGGAGTAAGATTAATCCCTACTAATACATGTAGTAATATTCTATTTATACACTGAGGTATTTGGGCTCTGAGTAATTGAGTACTTCAATTGGCTAATTGTGCTATCACTGGCTTTTGTGTTTCAGTTTAAATATTTGTCATAACTGTTGCACTATGTGTACTTAAATAAAGGAATATGTCAACATTGGAGTATCGATACTGCAACTGCAGTAACAGAATATTACAATGTAATGGAAATTGTTTATAGTTTAGCATCTTAATTATTGCATCTTTGATGAAAAAATTCATCCCGTTTTTTAGCAGTCAATCTGCACATGCGCAGTGACATGGAATAGTCCATTGCACGAGAAGGGAGGGGGACGGTCGAAACGATCATGCTCGGTAACGCACTCGATAACATGGTAAGATGTACCAAAAATCAATAATCAGTTTTTATGAAACGTTTGGAGGCCCCTGGAAATCTCGGTGCCCAGGGTAATTCCCTTTGTTTACCTAATGGTAAGATCGCCCCTGTTTGAAGCTCGTAAACGAGGAAATTATTCCACTTTTAAATAAGAACTACTTCCGGATATTCACCTGCGAAGTTTTATTTTGGAGAGCTTGCAGGAAGTCCGCTGTACACCCAAGCAAACGTTCTGTGTCTTTTGTCATTCTTGGCCACATGATGGCGCCAGAGGACCTTGGCGCGACAACACGAACGTGATTGACTGATGGGGGGTTTCCCAAATCATCCACTGGATGGCGGTGATCGGCAACCTTTTTCAGCCAACGGACTGCCTCGGTGCGAGCCTGGAATTTGCAAATTTGCTAAAAATTTGCAAAAATGAATGCGAATCAATTCTTGTATTTTATGAATTTTACTTTAATATTTTACTGACTGTTTTTTTTCATTTTTTAAAATGCTATTTTCCAATATTTTAACTTATTTTGTCCTGTTTTCTGTCTTTTCTTCTCAATATACATCAATATCAATAATTATTTAAGTGAAACATTGTAAAATCCACCAGACAGTAGGTGAATCTGTTATCGTTACTTCCTGGAAATCAGTGGTATCGCCCATCACTCGGTAGTCAGTAGTGTGGAGCGGGACAGGATATGTCAGCGGGGTGGGCGTGGCTTGTAGTCCGAGTGTCAGCTTCCTGAGGCGGGGGAGGGTGTGAGCTACGAGCGGAGTGACTTTTTTTTGCTTCTTGCTTCTTGTCTTCATCATCCCGGTTGGACGAGGGTGAGTCAAGAAGTTTGTTGTTTCCATTTCTGACGAGAAAGTAAAACAAGGTATGTTTAAATAACAAGTTTGTCGTCCGTTTGTGTGGAAGAACTGCAGCAACTGTCTAGAACGTGAAAGGTTTCTATATCACTGCCATCTCACTTTAGGATCTTTTTAAGACGTTTCGTCTTTCATTTCGATTGTGAGACGCTCCGTGGAGGAACTTGTTTCGTCTTAACCCAACACGACTTTGTTGTTCTTTCTTGTTGACACTTCAAGATTTAAGAGCACCACCGTGACGTTCGCTAGCCGCTAGCTTCTGTTAGCATAACAATGGCACCTACAGGGAAGGATGCTTCCTCAAAGCTCGTTGGAAATATGCTTCATCAAAGATGACAATCATCAACAAAGTGACAATGAATGAAAAATCTCAATAATAAAATTCTCAATAATATTATAAATTATGTATCTCAATTCCCAAACATGTCAATAGAAATAATCTGTTCCAGGGTCAAGCTGTGGCTGTGAGTGTTTTGTCCTCCTTTGACCCGTACACGGATTTTCACCATTTAAAGCCCTGTTGGGAGTTTGAAGTCTGCACTTTCACCTAGCATGCTGCGCCTGCAACGACTCCTAAGACTTAAATGTATCAAAGTGGCTCCTGCGGCCGTGAATTGTTTTTGTTTTTTTTTTGTATGCGGTCCTCACCGGAAAAGGTTTGGACACCGGTGCTGATCCCGATACAGCAGAACACTCAAAGTGCTGTTATGGATGCTTTATGGCACAATATTGTCATGCAAGTGTAATCACAGGCTAAATATATGATAATGAGTGATAAGACCCTGCAGGATGTACAAGACGCTAGAGGGGGGATTTGCACTGAACTCTGCTTGTCCTGTGTGTGTGTGTGTGTGTGTGTATGTGTGTGTGTGTGGTTAATGGTGGATTTCATGCAGGAGCCCGAGGGCGGCGCTCTCAGCTCCTCATCAAAAGAACGAAAAGGAAACTTTGACTTTGCTGAGAGGGCAGAATGAAGGCATAAATGTTAGTAGTTATCATTTTCATAACATTAAGCATACAAAAAGATGGCAGAGGAAGGAAGAAGGCATGGGGGGGGTAAGGTGCTCGAACGTCTCTCGGGTGTCCGATATTGGCTTTTTTTGCCAAAAATCTATATGCTGATATTGTCCAGCTCTCAATTTCCAATACCGATATGTGTAACATGACATATCTCCTGTTGGTGAAATGAACACTTATGTGTTGCTTACAGCATTTATTTAATATCGGTTTTCATGGTAGGGCAAAAATTCCATACCGATAATTATCTGTATTTTTGTTCTTATATTTTACTGCTGAGTGACAATAAAAAATCCACATAGTATTTAAGGAGGATGAGTTCAACTTTTAAACGGCATTAATGTTTCACATCAAGAGCAAGAAGCCCGTTCATTTACAATGATGTAAGACACACAACTTGATAATAATAATAATAATAATAATAATAAATAACGCCGCCGCCCCAGCACTAAGACGGGAGAATCTTCATCAACACAAAGTCGTAATAATGGAATGGTGTGATGAAAGAAGCAGACTTTACAAGGCAGCGTGGAGCAAAAACATGTCAAGAGATATTTGTGACGCGTTAAGCTTAATTTAATCTGCATGGCGTCCAAGTGCAGAGCCAGCGCACTTTAATTAGTACTTTTCTGGCCAAAAACTGGTTAGCATCTCATCTGTCAACTGCAGCTCTTCCTGTCTCAACTAGAAAATGGTAATTCCCCCTCAAAAGTTGGCTTGAGTGATGCTGTCGCCAAGACGAAACGCCAAAAATAGGAATGATTTGCGGGAATTTGAAGTAAGTCGTAGATGAGAGCATCCTTGGAAGATGCTAAGCTCTTCCTGAAAAAAGTACAAGGAAGTCGTCAATTAAGGCCATGATCCAGGGTGGCCAAACTTTCCACAAGGGCCGAATATACTGAAAAATCAATAGTTGTAGGGGGCCGCTTTACATATGTTTTTTAATATGGTAAAATAAAAATAAAAATGTGGGGCGTACAAAAAAAATATATATTTTTTTGTTTCAAAAATAAAAAATTTTTTGCAATTTTATTTTGCAAACATTTTTGGGCAAAAAATTTTTTTTTGTAAAAATGACAATTTTCTTTGTGTTTTTTTGGAAAAATATATTTTTTACACTTAGTACACCCCTGGCATAAGGGCAGTATAGCGTGAAAGTATGCCTCCTAGTGGCTGTGAGTAGAATCTCTGATCAATCTGATAGGAAGATAAGTGATTCATGCAGCGTCTCCCATATTTGCTGGGTGCCACGTTAGTGCCAGTAACAGTTGTGGCTATAGGCAACCTCCTGATGTAGTTTTTCTATAGCAGTATCAGCATTAAAGTATGCATGAGTGGTCAGTATCCAGAAGATTTATCTAGCTCTGCATGCGCTTTAAAGTGTGGAAAAAGTCCCAAGTGTTAATGAGACTTGCCGTAATGTGCTGGACTGCACAAGTCGTCAGTGCTATTAATGCTGACTGAGCAGTTTGTTCCTTTATTGTGATGACAACATCGGTTGTGTTGCCGCTGTGTTGTATCAATACACTTGTTGCTAAGTGGTCGTCTCATGCGGAGATGGAGCACCCGAAGGCCGCCCGGTGGTGGGTCGACCTGGCGGGCAGCGTCAGCGTGAGGCCTCACTGATGTGCACGGAAGGGTCGAGTCAATTAGACACTGCCATTAAGGAGGAGGAGGGATGAAAGAGTAGCCTATTACTTTGCACTGAAGACGACCCCCTTACGTTGCGACGCAGAGCGATTACTCTGCAGCAGGCTCACAAGAAGGTGTTATTAGCTAATTAGTGCTCGTTAGTGCTGCTGATGCTTAAGACTTAAGAGTTCTTCACTTTTAAAAATGGAGGCCCGCAATCGTCACTGGACTAAGCAAAGTTTTGTTTTTGATCCAAACTAAATTCCAAGACAATACGGAGTTATTCCAACAAGTCGGTATCACGTGATGTTGATGTTTACGTTTTACTGGGCATGCCTATTCATGACTATTCAGTTGGATTATAGCGGCGCATGTAGACTTGAGATTGGAATATTCCTTTCCATGGATACCATTGTTTTCGGAAAGGTCATTCGGAAAGAGGAAAAACTGCTCATGTCAACGTGGCTAGTGTTGTTCCGGCAAACAAGTCTGGTGCTTGTGTGTCTGAAAGAACATCAGGGTAACATTACTGACACCTAGCGAGCAGTGTAGACTACTACATACTTTTGAATGCCTTATAATTGTCTCTTACTTCATTTAGCCATCCGTATGCTTGAAATTGCTTCATGTACGCATGAAATATGTCGCTGCAAAATTTGAAGCACCAAGTTGCGAGGGATTGCTGTATTTTCAACTTTTTGTCCCCCAGCAGTATACATATACTGTCATGAAAATACCGAAAGGTGAACTCACATTTGTGAGTTTTGTGATAGATACAATGGTTCTCTTTTATACCCCCCCCCCCTTTTTTTTTTTCAGCGTATTTGTCTTCTCTGCCACTCATGGAGATTGCAAAAGAGCTAAATCCTTGCCACCTTTAATTCTGTCAAAAAGCAACAAGTCAGCCGTGAGCGTCCTGTGTGTGTTGGATGGCGTGTAAACTGCGTTCCATTATCATATTGTGGTGGTTGGTAGCTTTTTGAGGATAAGACAGAGAAGAAGACAGAAAGAGACGGGATTATGGTAAAGTAGGAAGGTATTTGCTGCAAGATGCCGGCACTCTGCATATTACTTTGCTCTACATTCGGTATGAGCGCAGCAGGGTCTGCACGGAGGGGGCTGGGGGGTTGAGAGGATGAAGACCGGCCTCGCCTCTCGCTGCCTCCTCCCAGATGATATGAGATGAGGGAAGCGAGGCTGAGGAGGACAGACGCTGAGGGAGGAAAAGAGGCGAGTGCAATGTTGACGCTGGCGAATGATCACTGAGGATTTGGGAGACTCAGCAGGTAGGCCATGAGATCTTAACTTTGTGTATTTCGTCAAGTTGTCAATATCTGTATGATGTACCTCAGGTTAAGGCTCCATGTTGGGTGCAGTCAGGGAACAAAATTCAGAGCCTAAAACCGCTCATTATGACTGAACGGCGGCGGCAGCCATCTTCACCCCGTGAGGAAAAGCGGCAGAAAATGAATGAATGATATGATATGATGTGATGTACAGATGATGGATGAAAGGGATAAATGAACATTTAAGGTTACCTTTACCTGCACTAAGGACGTGATTCTTGACGGGACTGAAATCAGGAAGGAGGCGGTTGATCTCGCCGCCACCTCATTACCGTTATATTACATTACCTCAACAACGCATCATGTCTCCTCCCATTCTGTGTGGAAGTGGTAGATTTTTTGGCTTATTAAGTTTCGTAGAATGTGGTTAGCATGTTGGCCACACAGTCAGGAGATCGGGAAGACCTGGGTTTGATTGCCCGTGCGTGGGTTTTCTCCGGGTACTCCGGTTTCCTCCCACATTCCAAAAATATGCCAGGTTAATTGGCGACTCCAAATTGTCCATAGGTATGAATGTGAGTGGGAATGGTTGTTTGTCTGTATGTGCCCTGTGATTGGCTGGTGACCAATCCTACCAGTGAGGATAAGTGGCATAGATAAGTGGTTAGCTCAATGGCTCGTTAGTTTACAACATACTAGTTTCTGCAGTATAGGAGTTATGGAATGTGTTGTAAACAATGAATAATAGAACTGTAAAGATGACATAACACCCTTAATGCTCTCTACCAAATATACGTACCCTTACACTAAAACCGTTATGTTATAATTAGCAGCATAAAAAAATAATAGTAATTTTCCTCTGCTGAACATTTTTGAACTTCCTTAGTCATCCATGAAAGCCGGCTATCTTTGCGTTTCAGATCTTCACACGCATCCGCTTTGACTGATGTGAAAATTAGCGATCCACACTTTTTTTCTGGAATGTTGGTTTGGCTACGGCCTAACCAATTAGCCCGGTGGTGCCCAAACTGCGATGCTAGGGCCATTTGCGGCTCAGGGCTGGTTTTTTATTGGCCCGCAGCACATTCTTGAAATTTAACAAGAAAACGAAACAAACAACAGTCAGAATATTAAGAGAAGAAATGTCATCTAATGAGAAAAAAGACAAAATTTCACCATGAAAGGCGGCCAAAGACGGATCTATATAATAATAATCTAATATAATGTCATTTTAGTAGCATAAAGTTTATTCATTCATTCATTTTCTACCGCTTTTCCTCACGAGGGTCGCTGGAGCCTATCCCAGCAGACATTTTACATCACATTCTAATGAGTGAAAAGAATAATCTCATCATAAAAAATAAGGAAGGATGAGCAAGTGTTTTGGTTCGTGGCGGCCATGTTGTTCGACGGATCTTGCTTCAATTTTATATACGTGCTGATGTCAGCGCCCTGAAGCTGTGTGTCAAGTTCAGTACCCGGGATCCCCTTTCTGACGCCACCCTTTCATCTACACTGGCTTGTTGTTGGGGCTTTGGCCAGGAGTCAGTTTGGAAGATGTTTAGCAAGTGAAAGTGAAAGTGTTTTGTGAGGTGTTCCTTCATTTCTCACTCAGTACTGAATAGATCTTAAAAACAAACATCCAGGCACAAACCTCCAGTTGAGGGCCTCTTAAAGACTAGAGAATAGAATACGGTTGTTCTTTGTTTTTTTGAAGCTGCTCCCTGAAGTCTTCTGGCAACTACCCGAGGAAGGCCATTTTTGGCACGCAGCTGTTTTTTGTTGTTCTTAACATAAAATGAATTGAAGATGACATTACATTTGCTGTAATGTGCGTCGTTTGTCCCTGTCAGGTTACGCCAATGCCGCCATTGTGACTGAACGTTAAGGACCACCTCCTCTACTCGGAACCACCTGGACGCACGCTGATTCTTCTTCCACCTCTCGTTCTTCGTGCAAAGCTCGTTTGCGGAGATGGGGAGGAAGAAGATCCAGATCACACGCATCGTCGACGAGAGGAACCGGCAGGTCAGCGCCTTTCACTTCAGGGAGTTTGGACTTCCTGTCTGGGATGTGTAGTTGTCTTCATTTAGCGGTTTCTTCATGTGGTTTGATGGCGAGGAACATGTTGATGTAAAGCAACATAAGGCGCCTCTGGAAGTAGATGACTCTTTCATGCAGCAACATGAAAAGTTGTGCATGTCGGATATAGATCCTCAAATATTCAGCAAAGGAATCCCTCAAGGAATCTTCTGTGACTCCCAACATTTCTCACCATCCAGCGTGACGGCGGTCAGCGGCGGTGGCGAGGGTGGTAATTTGAGGTTAGCCGGGTCCGGACGGCACCCTGTCATTTGCAGGGCGGGACACACAGCTCCTTCTTTCTCCCCCAGTCGTCTCCTCGCGAGGCCGCGCCGCAGGACCGCTGGAATCCCGCTCACTGCAACGCTCGCTAAATATATCAGCGCAACAAACAGCGGCCTGTCTGGGAGGAAGGTGGCGGCGCTGTAAATAGCCACGTGGCTGGAAAATAAATATGTGTTTGTGTTTAATGTTTGCTCGTCTGGAACCCGAGCATTTTTAGATGTCGCCATGACTGGAGGACGCTGTGTGTCCAGCTTCTTCTTCCCTTTTTCTGGGACGTTATCTGTCAAGTGCATCAATAGTAAAAGTCTTCCTTTATGGTTATGGGAATGCTTTAGTTTATTTCCAACATGCTGAAAGCACATCTCCTGCATGAGTTGCTGGAGCTGCACCTTTAACTACCCCTGCACCGAAATGTGCCCTGTTTATACAAAAATGTAAGGGAACGTATGTTGTCCTGCCAAACAAAGGCCAAGTTTAATCATGATTTGGGCTGCATGAGAAAGTGAAAAGCAACACGTAGCTCTCTTTCGTCGTTTATGAAGAATGCTATTGCACGGCACAGCAGCAGTCAGCATTCATAGTGCTGATGCGTAAGTTGATGGTAAACAATCGTACGGCAAGCTGAATAGCAACATTTTAAAGGGCATGCAGAGCTAGATAAGTTGCTGGGATGCTGACCACTCATAGACCATGCTAACGTATAGAGATAATAATTTACTAGGTTGCCTACAAACACAGCAGTAAACAACACGGTCAGTGTAACATGCCAACGGCGGCGTAGCAACAGGCCAAAGCGCATGCAGAGCTAGATAGCGCTGCTGGATTGTGACCAGCTACTGCCATCTTGTGAAGTTCATAAAGTGCAATAGGAGGTTGCCTACAGCCACAGCAGTTATAATTTGTCACCACCCCCGACAGCATTTGTAGACGACACACCCGGTGACTATGGAATATACGAATCCTTCATTTATCGTGGGTAAGTGCTTCCAGACTCGACTGTGATAAAGGAATTTATAGGATTTATAGGATAAGTGGAATATTTGACGTTTTTTAGAGCTGAGTTTTAGCTTCATGTGGACTATGGATGGAAGTATCGTGATGGTAATGATGTTTATGAGTTATAAATGTTTTGTATAATCATTTAAACCTGCAATAAAAGCTGGTTGGTGAAGTCTGGAGCTTCGATGGTGGCTTCACCAAACAATTACTGCCACCTAGTGACCAGTGTAGAATACTACAGTCACAAGTGCTCTTAATAGCTTATGCTCTATTTGTATTTTTGTGCATTGAGCCATTTGTAATGCTTGAAAATGCTTACTTTGGGTAAAAAATGTCTTCACTAAAGTCGAACTACGAAACAGCAATGATGTATGAATTGTTTGAACGACCGTGATAGAGTGAGGGAGCGATGCATTTGGGGTAATGGCGGTATAGCAGGGGCTATAAATAAAAGACATGCTTGTGTTGCACTCGTTTGCCGCATCCACAGAGGTGTAGTCAGTTTAATTTGTCTCACAAACCATAAATGATATGTAAAAATAAATTATAACGTCTACCTTGTTTGTCAGACATATTTCAGTCTGCTGGGCAGGAAGGCCCAGGCGCTGGAGCGAGGGATGTGGTGGTGTTTACATCCCATCATGGTTTTTCTTGGCTGAGCTGGATGGACGCTGCCCACGTTGGGGGGGGGGGAGATGTGTATTTGTGTTCTACGAGCCTAATTTTAGCACCTCTGCCTTCTCTCGTTTTTTTTTTAAGATGGTGATTATTTGACAGAAACGGGCTAACTACGTTTTCTCCAGGTGACCTTCATGAAGAGGAAGTTCGGGCTGATGAAGAAGGCGTACGAGCTGAGCGTGCTGTGCGACTGCGAGATCGCCCTCATCATCTTCAACAGCTCCAACAAGCTATTCCAGTACGCCAGCACCGACATGGACAAGGTCCTGCTCAAGTACACTGAGTACAACGAGCCCCACGAGAGCAGAACCAACTCCGACATCGTGGAGGTGAGGGAATGCAGGCGTGCTTCTCCGTGGCTCAGATGAGTGGCAAGCCACCATGTTTGCTAATCATGCCACACTCGCTTGTAATTTTGACTGTTTTGTTTGTATTTTTTATTCTGAATTGCATGTAAATAATGTCATACTTTTTTCACCTGGTGGCTGCAGCGTTCGTCTTGACTGTGCAGGTGTTCCAACTGCTGTGGTGTGGGAGTGTAACACGCGTGCTAAGTGGGTCAGCCACAAGAAAAGCACCTGAGTCAACACCGCTGGCCTTCATTTGCTTGCATGTATCACTTCTTAGTGCAAAGCACCGGCTAGCGTGACGCCCGCACGTGGTTTACATGTCGGACGGAGACATTTGCAAACACTCCGCCGTGACATTTGACTGGCGCCGGCGTCGAGCGCCCGTCGTTCAGTGGCCCTTGCGTGTTTTCTGACGCAAGCAGACATGTTTGCTTGTCACAGGAGGATGCATTCATCCACGCCAACGCGGAGCAGTGAGATGCTGGAAGCGATCAGCTGTGATTAATATCACAGCTGCATCATCACCTGTCACACCCACAGTAAGAAGACTGCAAAGGATGTTGTGATGACAACTATTGACTTATTCATGCAGTCTCAAGACATTCTGTCTTTTTAGAAGCACTGCCAACAGGATTCCTTTCACACAGACCTGCAGAAATGATACACTGACACTGGTTCAACAATGATCGAGATGATTGATAGATCAGATGGAGTCGGAGTCAACCTGGTCATGAGGATAGCGGGAGTTGGAACCAAACTTTGAGGAAAGAAACATTATCGTTGACGCATCAAGACAAAAACATGTAAAAACGTTGAGTCTTCTAAGAGAATCCTCAGGCCAACGTCTGGCGTGCTTAAACTCCCACGTGTATGAAAATAGAGGAAGTTCAGAGAGCGAGCAGAGTTTACGCCTGATACGCTCATGAGTCATCTTTTCCCCTCACATGAACGACCAGCGCCGAGTCACTGTAATATCGACATCATACAAACTCATGCACAGCAGAAAGACATCTGCCATGTCTCAAATTGAATATTTCCATCAGCACGCTCCAGTAAACATGCGGTGTCCTCCCCATTTGGAGTGTTTGGAGTGCAACGTGCGAGTGACTTAGAATGTACTACGCCACAGTGAGACACGGCCATGTTGTCCCTCGTCCATGTTTGTCAGTCGTTTGACTGAATTTGTTCTGCATTGAACACTCGTCATGACGACCACCATGATGATGATGATGCTGTTGTGGTGCGTGCTTCCTCCTCAAGGCACTGAGCAAGAAGGAGCACCGAAGCTGTGACAGCCCGGACGCCGACGCCACCTACGCCCTGACACCCAACACCGAGGCCAAATATAAAAAGATCAACGAGGAGTTTGATCACATGATGAGGAGTCACAAGATGGTGAGTGCTCTGTGCTGATGTCATCCACCTCTTTACTCTTTACTTAGTAGTTACTTATTTACTTGCTTACTTAGTAGTTACTTATTTACTTGCTTACTTAGTAGTTACTTACTTGCTTACTTAGTAGTTACTCACTTGCTTACTTAGTAGTTACTTACTTTCTTACTTCATAGTTATTTACTTACTTTCTTACTTAGTAGTTACTCACTTGCTTACTTAGTAGTTACTTACTTTCTTACTTCGTAGTTATTTACTTACTTACTTTCTTACTTAGTAGTTACTCACTTGCTTACTTAGTAGTTACTTACTTTCTTACTTCGTAGTTATTTACTTACTTACTTTCTTACTTAGTAGTTACTCACTTGCTTACTTAGTAGTTACTTACTTGCTTACTTAGTAGTTACTTATTTACTTACTTACTTAGTAGTTACTTACTTGCTTACTTAGTAGTTACTTACTTACTTTCTTATTTAGTAGTTACTTACTTTCTTACTTAGTAGTTACTTACTTACTTTCTTACTTAGTAGTTACTTACTTTCTTACTTAGTAATTACTTACTTTCTTACTTAGTAATTACTTACTTTCTTACTTAGTAGTTACTTACTTCCTTACTTAGTAGTTACTTACTTTCTTACTTAATAGTTACTTATTTACTTACTTTCTTACTTAGTAGTTACTTATTTACTTACTTTCTTAGTAGTTACTCACTTGCTTACTTAGTAGTTACTTACTTTCTTACTTAGTAGTTATTTACTTACTTACTTTCTTACTTAGTAGTTACTTGCTTACTTAGTAGTTACTTACTTTCTTACTTAGTAGTTATTTACTTACTTACTTTCTTACTTAGTAGTTACTTGCTTACTTAGTAGTTACTTATTTACTTACTTAGTAGTTACTCACTTGCTTACTTAGTAGTTACTTATTTACTTACTTAGTAGTTACTCACTTGCTTACTTAGTAGTTACTTACTTTCTTACTTAGTAGTTATTTACTTACTTACTTTCTTACTTAGTAGTTACTTGCTTACTTAGTAGTTACTTACTTGCTTACTTAGTAGTTACTTCATTACTTACTTACTTACTTAGTAGTTACTTACTTGCTTACTTAGTAGTCACTTACTTACTTTCTTATTTAGTAGTTACTTACTTTCTTACTTAGTAGTTACTTACTTACTTTCTTACTTAGTAGTTACTTACTTTCTTACTTAGTAGTTACTTACTTCCTTACTTAGTAGTTACTTACTTACTTTCTTACTTAGTAGTTACTTACTTTCTTACTTAGTAGTTACTTATTTACTTACTTTCTTACTTAGTAGTTACTTACTCGCTTACTTAGTAGTTACTTACTCGCTTACTTAGTAGTGACTTACTTTCTTATGTAGTAGTTACTTACTTACTTACTTACTTACTTACTTACTTAGTAGTTACTTGCTTACTTACTTTCTTGCTTAGTAGTTACTTATTTACTTACTTTCTTACTTAGTATTTTTTTTAATAAAACACACATATTGGTTAACATCTCCCCATTCCACATGCTATGTTGTTGTCATGCGTCCTGTCCCTCGGCTGTAGTCCACAGGCGTCCCGCAGCACAACTTTATGCAGGCGGCGCCCGGCAACATGGCGTACAGCCCCGCCACTGCAGGAGGAGTAGGTGGCACCTCTCAGGTTCTCACTGCAGACGGAAGGCTGCTGGCCTCTCAGCACTCACACCTGCACAGGAACATGAAGTCACCTGACAGGTCTGCCAGCTCAGGTGTGTGCGTGTATTACCATATTAAATAATAGCAGAAGAATAGAAGACCTCATTGTTGCTGTCCTCAGGTGAGCTGCAGGGCACGTCTGATGTCAGCTTTCACAATGGGTCAGGACCGGCCGGTAGGTTTGTCTTTGCAGTTTTTGCATAACCCCTCACACTCAAAAACAACCAAAAAACAGTTTTAGACGTCACACTCCTCTTGTGTATGTATTGTTTTCCAACATTTTGGTGGAAATGTGTTCATAAAGTTGTCCACAACTCAGAATGTCCACAGTTTGGCCTTGGTGGAGGTCGTGACATCGTCATATTGCAGAAATGTTCCAGGATCAAATATGTTACCAGTATATTTGTTTACGTTAGTTCAGTGCATAAGCAACATCCTCTCCCTCTCCACCTTCGCGCTTTCCTTTCCAGAAGGCTGCACGCCATTATGTAAGCAAAGATCAATTATTCAGTGTGATCTCCTCTATAATGAATAGCTGCATCCTCCACTGGAGAGACATGACCATGAGACATAACCATGACATAACATGACCTAAAGTCCTCTTTGTGTCCTTGTAGTCAATGGCTTTGTGGACACACCAGGGGGCGGTAGCAGCGGCCTGGGAAAGATACTTCCAGCCAACAAATCCCCTCCACCTCGGAAATCTGACCTGAGAGTGGTCATCCCTTCGTCCAAAGGCGGAATGGCGACACTGGTACGTGTGCATCTCAGCATCTCACGACTGCCACATGTGGCAAGAAAGGGTACTACAAAGCAGGCGAGACATGACAGTTCCTTGGAATAAAGTGATAAAAAAGTCGCATTGCATTGTTTCTCCATGGGCCATGTTGGTCACCGCCATGTGGTCACAAGAGATGACCTCATCCAGGGTGGGGTCCTCGCAACAGAATCAAACAGACGCAAACTTCTGCTTCCTTTTGTTGAATGATTTGGTTCCCAGCCTGTGAGACATCAAATCTGAAGCAGCACATCACTTTTGTCTGCTCGTTCTCATTCACATCACAGGCGTCTCGCTTAAAACATCTTTTTATACTGCTGTTTTGGTTAACCCCAAGGTGTCCACCAACATCACTTTTTCTTCATTTTTAATATCTTTTAATGTCTAATTCAAGATTCAGAAACTGGCGTGAAGTTGGGGAAAAAGTATTTTCTCTGCGTTAACACTGCCACCGTGTGGCTGAAAGGAACAGCACAGCTCATTAAGATTTGGAGATGTGTATTGTTATCATGACATATATTATATACAGTATGTTGTCTCTTGAATCTGCTTTCAGAGTGAGCATGGTCTGTCCGGTCAACCTTTGAGTACGCCGGTGGTCTCCATTGCCACACCCAGCCTGACCCAGCACACCCTCTACTCTGCCTACAACAACGGTAATGTATACTCCATTTCTACTGTTGGACACCCACTCAATGTCAATAGTCCGCCGTTACAATGACAATCCTCATTTAGAACTGCAAACGCTCTTAATCCAGCAATATCCGTATTGTACTAACTATACATGTGGAAACAGTACTAAAACACAGTATTCTCGTCAAAGAAGCTACTTTGCTGAAATGTTACCCAAAACAGAGCAGCCCATTGAAAATGTCCAGAGATGCCTGGACTTCATCATCTATGAATAGAAATCTCATCTCTCCGCCGGGCTTGCTGAAAGTATATTTTGACTGTGGATTTGGGCCCCCAGATGACTAAATACGCCCCCAAGTATACGCTACAGAATCTTAATCAATTAGAACGTTTTTTATTTAATTATGTCAATTCAAAATGTCGAACACTTATATTCTTTATAATCTACTGCACGGGTTACGTCAACTTCAAACATCTGAGGGGCCCCGACCTGGTTTTTGTTCATTGGGCTGAAATTCCTGGTGGCAACATTGCTTGATACATGAGTGTACCCACCATGTGGGGTTTCATTAGAGCCACCATCTGGCCAAACGGGACATGACAAGCTACTTTTGTGCACTACTTTCGACTCTTTTCCCCTCCTCCAAATAAAAGGTGTCAAAAGATGGACAAACAGCAGTTGGTCCACATCTCCAGAGGCTTTGATTGTTAAAACAGGTTTTAATTGTTTAAATGTGTTGTCAGACTATCAGCCGAGCAGCTCGGACCTGTCAGGTTTCTCCTCCACTGCTGGAGCATCTTTAAGCTCCATGGCGACTTGGCAGCATCAGCACCACATGGCCTCCATGGGGTAAGACACTCATGTTTGCAGGCTTGTTTGCTGAATTGGCGCTTTTCCATAATCACCTTTTCAAAATCTGATATTTATATTTCACGTTTAAGCATATTTTATTATAGTATAAAAATAAATCTAAATTCTTTAATACACATCGCACCAGGTGTCAGTAACCCTGCTGGAGCAACCTGTTGGCGTAATGTTCTCAACTCTTGATGTTTGCGCATCCCTGGTGTTAACGTATGTGGAAGATTGGAAATAAGTTGCTTTATGAAACCATTCCATCTATATAAAAAAAAAAAGTCCTTGTTTGCCTAAATTCACTGCAGTCAGGAACCGATTAACCATAATAAATGGTCCATACTTCCCCAAAAAACAAGTCAAGTGATTTGGAAGAATCATTTAATGAAGTCTATACACAGTTTAGGGACAGTCTCAGTAGGGAAGTCCAAACTTCCGGGTCCCCAGGCACCTCCTTTAGTTCCCACCAAGGCATCCCCAGGGTGGCTGAGACTCTCCAGCGGGTTCTGCCCAGTGCATTCTCTGGCCCGGGCATGCCTGGACCACCCCCAGTGAGGAGTCTGGACTGGCACCTAAAAGAAGCCAACCTGTTATTCACATTACCTACCCCGACCCCAGCCCCATACAATCTATATATATAGATGTGATCTCAGTCCCATATCCGCATTGTCATCCAGCAGTCAATATTTTGGCCATGTAGGGCTCATCACAGATCAAAGTGGACAAACTCGTGTTCACTCACCAGGCATCACCTCACGCGACCACCTGGACAAGAAAAGAAAACATTTAGAATAAAACCATGTCTGGGTGATGCACATCTAATGTAGGACATCTGTGGGACAGCTGAGTGGCCGTCTCTGCCACAAGTCAGGACAGTCAAAGTCTGCCCCGTTTTTTTCTAGCACACCGTTGGAGAACAGCAGCTACTACAAGCATCGTCCTTAGGATCGGCATGCCGTAATTCTTGTACTTTGATTGGAAAAGTATTACCTTGGCTGCGGCCATCCAGGTACTGCTCCTGCAGGGAGAGATGGTGCATCATTAAGACGACCCTACCAATCACATCACATGCTTTTTTTAACGTGAAGAGGCTCAGCCAATAAAAATCAATCAAGCATTGACTCAGTGAGGGCAAGTTGTCATCACAGCCGTGCAACATATAGTGGAACCTCTACATGCTAGCCCAAGATGCTTAATCGTCACATGCACACTGTGTGGTCCAATGGCATGGAGGTATTTGTGACTGCCATAGAACAGGGAATTTAAGTGGCATGCAGACGAGCCATGTGGTCCTGATGGCTCATCACATGGCTTAGCATGTTTTTACACTGACAAATTGTCCAGTTTGACACTGGGTGAAAACACGGAGGTTCCACTGTATTAATCCCGTACATCACACTTACCTCTGCAGTGGCACGCACTGGATTCACAGCCTTCCGTGTTCAAGAACAAACACCTGCAGATGGGAAACATTCCAGTGTTATTTTTAAACGTCAAAACTGAGTTTTAAGTGCCAATGTCCTTCCCCAAAAATGTTGCTGCGTCAGCTATTTTTTTTTACAGAAGCTGAGCAGCGACCGTCAGTGAAAGTTTTCATCTTGGCTTCCCTTTGACCATTCACTGCTACAAAACAGCAAGAACGGCTTCGATAGGAGCCTGTTCCAACAAAGTTCCAACGTTTTTAATTCAATTGTTTTTAAAATACTTCAAAACGTTAGCAATAAGTAGTCAGTGGCCACGTGGTCTGTGGCCAACTCCATTGTAGTCCGTCTTTAGCTTAGCATTAGCTTTAGCAGAGGCCTACAACGTGCCTGCTCATTAAGTTACGGTTGCATTTGTTTTTTTTTTAACATTTACTGTCGTGAAACATCGCTAGCATTATTAGCCTAAAATTAACATTAACAGAGTACTTGCCATTGCGTTACGTCATCCTCTCCAGCACATCAGTGTACTTTTAACTGGGACAAGGCCTAAAAATCTGCAAGATTAAACAATTTGAGGCACATCTTAACATGACAAAAGGTCGGGAAGATGTGAGACTGAAAGAGAGCATTGTGTTTGCTCCGAGTTGACCGCCTTCCCAAGAGGAGAGTCGGCCGCAGAAGAGACAGAAGGAAGGCTTGGCTGTGTCTTTATAGAGGCGTGTGACGTCATTACTGTTTTGTGATTGGCCCGCTCTCTTTCCGGGGCATTATGGGAATTGTATTTCTAGGAGCCTTTTACTAGTGGACGCATGTCAGTCGTTTGTGTGTGTGTGTTGCCAGTCATGAGTTTAAAAAAGCACATTCTTACATTGAAATAAAATCCCACTTACAGGTTAATACACAAATATCAGTATTTTTGTGTATTTTAAACACGTCATAATCTATTTGAGTAAATAGCACTTGTCAAATGACACACTTTCTTTTTATTCTCATTGAATAAAACGAGGACTTGTCCAAACTTTGGATTGGTGCTTTAAATAGCGTTGAACGTTGTTGTTGGAGCATACTGTGGCCACTAGATGGCATAATCCTGTCTCCTCCCTCCCCCTCCTTGTTTGCAGCCCATCCAGCCTGTCCATCAGCGCCAACCACTGCATCAGCATCAAGGCCGAGCCTCCCTCCCCTCCCCGGGACCACCTAGCCAAGTCGGGATACTCGGCCCGTCCTTGCCACTCCCCCGACCACAGCCCACACGAGGGCGCCAGCGAGCGTGAGGCGCAGGCGAGGAGGCCGGACTTCCTGTCTCTGGCCTCGGGTCGCTCGGAGGGTGGCGAGAGTCCGACGGCCAAGCGGATGCGCGAGGACAGCTGGGTCACTTAGACCCCAAAGGATGCCGTTGTGCCAAATTGTACTGAGCTTTTCTTGACATTTTCAAGGCGGGTAGGTCACGCGGGTCCAGTTGCAGTACAATCAGGAGATCAGGTCAAAGGTCAATACACGCACTTCCTGGTCGCCTTCTCAGGGTGGACGAAAGCAATAATCATGTTGTCCCGCCTTTTATTATATTATCTTTTATTATTCTTTTATTTAACACACAAGATGCTACCAACATATGTCTTGTACTGTATATAATATCTTTAATATATATGTATGACCACATATGGACATTATGTCTTCTTTTCTTTAGCTTCATTAGGTACGCCTGCACAATCCAATGGGATCCAGCTTCCCTTCCAAAGCCTGCAGTGTGTCCGCCATCTATTTGGCCTGTTTTAATGACATTTTTCTTTGAATTCATTTTTATTTTCATGATATTTCATACATTACAAATGTTAGTTAAATCATTGTAATTCTTGTTTTTAGAATGTAAATAAAATGTATTTGTGGCGAAGCGCCACTACTAAATGAATGTATGGAAAACACTGATTTACAATATGAGCCGAAAATGTCCCCCGGCCCGCACAATATGGACACCTCTGCGTTTGTTGTTGCAGGAGTACCTAATAAAGTGGAGGGTACATGTCTCGTCTCATGGAACACATTTACTTTCGTTTCATCACACTTGAGGAAACTTCCCCACATCCTGGCGACAGATGCAATGAATTCTTGTCATTGATCGCCTGCAATGCTGCTTTGAAACGACGAAATATACAGAAATACTTGGTTTTGCAGAACACAGCCTCTCATGGTCGTCACAAGAGCCGTTTGATAGCTTTGATAAACATTACGCTCTCAGTGGCCTCGGTGGTGACACCTTTGACATTCTGCTGGCACCTTTGACCCTAAAGATGATGTCGCTGGATAACCATCGTAAAGTTAGCTACATGCTAACACTGCTATTTGATTACTCAAGCAGCGTACTTTATCTCCACTTGGAAGTACTTGGAACAGAACGAGATTAAAAGATACTGCTCTGATTACAGTAAACAAACATGCGTAAAGCGAGAGTGAATACAAGCGGAAATGGGTTGCAGCCTGAATTTAAGCACTCGTCAGTGCCTTTAGATCCGGTTTCTTTGCTATCAGTAAGTTGGGTTTTTCTAAGACAATTGAAGTATTGGAGTAGAATTAATTGATTTTGTCTTTTGGGGCTTATATTTTAGACTATATTTGATTTTATTGTGGAATTTAACGGAAACCAGTCGCTGATCGCCACTGTCGTTTGACTGTGGATAGCGGAAAAGAGGGAGGAGAAGCCCCGTCAGGTTTACGTTACCGCGATGTGTCTCAGCCACGGAGGGACGGACAGACACTTGTGGGACGTTCCTCGCCGTCGACTGCAAGGTAAAAAAAGTAAATATTTGTAATGCTTTTTTGGTTTACGTTAGGCCAGGTGTGCGTCACCTGAGCTCCACACTTCTTTCTCAGTACTGGGGCGACAAAAGTGAGCAAACTGTAGACAAGACATAATTTCCGGGTTGCACTATTAAGCGATGTTGAAGTACACCGTTTGTTCACAACATCTTTGTACGGCGCTGCTAAGTTTGAATCATCGCCGTGTGTGTGTGTGGTGTGTGTGAGAGAGATGACGTTGACGTCTGTGAAAGCTTTGTAAGATCTTCTAAACGCTCCTTAAATCTTAGACCCTTTCTAGTAAATGGAGTCATTTAGTGAAAGTTCAATCAGGTTGCACTGATAGCAGCGCATGTGCTGCTCACAGCCGCTAGGGGGCGTATTAGCACGTACTCATGTTAGGCTATTGTGCGCTGTTGTGCACGACAGGACTAGTATTAATTCTCCTCCTTATTAGGCCTGCTAAGTGATAATTTGTTAAAAATCAAATGAATTAATTATGATGAAACACAATTTGCAACTATGCGTGAAATATGCGATTTTTTACTGTATTTTCTGAACACAAAATGACATTGTATATTTGTATGTATTAACAGCTACAGATGAACTGGAACTATGAGCCATGGGGGGTACGTTCAAAGACACTACGTAACTTTTTCAATTGAGTACACCGTTTTAAGTGTGCATTGAATTTTCTGGCCTTTCCGCGCATATTTAACAGACTCAAATTATACTTCCTTAGTAAGCGTTACATCAGTCATTTATTTGGACCAAATGTGCATGCAAATGTACCCGAGTAGTAACGTAGTAGTAGTAGCAGCGTAGTGTTAAATCGCACGCAGAGCTAAATTAAGCTGCAGGATGGTGACCGTGATACTTCAAATACAGCTGCTACCACAGCAAGCAGGAGGTCACCTACAGCCACAGCCAGTGTTTTTTAAACTGGTGTTAATTAGAGACGCCTGCGGTTATTGTTTTTTTATGTCTGTGCTTGATGGAAGGATGGTGAGATGTAAATGTTTTTTTCCAGGCGTATTTATCCCAAAACTCTCCTTCAAATTCCGAATCAGTAGGTTGATCCACACGCATGCATTCAGCAATCAGAAGCGAATGTGTTTTGAGATGCTTAAAGCCAACATGGAACATTCCAGCGAGCATGTTCAGACACTTGAAAGCAATGTCATCAGCTGAGATGGCGATGGAGGTAGAGATGTCTGATTTGCAGCACGCTGCCCACTTCCTGTTGCGTAGTCTGACTGATGAGGAAGTGACTTGCGGTCGTGTTCTGACAAGCACGCTCTGTTGAGGAATGAAGAAGGAGAGACGAGAACAAATCACTTCTCTCCACGTGTCTGATAAAAGACTCCACTTTTGTTCTTTGGATTGTCTGTAAGGACAAGGAAGTCTTATGACCGAGCATCATCCTCCAGTTTGTGTGGCTACCAAACACACACACACACACACACACACACACAATCTTAGGATACAGTTATGCAGCTCTGGTCACATTCTAGTTGGTTGTTAAATCTGGATTTATTTGACAAAGCTAAGTGTTCCTACTCAAATAGAAAATACTAATAAAGTTAGTTTAACTACTGTGGAACTTTGGATTTGATTTTGGATTAAAAAAAAACATTTCCATAGAAAACATCTGTTCCAAGGTCAAACTGTGACCATCCTAAAACCTTCACTGAAAGACCAGGCAAAGCTGTAGATGACTTTTTATGGCTTGTGTCCTCCAGCTGACATTTATTGATGTTTATTGAAGTGTCCTTTGGCATCAGAATGGGACTCCAGATCTGGTTATATGTTACTTCCGTGGAGGTCTTTTTGCTGCACATGTACATCAGGACAAGGGCGTGAGACGATTGACAAACATGGCTAACTCCCAGTGGACCTGAGAGCGACCAGCACGTGATGAAACCAGTTTGTCCACCTTTCAGCGGAAAGGGAAGGCTGGCCAGATGACCATTTGTTTACGGCTCATGAGGAAGCAATGCAAGTCACAAACATGTAACTTGTCAAGAAAATGCTACCTTGCGACTAAGCTGGGTCAAAGCCTGCTGGATCGCAGTCCAGCCCAAATTCCTTACATTTAAGCAGATTATGAAGGACTGGATTGTTTGTCGTTTTTCGCTCGGTGGCGTGTCCTTGTGGCGAGGTGTTGGTTTATAAGAGAGTCAAAAATAAAATGTGCGCTTCTGTGACTTGTGTAGTTTGGACTGATTCTGAGTCCAGTTAGTGTTTTAGTCCACACTTTTGGGACTCAAACACTTTTTTTTTTGCTGGCCTCTCTGCACGGTCGTGATGCTAATCCTCATATTTGGGTCGGGCAGCGGATGTGTGACGCAGTCCTTTACTCGCTTTTTGCTGCGGGGGCGGTGCAGAGGTTGGTGGGGAGCACACGTGTTGAGTCGACCATGTGACCCTTTTGCGTGTCGTTGTTTTGTAAACACGGAGTAAGTGTGTGTGTGCGCGGCAAGTCTGCTTCAAGCCGTGGCTGCGAGTTCTTTAGTGTCGTTCGATACCGATGGAGGGTGTTGCCCCTGATCCACGGCGGATTTACTGCTTTGTTCAAAGGGAGGAAAGGTGAGTTTCAGGTTTGATGCCATCGCCCTTCTTCTGTTTATGAAAGTACGGTAGCAACTTTACCGGGAAGTTTGCTGTATGATATTAACTTGACTGTTTATACTGTTAATACTATTCAGCCCCATAGTCACCGGGAGCATGGTCGACAAGGCTAATAACCAACAGGGTATCACTGGCATCAACAGCTGTGGCTGTAGGCAACCTCCTCCTGATGTAGTGTTTATGAACTCCACAAGATGGCAGTATTTGGCTCACAAGATCTATGGCAGTCGGTGTAGAACCTGCTGCAGCTGTTACAACATTGGTTCAGTTGCTGGATTGTGTAATATTTTTGTTTACAAGTGTGTTTTTTCTTCTTTCCCATGTGCTCAAAGTCATTATTAACGGTTCTAATTAGAGCATTTAGGATAGCTACGTTGAGATAGTGTAGATGCAAGAGGCAATTGCAGCAAAATGGTGAGCACTGCTTCGCTTCCACCAGCAGAGGTGCTGTTGAGTCGGTCTCAAGTTGTTTATGATATGAAGGGAAGCTAAGCTACATACATCCAAAATAGCGCAGCTCCTGCTGGCAGCATTCCACAGTCCGTGGAGTTCGATTCCACCCTCGGGCATCTCTGTGTGGAGTTTGCATGTTCTCCCCGTGCATGTGTGGGTTTCTGACCCCCCCCCCCTTTCCAAAAACATGCTAGGTTAATTAGCCACTCCAACAGAACTGTTCCATGGCAGCGCCCCAGTGGCCTAACGGATAAGGCACTGGCCTCCTAAGCCAGGGATTGTGGGTTCAAGTCCCATCTGGGGTGGTTAGCTTTATTAAAACACACAAGATATAAGACAGTAAATGCTTGTTGTGAAATATCTTGTGTGTTTATTTCGTACTTGAGTCTGGGTTATGAGTGGGTAACCTAATTTTCTAAAAAAAAAAAACGTTTTTTTCATAATATTTTTCCTCGTAATATTACACATTTATTCTTGTCAAGTTATGACTTTTTTCCTTGATAGAATAAAATTTGGGCTGCACGGTGGTCGAGTGGTTAGCGCACAGACCTCACAGCTAGGAGACCAAGGTTCGATTCCACCCTCGGCCATCTCTGTGTGGAGTTTGCATCCGGGTACTCCGGTTTCCTCCCACATTCCAAAAACATGCTAGGTTAATTGTGATTGATGTGCCCTGTGATTGGCTGGCCACCAGTCCAGGGTGGACCCCGCCTCTCACCCGAAGACAGCTGGGATAGGCTCCAGCACGGTATAAACTGTAGAAAATGAATTCATGATATTCTCTTTCTCCTGTAGGTGCGAGTGACCACATGCTAAGCTCCGCCTCCCATCATGGACGCCAAGAAGCCGAGCATGCTGCAGCACCTCCGCCGCAAGATGCTGCCCGGCCTGTGGCGAGACAAGACCGGCGCCCGCCAGGCGGCAGTCGCCCACCTGCAGCCCAACGCCGACCACGCCCGCCTCAGCCTCTCCGTCCCCGACGTGAGAGACGTGAAGACGCAGGACATCTCCCGCACATCCTGCGGCGCTTACCTCCACAAGAGCCCCGCCCCCGCCAGCTACAGCAGCCCTTCCACGCCACTGGTCCATCATGTCCGAGGAGGCGGAGCTCCGGGGAGTGAAAACAGACTGAGCGTGCCTACAGACTACACAGACTGGTCGTCCTCTCAGGAGTCCTTCAGCAGCGTGCACATGGAGGACTACTCTCCAGAGTGGAGGAACCGATCGGCGCGAGGCATCGAGCCCGAGGAGCTCGCCCTGCCCGAAATGATGACCGTGTACAGCCCCGACCCCGCCTTCAACGGCTCTCAGGTAGGCCGAGCCCTGATGATCTTCTTAAAAAGGGTCTCGCTTTAGAAGCGGAGTGCCGTCAGGTGTCACAGGTCACATGACCACTGTCAGGTGTGTTTGCTCAGGACGTTTACCAAAGTTAGCAGCCCAGCTAAAGCCAACAGTGCTGAGTCAACAGAAGAACATTTAACAATGCAACACTTGACTCCGCCCCCACCATAAAGTCTACATCATATAATAGGATGCTCTTCAAATCGTTTTTATTTATACGAGCCAGATAAGTTTCAGTAGTATTATTCATCCTGGCTGGGTGGGAAATATCCCCGGCAGCAACTTTCCCTGTCAACATTCCTTCACTGTGTGTGTGTGTGTGTGTGTGTGTTGCCAGCAGGTTTAACCGGGAGTGCAAAGTCGCAGAGTACCTGTTCTACATACAAACAATTGCAAACACGTCACATCAAAGCTTTGAACATGCCTGATTTCTCAGTTAACTAGTTAACTAGGCTAGTTTTCACATTTAACACGCAATTCGTGGACCAAAATGATGCGTATTGGTAGGAAATGCCACGTTTACATTTTGTGTACGACAACTTCCTGTATCCGTGAAGCAGTCATGGCATCGTTTAGGCCAGGGGTGGGCAAACTACGGCCCGGGGGCCACATCCGGCCCGCCAAGTGTTTGAATACGGCCCGCCCAATCTTTCCAAAGTATTTCATTTAAACTCAACATACAACCTGGCATCATGGCCTGAGCCAACCTTTTGATGGTTTTATCAATTTCGTTTTTTGACATGGTCTGTTGTTTACAAAGTGCTCCTGAAAAAAGGGACACAAGCACATAATAATAATAATAATAATAATAATAATTATTATTATTAGATTATTATAATTATTATGATTATTATATTAATGCTAATTATTATATTAATTATATATAATATTATTGTTATATTTGCATATTTTACATAATAATAATATAATAATTATTATTTTAATTTTATTGTAATTATTATAATATTTTATTATTTTTAAAATATTTAAATATAAATATAAAATAATAAATAATAATAGCAGATTGCATGACAATTTTACAGATACAATAATACCAGGTGGACTGTTACGTGTAAAATATATAGTCTGCCCCCCCCCCCCCCCCCCCGTAAATTTTGTCATATCAATGCGGCCCGCGAGTCAAAAAGTTTGCCCACCCCTGGTTTAGGCCCACTTAATTCCACTTTTGCAGAAAAGAAAGGCACGGCTATGATGAGGAATCGAGTCATCGCTGACTAGTTGGCTAATGGCTTTGGGCATCGTGATGACTTTAAGGAAGATCCAAGAGTCTACTTGACGATTTCTCCCGACTTTCTCCAGAGTCAGTTGAAAAGTAAACCGGGGCAGCGGAACTAACTCGATCTGGCGGGCAAGGGCCGAGCGAGGAGGAAGTGCCCGCTGTCATGGTAACGACATGCCTTGGGTCTTTGAGTCAAATGTTTAAAAAGCTTTTATTTTCGATGTAACTGGTTTTGTAAAAGGAAATGTTGCTGTGACTCCGGGTCACATGTTGCGGCCCTGAATGCAACAGTAATGATTTTTAGGAAGAAGCGTTCACGGCGATGGCGATGGCCGAGTCCAGGCAGAAGAAGAAGTAGACGGATAAAATAGAGCTCATCTCTCCTGTGTTTACCGCCGCTACAAATCAGACTTGAGTCTTTTCAACGCGTGTTTGCCGCCGTTGTGGAAAGTCCGACTGATATGGAAGCTTGCCGTTGAGCAAATATAGCGCTGACAAAGAGCGATGGCGTGGACAAAAGACAAGGTATCTGATGTCACCTCCGCCCCAGCTGCTGCGGCTCGGGACATACGGAGCGTGGCTGACGAGCGCGCCGTCCCGACTTTGAAGTCGGTTGAGTGGAACAGCAAACGCTAGCCGAGGACACCTCGGAGGACGTGACGCCGGGTGAGCATCGTGCACTTGTCTTTTTCCAAATGATGCGATAGCGCGCTCGCAGCTGTTGTTTGTTTTGAAACGCTACGTCTGTCGGAGAATTATAAAACGTATCAATTAGCATTTAGAGCAGAAGTAAGGAACATGCCAGGTTGCTTCCCCCCCCAGGGCTGCCCCCGCCCCGCAGTTGGGAAGTGGGATTTTTAAGCCAACGCTGTAAAACAGATCATGATCAGCGTGCATTTTGTGTTTTTTTTTATTTTTTAATTGGCCCATGCCACATTCTAAAAATATATTTTTACAAAAAGCTAAAAAAAAAAACAAAACATTAACAACAGCAAAAATGTGCAAAACTGCAGTCATTTTTTTTTTCGAATTAAGTCTCACTAAAATATTATGAGGAAAAAGTTTGAATCCAACAAGGGGAGAATACATCAATTTATTAGCATAAAGTTGAAATATTAAAGAAAAATGTTGAAATATGTTTTATTAAATATTAAGTCGTAATATTATGACAACCAAACAAAACAATAACGTTGTAATTTTTGGAAAATTAGGTTGTGGAAAAAGTTTTTATGAGAATAAAGTCAAATTATTATGTGTATAAAGTCATAATCACAGGAAGAAAATTGAGGTTGAAATAGTTGGAAAACCTCAGCAGATATGTAAAAATTAATCAAAAATCTAGTCAACATATGAAGAGAAAATGTATTCTAATAAGAAAAAAAGTAGTCATTTTTACAAGAATACATTTCTAATATTATGAGGGGGGAAAATAACAAAATTAAATAATAAATATATTATCAGGAACATTTTTGTCACAAAGAGTTGAAATGTCAAAGAAAAAAAAATATATTGAAAATGGCAATATTATGAGTTTTTTGTGTGTGAAATATTTCCCTCTGTGGAAAAAACCTGCCCGCCGACCTCCAATGGATTTCTTGTAACATCTTCTTACGTCCAGAAGTTGATGACCCAGGGTTGCTATAGCAACAGCAGACATTGACCAGCCAATTAATATCCAGGATAGCATCAACATATGTTTCAAACTTTTGGTTTGAAGTTTTATTGTGTGTGTGTGTGTGTGTGTGTGTGTGTGCATGTGTGTGTATGTTTCAATGCTGCTCAGCCCCAGAGAGCAGGAATGCTAATAAACACGTGATTTGACCCTGTGGGACCGTAGAAGCCTTCCTTCCAAGTAAGACACGTTTGACATCCTTTGTGTCCTCTGTGATCATGTGATCATGATTCCATAACCAGCGCTTACCAACGTTACACCCCCTCTTTCCTAGATGAGCCAACTTTCTGAAGAAAATCAAAATAATCAAAGTTGCGTCTCTCACGTCCGTAGCCGACTGACTAGTAATTGGCAAAGCTCCAGGCTGCATTTTAAGATGTGTAGCGAAGCCTGCTTTTCTAGAAAGTAGTGGGCGTATACAAGAGGCGGGCTCATCTAGCTGAGGGCGTGTCAGAGGCGGTGTCACGATGTGAGGAGTCATGTTTTAACTTCATGACATCATGAAAAGCACCTCTTGTCTTTGAAATGGAACAAAGAAGTTCCAAACAAGTGTGAGATTTGTCTTACATGAGTTTGTGTTGAACAGACTGGGATGTTATAAAAACCATTATAAAAAGTGGAGCCAGTTGGGCAAACCTGAGAGTCATCCTGACCTTTTTTTGTGTGTCCAGTGTGACATGGAGTCGCCGAGCATCACCGAGGGCAGCAGGGAGTCGCTCCGGTCTTTTCTGCTCACGATCAACTTGAAAGAAGGCCGAAACCTGGTCATCAGGGACCGTTGTGGTAAGAAGTGTTCCATGGCTGCGCGCGCCCCAGTGGCCTAATGGATAAGGCACTGGCCTCCTAAGCCAGGGATTGTGGGTTCGAGTCCCATCTGGGGTGGTTAGCTTTATTTTCGAAGCATTCACTATTGTGAAATATCTTGTTTATTTCGTACTTGAGTCTGGGTTATACTTGGGTATGACAGTCCCCCCCCCTCCCTCCTCCCCCAGAGGGGAGGGACAGGCTGGTGTCGTTGGCGTCTTGGCTTTTACCCCAACCTAATTTTCTAAAAAAAAAGTTTCTCATAATATTTTCCTCATAATATTACACATTTATTTGTGTCAAGTTATGACTTTCCTTGATAGAATAATTTTTTTTTCTCTTCATATTTTGACTCTAATGTCATAAAATTGCAGCTATTCTGTTTTTTAATTTTCCAACTATTTAAACTTCTGGGAATTCTGACTCTATTCCCATAATATTTTGATTTTATTTTCATTTTTAGTAGCATTTTGCAGAAATTACAATTTTATTTTTTAAGTGTAATCACCTGAAAAGGCACGGATTACCACCTGGTCTGGTATTTTCTATCCAGCTGACACAGGCCGCTATTAGAACACCTTATAGTATTTTGCATACTTGGATTGTATTAAGCATTTCGGGGATTCCTTCCTGGGCAACAAAGTGGCGAGGTGTCACTACGGCAGTAAAGTAGTTGTTCACGTAACGACGGTAATAACGCTAATAATAACAAAGTAGCTTGGTTAGCATGCTGGTGACATTATGTAAATGATGTAATAATGTAACATTATGTAAACTTTAAAGTGCGTATAGGATGTAAATTGACACTAAGTCTTGAGTAATGAGTTTAGCTGAGGGAGTTACCCACGAGGATATAAAAGATTTAAAGGCCCCTCCTCCTCCACTTTGGTAAATATTTGAAACAGGAGAGACGCTTTGCCGGGTAAACAGATGGAAAAAAGGCTTCACCCTTCCGTCAGGTTTAGTGGATTTAGTGGCTTGACCATCATCTCCAAAACATGGCCCTCGTC
The DNA here is from genome assembly GCF_037039965.1 of Doryrhamphus excisus. NCBI lineage: Eukaryota > Metazoa > Chordata > Actinopteri > Syngnathiformes > Syngnathidae > Doryrhamphus > Doryrhamphus excisus. Next base: position 2,085,865 of record NC_136369.1, read on the forward strand.
GCACCGTGAGCGCACTGATCCATGCCGGTGCACGGTGTTCCAAGTGACAACACACACCCGCTACACACTCGTAAAGACGTGTCGTTGAAGTAATATGATTGCTTCTCTTGCAAGTAAATAATGATAAATAATAATTCTATAATATTTCCAATTCAGTTGTTTTTGTGCATGTAAACGTAGAGACAGGAGTAGTCAATGTAGCAAGACATTGATGATGCAACAGCTACTGCTTAACAACAATTAAAGTAGGGGTGATCGCATCTGCAGGTCTTGACTCATGATTGACAGGCAGGAGTGTCAGATGACGACACAGCATATTTCTGACAGGTGAGCACAGCCATCCCATAGCAGGATTCCAGGCGGCGTATTTCAACCTGTCTGAGCCCCACCCTGCAGCGGCGAGCAGGTGGCCCGCTCTGGTTTCTGTCGTATTTACTCTCGCTGGGAGGGAGATAACATCAAACAGGAGTGCCGGAGATGAAAGTTCAAGATGTCATTGTTACGGGCGGTGGAGTTTGGAGACGCGACAGATGAACGAGTGTTTGATCAGGGCCCGAGTCTTCTTTGTCGTGCAGCGTTCAAGTTGCTAGCACCGGCCTTTGGAAGCAGAGGGCATAGATGGGTCCAGGTCTCCAGACTAAACAATCGCGACATTGCGAGTATGTTTTATATGCGTTGACACGGGACGCACTTTGTCCCTTGTTACCGTGAGAATGAACAATAGTTTGTCAACTGTGGGGTGAATTGATGACAGTCAGAGAATAAGACTGTGCTTAAGCCATTGCCATTTCCTGCTCTCTTTTATTGCAGATGTGCCAGGCTGTTTTCCACATTCATGTTATGACGCCATTGGTAGGTGCCCCGTATATGAGGCCACCAAGAGGCTAGGGACAGAAACCGGGTGGTTGGAGACGACAGTTATCATTCATTTGGTGTGCAGCCCTAAATGTTCTGTTGGTGCATCTAAAGTTGTAAGTTAGGGTCCATTGGGCTCCTAGTTAAAAAAAACCAACAACAACCTAGTTAGTGTGGAGCCCTGTGTGTGTGGTTTTACAGTGGGAGAAGAACAGGAAGTTGTGGTTCATCGCTGGGGAGGAAAAGCAGCATTTGGATTTCGACCGGCTGGGAGGGAGTGCTCTTGTTGACAGGAAAGCCGATGTTGTAACTTCCACTGAAAGTTGAGAAACATTATTTTATTGTCAATGCAATACTGCGTCCAGGTAATAAGACGTTTTCATGTTTTTCTGTTTGATGATTTCTGAAGATTGGTGGAACTTTAAAGGCGTGTTTTCCCCCCAAATGATCGTATTATTACTACGTGAGAGGTAGAGCTTTATATCTATATGTTTCCAGGCACCAGTGACCCGTATGTGAAGTTCAAACTGGACGGTAAAACCATCTACAAGAGCAAAGTGGTCTTCAAGAACCTGAACCCCACATGGAGCGAGAACTTCTCCATCCCTGTGAGGAACCTCAGCCAGAGACTCTACATCAAAGTGGGTCACTCGGACATACCCGTTCACCTTCTAGCCCAGGGGTGGGCAAACTTTTTGACTCGCGGGCCGCATTGATATGACAAAATTTACGGGGGGGGGGGGGGGGCAGACTATATATTTTACACGTAACAGTCCACCTGGAATTATTGTATCTGTAAAATTGTCATGCAATCTGCTATTATTATTTATTATTTTATATTTATATTTAAATATTTTAAAAATAATAAAATATTATAATAATAAATAAAATAAAATAATAATTATTATATTATTATTATGTAAAATATGCGAATATAACAATAATATATATAATTAATATAATAATTAGCATTAATATAATAATTATAATAATCATAATAGTTTTAATAATAATTATAATAATCTAATAATAATAATAATAATTATTATTATTATGTGCTTGTGTCCCTTTTTTCAGGAGCACTTTGTAAACAACAGACCATGTCAAAAAAGGAAATTGATAAAACCATCAAAAGGTTGGCTCAGGCCATGATGCCAGGTTGTATGTTGAGTTTAAATGAAATACTTTGGAAAGATTGGGCGGGCCGTATTCAAACACTTGGCGGGCCGGATGTGGCCCCCGGGCCGTAGTTTGCCCACCCCTGTTCTAGCCCTCTTTGCATCCTCCGCCTAGCTGCATGTGTGTCGCCATGGTAACGATCTCCATCGCTTTGAAGGTGTACGACCGCGACCTGACGACCGACGACTTTATGGGCTCAGCTAGTGTCCTCCTGAGTGACCTTCACATGGACACGTGAGTGCTGGTTTGATGGTTTAAGTTTCATCAATGGAATGACCGATAAAAATACAGCATGTGTAGAAAAAATAAAAATAAATGTCATATATTCTTATTTTTCTTGCAACTAAATTCAAATCCAGGGTCAATGAGCTGTCCCTGCCGTTGGACGACCCCAACAGCCTGGAGGAGGACATGGGCGTGGTTCTGGTGGATATGAGCCTGACGCAGAGAGACGGCGACAGCAGACGAGGACCAGTAGGGGGCCCCCTTACACGCGTTGCTGCATGGCTTCTATATGGGCAGATGCAGCTTTGTGCCACGCTTGGTCCATAACAGCCGTCTTAAAGGCAGAGTCAGTCTTGGGGGTTGCAGATTGTCAGTCCTGCTACTTGGCGGACTCAATCCTCTTATGAGGACAAACTGGCACACGTAGAAGTCACTTTCCAAAACGATGACACCGGTGGGACGTTATTGTGACTCTGGCTGGATGCTGACACAAAAAGTACGGCTGTGTTATATAATTATGGGTGCTCAGTCTGTTGGTATCTTTTATTGCCATTTTGGGATTTCAGGAAGTCAAATATAACCGGTAGAGCTTTATTATGCACCACAAAGACTAGAAGCACAGGCTGAACGATCCACATTTCTGCAACCTGCCACAAAATTTGCTGCAAAGGTGTTATTTATAAGGGGTTATTTCGATAACATTTGGTTCATGACTGACTTTGCCTTTATGTCTCTGACATGTTTGCTCCGTTGCTACCGCCCACTGCCAACTAACCCCACTGTTGTCATTTGTCTTCTGACCGAACATGCATGCTCCGACCCGCAGCGCTGGCCTCAAATCCGAAAACGCAGTAGTCGGGTAAGACACGCCCACACCAAACTTGAAGTCCTAGTTCTTGCTAAGCCTGGTGGCTCCCAGGGTGGGAAGTGACTTGTTTGACTAGTGTCTCATTAGTTGACCTAGTTTCCAGTATAAAAGAATGACCTTGTTATCGAGCAGTGGATCCAAACCTTGTACAGGCCCTGCACACTTAAAAAAACATCAACCTGTCAACATAAACATGAACCCAGCCGTTCTTCTAATTCAAGTAACGGCTATTTTCGCTTTTAGCTTGTGTTCGCTTTTAGTGTCCTACACGGAATCATTTGTTGACAAATATTTGTCTCCTTGAAATTGTCCCCAGCAGGTTAATGAAAGCACACAGTGCAGCAATATTTTGTTCCGCAGACACAGGAAATGCGTGTGCCGCGTCCACAAAGTGACGTACATGTGCTGCCAAGTCACACCACAAATAAAAAATCTGATTTTGACAAGAAATTCGAATGGGGGCATGTAGCCCATGTCGCTCAAACACGCCACCATCATGAAGCATAGAGATGGTATCTTTGTACCATGTGAAAGGATCTGCTCCCACGAATAGACAGTGATAACTAAGCCTTTATCTCCCTCCCTTGCAACATCCCTTCCAGTGTGCAAGACAACCACAGGCATAAAAGTAAGGAGATATTTATTTTATTACTATTAGATTCCATGTATGAATCTTTTCTATGCGGTGTTTACGTGTATAATGTGTACACTGTGACTTAGTCTAAAACTTCTATGGTCGTCGTAGAAACACAACTCATACGTAGACTGAGGATCTCCTGTATGTTCCTTGTATGAGATACTCCAGCACAGTTCACTGCTGGCTTGTCCTACACGCATGCCTGCATGATGCATGTCGCAACATTTGCACACAGCTGCACTGCCAGCTTCCTCCACACCGGAAGACACAACATTAGGAACACTTGCACCATCTAATGAGATCCAATGCAAGGGCTGCACGACACTAATTTGCACGTGGAATGTTCTGACATGACGTGTTCCGTCTCCTCCAGTCGGGTTCTTCTCACCAGAGTTCCCGTCTGTGCGAGTCGCTGAGGAAGAGTCAGCTGTGGAGCTCGGTGGTGACGGTGACCCTGGTGGAGGGTCAGGACATGGCGCTGGACACGCAAGGCGGGCAGCTGTTTGTCCGCTTCCGGCTGGGAGAGCAGCGATTCAGAAGCAAGGTAAGCGGACGGAAGTCTCATTCCGGTTCTGGTCCAACCCGGAGCCTTATTTGAACAGGAATGTGCCTTGTAGAACCTCTGCGCCGTGTCCAAGCCTCAGTGGCGAGAGAGGTTCACCTTTAACCAGTTCCCGGAGAGTCCCAGCATCTTGGAGGCGGAGCTCTGGTCTAAAGAAGGACGACGGTCTGAGGAGTGTTTGGGAATGTGAGTCTGCAGTAAATCCTCATCGTCTTTGTGTTGTCCTGGTTCTGAGTGTGATTCTCTACGCAGGTGTGAGGTGGACCTAACCGGCATTCCCTTCGACCAAAGGCAACTCTTCACGCTTTCGTTGGACCAGTGCAGAGGACGTCTGGTCTTCCTGGTCACGCTCAGAACAAGCAATGGCGTCTCCATCTTGGACCTCTGCGCGGCACCCCTCGATGAACCCCGCGAGCGGCAGAACCAGCTGGACAGCTACGTCAGTACCAGCAGTGTTGCTTGTGTGCATGTAGAGATAAATCACTATACATTTTTAATGATGATAAGGAGTTCTTTCAGTTTCATTTTTTTTCCCAAAAATGCTGGAAGCCACTAGATGGCAGCATATGTCTGAAAATGGGGTCCAAATGCGCTCCACTCACCAGGATGCGCAATATGGACAGAAGTATTGCGACAGACCAATGAGGTGTTGACCTCCAGTAGTACAGTACTACTACAGCCTCCCCTCGGAGAACATAATACAGTTGGGGGCTCCCAGGGGTCAGATCTGAAAAATATGTTTTCTTTATTTTTCTCAAGCTGCTGCGCCTTCCCTTGTTTTTTGTGAAGTTTGTACAGTCATATTTTTTCACTATAATATGATTAAAAATAATGTTTAAATCAGGAAAAAGCAGAAAGAAACAAACAAAAGATCTCGTCTTTTATCGTTCTCATGGACCCAATCCCGTGTATCGTCTCGTCTCGTGACACCCCAGGTCACCATAGCAAGACCTTTTGGACAATTGGACAAGAACATTTTCAAGTGCATGAAGCAAGGCCCATCAGGGTGCGCTTGGATGAGACAGGCACTTGGACCCACCTCAAAAATGGCGCCTCACTATGAACATCAATGCAGCACCGATGTCCCATGATCCTGTCTAATGATCCTGTTGTCATTCCAGAGTCTTCAAAGCTCCCTGAAGAACATGACCGATGTCGGTTTCCTTCAAGTCAAAGTCATCAAGGCGTCCGATCTCCTGGCGGCTGATTTAAACGGTACCTCACACCTTCCTGCTGTTGCACTGTGCCAGGAAAGAAAGTATTATGGGATGCGAGTGTTTATTTGTTGTGTCGTTTGGGCAGGCAAGAGCGACCCTTTCTGTGTGTTGGAGCTGTGCAACGACCGCCTGCAGACTCATACCGTCTACAAGAGCCTCCATCCCGAGTGGAATAAAGTCTTCACCTTGTCAGTCGCTCTTAAAGTTTGTTGAAATTGTAGAAATGTCTTTATTGTGTGTATCAAACATGAACACATTGATGGGATCCTGCAGCAAAGGATGTGATAAAAGCATGATAAAAAGCATAAAAAAAAGCATCGTGGAAGACGATAGCTTAAACGCAGTTGCTGGGGCCATGCTGCTCTCAGCCACCAGGGGGCATAGTGCATCGTATCTGGGGATTGTTATGGTCTGTTGTGGATGAACAAGTGTGAAAGTTCTCCATTCCTGTAGTAGTTCATCATCCCTCAACATTCACATGCCAGATTTTAGGAACACCACTTGTTGTCTCAACAAAATATCAGAAGTAAACGATTTACTTACTTTAGTGTGATAGTCTGACTGACACGTGAGCAAAACCCAGAAATGAATGTCTTACTGATTCCATACTACCAAATGAATCATTAATTATGCATATCTTATTTTACACTGCAAGGCAGAAATGAGAGTAAATGTATGCAAACATGCAGAATTATAATGTATTTTCTGACTTATATCTTCACTTCAATCATATCTTGTGTTGTTGTTACGTCTGATCCACTAAATGTTCTGGTGTTGTGTCCACAGTCCCGTACGAGACATCCACGAAGTGCTGCTGGTGACCATCTTTGACGAGGACGGAGACAAAGCGCCAGACTTCCTGGGAAAAGTTGCCGTTCCGCTGCTCTCGGTACAAAGCACCTCGCTTCACACCGCCAGTCACGCCAAGACTCGATAAGACGTGATCCGGCATGACTGGCGGTCCGGTTCACGGCCCGGTCGCTCACCTCCATGACCTTTTGCGCCCCTTGCAGATCCGCAGGGGGCAGCAGATCACCTTGCCGCTGAAGAAAGAGGACCTGGGCAGCCTGACCAAGGGAATGATCACGCTGGAGCTGGAGGTCATTTTTAATCCCGTAAGTAAATGACTTTAAACCACGCCAGCGAGGAGCTTAAAACTCTGCTAACGCTTTATTGTGATTTTATTGCAGGTCCGAGCCAGCATAAGAACCTTCCAGCCTCGAGAGAGGAAATTTATGGAGGACAATCCCAAATTTTCTAAAAAGGTTTGACATGGAAACCGCGTATTTCCTCCAGTAGTGGAAACACTCAATAGCTGAGTGAAGACCTGGCCATCTCTGTGTGGAGTTTGAATGTGAGTGTGAATGGTTGTTTGTCTATACGTGCCCTGTGATTGGCTGGCCACCAGTCCAGGGTGTACCCCGCCTCTCGCCGGATAGGCTCCAGCATACCCCGCCACCCCAATGAGGATAAGAGGTATAGAAAACAGCTGGATGGATGAAATAAATGCCTTATTTTCATATATGCCTGTTACTCTCTGCATTTGAGTCAATCCATTAATGTGAAGGAAAAACAGGAAAGTCGTTTTTGACCTCTTTGAAGCCTCAACTAAAAATGTTTGGACATGAAATAAGGCAGGTGGTAAATTGGCAATGGACTGTTGCTAACGGCCACAATCTCGCATTACATAACCTTGATCGGTTGGGAGGTCAGGGGTCAGAGGCGGTGACTGCGCCCGGCCAGTAATCCAGGGGGGTGCTCGGAGATTGACGTTTTAAAGGTAAACACCGAGGAGACAGCTTGTTGGTCTTGCTGGTTTGACCCTTCACGGCTGAAATAGTAAAAGACGTCCTCCCTTCATGTACTTACACATTACTGTTACCCTGGAGAGCAAAAGCGGCCCGCTGCTTGGCCCCCTCTCGCTGAATGGAGCGTTAATTGCCCCCAACTGGCCCGTGTTGTGTTGCATGAGTTTGATATACAGTGTGCAGGACAGGGTGCGAGACAGGGTGCCTGACTGTCTGTAACGGCCACAAAGCCTCATTGTTGTCACACAATACGTCGCCCGCAAACGCCCAAACTTGCTTACAGCACCGAGGGTTTCTCCCGCTTGTTTTCATGCTGAAAGTCTTGCTTTGGCAAAATCTGCTCAGATTTCGGACATTGCCCCCTCCCTCAACACAGAGACGCATGCCAAAACAGCTCACAACTAACAGCTGGATGCTAAATATTACTTTTATGTCCCATAATATGCAACCAAGCCCCTGCAGGACACATCAAGGTTTTGCATTTTTACAGTACTTGGACTCTCAAGGACATGACAGACTCAGGACCATGGGTCATGTTAGATTCTCCAAAAGTATCTTTTTTGAAAAAAATGGATCCCTTCTGCTGCGTCTTCTTATTCCCTGGCAGACCAGGTGCCCGTGAGGTGTGTTTAGAAGCAGAGTTACACTGCCATCTACTGTACAGAGTGGGAACTCCACTTCCTTGTCATACACGACAAAGAATAGCCAAAGATGTTTTGCTAACATGAATGTTGATTTGTGTCTTCAAGAACATCAAAGACCCCGAACCATGTTTTTCTGTGCTCGCAGGGAACCAACAGAACCAAGAGAAGGTACGATCTCCACCGCGTCTGCTAATCTTGCGTCCGATGTTCCTTGCAGGCTCTGGCCAGGAACGTGCTACGTGTGCAGGCGCTCTACCGCGCCATCAGGTCCACCCTGCAGTACGTGAAAAGTTGCTTCCAGTGGGAGAGCGTGCAGAGGAGCCTGCTGGCCTTCCTGGTGAGTCGCTCATCAATAACTCCATCTTCTCTGGCCTCCACTTTTCCTCCGAGCCTAGCGAAACCCCCTCCTGAACCCTCCCTGCGAGCTTCTTAATCAGTGTGGCGCCGGGCCTGGCAGGACAGGCGAGCGGCCGCTGGGTGGATGGGGGGGTTAAGCCTCAGCTGGAGAGAGGGGAGTCCCGGCGGGGACCAGATCTTCTATTTTGGACAACTCATTAACCCTCCGTACTGTCTGGGCTGGCTCTGACGGTGCGCACACAAGTCCAATTAGAATAGATCAGGATGGTCCTCCATGTTGGATAGAATATTCTGAGGGTGCGACAAAGGAGTTTTGCTGTCAACGTCCTCTAGATGGCGCTAAGGCGTATTGCAAGCTGTATAGGATAGGAGATTTGCATATCTGCCACACTTTTTAACCTTTAAACAACAAGCAAGGCCCACTTTTATGTCCAAGAACGGCACCCAGATTAGGGCTGCAAAATTGCGTGAAAACCCTCTCCAACATCTTGCTAATGAAAAATCATTTGAATACCAACCCTTCGCCGTGTGTCCCTCAGTGCACTGTGCTTCCTGCAGCATGACTGAAGGCACGCCCCCCACATTGGCCTTTTAGTTCTCATACAAACTGTCCCAGTTTCTGAACTTTACCAGACATTTTTGCAGCCCTAGCTAGTACTCGGAATGCGCCAACAGAGGCGCAGATGAGAACATGGACAGATTTCACATCCACTTCCTGTCTTCAGAGTGTTGATGGTGACAGTTAACACTGCTGTTCTTGTTTGGAAGCCTCATGGCGTTGCCGGCACGTGGGCGGTCTTTGGCGGAGGTCTAGTTAAGGAAGATATCACAGACCGCGATGCAACACACACACGCGCACACGCGCACACACACATGCTGCACGGCCATCTGTACTCGTGTTGTCGCACTGGTGATGTTGTCCGCCTTTTCCAGCCTCAGCGACAGGAACCAACCTGTTCCGTCGCGGTTAGACATTTTTGTCCCGGCCTCCGCCTCGCCAATCCGTGCTGTTTTCTCTCGGGCCGAGTCACATGACAACAGTGCCAGCATGCTCTCAGATTACAGTCATGGCGTGCAAAGCTTTCCTCGAGCATTAAGGTTGGAAATCCCGCTGCTGTCTGAAAATGTGCTGCCCTCCAGTTCAGTAGCTGTGCCGCCTTTTGGTAGCCTTTCTTTTGGACTTTTTTTCCGTTGTTTCTCTCTGATGTGGATTCTGTTTCCCCCCTCACTTGAGGACTGTCTCGGACCCCGTGGACATGAAATAGACCTCAATGATCACAATCTTTATGGGTCCGGGATACATTTCCACCAAAGCGTGACTTGGCCTCGCCCCAAAAGCCTCACTAATAAAACTTAACGCTCGCATGGAGACGGGCCTGCTCTGACACACACACACACACACACAGTTCATGTTCAAGTGGCAGTAGTAGACTTTGATGAATTGATTAAAAGTCACATTTTTATATTTTATAAGGATAACACATTTAGAAAATGTATTTTTTTTAAGTGAAAGTTCTTAAAAATAATAGTTGTTATTTATAATAAAATGCTGATGACGTCCATCTGTAAAAACATTTGGGCATACGCGGGTACTTAAGGACCAAACAGCACCGTTGTAATGTTTGTTTAGGCGTTAATTGTTTCAGATCAAACAGATTTAAATATTAGTCAGTGACAACACAACTGAACACAAAATGAAACTAAACCAATCCAAAGTGGTTGCCCCCTAAAGCTAATAGCTGGTTGGGCCACCCTTAGCAGCAACAACTGCAATCAAGCTAACTTGCAATGAGTCTCTTTCAGCCTGTGGAGGAATGTTGGTCCACTCATCTTTGCAGAATTGTTGTCATTCAGCCAAATTGGAGGCTTTTCCAGCACAAAGGACTTGGACTAGGCCACTCTAAAGTCTTCATTTCGTTCAGAGGTGGACTTGCTGGTGTGTTCGGGATCATTGTCCGGCTGCAGAACCCACGTTGGTTTCAGCTTGGGGGTCACCAACAGATGGCCGGACCTTGTCCTTCAGGATTTTTTGGAATTCATGGTTCCATTTATCACGTCATTTATCAAGTCTTCCAGGTCCTGAAGCAGCAAAACAGCCCCAGACCATCACACTACCACCACCATATTATACTGTTGCTATAATGCTCTTTTGATGCAACTTTTCTGCCAGATGGAATGGGACACGCTATTTCCAAAAGGTCCAACTTTTGTCTGGTCAGACCAGAATATTTTCCCAAAGGTCTTAGGGATCATCAAGATGTTTTCTGGCAAAATTAAGACCAGCTTTAATGTTCTTGGTACTCTGCCATGCAGGCCGTTTTTGCCAAGTGTCTTTCCTACGGTGTAGTCATGAACACTGACCTTAACTGAGGCAAGTGTCTGCACTTCTTTGGATCTTGTTGTGGGGTCTTTTGTGACCTTTTGCATGAGTCTCCTGGGAAGGTTCACCACTGTTCCATGTTTTCGCCATTTGTGGATAATGGCTCTCACTGTGGTTTGCTGGAGTCATAAAGCTTTATGAATGGCTTTATAACCTTTTCCACCGGAATGATTGAAGTTTTTTTTTATTAAACAACATGATAAATGATAAAATATATAAGTTGTCACCTCTGATGATGATAACCTTAACTTCCAGTTGTTCCTCCTGTTATAAAAACTCGCATTGGACCTGAAATGGAAGATGCCATGCATAGCAACGGAGTTCAACATAAGGATGTTATCTCTTTCCTGATGTCCTGTTGTGAGGTAGAACTCCAGAGATACTCCCTAAGCTGGTTTTATGGAAAATTGGAAGCAAGAAAGGACAGGGAGAGCTGGCAAAAGCAAAAGTGAAAAGCTTTATACGCATTTGCTTAGAAATGCTGATAAAGTACAAAGCTTTTTCCATCATAGCGCCATCTGCTGGGGCCTGAAATGCTTGAAACAGGAAGTAGTTGGTCCTGGCATCATAGCGCGGCACTGGCTAATCCATCCAGCATCTTGTTGTTTTGTTCTTGTGCAGCCCACTAATCCCTGAGAAAAAACACAGCGTACCGGGCTAGATTTAGCTTCACATCTGCTGTGTGGAAGGGGGGGGGGCGTCATGTGACCTCGCTGATCATGTGCCCTCCACGCAGGTGTTCCTGGTGACTGTCTGGCATTGGGAGTTCTACATGCTGCCCTTCATCCTGGTCCTGCTCATCTCATGGAACTACTTCCAGATCTGCTCCGGGCGGGCCAGTCAGGACCTGGTGAGTTTTATTTTTCTTACCCCTCAAATGATGCGCCTTTGTTTCCATAGCAACAAGCAACAAGCGCTAATTGTTTTTGCTTCGTTGTTGAAATTGACAACACAGCTTTTGTTTTGGAATGTAAACATCAGCACTTCCTCTTTAATCGCCAACATCCCTGTCAGCTTTACAGATGCCATGTACGCTCTGCAGGCCATGTTGTAGTGAGACATAGTCGATGTTATCAGGCTTTTCATTCAACATTATATCTCTGTGTTGTCTTCATTTCAGGCCAATATGGACGTCGGCGATGAAGATGAGGACGATGAGAAGGTAAAGGAGTGAAGCCGCTTAGACAGGGTTGCCCAAAGTGCGGCGCGATGGCCATTTTTGGGCCACAGCTCGTTTTTATTGGCACTCAGCATGCAGGAAAGTGAGACGTGAAAGTTTCTCTGTGTGACTTCCATAAAGTCCGTATTTACTCTGTGTGACTTACATAAAGTCTGTATTTAGTCTGTGTGACTTACATAAAGTCCATATTTAGTCTGTGTGACTTACTCAAAGTCCGTATTTACTCTGTGTGACTTACTCAAAGTCCGTATTTACTCTCTATGACTTACATAAAGTCCGTATTTAGACAGTGTGACTTACATAAGGTCCGTATTTAGTCTGTGTGACTTACAGAAAGTCCGTATTTAGTCTGTGACTTACATAAAGTCTGTATTTAGTCTGTGTGACTTACATAAAGTCTGTATTTAGTCTGTGTGACTTACATAAAGTCTGTATTTAGTCTGTGTGACTTACATAAAGTCCATATTTAGTCTGTGTGACTTACACAAAGTCCGTATTTACTCTGTGTGACTTACTCAAAGTCCGTATTTACTCTCTATGACTTACATAAAGTCCGTATTTAGACAGTGTGACTTACATAAGGTCCGTATTTAGTCTGTGTGACTTACATAAAGTCTGTATTTAGTCTGTGTGACTTACATAAAGTCCATATTTAGTCTGTGTGACTTACACAAAGTCCGTATTTACTCTGTGTGACTTACTCAAAGTCTGTATTTACTCTCTATGACTTACATAAAGTCCGTATTTAGACAGTGTGACTTACATAAGGTCCGTATTTAGTCTGTGTGACTTACAGAAAGTCCGTATTTAGTCTGTGACTTACATAAAGTCTGTATTTAGTCTGTGTGACTTACATAAAGTCTGTATTTAGTCTGTGTGACTTACATAAAGTCCATATTTAGTCTGTGTGACTTACACAAAGTCCGTATTTACTCTGTGTGACTTACTCAAAGTCTGTATTTACTCTCTATGACTTACATAAAGTCCGTATTTAGACAGTGTGACTTACATAAGGTCCGTATTTAGTCTGTGTGACTTACAGAAAGTCCGTATTTAGTCTGTGACTTACATAAAGTCTGTATTTAGTCTGTGTGACTTACATAAAGTCTGTATTTAGTCTGTGTGACTTACATAAAGTCCATATTTAGTCTGTGTGACTTACACAAAGTCCGTATTTACTCTGTGTGACTTACTCAAAGTCTGTATTTACTCTCTATGACTTACATAAAGTCCGTATTTAGACAGTGTGACTTACATAAGGTCTGTATTTAGTCTGTGTGACTTACAGAAAGTCCGTATTTAGTCTGTGACTTACATAAAGTCCGTATTTAGTCTGTGTGACTTACATAAAGTCCATATTTACTCTGTGTGACTTACTCAAAGTCCGTATTTACTCTCTATGACTTACATAAAGTCCGTATTTAGACAGTGTGACTTACATAAGGTCCGTATTTAGTCTGTGTGACTTACACAAAGTCCCCATCCTTTCATTTTTCTTTGTAGCCTTCTGTGGAAAATGTTTAAACAAACACTTTTAATGAAGATCTCAGCAGCTGACCGCACACGTCAAGGCTCATTCATATGCTAATGAGGGGGCGGGGATAAGCTCCCAACACGCCTCACAATGCGGTGACTGTGGAACTAATGACGCCACTTATTCGAGGCGCTACAACGGAGCTATTTAATTCTTTCACTTTCAATCCTTCCAGTCGATCTTAAGTTGGCGTTACTCTCAGCCTTTGTCATGTTTGTGTGCTTTTTCGTGATAAAACAGTCTGGAGTCTAACGTGATCATAGTGGCGTTTTCACCAGAAAATGGTCAGAACACTTGGGAAGAAAATACAGGACAAGATTCCAAGGTTCTACAAAATATCCAAGACAATATGGAAGGGGAGGGACATAAATACAATATTAACACAAAATGGGAAATAAAATATAAATAAAAAGAATAAAAGATAAAAGACACTGACCTCTATTCACTGATGATTTACTGAATATTATTTTACTATAAAGCTCATATAATAATTCCAATGATATGAAATACCGTAGATGGGCAAAATGAAGCTGATGAAGAAAAGGTCTTCATTTCAGGAGTCGGAGCGTCGAGGCCTGATGGAGAAAATCCACATGGTCCAGGACATCGTCATCAGCCTGCAGGTCTTTCTCGATGAGGTGGCCTGCTTTGGGGAGAGGATCAAAAAGTAAGACAAATCCTTCCCTCCAACCTTAAAATGACAACGTCTTGGCTAAGAAATGTTTTTCATGTTTTTTGGTGAAGCACGTTCAACTGGTCCGAGCCCTTCCTGTCCACTCTGGCCTTGCTAATCTTCGTCACGGCAACCGTCCTCACCTATTTCATCCCAGTACGCTACATCATCTTAATATGGGGTAAGATGCTAACGCCAACGTCACTGTATCTTGGCTAACGTGCAGGTCACCTTGTGTTAGTGGAATGTTAGAAATAAAGTCCAAATATGTAAATACTTCTGTCTTATTTCTTCTGAATGTATATTGTAATATTATATTCTGGACGAGGGGCCACCAGGAGGATTTCCAGTGGTTGGCCGTCAACGTGTTTGCACCACGAATGACACCTCTTCTTCTTTTTAGGCATCAACAAATTCACCAAGAGATTACGCAACCCGTACTCCATCGACAACAACGAGGTTCTAGATTTCCTGAGCAGGGTTCCTTCCGACGTGCAGAAGGTAAACTAGCAAGGCATTAGCCACACACCTCTCCATCGGTGGCCTCATTCGTGTTGGCGATGGAGGCTTTACGTGGGAACCTTTCCCAGCATGAGACCCCGTCGCCGCCGTGGAGCTCAGCTACATGTCACTTCACGTCACGGGTGTTCAAAGTGTGGCCCAACGGCCATTTGCAACACATAGTTTTTTGTTATTGGCCTGCAGCACGTTTAAAAACAAGAAGTTGAAGTGTTGATAGTAATAATTAATAATAATTTCATAAGCTTTAAATTCCGTGGTGATCCCTCGGAACACTGACAGCGTTTAGAAGTTTCAGTCCTCATTTGGCCAGACGACGATGCTGTTGTTTTTGTGTAGGTTCAGTACGGCGAGACGAGAGGCGTCAGGAGGAAGAGGACGACGTAGACGACAAAGACGCTCGCTGTTTCAACCAAAGACTGAGGCCCCGCCCACTTTTTACCTCTGAATTCCAGGTGACTTTGGAACTTCTTTTTAGGTATTCTAATGAGAGGACTCATGGTACTGACTGACCCTACTTGGCTTTATCTTTTACTATATATACAGTATACATAGTACATATACAGTATACTCTATATCAGGGGTGGGCAAACTTTTTGACTCGCGGGCCGCATTGATATGACAAAATTTACGGGGGGGGGGGGGGGGTGGCAGACTATATATTTTGCACGTAACAGTCCACCTGGTATTATTGTATCTGTAAAATTGTCATGCAATCTGCTATTATTATTTATTATTTTATATTTATATTTAAATATTTTAAAAATAATAAAATATTATAATAATTACAATAAAATTAAAATAATAATTATTATATTATTATTATGTAAAATATGCAAATATAACAATAATATTAAAATAATAATTATTATATTATTATTATGTAAAATATGCAAATATAACAATAATATTATATATAATTAATATAATAATTAGCATTAATATAATAATTATAATAATCATAATAGTTCTAATAATAATTATAATAATCTAATAATAATCTAATAATAATAATTATTATTATTATTATGTGCTTGTGTCCCTTTTTTCAGGAGCACTTTGTAAACAACAGACCATGTCAAAAAACGAAATTGATAAAACCATCAAAAGGTTGGCTCAGGCCATGATGCCAGGTTGTATGTTGAGTTTAAATGAAATACTTTGGAAAGATTGGGTGGGCCGTATTCAAACACTTGGCGGGCCGGATGTGGCCCCCGGGCCGTAGTTTGCCCACCCCTGCTCTATATACATAGTTATGTATATCCACCATGTATGCTGAGTAGCCATATATACAGTACAATACAGTGTACTCTATATACATAGATATGTATATACAGTACATACAATATACTGTATATACATAGATATGTATGTAGAGTATGTATGCTGTACATATACATATTATTTATTATTGCCTGGAATCCTAACAGCAATAAATTCATACAATGCACACAAATATTTTCATGTCTAAGTGAATTGTTAGCATGCTGGGTGTCCCCCCCCCCCCCCGCCTCATTAGGCTTTCATGCTCTGGCCCTCGCCGGCACCCACCCCCCCCTACGTCCTTGGCCCTTGGGCGTCGCCATTAGCAACGGGACCCCAGCAACCTCCTCACAGCTGCTCTGGCGCCTGCAGCCCCCACAGACACAACATTAGGTACACCTGCTTGTACCAAGTCCCGAGTGTTTGGGCCGCCTTTTACGTCACGTTCATGGCCGCGTGCACGCCGCTTCCTCCTCGCCGTCGCTCACCTTTCACAAAGTCGTGGTGTCGTCACGGAGATGGCGGCGGCAGGCGGCGACCCCGTGCGCCTCCGCGTCTCGTTAGCTCGTCGACTCAGGTGTTCAATATTAATGGGCCGTCGTCAAGGGCACGCCAAGGACGTCTCAATCTGACATGTATAGGCCCGGCATGAATATGTATAGGCTGCCAATTAGCAAGTCAGATGACAAGCTCGCACGCCGCAAACATGGCCGCCGTGGTCTCAGAGGACTTGTTAGAACTCCTCTTGAGTGCTGCTGCTACTTTTCGATATATTTATTAGTACTTTGATATTATTAGTATCAATGAACTCATTAATATGTGGACTAGATGGAGGAGGAATGAAGATGACCGGATGCTCAATGACTTTCAATTGTCCTTTAAAAAGACAGGATCTTCACTTTATTTGTCATCATTTCACTCGGATGACGCATTAATTGTACAAAACATGAATAAAACTGGGGCAAGTGGTCAGCGTGCAGACCTCACAGCTAGGAGGACCAGGGTTCGATTCCACCTTCGGCATGCATGGGTTTTCTCCGGGTACTCCGGTTTCCTCCCACATTCCAAAAAACATGCTAGGTTAATTAGCGACTCCAAATTGTCCATAGGTATGAATGTGAGTGTGAATGGTTGTTTGTCTATATGTGCCCTGTGATTGGCCGGCCACCAGTCCAGGGTGTACCCCGCCTCTTGCCTGAAGACAGCTGGGATAGGCTCCAGCACCCCCCGCGACCCTCGTGAGGAAAAAGCGGTAGAAAATGAATGAATGAATAAAACTGCAGTAATACTACCACTAAATACTGCAGTCAAAGTTAGCATTTTAAGAGAGTAGACGTGATGCAATTTTACAGGAATAAAGCGGCATTATTTTACTGTTCATAATCGACAAATTCATCATATTATGCATGGGATATGCATGCTGGAGCCTATCCCATGACAATAAAAAATCCGATTAGACATTTTTATTTTGCCAACGTTGTAATAATACATAAAAGTCACCATCTGAAGAGAACAATGTCATAATAATGTTTAACATGAATCATAAAGTGGTCATATTAATGATTATTTATTCAACGTTGTAACATTGTAACATTTTTTTCGATGCGTGAATAAAGTCGTCTTTTTCCCAGAAAGAGTGAAGGAATGTAAGATTTTCATGATTCAAAGTGAAATTCCACGAGGAGGAAAGTCAGAGCCTGAAAAGGAAATAATCAAAAGAACAAGATTTTGAGGTACAATATTTGGGCGTACTTCCACTAAGTATAATTCTGATGTTACCAAAGTACTTGTACGTGCAGAACTTCTACTTCTACTACTGGCACTAATGAGCGAGACTTGGACTTGGGGTCCTGGCTTCCCTTCGGGGGGGTCTGATTGCAGCTACGTCAGCGCGCTGCCCGAAGGCGGCCATGACGGCGATGGTGTTGATGGCGATGACATCAAAGCTTTGTGATCCAGAAGAGCCCGAGGCGAACGTCACACGACGGCTTTGATTGACAGACACCCTGACCTCCAGGTGACCTTTTGTCTATGCTTTGTGTCTCTGAGGTGTGTGTGTGCGTGTTTGACACGTCACTTTCTTTCCGCATTAGCTCTCCAGCAAAGTACTGTAGTTAAGAAAAAGGATGATATTTGCCAGGAAAAAGGCGGGATTTTATGGGAATAAAGTAGGAATTATATCAGAATAAAGTCAGAATTTTACAAGAATAAAATCAGAAAAAATGTGCTATTGTAAAATAATAAAATCAGAATTATTAAAGTTGTCATTTTACGATTAATGACACTGAAGCTGTTATTTCCTCAGTCGTGAGATACTGTAAGTCATGATCATAGTTTTATGAGCATAATCATTTTACGGAAATGAAGTTGTAATTTTATAAGGAAGAAATCAGAATAAACTGATACAAATGTTTACAATTTTACATACATACATAAAATGGTCCATTTTCTAAGAATAAAGGCTGAATTTGAAGGTCAAATTGTGAGGGAAAAGTTCTGATAAAGGTCAAGTGGTTAGCGCGCAGACCTAACAGCTAGAAGACCAGGGTTCAATTCCACCCTCGGCCATCTCTGTGTGGAGTTTGCATGTTCTCCCCGTGCATGCGTGGGTTTTCTCCGGGTACTCCGGTTTCCTGCCACATTCCAAAAACATGCTAGGTTAATTAGCGACTCCAAATTGTCCATAGGTATGAATGTGAGTGTGAATGGTTGTTTGTCTATATGTGCCCTGTGATTGGCTGGCCACCAGTCCAGGGTGTACCCCGCCTCTCGCCCCAAGACAGCTGGGATAGGCTCCAGCACCCCCGCAACCCTTGTGAGGAAAAAGCGGTAGAAAATGAATGAATGAATGAAAGTTCTGATAGATGCTAGACCAGGGGTGGGCAAACTACGGCCTGGGGGCCACATCCGGCCCGCCAAGTGTTTGAATACGGCCCGCCCAATCTTTCCAAAGTATTTCATTTAAACTCAACATACAACCTGGCATCATGGCCTGAGCCAACCTTTTGATGGTTTTATCAATTTCCTTTTTTGACATGGTCTGTTGTTTACAAAGTGCTCCTGAAAAAAGGGACACAAGCACATAATAATAATAATTATTATTATTATTAGATTATTATAATTATTATTAGAACTATTATGATTATTATAATTAATATATTAATGCTAATTATTATATTAATTATATATAATATTATTGTTATATTTGCATATTTTACATAATAATTATATAATA